>NC_133036.1:2480000-3137500 GCF_048771995.1 Taeniopygia guttata | reverse complement strand
ATGGTTTCTCTCAAAATTTTTGTTTTTGCATTTCTGTCTCTCCCATTGAGAAATTTAATCCAGTCTGTTTCTGATGTGCACGATGACAAGATTCTTTAAAGCTACTATATTTCCTCAAAAAGATTGCCATAGTTCATTAGGATATTACAGGAATGAAAAGCAGCACAAAAAATTACATTTAAGTACCATACAACCAGATAACCCTGATACATGTTTCTGAGTTTCTAAATGTTAATTTTAAAACAAATATGTTATAAATATTCCAGTAACATTAAAAACCTCATATGCAAGGGGGAAAGCTAAGTCAAATAAGCATCATTGGAAGAAGACAAGTTCCACAAAATTTCAGACAAGATGAAATTTTTCTTAATCACATCATGCAAATATTGGATAAATGCTTGTTACTCAGTGAAGCACCACTTCACTGAATATAGAGAATTTTAGGGTTAAAGATTTAACATCTGAGCATGCAAGAAACCATGCAGGAAAAGTTTACTCTGTTATTTCATATCTCCCATCTGGATTTTTTGGGGTTATTTTTGGTGTTTTTGCAACTTCTCCTGACAGTGTGAAATGCCAGGCAGTGTTAGAGAAGCGGTGTGCAAGTTTGACAGAGTACAACTCCTTTTCTGAAGTTCATGCTTACCAGATCTCCTGTGTGGACTGTGCAGCCTGCAGCTTCTTACCCTGAGTAGTTTCCAGCTGTTCTCTCAACATCTGACACAAGCAGTATTTAGTGTTGGTGTAGTGATTGTCATACCTCACTGCCTGATGGAAAGAGACAAAAAATTCCAAAACACACCAAACGAATTTATCTTCTATACTGCACATGTTGCAGTACAGACATATGGTCTTGATGACTTCCACAACCATTTTTGAAAGGCAAACCACAGTGCAGTTTCCTCAGTAACATATTCAACACTACCCATGAATGTGACTATAATTGGATTATTTTGGTATGACTTCACCAACTAAAGTTCAACTGACTCATATACTTCTGAAGAAAGAGTTGACCTGTTTACATAATTGACTAGAAATGCACTGATATTTTAGTAACTCGTTAATAGCAAGCTTAAATTAAGAAAAAAGAATTTGAATTGATGACATGATCAAAGTTACAGATTTCTGACTAATTTCCTATTACGTCATTAAAATTTTGTCTTTTGAATAATGGATAAAACTTTATATATTAGATGACTTAGCTACAGTACTACAATTATACAGCATTACTTTATTGGCATATCATTCCCTCTGCTTCCCTACTGTGAATACTTCTTGACAGTATTTGTGAAAAGTAGCTAATTTCTAAATGGAATCTAGGAGCAACTGATTTTTTAATACTCCTTCACCTTTCTGTTCAATATTGTAAATTCAATATTGTATATGGTATAGAATAATCTGCTCAAATTGTACAACTGTGACTTCGAAAGAGTTGGACTACATATTTTTAGATTTCTTTACATTTTTAGATAGCCTGGCAAGCCTCATAAATGTTCCCAAGAAACTGGGGCTAAAAAGCATGTTTTATGAATAGAGATTTCTGAACCTTTTTTTTCTGAACAAAATCAAACAGAGGAAGCAGGGATTAATTTGCAAGGAACATGTAACATGCACTATGTTAAAATATCCCCAGAACCAAGTCTTTGAAATGAAGAGGAGTTAAGATACTGCAGTAGGATTTGGATTGACAATTCTAAACAATGTTAATTACAAGTAAGATCTTCATAAAAACATACATATTTGATGTAATCTTGCATGACATCCTTCAAGGGGCAAAACCCCTCTTTTCTGAAGACAGAGGGGTTCCACATGGCAGCACGAGCAATCATGACTGATGAGGCAGCTGTTGCTTTCTGGAAGGTCTCAATGTCTGCATATTCCTTAATGAAGTCATGAGATCCTCCACTAAAAATTAACAACACTAATATAATTAATCATGGTTCTTTTTCCTGCACTTGGAAATCTTAACTACAGGCATCTGACCATAATGAGCTAATTAGTCCAACTTACTTTGCTATTACTGGAATGGAGACAGCTTCAGATATGGCCTTGATAACATCACAGTGGACAGGGTGCTGAGGCCTCTCCTCCTTCTTCCTTTCCAATAAACAAAAAAAAAAGACAAGACCAAAGATTTCCTGTGGAATTTATAGATCTCTAAACCACAGCAGACATGACACAAGGATTACTGGGATATACTTGTTTCAGCTTTTTTATTTTATATATTAATTTTTTTAAAATACAAAGTATGCAAGGTAATTTTAGCTTTATTTGGTCCTTGAGAAAAAATATTTAGGAAAAGAGCAGCAAGCAGTTTAATTCCCTAATTACCAACTTGATTTCTTAGAACACCAATTCAGTTAACAGTTGAAATCAGAATTACGTATTACATTTAGAGTACAGAGTATACTTGTATCAGTCATACCATACTGTGGTACAGTCATCAACAAACTAAAAAAATCTAAGTCTTTCTTGCCTAAAATCAATTTACCTTCCATGGACTGCAATGGCAGCAATGCCAGTTTTCTCTATTCTCTTCACCAGATTCACAGTATCCTCCACCTGAGGGATAAGACAGTCTGACATGATTTTAATTCAAAGCAAAAGGAATAACTATCATGTGACCATTGTACAAACAAATGCTGGAAGTCTTCTTTGATCAAGAGGGATGTGATTCCTGTCTTTCATCAATAACATAACATGTACAACCAATTAATATATACTTCAACTAAAGAACTACATACTATGGCAAAAAAAAAAAAAAAATCCATTTTCAATGTTTTCATGAACTTACAGATTACAAACTTTCTCAAACCAGGTAATATAATACTCTGTAGCAGGAGAATATTTTGCAAAGGTTTTCAGATTGTCAATTGAAAATGACTGCAACATTTGATTAGCAAGTCCTCTCTAATGACTACTCTGTAAATTGTAATTAAAATGCTTTTCAGTAAGAGGATGCCTTCTGAAATCAACCTAACATGCAATCACACAACTATAAATATTCCCCTCAGATGTGTCTTAAAAATATTAACCAGCATCTAAAAAATTCTAAGGATATTCATACATGCCCAGTAAATCAAAAGGCCTAGTATATCTTCAAAAAGGTAAAATGCTCTTAAAAAGCAGAAATAAAATTGACACACTGCTGCACTAGCCTGTCTTATGCATCTTTAGGGAAAGGGAGAATGAAAAAAAAGGCAAATTTTGCTTTCAAAAGCTGGAGGAATATCTGTGGCTCATGCCAAATATACCAGATTCAGTCTGAAAACTGCAACATGTCCCAGCTGGCAGGGATGCAGGACAGAAGGTCACCTGCTGCTCTGATGGATGACATTATGCAAAACCAGCTTGAAACAAAAAGGAAGAGGCTCTAGGATAAAGGTGCCAGTTCTCTAATTTAATACTTGAGAACCAAAATGATCTTAGACTGGGTTACTGATTCTTTTCACACAAGCTACATTTGTTTATCCCAACACATAAATGACTTCTGAACAAAGCTGGCTCAGGTACAGTTCATCCATCTACTGAAATATCTGTTTATATGCAATCATAGTATCTAGGAAGTAATTAAATACTCAATTGCTAAATAATCAGTCTTTAAAGGAGAAGGCACATAATCTCTTGAAGGTTTAAAATATGTAGAGAAGTCATGTGAAAAAAAAAAAAAAAGCACTAAGGAATCTACATTAGCTGTAAAAAAAACCTGTAAAAAGATCCTGAAAAAGACCCTGTAACTTCATTGGCTGTCCTAACTGCATGAACAGGAAAACAGTATGGAAGAAAAATTAGTCTGAAAGAACAGAAAACAATCATCTATTGGCTACCCCATGTGAAAAGCAGGAACTAACAGCACCTCCTGGCTGCTCAAGGGGCACTGTCCTACACCCTTTTGTACATACTAGAACAATATATATTCTGATAGTAAATCAGAGCAATAACAGCTGAACACTTCAGCACAACAATTTATGCTCTTACTGAGGGCAAAATGCGGATTTTGCAGGTTACTGGTTTACAAATTCCTTTAACAAGGGTGGTCAATATCTGAAAAGAAAAAGAAGACAAAATCTGATCACAACAGTGGCTTTAGTAAAACTTTTGTTCTTTCTCTCTTGAAAATAAATTAGAATAATGTAACACTGTTTACTATTCCTCCATAAAGAATCTTACATGCTAGACAGACATATACAATCTGTAACTGAATATACAATTTTATCCAATAGATACACAAGCCTACTTCTAGTCTATGACACTTTTACTACCACTTCTTTGTTGATTTGAAATGGATTTTTAGAGAGAAATTACTGCTGCTGGAGTTTCAACACTGCTTTTAATATGGCGTGACCAGTGAACTCTGATTTCAAATTACACGCATGGACACATAAACCACACAAATACTGCACCACACTGAAAGTTTTTAAACTGGAAAAAAACACAAAAGGAACAGTTTTATAGTCCAGATAATGGCAAGGAGAACCAAATCAGGACTATTTCTCTATAACCTTAACTTCACTGCCTGAAACTGAGTAGTCCACTCAAGTGAACACGAATTTGTTGTCTATGCAACTCATTCCTGCTGCCAGTAGAGCACAGGGCTCAATTCCTCCCAAGGCAGCTCCAACCCCACCAGGTGATACTTACAGACTCTATTTTGTCAGGATCAGACAGCAGTGCTGCTCCCATACCTCCCTGGCAAAACACACAGAAGCTGTTACCCACATGGCAAACACATTTTTCAACTCAATTGTTTTGCCTAATAGCAGACCACAAACAAAGCACAATGTTGTATTCAGGAAAAAATGGCAAAATTTAAAATACAGGAGCATTACTGAACACCTTGGTGCTACATTTCTTAGACTTGTATCATAGTAATTAAGCAGTAATTCAGGGCATCAACTTGCTCTCATCACTTTAGGGAGCAGACAGAATTTCAAAAAGCTATTTTTAGCAAACTTAATCATAATTTTCCTGTTTTTCATCTATAACATAATTATTAACAATTTAATATTTTAGCTGTTCTTCCCACACTGTTTCATCTGCATACATAGATGCAGAGTCCAACAACTTTTTTGTACAAATATTTTTGACCCAGAACTATTGTTGGAGAATAACCATTGACCAGCAGTTGTACTCCTGATCTTTCACCCTAGTACAAGATGGATATTTTGGTGTTTTGTTCATAATTATGGTTCTGTGAAACACTTGAAATCAAAATGGAGTGTCATGGTTCAATTTATTGATCCTTTATCTCCACACCAGGTGGCTTAACAGTCCTAACAAGCAGTCTCAATGCTCAGTTCTAGTCCCATATACAGGACTAATATAGAACTCCATATGCTTTATTACAAAACAAACAAACAAAACAGGTTTTAAGTGATCTATTGTCCTCCCACTTAAAACTGGCAAATAACTGAATTCAGCTTTACTAAGTTGTGACTGTTTTTTGCCATCTATTTGCTCAGATGACAAATTGGGATTTCAATTTTTATTAAGGCTAGACAGAACTTATTTCACTCAACCAACAAATTAATGACTTCAGAAGAATATTTAAAAGCCCTAAACACTTCATTTTATCTAGCCTTTAAGAATTTAATTTTCTAACAGCCTATGTTATTTTACTGTATTAGGGCCATGACACCTTCTAGAGTGTTCTGTTTACTACAAACAATTAAACTTAATTTTTCTCTTCATACTGCTTGAATTTGAAAACCAGACCATGAATTCCACACTCCATACCTCCAAGACAGAAAAGGCTCATTTAAGGGTAATCAAAATCCACTTGCCTTAGTAGAATACTCTTTTGGGCATCCCATGTTGATATCAATACCAGCCACATCACTCTCTCTGAAAGAGATGGAAAATTTTTTTAGTATATTAGAAAAAGAAACCTATATCTTTCCAAGTAATTTGTTCCATCATCACTGAGGCTTAAATAAGAACTTAACGTGAATTTGAACTTTTGAATTCTTAGCTTCTCCCTTATTTAAGTCAAATATAAAAATCTTAATGATGGTCTGAAGATCAGATTGTTCAAAGGTTTCAATAACCAGTGCTGTGCAGAAGCTACAAATACTCATCTTAAATACCTTCTATATACTTAATCCTATATAAAGTATATCCACCACTAAATTCATCACTCCAGTAAGTCCTATTGAAACTTCCATCTATTTAAATGGAGGCTTAAAACCACCTTTTTAAGAGTCACTTTTTGTTTCTGCACAATACATTACTGGAAGCTTTAAACCACAAACAGTAAGGGACACTTTCAGATATATTGGTCTTACAGCTGTGCAATATCCAGGAAAATACATACTGGAGAGATCAAGGACACATTTGCACTAGCAAGAAGCCATCCCAGCACAGAATTTATGCAGCTGAACTTTTCCTGGTTCTATCAAGAGCTACCTTGATGCTCTTGAGCATAAAAAGCCGTCTTCTACAATAATTCCTCTGTACACAAAATCCCAGACAAACCCATGGTGGGAAGGGGGTGAGAAAAGATGACTTACACAAGCTTAGCTACTGCCAGGGCTCTTTCAGCATCTGCTGAACCCTGTTGGTAAAAGAAGAGGGTTTGTAATTACAAAATATCATCAAATTATCAAAAGCCAAGGTGCTTACTTGCACACGTGTACAACTATATTTGTTCTGAACATTTAGCACAGAGACCCACTCAGAGGCACACTGGATACCTACAACATTTACCTATAGCACATATGGGAGTCAGCCACTGGATGATAAAAGGTGATACAAAAAAGGATCCAAAGAGGTCGGTCTGCCCTCTTCACCTACAGCCATATCAAATGTTCTTAGCCCCTCAGCAACAGATATCTATTTTAATGTTCTTAAGAAGCTCCACATATAACAATTCTAGACTCTACAAGCAACTTATTTCAGGGCCACGTTACCACTGAAAAAGGTCTTTTCAGTGGTACAGTCCACTCATGCTTCCCCTTCCCTCCAAGCCCATCATCTCTTGTCCTACACAGAGTAGTCTCTAAGAGCAAATTACTGTCTTTTTCTCTTTAGCAGAGAGAATCTTTAAGTCATTTGTGCAATGCCAATGCACACATTAGCTGTACTAAACAATGAAGCTTCTTTCAGTCTTTCCAGTGAGACTGTTTACAGGACAGTGCAAAACTTCAGTGTGTGATCAGACATCAGCACAATTTATTTTCCACACTCATAAGTTCAGAAATATATGTAAGATACTTCTTACAAAACCAAGCTGCTGGAGAGCACAGTGATTATCTTGATCACCTTTTCTGAAAACAGCTCTAAGGAGAGCTTAAAATGTAGAATCTTGATTTGTACCAACAGCTCAGAAATTCTGCAGCACCTTTGGTGTGAAACCACCTCATTTAAATATGTTGTTAGAAGAGTATCTGGTGTCTTACCATTTGGAAGACAACACGTTCTCGCTCCCTTTCACAAGTTCTGAAAACAACTCTGTCATTAGGTGCAACAAAGTCCACTGTTTCAAGTACTTCTGTATGAAATGAGAAACAGACAGAGATTCTGTACAAATGTAAAAATTTTTAAAAAGTCATATGACCATGTCATAAATGAAATGCCATCAATGTCATTTGATGTTCTTTGAAAAGTATCAAAGCCCAATGATGACTCAGCCAGAATGAACAATACTATTTTGGGGAAGGGGCAGGAGGGGAGAGGAGATTTGTAGTGAATTTCTGTTTCCCAGCGGGGACACTGCAAACAACTGTTTCTATGCCACTCAAGCAGGGCCAGGTCTCAAAGATACCTTTTTAAGAGCTTGCAGTGACAATCATGTTATTGCAAGTCCAGCCCATGGACTTCAAGTTAATAAATGGATGATAAATAGTAAGGTCTTCTATGTGTTGCTTCCTTATTGCAGTAGACTAAAAGGTGTTTATATTATCATGTCACAAACAGCTAACTTTAAAAAGACACATGACTGGAAACTGCAGTCCAAACAAACTGAAAGTTTGAAACTATAGAGTAGCAGACAAGTCTAAGGTAGCACTTCAGAAGCTTACTGGAAACCCCTAGACACAATTCAGTGAGATTGTATGTACTGATACCTCCCTATAATCACCAGAAAAATGCTTCAGAGAAATAATTACTCTTTCTTTTAACTAGAAAAGAGACTTCTCACAGGCATTATCAAAATAAATGCCATACTTACCATTTATAACCCTCTTACACTGCATCATCTTTATGTCAATCAGCTCCTGAGTAGAAAGAATAAAAAAATCTCAGTGAGTTAAATTGTTTCAACCAATCAGCTCTAAACAGTTCCCCATTTTATTAAGTAATTATCTAGAGAGACCAACTTACCTGAGCAACCTGTCTCAGTACCTCAGCACACTTTGGTTAAACAACTTCTTACTAATATCTAATCTAAAGCTCAACTCTCTTCAGTTTAAAACAGTTCCCCCCATCCTATCACTATCTGTCCTTGTAAAATGTTCCTCTCCCTCTTTTTAAAAAGCCCCCTTTAAGTACAGGAAGGGCTCAGCAAAGACTCCTTAGAACCTTCTCTTCTCCAGAGAGAACAATCCCAGCTCTCAGCCTGTGTTTGTAGGAGAGGTGCTCCAGCCCTCTGATCAACATTGTGGCCTCCATGGATGCACTCTAACAGGTCCACATAGTTCTTGTGCTGAGGACCCCACACCTCAATTTCAGGCAGCTTAAAAAAAAGTGCTCAAGAAACAAGGAGAGCAATGCTATGAGTGAAATACATGGAGGCACAGCAGAACTAACCAGATGAGACATGGAGTCAGTCTTCAAAGTTCTGACTCTACTGAAACAAAATACAAAAAAGCCCCAACAACAACAAAACCTACCCCCCCAAAAGCACAACTTGAGGAAATTGTTACGGTGTTTTGTTCTAATTACTCAAAGTTACTGAACAGCCTCAAAATACGGATTTACCATAACTTGAGAATGGCTCAGAGAAACACCTCAAGACATAGAGATTCTTCTTTCCTCATTTTTAATGGAAAACTATGTGTAAAAAGAACAAGTCATACAATGAAATTGTCCATTTGTACTTTCCTTAATAATAACGTTATCAGATAAAACCGCCTCATCTGCTCCTTCTCCATACCTCACAGTACACGATATCGGCACCATAGTCCAGAGCAAGCAGACGCATTGGCAGTGTCCCCACTCGCACCATTGGAGCCAGGATCTTCTTTCCTCTAAAGCACAGCGGGGTGTTCACCGTCATTCCTGTCGCTGTACCACCTGAAAGAGAGAGCCCAGGGGGACTGCCACGGACTGTCATTTCCCAGCCGCAAACACAGGCGAGTCCTTTGCTGGGAAACACAGGCGGCGGTGCCCGCCAGGTGTGACGAGCTCGCCGGGCAGCTGGGACCGGGCTCGCCCAGCGTGAGTGCGCAGGGGATGCGCCCCGCCACACCGGCTCCTTCCCGAGCGAGGGCCCCGCGCCGCCCCTGCCACAGCCCCTGGGGGCCGCGACTGCTCCCGCGGCGGCGGCGCGGGGAAGGCGCTCCGCCGGCAGCGGAAAAGGGCGAACGAAGGGAGCGGCACCCCCGCCGCACTCACCCTCCCGGCGTGGCTCCGCCGCGGCTCTGCGGGGCGGGGAGAACCGGGGCCGGCGCCGCTTTCAGGCGTCATCGGGCAGCGCCGCCGCCCCGCGTGGGGGCCGCGATGGCGCTGGGCCGGGCCGGGCCGGTGCTCGCCCTCCCGCTGCTGCTGCCGCGGCGGCCGGCGGGCAGCGGGACGGCGGCGGCGGGGAGCCCGCAGCCCCCCGGGGCCGTGGTGCGCGTCCCCTGGGCCCTGCGGCAGCGCCTGCAGCGGGGCGCGCAGCGCCGACGGCGAGAGCAGGGCGAGGCGGCGGCGGCGCCGCGCTCCGGGAAGCTGCTGCTACGGAGCCGGCGGCCGGAGCTGAGCCAGCCCCGCTGGCAGACGGTGGGGCGCTGGGAGCAGCCGCCGCTGGTGTCGGCGGGCTGGAAGCACCGGAAGGCGTACGGGGATTACTTCCAGCTGGAGCCCTCGCAGGAGGCGGCTCCCGCCTTGCAGGCGCCGCCGGCTGAGGCGGGACAGGGCCCGACCTTCGCCGAGCTGGGGCTGCAGCCGGCGCTGCTGGCCGGCCTGGAGCGGCTCTCCATCGGCCGGCCCACGGCCGTGCAGCGCCTCGCCGTCCCCGCCCTGCGCCGCGGCCGCAGCGCGCTGTGCGCCGCCGAGACGGGCAGCGGGAAGACTCTGGCGTACCTGCTGCCGCTGCTGGAGCGCCTGCTCGGCCGCCCCGAAGCGCCGGCGGAGGCGGCGGGCCCGGCGGCGCCCCGCGGGCTGGTGGTGCTGCCGTCGCGGGAGCTGGCGGCGCAGGTGGGCGCGGTGGCGGCGGCGCTGTGCGCGCCCGCGGGGCTGGCGGTGCGCGGCCTCACGGGCGGCGGGGCCGCGGGCGGGCTGCGGAGGCAGCTGCGGGCGCCGCCGCCGGGCCCCGCCGTGCTGCTGGGCACCCCCGGCGCGCTGCGGGAGGCGCTGCGGCGGCGCTTCCTGGCCCTGGAGAGGCTGCGCTGGATGGTGCTGGACGAGGCGGATTTGCTGATGGACGAGTCGTTCACGGAGCTGCTGGAGGAGATCCTGGCACACGCGCCCCTGGCCGCCGGCGCTCCCGGGCCAGCCGGGCCCGACGAGGAGAGGACGCAGGTGGTGGTGGTCGGAGCCACCTTCCCCGCGGGGCTCAGCGAAACCCTAGCGAAGTTCACTGACGTGGGCCAGTTTGTCACCCTCAGCACCCAGAGCCTGCACCGCCTGCCGCCTCACGTCCAGCAGAAGTTTGTCCGCCTCAAAGGCCGGGACAAGCTGCCCGAACTGCTGCAGCTGCTGAAGGAGCGCCCGTCATCTGGCGGGGCCGTTCTCATCTTCTGCAACAGCGCCAGCACCGTCAACTGGCTGGGCTACATCCTGGACGACCACAAAATCAAGCACCTGAGGCTGCAGGGGCAGATGTCGGCAGCTGCTAGAGCTGGCATCTTTGCCTCTTTCCAGAAGGGTGATGTGTCTGTCCTTGTCTGCACTGACCTTGCCTCGCGGGGGCTGGACACCAGCAGTGTGCAGCTAGTGGTCAACTATGACTTCCCAGACACCCTGCAGGACTACCTGCACCGAGCCGGGAGAGTTGGCCGGGTTGGGAGCAAGGCACCTGGAGCTGTGGTTAGTTTTGTCACCCATCGATGGGACGTGGACCTGGTACGGAAAATAGAGACTGCCGCCCGGAAAAGGACAGGTCTCCCAGGAATGGACTCTATTAATAAACCTTCACCTAAAGGAGGTTGATTCAGGTTGCCAGGCATTCCCTGGTAGGGGCTTGCCTTGAGGCCATTAAGGCAGAGTGAATGAGCTGCTGTGTGTAAGGCAGGTTGAAAGAATAGAGTTGAGTGTCAGAACCAGGTGATCAGGTTAACTTTGTGCACTGTTCTGGAAGCTGCAGTATTCGTCTGCACAGCCATCACAACATGTGGCTTTCCCAAAGGAAACTAGTGAGTGCTTTTGGAGAATATTGCAAAATTACTTCATCCGTTGATTTGGTTTACTTATTTTGAGACATAATTTAAATTCAAATCTAAATGAGTATGTTTGTATGATACACAGTTCTATTTCATTACTGCCCACCACCATCAGCTAACATTAGTTATTAAAACTGAAAAATTGCTGCTGTGGCAGGAGAAAAAACCTGACTAGTTACAGACACAAGGAACTAAAGGACAAAGATACTTGATTTTTTTGTGGGGTAGCAGTTCATTCAGAGAACTCTAGACTGGGTACCTGTAAACTACAGTGGGAATGAGAAGGCACAATAATGCTTGAGACTCTTTCAGAGCCTTAATTTGTTATTTTATCGTTACCTTTCACTGAGAAATGGGATCTTGCTCCTTCATGTTATATTAAATAAAAAGTCTTTAAGTGTTTCCTGTACATTTTTTTCTGCATACTGTAGTGACTTGTACAGTTTCTGAACTGTCTGTAAACAAACCAAAAAAACCTCACCCCCAGCACACAGAAAGATGTTTCATGTTAAATAAGTGTGTTGACTTACAGGTTCTAGTGAGTCTCATGGTACAGTCTGAGTGTAGGATTTCTTTTGAATGGTGTGCCTTTGTCCTGTTGTGCTTCAAACCAAGAGAGTTGAAGTGAGGCTGAGGTTATTACATATCTCGCTGCTAGTTTGTATCTGTGGTAAATAATCACACAAATAAGCATTTTAGCTTGATTTCTGTTGCAGTGATTTGCCACAACCCTTTCTTTTAGTGGTTGCTCTCCACTTTAGGCTGTGCAATCACTGGGAATGTAGAAATATTCGATTTCTACATTATGGTAAATCAGAAGATCACAGCATTTGATCTAAATCTAATTGCTAAGGAAATAATTCACTGGAGGTATTCTCAGTATACTGAGAATAAAAGTTAAAGAGAAAACTTGCATAAATAGTCAGCTAGGATCAGGTAATGACTTTATCTTATTGTACACATGCTCTGTTCATATTGCACAGTTAGGGGGCTCTTAAAGGAAGTTACAAACTGCAGTAAAATTATTCAATACAACAGCTCCCAAGTTATGGAAATATACTGAAAGAGTGATCCATTTGGAGACTGGAGACCCATTCATTGCAAGGACAGCAAATAATATGTCATTTAACGTCTGTAACACACATTTTTACAGTTTATAGACAGGTCAGTCTGGATTGCAGCACACAGAAATACTGAATTGGACGACACAGTGAAATAATTAAATTCAGCCATTTGCTTCCTATTTTTGAAGTAATATGCACTTTATATAGTTACAAGTAGTAACCTTGAACTTAGTATAAATGCCCTTACCTGTTGCTAGAGCACTGTTGATCACAAGAGTTCGTCAAAAAAAAAAAACAACAAAAAACCAAGCAAACCCTCATCACAAATTCCAGGCATTTATATACTAAAGTGGCTAATAAAAAGCCTTTGGTAGATTGACTCAAGAGAACACTGTATTTACCAACAAAACCTTTTGTAGACAGTACTTTCAAACAAAATCACAATTTTTTTAAGCATACATTGAGAAATACCACATCATCTGTTGTATTGTGGCTGAGACAGTGAGGTTGCTGAGACCAAGAGACAGGTCCTGGTGATTAACAGCAGTAATTACACACAGGAGCACACAGACACTCAACTCTGGGATGTATAAGCTGATGTAGAGCCACCAAATACAGACAGCCATGCCACTGACACATCATGTGAAAGGTGTACTTGCCCAATAGGTAAATCCTACATCAAAGCCTTCAAGGAGATTTAGAGACTCTACCCCCAGTAGTGAGCTAAATGTGTATGCAGCTCACACACAGTCAAATTTGTTGAAGAAACAAAGACATCCAAAGACTTTAGTTTGACTTCTCCCAAACTGCTCTCTGAATGTCACATTGTTCACATCTCAATGACTGTCTACAGATGTAATTTACTGCTGTCTTCTCTGTTTCACATTCTACCTTCTGTGTGGTCATAACTACGACTTCATTTGGGCTCTATCTTATGGGCATTCAGGTAATTCTGTTGCACATAGCCCAGTGTCTAGCAAGGTACCCTAGGACAGGCTCTGTCCCATGTCATCACAGTGAGAGGGAAATGTGTCTCCCATCACTCCAGTAACCTGGCACAGTGCACACTTTTGCAGACTCCCTGGGATGCACTTGCATGCGTACTCTCCCCAGACAGAACCCTCTTCCCTCCTCTTCCTCCTGAAACGTGTTTGTGAGCCCAGCTTACACGTTTGTGGTGGAGTGTGTAGTAGAGAAATTCTCCATGCGCACTCTGGCCAGTTTCTCAGCGGCTGCCGGCCGCAGGAAGAGCTTGCAGGTGAAGACTTGGCGGCAGGCCTTGCGGAAATTCTCCGACAGGAAAGCGTAAAGGATGGGGTTGATGCAGGAGTTCCCATAGGCCAAGCAGTGAGAGATGATGCGGAAGGTGAAGGAGATGTTGTTCAGGGGAAAGTGCCCAAACTCTGCCCACATGGTGATGATGTGGTGTGGCAGCCAGGAGAGCAGGAACACAGCAACCACGAGAAGCACTGTCTGCGCTGTCTGGAGAGGAGAAGATCGTGTTAATACATGATAATATAAAATAATGGTCACAGAGCAAGGGAGTGTGTGGAATGAGTGAGTTTGCTTTCCTCTGTCAGTAGTGAAGGCAGCATAATACAGGCAACACTGACAACTGCCAGGTGGGCAAAGAATGACAATATGAAAAAGGATGCTAAAAACCCTGATAAACTCGGATTGACTGATTTTGATTCAAACAAATAACTATGGAAATTTAAGGTAGTGACTGTAAAACTTCAAACAGTTCAAAGGCTGCAACAATGCTGTGTTACAAGGAAGAGTGGAAATAATATTTCCTAATATTTGGATGAACATTGAGGCTATTGAAAATAACTGCAGGGGAAAACAACTTGCAAGTAAGCACACCACTGAGAGGAGTAACAAAGGCTGGCCTGAGGAAAAGGTTTTTCCAGTATCTTCCCTATTACAGAAGAATCCCAGAAAACCAATGCATAGAGTTTTTTTTTTTTTTTTTTTTTTTAAAATACACAGTTCTCATTGGTTAGACTTATTCCTAGCTGGGTAATGACCTGGGGGAGGCTCCCTGTGCCTGTGGGATCCCAGCCTGTGCTGCCTGGGTTAGAGGTGTGCCCCTGCAGTGCTTGCTCCCCAGTTAGCTGGCCAGCCTGTGCCACAGTCTGTCATTTGTAAGTCCCAAAGCTTGACCTGATGTAAAATTTTCCTGAAAACAGTGTTCTTCAAAATCTCCATACAAAATGAAAGTTAACAGTGACAGTAAATAAAATTAAGCTGTAACTCACTTCAACTTTCTTTTTGTAAGACCCTGAGGCCTGTGGGAGCAGGACCGCACTTTCCAAGTTTAGGAAAGCTGGTAGTGTTGCTTTTCTCTCACTTGCTACTTCTAGAACACTCCGTGAATGCCTAGCAAGTCTCAGAGATTACTGACTTGGGAGTTCTAAGATCCTTTCCTGATATTTTTGTAGGGCTAATTCCACCTGACTTCATGAATTTTCAAAATTACAAATGGTAATGCAAGGTGAGCAATTGTTTTGTATTTAATCCCTCAGTTTTGGGGCTCTGTAGCAGATGCACAGCTAGTGACTTCCCTCCTCTTGCCCCACTTTGTTCTCTGCACAATGTCTGCTTTTTAACTTTGGTATTTAGTGTTTCTCATTTCTATTCGGTCATTTAATAAATGTAACAACTTGCAAACATGCAGATGATATACTTCCCCTAAGGAAAATTGTTGCACAGGTAGCAGAAAAGCAATGGAGAAAAATTTAAATTCAGGTTTCACTTCAGGTCAAGATTTACAGCGTCACTAGTCTAGGTCAATGTTTCTGTCAATAATTTTCTTTCATGATTTCAAGTGAATAGTGTAAAATTACTTTCCTAGAAAAGGGATAATTTTCTAGTGAATAGAAATTTGTTTAGTCGTTGGTTATCATGGCTACATTTGGTTAAACCCATTAATCTCTCTAAGGAAGGTGTTATTGTGTTAGATAAAGACTACAATACAAGTTGAAAAAAAAGGATTTCTGTCAAATAGGCCTCTCAAATAAGTTTATATTAACTTTGAAAGGCAATAACCTGTAGGTTCATTGTGTACCTGGCATGCTCCAGGTGTTTCCTTGTTTCACCTACCAGAATTCTGTCAGACAGCTGAGCTAACAAAGATGTTCCCCTAGGAGTGAACAAACTACCCTGGCAAGTGTCCTCAAACCAACCATGCTGGGAGTCAGATGATGTCCATAACAATAGACTGGAATGATTAGAAATTGATGAGACTGAAAGACACAGACCTAGTGGTCTTGTGGGGTCTAGCTCAGCCACTGTGGTATGAGTACCAAAGAAATGATTCATAAGCAGGTCCCATCATTAGCTTTCACCAGCAATAATGGTGCTACTTCTTTACCCTCCAGCAATGTTAAGCAGCTTAGGCTTGTTACCCAGGCAACCTTTCACAGCATCCATCTGCTTACATTAGGGGGCTACAAGCACTGAAATATTCTTTTGAATAAGGCTTATATACCTAGATTCCCCCCCCCCCCCCCCTTTTATTGTGAAAAAACAAACTGTGCATTTAATGTAGGGCTGAGTATTAAACAATGGGTTTGCAGTTGCTGTGTAACAGCACAGAGCTGTTTCTGGGCTCCAGTTTTTTAGGATTTTGCAGATGGAAAACACAGACAATACTAGAGCACTAATGTACATAATTCATGACTCAAGAAACAGGTTTTGAAATGGAACTTGTGTCTGTTTTTTAAAGTTAGGGAATATGTAGTTAAGACAGAAGAAACTGAAACAAAACACTGTTTGGCTTTTAATGTGGTGTTTGCTGTACCTAAACTACTGTTACTGGCTGTGGAGGACTGATTAAAATAGTTTGTGTACTGTTTGAGCTTCTCCCATGACCTGTGATAATTTGCACAGTTACTGCATTACTGTTGATCAAGCTGTCCCCACTTAATGCAACCTTCTGGTTCAACTCTGAAATTTTGATGAGTCCCTAACAGATATGTACAATGGCCACTACTGGCCACTTAAGTCTCTTTTACTATGCCTAGAAGTCTTCCAAGCAGCTCCAGGACTCCAGGATATAACTTACAGTGTATTTGTTGTACAGGCAAAGTAAGCATGTTTAAGCTGTACAGTGAATCAATAGCATGGTGACAAAGTCAAGGGGATATTTTTCTTTGTCAGATAATTAGAGGAAATTCTGTTATTCCCGCCCCCCCCCCCAATTTCTGTCATGTGCAGATTGTATTGTATTTACTTGCTTATTAATTTGTTATCTTTGTAGGTCATCTGCCTCTCATTTATGCTTTCCAGCCTTTCTTTGTCTGTTTTGCCCTTTGATTACTTTTCTCCCTGTCCCTGGACAAACTATTTATTGCTTTTAGCCTACCCCTATCCTTCAAAAAGCACTGGAAAATGTGTTTAAAAATCATTTTGAGTGAGACACCTCATTTAGGAGGATGATGAAGTATTTAACATTTAATTGTGTTTAGAGCTGTTGTTCTTGATAAGCTTTTAATGTAGTTTTTTGCTTCAACTTGTCAGGCATCTTGTCAAGGGCAAAATTAAGATTTCCTGTAATGAGTCAAATGCTTCAAGTATTCCATGGATTTACATATTTTAGGAAGAACCACCTGAATGTTAGATTAATAAACATTCCTGAGATTAAAATATAGAGTGGACAAAACAGTTTGGAGGGGTAGAGGGCTTGTCACTTTCCTAATTTAGTCCCAGGTGGAGACAGCCCAGCTGCACATCATTTTTCAGAGCTGATCATTCCATCCATTTCTACTGTGTACCTCAGCCACACAGAAATGGGAAAGAACATTCAATTAGGTTTTTATTAAAAAGAACTAGCTTGCAGACAAACTGGGCTTCATTAGTGAGAAAACTGCTGTCTCCTGAATATGGTAAGATTATTTTTCATCCTTTATTCTTCCATAATTCTAAATGAAGAAGCATAAAGAAGCCTATGCCAGTTCTTCCACACTGTCTTAGCAGCAAATTACAACTGACGCTTTCTTTATTACTGCTTTGTAGGAGGATATCTGATTATGTGATTTACTGATAAATCTTTTCTCCTGATATGCTCATCTCTAACTTGTAGATTCTTTTCCTTAAAGTTTGAGGGACAATTGGTGCACATTTTTACTGCCCCAGACTTCATTATGGTAAACTACAGAGTTACAGACTTTGCTATATATTGTAATTTACTGTAGTGAGGACTTGGAAAATATGTAGTGACCCACGGCGCCTTAAGCTTTTGTTTTTAGATACTGCAGGTACCCAGTATCAGTGCCCAGGAAAGACATGTGGCTTAGTGCAATATACCATTGTACTGCTGGAGGAACTTGCCAACCTCTGAGGAAGACAATTTTTGTGGCTTTACACTCAGGGATACCCAATGGAGAAAATCCCTGTGCTCAGAGTCCATCTGTGAGACAATGTTCAAAGTGAAAACTGCCAGTTCATTCACTCCTGGTGTCACATTCTTGTTTGCTTTGTTGGCAAATCTGACTTGCCCTGATGGATTTGCAAACATTCTTTTCCTTTTTGCACCTAAAATTCTAACAGAAAGGTCCCAAGCACAATCTGATCTCCAGAAACATGCCCATAGCTTAGTGATAAATGCAAAATGTTTAGAAAATGGCATACCTATTCTTAGGTAACTTAAATGTTAGATAGCAGCTGTCTATACTTCGGAGCACATGCATCTTTTAATTATTACTGAAGGACTTCTCATTGCCCTTTGGTCTTTTTTTTAATTACACTTGAGTCTAATTCTACTCTTCAGTGATCTAAAAACCACACTGAGAGTATTCTTTTTTATTGTTCTGTCTTCTTTCTTGGAGCCAGAGATGGCAGTTGGATGTCATGAAAAAGAGGAGGGAATGAAGTAAATATATTTGCAGATGTTATCAGCTCATTTTGATTACTTGCTTTATGTGCTAAGAGGGGCTCTTCATTTCCCAGCAGCTTGCTTACACTGTTCCAGCTGCTCATCTGCGCATCTCTCATTCTGGGATTATGCTTCTAATCTCCTCTGTTGGTGCCCTTGAAATTTATTAATTTTATATTCATAAATGTGTATGAGCATTGTGATATTTCTATTACTCTCTAATTGGTAATGATGCTCTTAATTCCTGCTGCCCTGGGCTCCTGTTAATCAAACAATGTGCAGGATGACACTTCTGAATTATATTCTTCTGCTCAGTGGATCCCAGGATCTTCCATGTTCCTTTGCTGTATTTACTGTTGTTCAAATGCCAAGGCCTTGAACATCATGTTCATTGTCTACATGAAAAACTTCAATTTGCATGAACAATAGCCAAATAATTCCTTTAGCTACAGGAAAGTAGTCACAGAGCAACATTTATCTGCCTCTCTTGGCCAAGATGTTCAGGAATACCCATCTACCTTGCAGGAATTCTGTATCTTTTACCTCAGGCTCTTGTATGACCTTCAAAGTGCAGCACTCCAGGGATAAATAAACTCCATGTGTCTTTGTGTTTACTTAGCTCTGGAAGCAATGAACAGCTGATTTACTTACCCACCAGGTAAGCACCAGGCTCACCTTTCTATTGTAGCTAACCAATAGAAAAGCATAGTACTAATTTTTATCTTTAAGTGGCTCATTTGGTCTGTTAACTGAAGTTTTTGGCCTCAAGGTCACACAACTCCTACTATCCATTCAAGGGAGCTTGCAAAATAGCTGTGAAATTCACATCCCCAGACACATTCTTAAACTTGAAAAAGAATTTCAGATTGTTCGGTTTGCAAAGCTTGTTATTTGTTCTTTAAAGATGCTCAGTACAGAACTGAGTAAACACTGAGGAACCCTGGTGTGCTCCAGAGGCCAGTAAAACACTACAGGGCCATGCTAAACCTTAGTTTGCATTAATTTCCATCATTAAATCACCTTATTTAAGGCAGATGTAAGATGAGAGTTCCTGGGGCTGGGCTCTTATGAAACATTTTGCAACACTGTCAGACAGGGAATTGTTAACTTTCTTTGGAGCCAAATTACAGACTTGCTATACTTTGCACAGTTCAGAAAAGAGGTGACAGAACTGAAATACATTTAATTGTCATAGAGGGCTGCAAAGAATGTCTTAGCACGTGGTCTTGCTGGCTGGCCTCAAAAAACAATTATCCAAAAGTTCAAAGGAGAATCCTGCAGCACCACACCATCTGATTTTCAAGGCTGGCAAACTTGTACAGCTAGTATGGCATTAAATGGGGAAGCAGCCAGTCATGTCTCTGTTCTGTAGGCACAGTCTTAGTTCTTCATACAGAATTTCAGCCTAGGCATGCAAAATGTTCTAAACATCCTCCTTGCTCTAATGCACTGATGATACAGATGGAAAAGCACTTTAAATTGAGCATGTCCAACATTTGACATGTAGATGGCAAAGTTACATAAAAATTTCAAAGTGGGAATCTGAATTAAGGGTCAAATTCTTCTGATAATGGAATGTGAAGTCACGATGCAGCAGACTTTGTGCAAGGGTGTACTAATAGCAGATGAAATACCAGCTCCTCTGTGACCTTTCAGTTGGCTTTAACTTGGATTTGTCCCAGTAATGTTTCTTACTGTATTTTATGTCTCAAATGATGTGAGTAAGAATGATATCTCTTCTGCCTGTTATCAGTACTATAGGATCTGGGACTGGGTAGGAACCAAGACTCCAGCAAGGTCAATGAAAGCTAAAGATCCTGAAATAAGTCTTGACATTTAAAAAAAATCTTACCTGGTAATACTGTTTTTTCAGAAGCAGCTTATAATGGAGAATAATAGCAATGTGTTTCCAGTCAGCAAGTGGAATGCTGCTTATGGCAAGCAGCATTTTATGAGCTCTATGCCATTTGCTTTCTTTCTTAACTATGTTTTATCTTGAAGTAGCTCAATCTTGAGGATAGTTCTTATAGCTTCTGAAATGTTGAGTGAGAGAGCAAACTGTTTGCAGTGGTAATGTTGGCAACTGTTTCACTGGAAAATCTTGTCCAACAAGGACTCTGAGTCTGCAATTTGATTCTTTTGAGACCTTTACTCGTGTAAGGAGCCCAGATGAGCATTGGGAGATTTGAACAAAAAGCTTTTTGCAAAATTTACTATTTAAGTGTTTAAAAACAAAACAACACTAAACTCACAAAACAAACAGAAAAAACCCAAACCAAACCCAAAGGTTTGGAAAACCCGAAAAGAGCAAACCCAAACTCCATTCTCTTGGAGGTAAAAGGAAGATAATAGCTCAAACGCCCTGTTTTCTTGGAATTACAAGAGTGAAACAGGAACTGCATGGTCATAGATTCTGACTATCCTCATTTTTATGAATATGACACCTTGTTTTCCATATCAGTTTGGTGAAGACACGCACTGTGAACTAACAGATGTGACTCAGACAATTTTATCACCTCAGGTGGGAAGACTTGGCTGTTGTGCTACACTTTCTCCCACAGCTCAAGGCAATCAGGGTTTAGCCACTGAAGTCACACATATTTCAGAACAAGCTCAATGTTCTGTATGTACTAAATTAACCTTCCTAATGTGGATCAAGATTCATTTGTCAGACATTTTTCAGTTAAATAAACAAAAGCTGTTTACTAAATCCCTGATGAAGTTTATGAATTAAACTCAAACACAGCTACTTGCACAAATGTAAGTACATATGAAGGAAGCTAGGTTAACAGAACTGACAGCCATCCTTGAGTTTCCCATTAGGCTCTAACGTGAAGTGTTCTTAAGAAGGTGTGCTTTAAAAAACTGGCTCTCACTCTCATGTTTCAAGAATGCTTTAAAAGCATATACAAGAATTGAGTGTGTCTGCAACCAACCCAAGGAAGTCTCCCTAAGAAATGTTGAGTAGTGTTTGCAACAGAAAACCCCTTTAAGTAAGTACACTAAAGAGGATGTTTGGCACGCAGGAAGGCTAGATGGACAATTTTGGCAGAGACAGGGCTGGAAGAAAACATATTGTGAAGGATGATGTTTGTGTGGAGAGGAATGTATTTAATTTTTCTTCTATCTGAAAGGATCACCCATTTAACTAGCTCTGACTGTGCTATATGGAACAAGAATCGCTATTGGGTGTTTCACAATTATGGCCAGGAAAATACTTAAGGGGAGGGAGGAAGAAGTGCTGGACCTCTAACTTGCTTAAACAGCTAAAATCAAAGGGTTTTTAAGAAATTGATCCTCTTGACAATATCTAATAACTAAACTTGAGATTGAAGGAACTGCAGAGCTATTTTCTCATCAGACTCTACAGAGCAAATCTGAAAACAAAACAAGTGGATACATTTGGAAAATGTCATAAATTAAATTCTTAACTTCTTTACAGGAAAGTAACAGTAGTTATTTTCAACTGTTGATAGCATTCTCTTAATAATTAGCAACAAAATAGGTAGTTTGCCATTCATACATAAGTAAGGAAATTCTGGAGGGAAATTTAAACCAACCAGTTTAGGGACTTTTGGTGATTTTGAGACCTAAAGCAATTTTTAAAACTTGTGAAACAATTCTATGTGGAATGACAGTGCTTCTTAGCACTTCATTTGCTTCATTTCACATTATCAAAATTGTCAACACATCTTGCTCGCCTTTTCTCATAATAGCTGCTAAACACACAAAACTCTTACTCAGCTTTCTGTTTCTAGTCTGCACTATTGATCCAGAAATTATACTCCTGGTTTTGACATTTTAATTCACAGTCTATCTGCAGCAGCATCAACATTTATCAAAAAGTCAGTAGGCAAAATAAGACATGGTGCTCTTCGAGGTAGTCTGTGCCATCTAGGTCTGGTGGTGTTCCTGCAGCAGTCAATACACAGCAGCTCATTGCTGCACAATGTGTTCCCTTAGAAAAGGGGGTGAAAAGAATGTTTATCAGAACATACTTGAAGTTAGATGAACACAGAAAATATGCTCAAAACATACTAACCCTTTCATCTGAGGGGAAAGGGTAAGTAACACCTGTCTAATAAATATTGTTTGTGGTGTATTACAACTTGGGCAGTTATTGTGTTATAAGGTAATATTGCAAATACCTTTTGAATACCATCCTTACAGACTGTGTAGGTGCAAGAATTATGAACAACAATTATGAATTGGTCCTCATAAGTATATTGCTAACAAAACTGAGTGTATGCTAGTGAATGTAATGAACTAGAAATTACATATATTCTTCAGTTAACTCTGGTAGGGATTCACAGGCAAAAAGGACTGGCAGAAGCTGTAACGGCTCTAAATCAGCTGGAATAACCACAGACCAGGCTGATTACTTTATAAACCTGGTATATCTATTGCATATAGTCAATATACACAAACCAAAGATATTATATTAAACCAAAGATATTTACCTTCTTCTTTGATCTCTCTGATTTCTTGGAAATGTTCTTTACTTTCTTGTGGAGATGGTATAAAACCTTGGGGGGGGAAAAGGAGCAATATATTGAATGGAAAATTGAAATTTATGTATTAATACTTGAACTTATCCTACAAGCACCAAAATTTTGAAGTAATTGTTTTAACATGACTTCAAAGATGAATTTGATGTTTCAGACTTTTAATTCTAAGCTCTCCAATTTCTCTTTCAAGAAACAAGGTTTGGAAAGAGCATTAAACCTGCTAGGCTTTCAGTAATTCAACATATATTAAGAGCTCAGCTTGCACAATGCTGAAATCCACAGGAGTTTTCAGATGGACTCTGAATTTTATGTTAAGGCTCAGATTATCTTCATTTATTCCCCAGGCTGATGATACACATGGGCAGAGAGCAGGCTGCCAGTCCTGTACCCTGGTGGGACTGTCCTGTTGCTCTTGCAGGCAGCACAAACAAATGCAATGGCAGGAGTGGGTCACCCTCCAGAGGGAGGGTCGTAAGGAGTGTTGGAGCATTGTAGGCAATTCTCAATTAACAACATCTAGATGTAGCTTTTGAAAACTGATTACAGCACAGCAATAACCTGGAAATGTTTATCTCTTCATAGGTTTTTCTTCATGTCAGTAGCAAACATTTGTTATTTAACAAAATAAAAAGCATGAAAAACAGCAAGAGTCTTTAGGGGGTTTGAGTAACAGGCTGGGTGTCATCATGGTAGTTGTAACCCTTTTTGTGAGCTGGTGTAATTTCATTCTCTGTTTTCTTTCCACCCCCCACCTCAAAAAAGTATTCTCTACCAAGAGAGGATTTGGAACAGGTTGGCTGTGTAGTTGTGTACACACACAAGCCACCAAGAGTCTGGGATCTTTCCCTTCATTAAAAATTATTCCCATCCCTGGCACCCACCTTGGCATAGCAGCAGGTGATGAGCAGCAGGGGCAGGAGATATCCCACCAGCAGGATGGTAATCTTGTACATCTGCTTGGCTGTGGAGCCGTTTGCCCAGTGCTCCCAGCAGAAAGAGCTGTTGGGAGCCTGCTGATGGCCACTCATGAGGGCCTGGTGCTGGGCCACGGGGATGGCAATGAGGAGAGACAGCAGCCAGATGACAGCCACGCCGAGGACGGCGTTGCGCTTGCTGCGGATGCAGGGCGAGCGTTTGGCATGGACCACGGCAATGTATCTGTCCACAGACATGGCCACCAGAGTGAAGATGCTGACCAGCATCGTTGCCATGGCCGAGTAGTGAACCCACTTGCAAAAGAAGGCACCGAAAATCCACTCTGGCAGGGAGTAGATGGTGGCCTGGAAGGGAACACAGAAGAGCAGAAAGGAGAAGTCTGCAATGCTTAAGTTCAGGATGAAGATGTTGGTGGCACTGCGCGATGGGCGTCCCCCAGGACGGAGACGGCCCAAAACAACCAACACTAACGTGTTTCCCACCATTCCCAGGAGAAAAATCAACCCAAAAAGCACTGGTACAATCACCACCTCTGGGCCGCCCCTGGTTGCTCCTGCCCAGCATGTTGGGACCTCTGTTTGGTTGGTCTCAAGGCTGCACTTGCTGGTGTTGGCTCCAAAGGAAAGCACAAAGTTGTATTCCTGCTCCTCCATGAAGCCAGGCAAGGAATAGTCACTGCAGCCCTGACTGCTGATAGGTATGTCTGTGTTTGGTAGGGGTGGCCAGAGGTGAACTTTTGCCTTTTCCAATGCTCTGTCTTTCCTTTGAGGAGTAATTGTCTTAATTGTCTTCAGATTATTTTTCCGAGTTCTCTCTGTCTCTGGTGCAGTTTATTCCAGGGACTGGCAAAAAAAAAAAGAGATGAGGAATTTGTGTCATCCAAGAGGAGACATCCAGTTTGGCAGCTGGTGCTGATGTGGCAGAGAAAAGTCTGTGCCAGAAGAGCAGAGGATGAGGCTGCCCTGGGAGCTTGGAGCAGCAGCAGAGCAGCAGCAGCTCAGCTTCCACATGCTCCTCCTCTTCTGCTTCCCTCCCACTCTGCCTGGATCTGTGGCCGTCATACCTGCTTTCCCAGCTCCACCCTGAGCTGTGGCAGAGAGAACAAATGCTGTCTGTGACCTGAGCCCTTCAGAAAACAGCCCCTGGCCAGCTTTGTCCCCATGCATTAGTGCTCATGATGGGGAAGAGCAAAGCAACAGTTCTCCTCCAAAGGGATGGAAAAGCAGCAGGTGCTGAACAATAGTGTGTGCAGCTCGGTGAGGGGCAGCACTGTTACTAGCTGCATAAGACCGAAAAAAAGCTAAAATACTTTATTTTAATCAACAGAGAATGATTTCAGTTGTTTATTTGTTTTATAGTTTTCAATGCTCCCATTAGAGCATAAAGCCATCTGAATAGCTGTGTTTCCAACACAAAAAGCTGGGAAAACTTTAGATTCGGCACTGGGTCTTGCCACTTCTGGGATAGCTGCCCAAATTCCTTAGTGCCTGAATATTCATGGACCTTGTTGATCTAGCTTTGAAAACATTTTGGGTTCAGCCCGGTAGTGCCAACAGCATCTTCACTGGAAATGGAAATGTTCAGTCTAAGTAGTTGCAAGCAGCTGTAATATTCCCTGCCAGGGAACAGAGATAGGTTTGGGTTTTTTTTTTAACAGAAGTTTTATTTAAGATTAATGGCTCAGTTACTGTGGTTCAAATGCTTACTTATAGAAACAGCACATATGTTTTGGAAGGTAATAAGCAGGTTCTAGTGGTTTGTTTCCTCACATTTCTTGAGGGATTCTGCAGGCAGTGAGGAGGGAAGAAAGTTTAGGCAAACATTAACAGTAACTGCACACAGTGATTTATGGATGCAGCACAGGTGCCTGCAAAGAACAATAACCACCTCTATTTTCAGTGGTTACAGCTCCAGGCACTTGTCAGAGTGGGGCACCACTGGCTCTTGTGAATGGGAGGGCTCGACTCAGGGGAGCCCCTTAATTCTAGGAACGAGGTTCAGGAACTGCGAGCTGCTCTGCCTTGTGATTTTTTCTTAAGCTCTTGCTGAGAGGTGACAGCACTGTCTTCTGTAGCCTGCTCTGATTATACCTTGCTTAAAACTGATCTGGGGCTCAATCCCTTATTTCCCTCACAGCTTTGGGGCAGTTATGGGATGAGGCCAGGGAGGGAAACGTGTCTGAGCCACAGTGGAAAAAATGATCTCCCTCTGTCATGAACAGATCATGGTGGCTGGACCTGACCCCACCTGCAGCTCCATGGCCTGGCTGCCTCAAGTGGCCCAGGACCTCAGACACCTTTCAGTGGCCCAGGACCTCAGACACCTTTCAGTGGCCCAGGACCTCAGACACCTTTCAGTGGCCCAGGACCTCAGACACCTTTCAGTCTTCCAGCTCCCTAATGTTTTGTGTGTTTGCTGGGACCTCTGCCAGCTGTGGGCTGTGCTGCAGCCCAAGTGCCATCTGCTGACACTCTGTCTCCTTTGCTGCCTTCAGGCAGCTCCTGCCGCCCTCAGCCTTTCTTCCCCTCAAACATTGTCAGCTCAGTGCTCACCTCTGCCTGCTGTGGTTCTCTCTCCTTATGCACACCCACGCCCCACTCCCTTAAATCATCCAACTAAAATATGTTTTCCTGTTTCCTTTTGTGATAATATGTGACCACTGTAAGGTTACTTCTTGTCATATTACTCATATAGCTACATGTAGCATTTTAGAAAAGGCTATTGAAAGTGATTTCAGTGGCTATATTTGTATTTTCTATGCTTGAGGTTTTTGTGGTTTCGTTTTTTTCCTCTTTTCTTTAGTGGACAGTCATACCAGAAAGAATTATTTTAAAAGAACCTGTAACAATCACAGCAAATGAGAATGTGCATTTTAGTCTTTTAGTGGGTTTGGGAAAAAATAATAAAAACTGCATCATGTGTGGTTTCTACTGCAGTGGATTTGAAACAATGCATGCAGGAATTTAAGAATTGCTTGTATGTGTCACCTGCAGAACAAATGCAGCTTTGCAGATCTGAAAGATCTCATGGCATCCCAAGTAGAATATGGGCAGAGAACAGCAAAGTTTTGGCAATGAGGAGGGACAGATCATAGAATTGTTTAGATTTGTTAAAAAAACAAAATTCAACAATTACCTGAATTCTTACAGAAGGAACATTCTAGTTCTGTGAAAGTGTTATAACTGGGGCAGGGGAAAGAAAGGTGACTATTCTGGATAGAAAGTGGCAGTCACCTGCTGAATTAGACATCCTGAAAACTACGTGCAGGAACTCAGCTCGTTTTCATTAGGGAACTGAGATGCTGCAACTCTGATTTCAAATGGAGCTTGGCTGGTGTATAAGTATTCCTGGCTGGCCTTACTCATGAGGAAGTAACTTCCAGTGTTAATTTACATGCTTTGCTGAAAACTTACCCTGAATGTATGTTTACCATGGCAGTCAAAAGTTTCACAAAGATAAAAATTTCTTCTTCTGTTTCTTTCATTGTGCCACTTCTCCACTGCTTTAAATCATGTGGTTTTGACAGTGAGAAATCTCCAGTCCCTGGGAATTCTTAATCCAAATACAGTCAGAAGGGAACTGACCATGCCAAGACCAAGTGCTTCCCATAAGACCTGTTGATTATTCCAACTAGCAGAAGGTCAAGTTTTGAATAAGTACAGCAGCTTAAATAGCAAGTGAACCTGTAGTGTCTACTTTGCTGGGAACACTCACATTATGTGTGGCATTTTAAAATTCACAGTGCTTCACTTGGAAACCAGAAACTATTTTAATGCCCTGTGGATTGAGCTGCATGAAATATCTCAGCTGTAAAAATTCTGCTGTTCTTTAGAAATTCTGTTGCTTCTTAGAGGAAGACAACAAATATTTAAACATGAGCAGGAGGACATAGCAAAAACACACAGAATAATCTCTGTGAGAGGAAAAAAAATATAGAAGTCTGACAGCCATCACTAATGATCAAGATCAAGAATGAACTGGAAGCCAGATGCTGTTGCTTTTGTCTGAGTTGATTTGGGCTAAAAGCACTGGATTTTCATCCCTGACTAAACAGGCATTAGATGTGTCTTGTTGAGAGAGGACCTCTATGAACAAATTTGCAATCCCAGAGTAAGAAGAGTGGGAGAATGTCAACCCTAAGACTAAGGGTGGAGGAAAAAGAACCCAAAAGATTAAATAGTAGCATTTAAATGGTAGCATTTTTAGCTTGTCTAGGTACAAACTAATTTGTCCATTTTCTGATTGCTAATGGATACTTCAGCTCCTAATTGCACTGAATATCAGGTATGTTGTAAACCACTCCTACTGTTTTGTTAGTCATGGTTCAGCTTTTTGATATTTGTGCATTAGCTCTCTAAGCCTCTTGATTTTGGAGTGGAAGGAGGGCACTGAAACATAACAGCAAGTAAGAACCTCACTGTCACACTTTTCTGTTTCTCTGGAGAATGTGGGTTACATCTCATATTCAGATCCATTTAAAGAAAAACAAACAGCCAGATCAAAAGCCTGTTTTTTGCTTTAGATTCATCAGCTTTTAGTGCTTTTTGAATCAGCTGAAAAGCCCTTTAGGCTGACTAGTGAGCTACCTAGATGCAACTGGGAAGCAAGCAGTGGTAGGTCAGAAATCTTTGCACTTGGCTCACACCAACCCTTTCCAGTTATGATCCCAAGTGGAAAGAGAAGATGCAGCAGCCATTCCTCTTGAAGTATGACCCCAAGAGAGGCAGGAGGTCCTGTTGACTGCTCTGCATATTTGTGCCCAAAAATGAGAACCCAGATTCAATTCCTTTCCCACTCCACAGAATCCTTTTCCCGAGTTGCATCTAGATAGCTCCCGAAGAAACTGAAACCTTCATCCCCCTAGGAGTTACTTGTCCACCAGGCCCCAGCCCAGCTCTGCGGGGTAGCCTTGCTCATGGAGGAGCTATGATGAAGTGCTGCAGCAACTACAAAACTCCCAGGGCCAGAATAAAGTAAATATTTTCACCTTTCGTGAGCTTTAACCTTTGATCTCTTTGAACTCTTCAGTGAAGGATCAAAATTGAATTTATGTATCTCACTCTGGCCATTAAGTCCTCACATGACTTTTCTGTGTCATCCTTACTGGACATGTAGCTGGTTACAAATACCCTGCAAATTCCTTTTGCCTTATCTAGAATTTATAATAAAAATAGAGCAGCTTCATTTAAACAGCCAAAAGCATTATATCCACACTGTTTCCAAACTTTCTTCTGCAGTATAATTTTTGATAAGGCAGGTAAAATTTTTTGACAAAGTTTGTTATTCATTTATGATCAACTAAGTAAAAAATCATGATTTTGGTTCTAACAGACAGACATTATGTTGGAATCAAGTTACAAAAAGAGAAGTGTGTTTGGCATGCAGTGTTGGCAGACACATATGAAATTACTACGGGAATATGTCAAAACCATAATAAACCTCAAAACAGAATGCTTGTAAATACTTGTTTAGTATTCTGTAGGGAATAAGGAACATATTCTGGCTTATGCCAACAGATTCTAGACAATGTACCTCTTCCTGTATTCTCCCTGTGGTTTTGTGCACAGCTCTTCTGCGAAGTCAGAGGAGACAAAGTGATGAGAGTGATCTCTTAGAGTTTGGCCTTAATACAGAAGAACATGATGTCTTTATCTGGGTCCTAATGTGGTTTATTTGTAAATACATCTGTGCCTCTATAAAAAGGACAATCAGATCCAAGTGCAGAGTCTGAGACACGCTTGTGCTGTGGAAGCCAGGAGCACAGTGTCACCCTGGAGAGGTGCTGATCCCCTATTCAGTACCAGACCTGGTGCTTATAAGAAGGAAGGTAAGGAGATACTACTACTTCAATAGAGTGTGTGAGCTTGGTCCATCCTGAATTGAAAACCAGATTGTTCTATGACAACATGAGAACATTTAGTTAGCTTCTCATGGTGATAAACTGATTTAAGGCCAGTTCACTAATCTGTTTTTCCTGTGTGTGTATCAGCTTGACTTTACCAAACTTGGGTAAAATCACTTGTCCACTCATCTCTTCAAACAAGTGTAACAAGATTTGCTGTCAACTGGCCAGCTCTGCAGCATAACAGAATCCTGAAATAGTTCTGGGAAAGTCCTGGTGCCTCACTTGCAAATAATCCTTTTACTCAGTTACTCCAGACTCTATCAAAAAATGCTGTCTATTACAAAAGGAGAGATCTAAGTGTACATGCTGTTCTTTAATACCATCTTAGCAAAAAGTTTCCATGGTGATTTGCTCTCATTGCTGTGAGGGAGTTTTCTTTCCAATAGAACCACAGCAAATTTCTGTCTACTGCCTCATTGAAATTACTGCTAAATTCCTCGATTAAAGAAACCTCTTCTTAAGCATCACAATATGTTGTGAAAAACACCTCAGAAAAAATGGATCCTATGCTGATAAATTTTCTGATCTAACAAAACAATCCCAAAACAAAAGGACTTGGAAGTTTCTTAACACTAACATCAAAAAATATATATATCTATATATCTACATATCTATCTATCTATCTATCTATCTATCTATCTATCTATCTATCTATCTATCTATATACTTAGGATCTCTTATTTCCACACAGCTCTGGGTGTTTAAGAACATCTGATTGTGCTTTCTGTCAGATTCTGAGGCAGCTAACTCAAAACAATTGCAGCAAATTCTAGATCTTTCTGAAAGTCTCTGACAGAATGAATGGGCAACTTTACTTAGTTTCCAGTTTGTTCAGTGTGATATGAACAAGAGACATAACCAGTCAATTTATTTCCATTCTCCATTTAGCTTGATAATGCTTCTGAGGTAGGAAAAGAAACACTACCTGTATGTGTGCCCAGCTCAGCTGTTTGCAGATACACAGCAAAGAGAAGTCATTGCTTAAGGCTTTCAGAATTGCTAACAAAGAGACTGGCACACAACTGATTATTTAAAAAGCTGGTATATCCTCTTCTAACATCCTAGCATGTGCTGACAAGCTTGCACTTAAAGGTGTTGGAGAGCTTCTACTCATAAGCATAGGAATGAATAAGAAATCAGATCTTGCTCAAGGATTACCTGGATGCCATCTGCTCATCAGGCAAGGATGACAATTTTTTAAACATCCCTCCAAAACTCAAAGCCAAGTATTTGAAAAATGAAGAAAAAAAATGGACCCATTATTAGCTGGTAAAAATGAAGCTAAGAATACTTGCTCTAAATTGGATTTTCTCATTGACACCAAAATGAGTGGCTTTTCTCAGAAACCTGTGCTAAACAGGACCCATGGTATTCAGTGGAGCCATTCCCGGCTGTGGGTGCTTAATGCCACAAGGGCAGCAACTGCTTTAAATAGATATGAATGGCTTTGCTCTTCCTGGAAAATTGGAGTGGGAACTGGAAGAAATAGAGCTTTGAGTATTCTGCTTTAAACGTTTTTGTTTTGGTTTTTTTTGTTTTTGTTTTTTTTTTTTTTTTTTTTTTGTTTTTTTTGCTTTTCTTTATGTGTTCTGGAAGCCTTTTCAGATAAAATTCTCAAACTGAGCAGGCAACGACTTCTGTTGTCCTTGAGGCTTTCATGACCTTTTCAACTTCCTTTCAAAAGAGAAAATTTTTCTTTTTATTTCCTTGGGTGGGAGAACAACCTCCAAATAAAAGAGCCCACCTATCTGAAGCAAGCTAGTTTGCATCCTGGTTCTCAGAAGTCATCTCCATTCCTGTCAATTAGCAATCTGTCGTCAAATCACAGATCACACACATATAATAATACGTATTATTTTAATGGGGAAGCTCCTGCCACCTCGTGGCAAGAACTTTCACCTTGCTTGAATGAAAAGAGTTAATCTGGATATCTGATATCTTTGTAGAACAAATGTATAGTTAAACAAACAGAAGCCTTGCTTGATTTGCTTTGCCATTTGGGCATTGTCAATTGTAAATATTAATGATATTTTAAAATAAATATAATATAAATTTCTAGATAAGCCTATTGCAGCTGTTTTTTCCCCACTGCTGCTTTCTCTGCCTTTCTTTCCAAGAAAATACAGAAATTGATTCTCTCAGAGTATTGAACCAGGAGAATCCACAGCAGCTTTGGTGCTTTTAGAAAAACTTGTTGATGAGACACATTGATGGGTGTCAGAATAGTACTAATTTGTGTTCATCCTGAAAGGTATCTACATTCATTAAGGACTATTTGCTGTCAGCTATAGGCAAAGTTCAGCTCTAGATTCTTTCTAAGGAGCTTTGGTGATATCTTCATGTGCTTCATGAAATCTTTCCCCTGTGAAAAGAACAACTTGTCTTCGTACTTCCTGTTTGTTTTGTCTTTAGTAACTTGTGCCAGTTGATGTGGTTCTGTATGTTCATGTCCTAAGAGTGTATGGCACCCTCTGAACTGCCTTCAGGATGTTGGTCAAATTAGCTGTGAAACTGGGGCAGCTTCAGGCAGCCCCAAAGCAGAGCAACATGGCAAAAAGAAGTGTTTTACTGGCTTGGTTTTTAACCTCTCGGATCTCCCAAGATGAATATTTCTCATAAGGTCTCATGTAAGAAATATGTTGCAACCATGCTGATTTAAGCAGATTAAAATTACCAAAGGACCTCCCATCACCACCCCATCTGAGTGAGAACTCACTTCATTTTAGGACCTGAAACTAATGCTGAGAAGAGTAGAAGAAACAGTTGGAACTCAATTTGCAATAGTTAATTCAGCCTGTATTACTATTTTTATGCAAACTGAAATCCTGATATACAGGAGTTCCTCTTCCTAACATGTTGTAACAGTTTCTAATTAAAACACTGATACCTGCCCTCGAGAAATGTCAAACTGACTGCCCTGGAGATTGCAATCTTCACACAGAAGTAGGACAGAAAGTTTGAATACTTGATAAGCAGGACTTACAATACTATGTTAATGTCGCCTGTCCCTAAGCAATTTCAATGGGGTTTTGAAACTGATTGACACACAAAACTATATCCATCCCAAATGCTGAAGTGCTGTTATGTAGTGTAGCTGGTGCCAGGAGCTAGTAGAAGAGAAGAATTTTATAGAAAACAAAATTGCAGTTAAAAATGGCTGCAATAGGCATCTGCATGTACAAAGTCCTACTTTCCCAGCTGTAGTCATCTACAGTTCAATCTGTGCTGACAGTAAAAACTATCAGTGGTTTGGATGTGTAAGTGTTGAAATTAATGTAGATGCTCTGGGCTGGAACAAGCCTTCCTAGTGGGAAAAGTAGTTCCAATACACAATGTTATCCCTCTGCCTCCTGAGAGCTGATTTCAGTGTGAGTGATGCAGTTCTTTTACAGCTTCTCAGCCTGCTCCAAAATATGTGTGAGGTGAATAAAACATGCTATAAACATAGGGATAGCTATTATCAGGGTGAGACAGCTGTGTAGCAACATTCTGGACAATAAAGATAGCTTCTGGGGTACTTATCAAGAGACCAGTCCTGGCAGATGAACTCTGCAGGAAGGATGTATATCACAAATAGCTGCTAACACTAATTATAATACACAAACAGCTGCTAACACTAATCCACGACTATTGGAATAAAATTATAGAAGAAAGCTCATGATGAGCCAAAGGAAGCGCTTGGTTTAAAAATCAGTTATGTTCTGAATCTGCAAAGAAGTGAGCTACTAAAAGCTCAAGAAGGTGCTTAGTGGTTCAGCAAAAACTTCTGTTGAACAAGGAGTTGGTGAGCTTAGCTTTTCTGCAAGCATGTGGGAAAACTGTTTTAGGTAGAAATCAGATCAGAGATTTGACTTGACTTTGCAAGGAGAGAAAATTCAGAAAATGGGAAAAGTAAATTGCAAGGTATGTGATATTTAATTACTCTGGAAGATAGAGATGAGAACCTGAAAACTTTAAAATTAACAATGAAGTATGGGCTAGAACTAGACCACAAATGGAAAAGGAGTCTGAACCTGATAATTGCAGCTTTAATTTCAATATGAAAGATGGTTTCCTGTCATTGGAATAATAATGGCTCTGTCCTGGATCAGATTTCAGATTAGAAAGAGAAGATATTTGTCTTTTCTCTTGTTACTTCATTTGTACTGTTTAGGGCTCTCTAGTCCAGAGAAGTGGATAGTAAATGTTTATAAGTGAAGTTCACCAAATTAGCATTGTGCATCAGAATTCCCAGGGATGTGGGGGTTTCTGTTTAAGTTTTGCACTTTGGGAACTAGAGGATTGATGATGAATGTGTGTTCACTTAAGACATGACTTGCACAACAGATCTGTGGAAGATTTCATAATAGGACTTGGTCATTTCTCTGCAATGGAATCCTAAACAAAAACATGATGCCCTTTTGGTTTCTAGTAAAAAGATATGAAGTGAATTAAAAATTATGATAAACAAACCACTTCTTGTGAAACTCTAGCATCATGGTTTTTCCGTGTATTTCCTTGTTCCCAAATTTTCATGTTTGAAAGGCCACAGTATGTTCGGAAACATAATTATTTTTGGAAATGTCACCCGTACCTTGTGACTATTTTGACCTTTGTAAATAAAATACAATGGCACTGTGAGTCCTGAATAAAATACAGCAGGTATAGTAACAAGAAGTAGATATTTATTGGCTTAGGTATAGTCAATGTGGATAAGCAAACACTGGAACAGGATCCTGGAAAGATTGTATGATCTTTTTCATTGAAGACATCAAACCTTCCACTGAGTGAGGTCCTGAGCAACCTGCTCTAACTTTGGAGTTACCTTACCTGGGGCCAGGTGGCTGGACTAGATGATATCCCACCAAAAACCCCTTCCAACCTAAATTATGCTGTGGTGAGAGGCACCCATTTCTGAACCATACAAGCAGAGATTTTAACACATCATCTGCTGGCAAACGGAGGCATTGTGGACTGCACAGCCAGGCTGCCACGAGAGGGAGGAAATGCTGGGTTTTTAACAAGGCACAGCAGAAACCCTGTGGGGCGCCCATGTGGGTGTAGCTGAGCTGAAAGCTCATGCACAGACCTTGCATCTCAGAAAGTGGCAATTTCCAAATGCCTGCTGTGTGTGCAGCCTGTGCCACGAGCTAAAGGAACACAGGAGGTTTCTTGGTTGCTGCTGTGATGCCAGGCAGGTCCAGTGCCGAGCCTTAGCTGCTGTACCCAGCACAGCGGAATGCGGATTTCGACTCGGCTCTCTTATCTGAAGAAGGTAACTGCTCCAAGGAGCCTCTAGATAAATAAAAGAAAAGCTATAAATCTTATTTCAACTTCCACTTTTCTGCTCTGCTCAGTAAGCATGGGAAAAAGCTGTGTGGGTTTTGTATTTCAAATGTTGTTTAAACAGGGATGCCAATGTACCATGTTCTTTATTTTGTGTAGTGCTTGCAATACTCCTTCAATTTTCAAGTACTGATCTCTGAACGATGCTTTAATTATGATCTTTTTTTTTTATATCTAAAGAGCTTCAAAGGCAAATGAGTCTTACTGTCAAAGTATAAAGAATATTTTGCATGAAACTGAGAAGATACTTTGATATAGCAAATAGATAGAAAATTCTTGTAGCTACAAAAAACTGCATTTTTGTAGACATACACAGAAAGTGGATTTGGTAATGTATAGATGAAAATAATTTATTTTAGCAGTCATACAACTGGAAGAACACTTAGTTCCTGATGAAAAAAATCTTCCTGAAAATTGCTGTTGAATTCAGGAAAAAATTGTAAATATTTGGATCAAAATCTACAGTGTGTATCAGTTTTTAGAGCCTCAGAATAGTTATTATGTGAAAAAGGTTTGCTACTTTCTCATTAAGCAGTTTGAACTGACTCATTATATGAATTTCTATACGTATATGAAGAGCAGATAATAAGCTATAAAATCTTAGTTTTTCTTTTAGAGTCCTTTTGTCAGGATCTGGCAGAACTCTAGAGATTCAGGCTGCAGATCTGTCCTGTATTTTATCTTGAGGAATTTGCAACCAAAACATGCCTACAGAAACTAATTTGCCTTTGTGGTACTAACTTGTCAAAATTATTCTGCTTGGGCAGTTTTTTGACCTTGTCATTTTAACATTTTGCATGCTGACCTGCCACAAACCAATTTAACATTTTCTAGATTAGAGATACAAAGACTTTTTTTTCCCTGTGGTAACAAAGCCTGTACTTGTGGTAAAAGGGTAAGTCTGTATTTGTGCTTTGACATTTGAGGGAAATCTCTATGGTTGACACAGAGGAGAAAAGAAACAACTTCTGATTGCTCTCTAAACTTTATGGTTTTATAGAAGTGCTGTGCCACTAAAGTTTTTGGGTCTCACAATGCATGTATATTTCTGATGCATATTTATGAAAGAAAAACTTCTATTCTGAGACTATCAGAGGAAGGATTTTGAGGATGGTTTTGTTTCTAGCAATCACTGTTCCTCTCATCTGATGTTCTTTGTGTTTTAAGTTCACTTCTCAACTTTCTCAGAAAACAGTTTCAGTGCCCATTTCAGTATGAGATTTCCCACAGAAAGAGAACAAGTTAAAATAAGTTAAAATAATGAAAAAATGATCGTCTTCTGCTGTTTTGGAAGCTGTTTTTGGGAGCTGTAGCGGGCTCAGCTCTGGTTGAGCAATTGGTTCTCTTCAGCACTGAGCTGGTGGCAGCAGCAGAGTTTAAGGAGAGGTCATATGTGCAAGAGCATAATAGTCAGAGACCCTAAAATCTTTGGGAGAATGTAGCAGTTTCAGAGTTTCCAATGCTACCTTCCCTTCTGTTTACTATTATTTCTTTGGTTTTTTCTTTCCTCCTCCAGAATCCACAAGCGGCCTTATCAGAAGGAGGGGCATTCAAATTGCCTGCGCTGCTGACCCTACAGTCTCTGCAGACTGGAAATTTTGCTGTTTCGTTGTCATCAGTGAACAATTGTGGTGCTGTGCTTTAGCACTTTTTCCACTGGAAAATGGAAATTAAGAGAGATACGGCGAAGTTGTTGTGGCTGCTGATGTTCTTTTCTGATATTGTGCCATTCGGCTGTGGGAAAGCAATGAGAGAAAGAGCTATTGAGCTGATGCAAGATGCACGTTTGATTGATGGGTATATAAAATATGTTCGTCTAAACCCTCTTTGTGAGTCTGACAAGTGAGGAGGAAATGCTGAAGTGTCAGATTAGCAGAGACATGGGCTGTTATGAGCACACAGCACTGAGCTACCATTGCAGTGATACTTTGGGAAGGAGCTTTGGTTCAGAGGGTGATTAATGTAGGATTGTGTTACCCTAAACACTGTATTGATTTTCTAGCTAGATGTCATGGTTTAACCCCAGCTGGCACCTGAGCCCAACACAGTCCTTGCTTACTCATCCCTCTGGTGGGATGTGGGAGAGGATCAGAAAAGTGAGAAAACTCATGAGCTGAGACACGGGCAGCTTAATAAGGAAAGCAAAAGCTATGCACAAAACAAGACAAGGAATTAATTCACTACTCCCCATGACTAAGGCATTCATCCATCCCCAGGAAGCAGGGCTCCACCACACATAATATTTCTTGGAAAGATAAACATCATGATTCTGAATGCCCCCAGTCTTCCTCCTTCTCCTAAACTTTATATGCTGAGCATATATGGTCTGGAAGATCCTTTGGCCAGGTGGGGTCACCTGTCTCAGCTGTGTCCACTCCCAACTTACTGTACACCCATAACCTGCTCACTGGTGGGATGGGGTGAGAAGCAGAAAAGGCAGAAAAGAAGAGAGACTGTCAGGCATCTATGGTTGGAAGGATTATTAGCAGTCAATGGTGTAAGGGACTCCAAACAGTGGAAGAAACAACACTTGGGTTAGAAAGGGAACATTTATCTCTATCACAAGCCCTGTTTGTTTTTCATTCTAGCCACAATGACTTTGTACTGCAGCTGAGAATACTTTACCAAAATAGACTCAGTAGAGTCAACTTGAGGGAACTCAACACGACCCACACAAACCTTGTGAAACTTCAGGCTGGTTATGTGGGAGCTCAGGTATGTACTGCTGTGGTGGTGGGGCTCAGAACATATTTCTACATTTGCTTCCTTCCCTGATTTTGGTTCTCTATGCTGAAAAAGAAAAAAATAGTAGAACTGAAAAGCCATAGATACTCTTTCATGACAGCCGTGTTTCAAGTGTTTGGGTTTTATAATTCAGGTACTCTTAGTCAAAACAGCATCATTTGTTTTGTGATATATAAATTAAAGGAAGCTTGTATTTGCTTTCCTGCATGTACTGTGGAGTAGCTGAGTGTATGAGGAGGCCTTGATCATGTCCGGAGTGGGTGCTCTTGCCTTGCAACACAACTCTTTCTTTGGGGAAACAGCCATAGTGACAACTCCCTTGTAAACTGCAGGAAGTTATTTTGATCTGTGCTCCTGAACTATGAGCAAATGGAAGTTTCCAAGTCAAAACACAAGTTATCTGGTTTACTTGTCAATGTCTCTTTCAGTTTTGGTCAGTGTATGTTCTTTGCAGCGCTCAGAACAAGGATGCTGTGCGCCTGACCTTAGAGCAAATCGATGTTGTCAAGAGGATGTGTAACAGCTATGAAGAGCTGGAACTTGTGGTGACTTCCCAAGGTAATGCTCCCTTTTGTAAAAGTATTTTTAAAAAATGTGATTGCAGGAGGTGTGTACAGAGAGATGCAAACAAGTTATCTTGTTTTAAAGAGTAGCTTCAACATTTCCTCTGAACCACAGCCATTAACTGTGCACAGCCCTGGCCCACTGCAGTCATGAGAAAATTTGTCATATAAACATCTACCCTGTAAGCTCCAATTCTATCAAAATGTCTTTATTATTGCTTGCAATTTACACAGACGGTGTAATTAAATTACAGTGCTCAGTAATGCTGGCTTCTTATCTGTCATGGAATTACTTTGGAATCATCCTTCTTTGTGTTTTCCAGGTATCTCTGACAGCAGAAGGATTGCATGTTTGATTGGAATAGAGGGTGGCCACTCCATTGACAGCAGCTTGGCAGCACTGAGGATGTACTATGACTTGGGTGTTCGCTACATGACTCTAACACACTCCTGCAACACTCCTTGGTAACTATCGTGCATATTTTTGTGTGACTGCCTAATGCAAAGGAGTGGCAGCTGCATGATGGGAGACGTATGGATCCAGACACAAACTTACCCTGTGAAAGACTTTGAACCAAGTCAAGGTGATGAGTTTTGGGGGTAAATAATTTTCCATGTGTACAGTGGGAGACTCCATCCATTATGTAGTGCTTGTATTGATCATAATTTGGACACTTGACAATCTGTCTTAAATTTCTTCACAAAAATCGACATTAGTGAACCTGAAAGCACTTATGAACATAAAAAGCACTGCCTGAACAAGATACCTATTAACTAGCTCATTATCCCCACATTTGTCTATGTGACATTTTTCTTGTGTGTAGTGAAAGCGTTTTCAGCTGCTGATACTGTATTCTCCAGAATAATATGTTTCTTCTCCCTCACTCCCCTTTTCAAGGTCTGAATCATCATCTAAAGGAATACACAACTTTTATCCTAGTGTTATTGGTCTGACTGCATTTGGCCAAGTAAGGATTTCTTTCAAATGCTAATCTGGGCAATCTGTCATGCAACTAACAACTTCTGGCCTTATCTTCTCAAAAGCAAGCTGACATTAAAAATTAATTACTGGAAGTCCTTAATAGTTAGGAGGTGACCAGAATTTAATCAAACCAAATTCTCTGTGATGCTTCTTAGGGTAAAAGAAGTGTTAAATTTAATTACAGTTGTTTTAATACATATTAGATGTATGAATTCATATGTGTAAGCAGTAAGATATGAATAACACTTCCAATGATTTATTTTATATTGACTAAGTTTTCTAAGTTTTGAGCATGTGGTGGCATTCTGGCTAATTTTGAGTGAGTAAATCACTAATGAATTAATAGGTACATAGCAACCAGTACAGGCACAGCATGTTTATGACTAGCTGGCAGCTGCAGAATTAATCTATCTGTTTCCATATACCAGCTAAACAGTTTCCTTTCAGGAAACTTAATACTGACACTGTTGTCTGTACATCTGTTTTAGGAAGTGGTAAAGGAGATGAATCGCCTGGGTATGCTGATAGATTTATCTCATACCTCATACTCCACTGTAAAGGCTGCACTCAGTATCTCAAAAGCACCAGTAATTTTCAGCCACTCAGCAGCATTTTCTGTTTGTAATCACTCAAGAAATGTTCCTGATGATATCCTCCAGCAATTGGTGAGTGACATGGTTCTTGGGTTTGTTTTTGGAGGAAGGGATTTGTTGGTTTTGCTTCTTGGGGGTTTTGTTTTTTGTCTTAATGGCAATGTTTGCATGGGCTGCAGCAAATGTGCATTCAAATAATGATGTTTACTTTCCACCTCCTCATCCCTGAATTTGATGTAGAAGCAGATCCTTGAGCAGCAGCTTACAATTGCTTCTGAGACATTTTCTCTGGGTTGTGTTTAGCCTTTGACTACAAAAATGAAGTGTTCTCAAATACTTTTAAATTCTGGTTGAGTTTGTTTTTTTTTTTTTTAATGTAGTCATTGCACTTCTGATTCTGCATGAAGGTAAAATTAACCCAGGGGAAAGGACAGGGAGGCAAAGCCTTGTGTTGCCATCTGAACTTTGACTTAGTGTTGCTGTTCTCATTGGTGGAGGGGTGTAGAAGATTCTACATAAGATGCCCATGAAGTTTGCAGGGCACAAGAGTTCACTCATCACCTGTCTCTTCATATCTTTCAGAAAAAGAATAAGGGAATTATCATGGTGACTTTCAATGCAGATGTACTGGCCTGTGGCAGAAAAGTCGTTACTATTTCTACCCTTGCAGGTTTGATGTTAATATACTGTAGTTTTTGTGGGTTCTACAAATTTGTATAAATTCTATGAATGTCCTGGGGCATGCATCATTTTCAAGGCCATGTAAATTTGACCGCTTGTTTATTCCAGCTCTATTACTTTTTGAGCTAACACTCACTAAACAATAACAAGAGGCACAAGATGTGTGTGTAGCTGGAGGACATGATGCTCACAAACAGAGCCAACAACCATTAGTCCCAAAGTAGTTGTTACTTTCTGGAAAACACTTTAAGCCTATGTAATTAAGAATGGGAAACATAGGTATGTGATGGATAATGAAAATTCTATTGGTATAATTGGGTTACTTGTTAGGAATTAATGGGCTGTGATGATCATGTCTCTTTCCTCATTTGCATTTAATCAGTGTAGTTGATATTTTGAAGGTCCCTGCCTGATGGGGTGTCTTCTGACTGTTTTAAGAAAGAATTTGATTAAGAACCCACGATTAAGGGGAGCTGTTGCCTAGTGCCAATATGTGTGATCTGTCATTTTTTTTTTTTTTTTTGCTAGGTGCTTAGATGTTGTTTTCTTGACATTTTCTTTCAGATCATTTTGACCATATAAAGGAAATTGCAGGTTCAGAATCGATAGGAATTGGTGGTGACTATGATGGAGTGGAACAGTGAGTAAAGTTGTACAAACATTGACATCTGCTCCTCAAATCATGTGGGGTTTGATTCATTTAAGGGAAAAAAGAAGGCAGACTAAAAAAACTGCTATCAGATTATCTTGTAATGAGACTAACCCAAGTTTTATGAAAGAGAGGCACAGTAATTTCTTTTTAGAACTTCATGAAACAGTGCTACAAATGTAGAAATGGATCCTCAGGCCCTGTGAACTCTGAAGCTGTGTGCTCTAGGTTTGTGCATACAAAACCAGTGATAGGGGTTGTTTTTCTCCAAAAGCCACTGATGAATGACAGAAAAGCTGTCTCAATCTTTATATGGTAAATGGTTCAGTCTAGACAGATGCTGCAAAACTCTTTCCTGCACTGTCCTTGGGGAAAGCCACAGAGTTTGGGTGTTCTGAAACCACTCCTGCTTTTGGGAAATGTTTGAGTCAAGCAGAGCCTCAAAACCTCTGAGCAGCCTACCACAAAACCACTCCTCACTCCTGGACTACTGCAGTTACAGCACAGGAAACAAATGCTCATTGGGTGGCATTTGCTGCTGTAATCTTAAACTTTTTTTTTTCTTTTTATCTTCCTGTTAAATCATTATCTCCTTTTTCTTTTTTCTTTTTCTCCTTTCACTCCCTGCTAGGGAGTGAAAGTCAGAATCAGGCTCCCATCTGTAAAGTACAAACACAGACCCATTGTGTCAGCACCCATGATATCATAGATCTGAAATGATAATGTTCAAAATAAAAATACAGTTTGCAACAAAAGGACACATTTTATCATGTATTTTTTCAAAGGCCATCAGTTAAACTGATGTTAAGGTCCTAATCCCTGCTAGTAATGCCACAGATTTTTTGACATATACTTATCACCACATCTTCATGGAACAGAAAAGTAACAAAAATATTAGTTATCTCAAAACCATGTCAAAATCTCGTGGAAATATAATTTAAAACAGCTGTTGAATGCAGGTTTTGCAGCTTTTTATTTCTAAATTCTTTTTATTCTGACAAGAATTAGCATAAGGCATAGATCAGTTTTGCTTTCTGTAATTTCTTCAGTAGAGGACTCTGAATAGGTTTCTTTCCACTGCCTAAACAATTGGCTTAATTCAACCAGTATTATTATTATAATTGGGGTTTTTTTTGGTAAATACTTTGTAAACAACAGAGTTGACAAAATTGCCTCCAACTCCAGAGCTCATAATGTGTTTGTAGGTTTCCTTTTGTTCTCAGTTACATTGGATTGCCCCAATTTCATCTGTGATGCAGCTGTTTCCTCTTACTCTAAAGGTCAGATGGAAAGTGCGGATTACCGTATACATGAATTTCTGGTTATTTTTCCCCCTTTTGTTCTAATATCCTCCCATGGTGTTGTTTTGCCTCTACAGAAGTTCATCTTCATTCCAGTTGTGTTCTGTTTATTGGGTCCTATGTGAAGAAAAAGCCTTTTGTTGTGTCCCAGTCCCGTTTCTGTTTGTCAGCTGAATTCTTAGAAAAAGAGTTGGGTCCAAAGTCAGCTCACTTCAGAAGTCAATATGTGCAAAAGACTAATTAAAACCCTTTTTCTCCAATTTGTCAGTGATGTGTGTTGTATGTTCTTGTGTCACTCTTGTCAACAGCTTTCCCAAGGGATTGGAAGATGTCTCTAAATACCCTTCTTTGATAGAGGAACTTCTTAGAAGAGGATGGAATGAAACTGAACTGAAAGGAGTCTTAAGGGAGAACTTTCTCCGTGTCTTCAGGGAAGTAGAAAATGTAAGATTAAAATCCAAACTGAATCTTGATTCTTACTAAGAGGGAAAGAGGAACTGTTGGTGTTTTGTTGTTAATTTTTTGGGTGGGTTTTTGCTTTGGTTTTTTGGTTTATTTTTTTTTTTTCATTTTATGTGTTTTGTTTTGGAGGTTTTTTTTGTTCAATGAGAGAGCTATGAGGGAATGTCAACACCTAATTCAGTAAATCCAAATGCTGGGAAAGAAACCAAGAAGACAGGAGAGCATTAGCAGCATAAAGGAAAATGAGAGAGAGCAGACAAAGCTCTTTGGAAGTTTTCCTCTCTGCAGTAATCTGATAAGCACACATCAGTGACTTCTAAATGGAATCACTTCGTGGTTTGGAGAAACTGCGGATGTACCAGCAGCACAGTCTGGCTGTGTTCGCTGGGCAGGAAGGAATGTTGACTCCTGCAAATCAATTTAATTCTTGTCATGGGATTGGGCTGCTGTTCAAAAGGCTTCTGCCATGGCCAGATCACTAACAAGTCATAAACATAACAACCAGATCACAATGAGCTTTAAGTATAAACAGTGGAAATTAATCCAGAAGGATGAGGGAGGAGAGGAGGGAAGGAGACTGGATAAGAGTAGGGCCCCCTCAATGGTAACTTTTCCAAATGCCTCTGCTGAAGCTTCCAGACTGCTTGCCTCATACTTTTATTGACAGGTATTGATAGGTAAGTAGATATTACACACAAAGCCTTCTAGACAGCAGATATTTCAAGGTGACCTTTCTTCCACTTGTCTTTTTTGGGCATGTTGGATGAACTGAAATTAGGGAAATTTGTACTATTCCAGTTAAGCTGCCAAAATATCTACGTAATGCTGACTTCATTATGTGGCAGACTGACATTATGAAGAGGCTCAAATTCACCACTCCTAACCAATCTGTGGGATCTAGCAGCGTTTTTTCCCTTCTAAATTAGAGACGTTGAAGCTCTGTCTTGAGAGTGTGGGCTCCTTTCAGGGAAGAAAGTTCATGAGTTTCTTTGCTCCATATGTGGAGAGAGCCAAGACAAAGAACAGCCAGACCTGTGATTCTTGCCTGTAATGTATCTGTGCTGAATTCTGGGAAGTGCTTCATAGGAATGCAAACAGCAGAAAAATAATATTGATTTCCTCACATTCAGATGTGATTTTGCAATACAGTTTGACTTGGGTAACTTGAAATAGTATTGAATTTGCTAGCTGCATAAAGCTTTTTGCTGTTGGGCCAGTCTGGCTTTCAGGGACAACCTTTTGAATTTTTGTAGGTGCGGAACACTTTTGGAGTAATGGATGTAGGTGAAAGTGAAATTCTGCAAGAAGCACAAAATTCCTGTCGCCTAGACCTACGTAAGCCTCAGCCACTGCCATCCAGGTCCTTTGGGTTTCCTTCTGTGGCACAACCTTTTAGTCTGACAATTGTATCATGCTTAATGCTGTATTATGTATCATAAAATCTGTGGAATCTAGAGAATACTCTGCAATGCAACTACTTATCTTTCTGTGATTTGTTAATGGAAAACTATAACAAATTTTAAACATAACTTCTATAAATTCATCTGCATACTTGAAAAATCATGTAAATTATAAATGATGTAGCAAAAGTGTTTAGAATTTGAAGTGATAAATTCTGTATCACCTTGGCTGGACCAGGACCAACATTGTTAATGGAAAATAGTCACATTTAAAGAATAAATTCTGTAATACTTGATGCATGGGTTTGGTATCCATATTGTGGAATAAATACTGGAGTCCAGGACCAGCAGTTCCGCACAGGAGCTAGAGATTATGAATAAGACATCTGTGCCGAGTAGTTTTCAAATATTACTTCTTGTTAAATCATACAACTTCCATCAATAGCTGAACTCTTACTCAGAGAAGACCATCCCCTGCCATATGGAGAAGAGTGCTTTTTTGGTTTGCTTGGGGTTTTGTTTTGTTTTTTAAGATGACAAGATGAGTGACAAGCCTATTCCAAGTTTGAACTGCATGCCTACAACTAGCTTTAGAGACCCATCCTGCAGCACTAAACTCTTTATTTTTGAACCCTGACCAGGACAGTGGGCAACTGGTCAATTACTGAAGGGTGGAAGTAGATCTCTCACATTCAGGTGCAGGCAGCATTGTAGACACTTTTCTATAATTTGAGGACAGATGTTTGCAGCATTTTCATGATGATGGGGGCAAGAACAACAAGAGGGTTGTAGAAATCTTTTTGACATTTAGACAATTATCCTTATCAATAACATGTTTTATTATTTCATTTTTATTCTAGCTGGCTAAAATCAGACCAGTGGCTTCATAGACATAAGATTAGACAGAGATATTTTTATTATAAATCTGCTCTTTTGGCCTTTGGAATATGTTTTGAAATACACAAGGTATGTGGGGTTATTGATATAGGCCTGCCCTTTGTAGGCTCAAATCTGACATTTTAATCAAATATACTGAGATTTATTATGAAATGATAAGATGGCAGTACCACATCTTTGTATGGTCAGTTCCAAGTGCTTGCTGGTAAATGCTTTCCCATTATACTTGCTGTTAATGGTGATTTCATGATACCAATTTTTATTTACTGATATGACATCTACAGAATTTCGCCTTAGTGTAGAATAAAAGCCCTGTCATTGATCTAAGGAAAACAGTTGTAAACACACTGAGTATTTAACAGCAAGAGAAGGCTGAGCATGAACAGGATTAAAAAACAGCACATGAGCTTTTTTCTAGAGGAATTTGAGACTGTTCCCACCATCCATTTCTGCACTCGGTGTACAAGTAGGGTTTCTGGAAGGGCCCTGTTCTTTTATAGCTTCAAAATTAAGCTTCATTAATTCTTTTGATAAGATGGTCTCCTTGATAAATATATTCTAATTATACTCCTCTGTGTTACCAAATTCTTTACCAATCATGTTGAACAATCTAGTTGCACACAAGCCAACTTTAACAGAATAGTTTCTCAATAAATACTGCTCCTGGATATGCATGTAGAAAGGGGAATTACTGGTTCAGAAGACTGGCTCCCTGATATTGTTTAACTGTAATGAGAACATGTTTTACTGGTAAAATTATTAATTCAATAGGGCATTTAATTCCCATCAGTACTTCTTATAATAAGTTCATAAGCCATTGGAAAACTGCCATCCATAGTCTCTTTTCTCAGAACTAGTGCTCTGATATTTGTTTCATTACACAAAATGTAAGATGCTCCTTTATTCCTTCCAGCTGCTTTCTTTATACTGTGTTGTCAGTAAAAATACATATTCCTTTTCTTAAAGATACATAAAATACTTTTCTGTGGCGTCTTATCTATAATGTATTGTGCTTGTTTGTTGACTGTGCAATGAGTAATTTGTAACCTTGCAGCAAAACAGAGATATGAAATTTCAATAAAATACTGTTTAAAATTGTGTAAGGATACTTATGTAATCTCACAAAACAGTGTAGATGTTCAGAGACCCATGAACCCTGAAAGAACCACACACCCCTGTGGCAGAAAGAAGGCCAAAGTAACATGAGGACTCTGGGTTGATAACACAGGGAAGGGTTGCCCTTCAAGCCCCTGCTTGAAATTCAAGTAGGTTTAATCCTGTATATAGGCAGTCAGCCTCATCTAAATTCAGATACAGCTAAACCCATCCAAGCAAGTGCCCATGGGAAGGGATCAGTCACTGCAGGGAGTCCATGAGGACCTGCAGCAAATCCCTGCTCAAGCTGTTAAGGCATAGAGAAAAAGGCAAAAGGGGAACCAGGTGGGGTGCCTGTATCGGGGTTAGGATAACCTCTGCCTCATAGCACTTCTCCCAGATGTGTTGTGATCTAAAAGTCCCTTTTCCATTACCAGTTACAATGTTAATTCAGAATGCTTCAATTAAGCTGCTTGTGTGAAACAAAATCAGAAGGCAAAATCAACAGATGAAATCTTGTGCACTGATTATCCATGTTATCTAGTTTATTTAATAGATGCAGCTAATTTATTTTTCTTAAACTATCAAAACCACACAACTTGAAGCATGGTAGGAAGCCATCTTATTAGAAATTAATTTCAAAAGTAAAATCATGTAAGATACAGAGTGACTGCTCTCAGACTTGTGACCCTTCACTCTGGTGCTAGTGTCTCCAGCCCTGACAGCAACTTGTAATATTCACAACTCTGCATTTGTAACAACTCAAGCATAAAATGATTGTACTCTGTTTTCTGCCTCCCAATGGGAGGATGATTCATGCTACAACTGAATGCCTTTGCCCTGCCCCAATTAATAACAGCCATTTGCATTGGTAATTCAAATGCATTCAAGTTCAGCTGACAGATTCTATTATGGCTGCTGGTATCAGTGAAGTACCAGATATACCAGAGATACAAACTTTGTAATAAGCTCTGCTGGCTGCCAAATGAAAGAATGCAAGTCATGACTTATCTCTTCTAAATAATGAGTTGTGCTAACATGAATTCTGAAAATATTTATTAATATTTCTGTAAATCTCAAAACCTTAGGCTGATTTTCAAAAGACCCAAAGTTGAAGGCACCTTAAACAATCAAAGGCTAATGCTTTAACATATGTGATATGAGCAGCCAAGAACTACAGGCATAGTACTGATGCAGACTATTGATTTGGTTCTAAAAGGTTGGTGCCAGTGCCCTTCCCCCAGTACTGTCCTTTTCCTGACTAATGGACTGTAGCATCCACAGAAATAAATAACTTCAGTTCTGAGTTGTCTCATCTGGGCAAGTGGTGATGCTAGAGACCAAACCTCCAAAGTCTGCTGCTGGTCTGACACACATGACAGTTCTGTCACCTCAAATCTGAGTAGTTCAGCTCCTGTACCAAACTTCCACCCAGCAGGTGACTTGTCTGGGCCATGGAAGGACTCCTGCATCTTTTATATTGGATACAAACTACTCAGCTCTGCTTAACATCCACGTTCCTTCTTGCATGTCTTTGAGTTTCTCAAGCAACATGCCAGCATATTTCTGTTTCAAGGTCAGCAAACATTGTGCATTAAGTCTAACCACCTATATGCATATGAGCTCATTAACTTCGTTTGACTTTACATCTAAGGCTCAGTGGGCATCTGCACCACAGAACCAACTTTGCCAAGCCAGCTGTTGCATCCCCTCCAGCTGTGGAGTGAGGAGCAGTGCCCCAGCAGCTCCTGCCAGAGCCAGCTGTGGCTGCTGCACTGCTCTGCCCTTGGTTGCAGGTTGTCTCCCCCTTTCCTGGAGACAGCACTGGAGTTTGTCTAAACTGCTTCAGCGAGCTGGTCTTGCAGAAAACTTTTCCTCCTTCAAGGGATGAGTTTCCTGCTGATGGTGTCAGTGATTGGGTTAACCATGCTCATTGTTTCAGGGAAGGGAGGAGTGAAAAAGCAGAGTGAGGCTGCAGCAACTTGGATTTCTTCCATTTGCTATTGAAAGCAGCAGTTCTGTTTGCTCTTTCTGGATTTATACACATGGAAATGATCAAACTGCTTCGAAAACATAACATGTTTAACTTCAAAAGAATTAAATAACCAGAAGATTCTTCCCACTTTTATTTGCTCTTAAGATTTGTTGGATTTAATTTGCAGACCCAGAGCAACTGCAGACCCAGAGTATTTTAGTTGATCTTCTGAACCATTTCCAGGACAGACTGTGATCCTGGATAACCCTACTTGGACTGCTCTGCAAGGCTTGGTTCAGTGGTTTAAGAATTAAAGAATTATCTTTTACTTTTCTTTTTTTCTTTTTTTAAACTTTTTTTTTAATCTGGTCTTCATTTTTTTGTCTTGCTATCTTACCCAGAAGCCTTATATCTACATGGAACAACTTGACATGGGAATGGTTATTTGCTGCTATTATACATATCTTTTTTTTAATCTTCTGACACCAGAGAAATGGAAAAAGTTCCTCAGTAACCTTTATGTTTATTTATAACTGCATTATGACTATTTTTTTTTTTTTTGCAAACAAAAGCAACAACCCCTCTTTCCAAAAACTCTGACCTCAGAGAGGTATTGGACTTGGTTCAGTTGCTTCTCTGTAATGAGGCAACAAATAGTGGAGGGGAAAAAAATACAAGCTAAGTAAACAAAGTTCAGCATTTATCTTACAGCAGAAAAATGTTGCTGCTTCTAATTAAGGCTATGGCCCTAACAATCAGAACTCAAACGGGAGGCACTTAATTCTGCTATTTTGCTGTTGCTTCTCCCCAGATTGTTTTTTTAAACTCCATTAAGATGATTCTTTCCTCTGTATAATGGGTATTTTCCTCTGAAGCCCTTTCTCAGCACCTGCTCTATCTGGTTTTATAAAACATTTCTTCTGTCAGTTCTGCAATTAAAGGAAAATATAAAGCCCAGGAAACAAGAATTCAAGCTCCCCTGAGGGTTGCTGCTGAGAAAGAAAATAAAGATCAAACTAAGTGAGAATAAAACTGAAGCTCATACAAATTTCATCACACAAATCAAAAGAAGGTCCCTTTAGTCTGGAATACAAACATTTGAAAAAAGTTTAATACAGCTTTGGATGTGGATTAATCTTTCTGAGTTTCTATCTGTAGATAAACTCAGCATCTCAAGAATCTTGTCTAGGCCTGTGCTCAGTTTCCTCTCTGAGCCCTTTATTAAAAATTAAATAGACTATGACAAATCTACCCATGCTAAAAATGTAACTGATCTGAAAATTGATCCACAGAGTAATATTTTTTTCCAGCATCTTAATTCTACACAAAAAATTACTGCCATGTTTAACAAGTTTGTTGTAGAAAACCTTGATATAGTTGTTCTTATTGAATGGGCAGAACCTGGGTGAGTAGGAAAGAAATGGTACCTCAAAGACAACACAACTTTTCAGTCTCTAAAGATGAACTTTCTACAAAGTTTCTTTGTAGAAATGGCTATTCCGTGCATCAGATACAGTTATAAATAATTTTACAAGTGAAGCAGAAGTTCCTTAAAGTAAATAAACTTTGAAGGTAAGTGGCACTATAGTGTCCTCTTGTGGTCTTTTAATGTTTGAGCTGTGATATGTTTTCTAGCAGAGTAACAAAATTTCCAGTTTTCTTTAGCAGAAGAACTCCTGTTTGGCTACAAAGCAGACAAGGCTTTTCCTTGCCTCACTTTTCTCCTGGAAATGGCCTGTGGAGGGTTGCACATTGTATCTCCTACAAGCATTTATTACAGGGGTGTTCCTCTCGTGGTCCTCTCCAAAGGATCTCTTCCAGCCACTGCCTGTCCTTGCCATGGGCACTGGATCCTGTTCTTTATGAGTGGGAAACTTTCACAACCACGTTGTCCGTTCCAGGTTGCTTTGTCCACAAGGCTGGTGTGATCCTCACATGTGGAAAAGCAGGAATGTGCTGAAAACTGAAGTTCACTCTGGTGAAATGCTGGCCATGAACTGGCAGAATTCCTGCCAAGCCTGATTATCCTGGGAAACTGTGCCTTGGCAGAGATGAATTTTGTTTTGTTATTTTATTTCTGATGGTCAGCTCTTGGCCATTTGTCACCCGGCTTCCACTCTAGTGGGAAAAATCTTTCAAACAAATAAATAACAGTCACAGATTCCCTGCTGTGTTAGGGCAACAGAATTTTAGAGATGATTTTAAAAAAAATTATCAGAATTGCAATCTAATGACTTATTTCTACAGATGATACTTTTCGTTTGGCCTTGATTCTCCTAGTTAGAAAAAACGAAACTACTTAAAATTAGATATTTCTCCATGAAATTTGGGAAGAATAAAAGATAAGAAAAGCTGTTCTCAAACACAGTTTCAGATGCAGCGTCTATCCTTTAAACAAATGGGAAATCATTTCCTTGGAGAAGGAATTGAAATGATGATGCTTTTTTGTTGTGTGATGGAGGTTAACATCCCATGTTGCAAGTCTGGAAGTTAACAATGCTCCAGAGCTCGTGCACCACGTCCCTCGCGAGGGCTGAAGCCTGGAAGTGCCAACACACCCTGATGGGAATTCTCTGCTGGGGAACCTCGGAGGGTTCTGCCAGGGAAGGGATGAGCCCTGCACGGGGGAGCCAAGCCTGGCTGGCAGCTGGGGATGTGCAGCCCCTGGCTCGGAAAGCCAAGCTCCCTTCCCGTGCTTCAGAGCGGGGCACCTGCAGAGAAACTTGACCTCACTTGCCCGCCCTGAGGATTTCTATCAGGCTCCACAGCAGTTGACTAAACTACTCTTCTGGAAGATTCAGCCTTTGAGTTGAAAACACAGTTTTCTACTGTGGAAGGGCACGGACCTTTTCAGCTGGAAGCTTTACCTGCTTAAGGTGGTTCACAAATATCCAGTGGCTTAGTAATGAAGAACTGAACTGTGCCTCGGATTACATGATTAGTAGTACGAATTTAAAAGCAGTTCCTGGTTGTGTATCAGAGGGGACATGATGGATTTGCTGATCTTTATGCTGCTGATTTCACTGATGCTGTAAATGTAAACCAGACTACTGAAAATACAGAAAATACTTTTCTAGTAAGCCTTATAATAATCTAATAAGATTCTGCAGAGACAAACTATTTTTTTTTTCTGTGAAACTACCAGAATTTTTTCTTAGAAGTGCATTTTTTCTCTGTTGATATTGGAGTGGGGTGTGCAGAAAGATTAAAAAAAAAAAAAGAAAGAAAATTAAAATTATTGTCACTGCTTTTTGTTTTCATTGACCAAACTGTACCAATATGAAACCATAAACCCTAAAAACTCTATTTAGCTTTGTAAAAATCAGGTAATTTTCATCCCTTTTATTTAATGAGAAGACAGTAATGTTGTTTCAGGTAAATACTGTAGTATTGTAGATAATCCAGTTTCATTCCAGCAACATATTCATATCAGACTTTTGAGCTTATGATGCCCACTCACACCATTCAGAGTAACAGTCACTTATTATCATCAGAAAAAAAAATAAAATTAAGCATCCAGGTTGAAATTGTGTTCTCTTACAAACCAGATGCTAAACAAAGTTGATCTGGGTAGATAATTTCTCAGCTCTAAATACGGTCTTTCTGCAAGTCAGTAAAGGACCCTTGTCCTTAGACAAAAGAAATATTTTTGCTTCAATAGACTTGAATGGTTTCCTAGGGCTCAATTCTCTCCTAAGGCATTTGGATATAGCTTCCATTCCAGAGAAGGGAGATGCTGGTATACGTGCATGAGTCAAAATTTCTTTTTAACTTTTCCTGCTCATGGGTTACAATTTCAGTACCACTGATTCTATGATACTAAAATGTTGTGTGATGGCATAGATGCAATTTTGGTGCCTAAAGAGTGGTGTGTCCTCGCCACATCTGCTTTCCAAAGTGCCAAGAGAAGGAAGCACCCACTTTTAATGCTTTTTCCTGAATAAGCATGACTTCAAAAACATTAACTTTGGAAACTTATTTCTTGCAGTCCCTGCCTCCTTCTTCTAGGCCAGCTTACTTAGACCAGACACTTTCACTCAAAAGCTTTATAAAGCGGAAAAGAGGAAAGAAGACTGAACATGACAAACATGCTTAATGGTGAATTAGCATCTTGCCCCTTTTCTATATAAAATTATTTGTCCCTTATCAATTAATTTTCTTGTTTTCTTGGTGGGTTTAGCTTGTTAGGTCAAACCTTTCATGCATACTAATGTAACGTAATTCAACCATAGAGAGTAAAACAGAAAATGCTACTTTTTGGCCCATTGGGCAATAAAATTATTGCTTGATCAGAGAAATTGCTAATAAAACTTTATAGATCTCAGGGGACCACATTTACAAACATGCTCATTTTAGGGTTGCTGGAAAAAAAAAAAAATCTCGTCCTAAGTCTTCAAGAAACTAGGAGTTTTTAAAAGAGGAAATTGTGTTATTTTCAATCTCCTCCAAAACTTATAAGGCTGTTTACAGAGATATACATGGCCACATGAAGATCCTTGTTGTTTCCCCCAACAAAGCTGAGTGTCAAAAGTAAAATGTAGGTAATATGAAAGCACAGGAGTCTTAGAAGTCTTTCTACCTGTCTGATCAATACCAAGAGGTGGAATTACTCTGACTTGCCCCAGAGGTGGTCCACCAGCAACCCTGTGCTAAGTGAACTGAGAGACCTGTACCCCCTTGGCAGCAGCTGCTGCACAGCATGGATCCTTTATGTTCATTTCAAACTCCAACTAATTAAAAGTAGACTTACTAGTCAGTTCTTGTGAACAAAGCATTCTCCCTTATGTTTGTCTCTCTCCTGCTCACTACAATTTTTTCTTCCTCTCAGTGACCTGGGGGGTGCTTTGTCAGAAAGGCAAGCCATGTTCAGAAAGCTGGGGGTAAGGGCCAGGTCACTCCCTGGTCCAGCCTTAGCCCCTTCCTCTGCTTTAAGCTTTGTATTCTCCTGTGACTCCTGTGTGATCCAAAGACAAATCTTACATCTGTGCTGGAAAGTCTTGTCACTGTACACCCATTGCTTGATTAGGGAATATTTTACTCTACAGAAATCTGAAGAATTAGTTTGAATTGATAATCCACAGTAAAACACACAAATTGTTTTCCAGAGTTTTTTTTTTGTTTTTTTTTTTTTTTTTTTTTTTTTTTTTTTTTTTTCTGACGTTCCTTCTACTGTCAAGGCCAGCTTTCAAATGCAGACAATAAATGGCATTACCAAATACTAATTCACGTTTAAACTCCATGTGAAGGCTACCACAGACGATATGAAGGCCGATGTACCCACTGTTGGCGCCAGCTTCTACAAATGTGAAGGCAGTATCTAATTTTGCTCATTCGGGGGGAAGAGACTGGGTGGCTGGCGCGCCCTGAGCGATGTCACCGCTCTGCCTCCAGAGCGGGACGGAACAATGGTGTCCCCCGGCTCCGCAGCCCCCGGCTGAGCGGCAGGACCACAGTCCATCCGTCTGCTGCCTTAGTAACCGGCTGATTTGCATTCAGCTGCCAAAAACCTCGCTCCCGGCCCGCATGCAAATGGCAGGCAGCGCCCTGCCCGCACGCCCTCAGCGCCGCCACGTTCCCCGTTTCCCCTGGGCTCGCTCCGCTTGCCACGTCCCTGCCAGGGTTTCGTGGCCTCGGAGCGAGCAGAAGGGAAAGCGCGGCGCTGCCACGGCAGGCACGGGGAGCGGGGACAGCCGCACATGGCCCGGTACCGGCACGCTGCACACGCCCGGCTCTCGGCGTGCCAATGCGCCTCCCGCCTGTCCGCCAGCCCCACGCCGGGCTGGAACCGAATGTGGGAGCCGTGGTGTCCCTCACTGGTGCTCTCGCTGCCCGGCCCGGCGGGGCTCTCGGCTCCTCTGCCCGGGCGCACTTGCTGATGCTTGCCCGCACCACCGGGCGTTCCGGGACCACCCGGCTCCATCCGCACCGCCGCTCTCCGCGCATCGCTCTCGCCTAGCAAATGGCGGCGGCGGCGGGGGAGGAAGCCCGGGTCACGGCGGAGGGGAAATTTCCTCCCCGAGGCAGCCCGGCAGCGCCCGCAAGGGAGGGCGGCGGGCGGAGGGCCCTCGCCCCGCCCCGCTCCCGCCGCCCCCGGGCCCGGCTCCTGTCACGATGAATGCGGGAGGAAGGCTCCCCCTTCCCTTCGCTGGCCTCGCCGCCTCCGGCCCCTCCTCCGCGCCCCCGCTGCCGAGCGCGGCCGCCCGGCGGAGCGACCCCCGCGCCCGGTGCTCGCCCGGCGGCCCCGGGGGCGGCGGGATCCGCGCCGCCGCGGCGCTGGCGCTGGAATGGGTGGAGTTGAGGAGCGCGGTTTCCTGAGAGGAAGTGACCGCACGGGGCAGGAATGCGCCGCCGGCTCCGCGCCGCGTCCCGCCTGCCTCGCCGCGGTGCCGCGGGGAGCCCTCTCCGCCCCGCCAGCCATGCCGCACTTCACCGTGGTGCCGGTGGAGGACAAGCCCCGCGCCGAGTACGACAGCGTAGAAGGGCTCAGCTGGGTGGACTACCGGGAGCCGGCCGCGGCGCCCGCCCCCGGCGACTCTTACGACACCGTCAGCTCCGACGGTGAGCGGGCACGGCCGGGGCGGGGGGCGGCGGTGCCCACGCTCCGGGCGCTCGGGCGAGCGCGGCTCCCCGCCCGCCGCCGCCGGCTGCGGCACAGACAAAGGCGGGGGCGCTGGCCGTGGCTGCCGGGCTGCTCGGGGTGCGGCGCCCGGGGGAGGAGCCCCCCGGATGCACCGGGCGGCGGCGGCTCCGCTGTTGCCACGGCCGGGACGCGGAGCCCGGCGCGCCGGGGCAGCGCTGCCGCCGGTGTCAGCCCGCCGGGCGCAGCCGGGGATGCCCTGGGGTTCCCCGGAGCGCACGGGAGCCAGCCCGGGGCTCCCTCCGCCCCCCCGGCCGCTTGGTGATAGCGGGGGTGCGGCGGGGAGCGGGGCTGGCCCGGGGTATAGCTCTTATCGGTGCTCCCGCAAACTGCCTTCTCCAGAGGTGATAAGGGTACGTGGAGATGTTTTCAGTGCTCCACTGCCAAAATAAACGGGTGATAGAGGATTCAGTTAAATTAGCCGAATTTAACGGTGTCTGCTTTACTTGTTTTTATCATCTTAAAAACCGCGGCTCCCCAGCAAGGTCTCTCTTCCGCAAACCGGGCCCTTGAATACTACAGCAAGTGCTTTGTGCTTGTGTGGCTCTCTCCGCTGTTCCTGCCAGGCAGAGCTGCTTTTTCTTAGGGGTTAATTTATTCCAATTACTGAAGAAGATCACGTAAGTAGGAGGGGATTTTGGGTGGTGAGAAGTACATTCTTTAACTAGGCAGCTGATACCAGCCTGTCTGGGTGTTTTGCTGTGACTTTTAGATATAAATCACGTTAAATACAGTGAGTGTTTCTAGTGGGAACGTGAAGGACACTTAGTTTGGGCAGTAGTGTAGTCCTGCTACAAGGTTGTTTTAGGTCTTTGTGCAATCTGTTCCTTTTTTTGTTTTCTTTCCTGCCTTGGTTATGTTTAGCTTTCTGTAACCTTTAGGAAGAGGATCTTCCCATGGGTTCATCTGGTGAATCTGACTTACTCTCGGTGAATCATGAGTGACTCTAGGCAACAAAAGAAAAAGCAGTAAACACCTGACCTGATCTTCCTTGCCCGTGCAGTCAAACTTCTCAGACTGCAAATGTTACTGAATGTACAGTAACTGCTCAGGCCTGTGCTTAAGGAAGGCAGCAGGGTTATTTTGCTGAGTGATACTCAACTGTCATAAGAACAAAGTTCAGTTCCTGCCTTGTTAACTTGCTCATTTCTCTGACAATATGCTTTTCAATCTCCAATATGTGTGCATTGGGAGTTTCTTTGCTTCTTTGTATCATTTTCAAAGAAATTTTAGGTTTAGAATACCAAGTTGCTTACATAGCCCTAATGCCCGTTCTTTCCATGCCTGATGTGGGTGTTTTAGGATGATGAAAGGGAGGTGCTTTTCCCAAGCTTTCTATTACCACAGACAGTTTGAGGCACTAGCCCTAAAGGCTGTGTAGGGCCTTTAATTTGTTTTGTAAAATAGACTGTTTTACTCTCAGGCTACTTACCTTACAGTCCCTGTGTGTATGCAGGTAGCAGGTGTTTTTTACCCGTCTCGGCAGGTCGAGGTGGACACCTTGTGGAATGCTTTTTCTAGTAGCTGGCTTTGGCCATGGGTTGGTAAGTGTGGCTTGTGGAAACTGCTGCCATGGTGCATAAAGGAAGGCCAACTCAAACCACTTCTTATTTGGGTGTGAGGCTGCCTATAGGATGTGTGCAACCAACACACTTCAGGATAGCCACCTGGCTCCTGTCACTGTCCATCAGTCACCGGCAGGATGTGGCCTCTGATGTGCTGCTGTCCCAACTGCAGTGCCCAGCCACGCTGCTGGAAGTTAGCTGAGTCTCTCTGTTTTAAAGCTGATTAATATCTAGTATTTTTTCTACTAATATATGGTAGCTAGTTCTGTTTTTGTTTGAACTCTAACTGCCTTCCATTTTTTAATTTACTCTCAGAGTAATTAAGTATTGTTTCATATCCTCAGGGTGTGTGTATAAAGATATGTGTCTTGCCTACCTGTCCTGACAAGCATGTTCTTTCCCCACTAGACTTTTCTGGTTTTCCCTAGGTGTCTTGGGTTTGTAGCTCTGTAGAGGGGATTCTGAACTCGATCTTGTGTTACTCCTTTTGGTTTTGGTGCTGGTTTCTACATCCTGTGCAGTTACTCTGGCTGCTCACACAGCGGGGTGTTGATTTGACACAGCAGAGGTGGAAGCTCCTGTTGAAGGCAGAGTATTTCAGAGCTGTTCAGCACTGGCTGGGGGCTGCAGACTGGAGGCAAGAGGGTGACCCTGCAGAGCCTTTTGTGGCAGCTGATTACAGGGCTCATGGCGGGATTTGAGGGTGTTGGGGATGCCCCTGATTCGAGATAAGATAAACTGACTTGAGTAAAGAGTTCAAGTTGTAGGTTGTGGCCTTATCAAAGTGCACATAGTGGATACTGACACATGGATGCACACAGAGCTGCCTGAGCAGTGCCTGTGCTCCAGACTTTCTGTGCCATCAAGTAGCTCCACCACAGGCAGAGTGAGAAACTGGTTGCAGTTGTTCTGGTGAGCCTTCTGCTGGGAAGATTTTATTTAGTCAGCTTGCTATCTAGAGCCTGATTTCAAGACTTGTTTGGATTGCTGAGTTAGATTGGGTTGGTTGAGGTGACTCAGTAGGGACATGGCCCTTGCAGAGTGTGGCCGTGGCACTGCAACTGTTCCTAGCTGCTCTGTAACAGCCTGCAGGGCAGTGGCTGTGTTGTGCAGTACTCCTTGCACAATATCTTAGGCTGTTGCTTATGATTCTGATGGATTCTTTTTTAGGTTTGATCTTTTTACTGGTGCCTTCATTTGTCATATCTCTGGTTTTGAAGGGTTTTTTTTTTCCTGAATTTTGCTTTTTTTAGGACATCAAGTGATAGGATTTCACATCTGCAGATGTGAAACTGTTCTGCAACAGAATTTCTTGTCAACCATTTCCATAAGGAGACATTAGTCAGTGTGCAATAATTTAGCCTTGTCAGATAGTTCCAGTGCTTGCTTATGAATAAAATCAGCCTTTTATTTCTAAGTAGGTTCCACTGACTGCCACTGCTTGTAATAGACTTTGACATCTTTCATTTAGAAAAAGAAGTACAAAGAATTATTCTGTGATCCTATGATAAACACGTGAGCCCTTCTTTATGGATCATCAGGGATGAGAAATGTGAATTTGGCATCCCCTCTGTCTTTGAAATAAAGCCAGCATATTAGGTTGGGTACACAGGGCAAAAAGAGGGACAGTGGGGTCTGAAGAGTGTTTAAAAAACCAAATGCACTTTACTTTAATAGAAATCTCAGTTCCACAGTCACTGTGCACCCAGTTAACCAAAGTGTGGAAATGTCATGTGTCTTGTGGGAAGTTATTTATCTTCCCTTGACTTTTGTGTGGAAATGAGACACTAATCAGCTTGGTGTCACTAACAAGCTTTGGTCAGCTGCCACCCTTGGTTTTGCCAAGGAATTTCTCTGCTTATGTTCCAGTTATCACACGGCTTCCTCCAAGCCCTGCCTTCTCTAGCCAGACTTGAGACCTTTACCTCGAGCTTACATTCTGTGTCAGTGTGTTCAGTGTTCTTGTGCAGCAGCAGATTGTGCTGCTCATTTGCAGTGAGCTGCTTTGGAAAATGTGGGTAAAGTTCTGCTGTGATAGCAGCATGCTTTTACTTTAAACTTCCTGGTTCACTGCTTTAATGTGTGGTAAGTTACTGGTAAAGATTTTCAGTCTTTTGCAAGACTTGAAACTAAGCTCACATGAAATGTGTCTGAAGATACTTCCAATGGGGACACATAAATCATTCAAAAACTCTTCTTCAAAGTGCTTAATTTTTACATGTAGGTGTTTTGGTCAAGTTCGGAGATAAGATAAAATTAGTCATGTAATAAATTAGACTGTAGGGCTAAATGGGACAACAGAAACCTGTCCAAATAACATTTAAGTTGTCTTAAGAACTTCCACTGGCACAGTGTGGCTAAATGGCGCTGTTAGGGTGGTCATAGTGGAATATTTTTGCAGAACCTCTGTAGCACAAGTGTCTTCAGCATTTTTTGTGTTGCCCAAAAGCTGCAGAAAGAGGTCATAGAGGAGGCAGCCTAGGGTGGGGTTGAGGCAGAACCTCTGAATTGTTTCAGAGAAAAGAAAGTAACCTGAGAATAGCAAAACTGATGTCAGTGAACTGTCTTGTCTTTTCTGGTGATTTGTTAACTGTTCTCTTACTGAAAATGGAAGGGAGACTGCATCTTTTTCAGTGTAGTGGCATCTTGATGGGAAGGGTTTTTTTTTTTTTCTGTTCTGCTGGCATCTGGTTTCCCCTCTCTGAAAAGTATGATGTGTAAATTTGGAGATATTAAAGGTGTCCTGACAGTGCTAAATATATCAATTTTTATTTGTTTTCAGAAAGGGTATATGTGGGATCCACAGCAATAGTTATGGTTTTCAGTGCAGATCCTGAAAGGGGTCTTAGCAGCAGGGTCATACTTCAGAAGTCCTGGAAGGTTTTTTGTTGTTAGGGATTTTTTCCTTTTCTTTCCTTTTTTCTTTTTTCTTTTTTTTTTTTTTTCCAATTCTTTTTCTTTCTGTTTGAACAATCAGCAATTAGCACAGCAGTGATTGCAGTGGTAAATTCCAGAATGCTTTTCTCAGAAATACAGGTGCATAGAGGAGTGGACTCTTGCTTCAGATAAGGAAAGATAAGAATTTGGCATGTGAAAAATGAGAGTGGAAAAGTGCTTTGTGACATAATTAGCTGTTTATAATAGCTAGGAGGGTGAAGGAGGTGGTGTATATTTCTTCATACCCTGTAATCAAAGGAATTTTTCTGAGGAGCTCATTTTCCTGGAGCCCATGGTTTAGTACCTCTATTTTATTGACTTGTAGTGTAGTAAGGTTTTATTTGTTAAAATGCTTGTCTAGGAAAACAAAAAAGTTCTTGTTGCTGCATAAACTGCTACTTTTGCTAAGCATGTCTCATACTTCTTCTAATTTTTGCAGTGATTAGGACCGAGCTGGAGAGGCTGCAGCTGTCCAGTACCAAGGGGATCGTGGTGCCAGCTGCTGGTGAACAGGAGACTTAGCTAAATATAGGAAAACACGGGCCTTTTTGTGGGTTCTCTGGTATTTCAGTTATTTGAAAAACTCTGGGAAGAATCTTTGTGATAGGTCTGAGTGATGTGAAAGCAGCTCCCGTACCCATGGGTCTGCATGGTGCAAAAAACTAAGGGGAGATTGTTGAAAGAACCCAAACAACTCTCTGTTGGTCTTTTGCAACTGCAGATTTTTGGTGTTTTGGAGAACACCTGCATTAGAAGGCTAAGCAGTTGTACATGAAAAGACATGGATTTTCTACCTAATTCTCTCTGCCTGTGCTTGCTAAGCTGCCATTCCAAACCTGAGTTGAGTCTAAGTTTGGGAGTATTTTAATAATGCTGAAGTGATACCTCCTATACAATCTCTGAACTTTTCTAAAGAACTTTAAGTACATTTTTGGGTGTCTTGTATTTGTATTATAGCTCTCTTCCGTGTATAAAATTGATCTGTGTGTGTTATTCAATTTCCCCTTACAAATTTCTTCAGTGTTTCACTTCCTCAAAGAAAATAGTGACATCTGTTTTCTTTTCCCTGCTGCAACAAAATTAAAGCATAAGTTTTTGTGTGCTTTTCAATGTAAAATTTAATTTTGGTTTTTTGCTCTAAGGTTCTGTGTAGAATGAAGACTAAGGTAGTTTGCAGTCCCATTGACTAGGAAATGCAGCCAAACCTAATAAATGCCATTGGCTGAGGTTGGAACAACCACCTTGAGAAAGATCAGAGTTAGTGATCACTGCCTTGTTTGGAAGTGCAAGTAACAGGGTGGGGGATACCCAGTGCCACAGGGAGAGGAAAGCTGCATTTAGCAGTTTCACCTTCCAAGACCAAGTTAAGGATTGACGTCTGGTTTTGATTGTGATGCAACAAATAATGTGCAAGCTGCTTTAAATTATAGAAAAATTGCTATTAGCACTGATACATGGAGCAAGATTTCTTTGATCCAAAGGTCCAAAGGTCTTCAACTTGTTGGTTCAAGGTTGCTCTTTAAATGCTTTGTTTTGTGACCTGCATTACAGAGAAAAAAAAAAAAATGCACCATTTTAAGACATGGTTTAAAGCCTAGTTGAATTACATTTTAGGGGAGTTTCCTTTGTCTTCAGTACCCCCTGAATTGGAAATTTTGCATCTCTTAAATTCACTAAGGTGAATTTTATTCTCAGATAATAAAGTTTCAGGGTTTTTTTTTTTTTGTTTGTTTGATTTAGTAAAACCTCTTTCTTAATTTTTAGTTTTCAATAGGCAACTGTTTAAATGCTGCCAAGTGATCCATTAGCAATGAGTAGTACTGTTCTTGTTCTTTCAGTTGAGCTGGTTTGGATGATTTCTTTCAGCATACTTGGATTTTGTCATGCATGGAGGACTGAGCATCTTTCACAGTGGCTGCTGTAGCAGTTGCCAAGTGAACAATATCTTTGTTTTAAGCAAGCAAAATAACAAAATACATACACAAAAAATATTAGTCTTTTCACAGATTGAAATACATGACATTTAGTATGTCTGTCTTTAAATTTAAAAGATCTACTCAAAAATACAGCCCTTGCAGTGCATGTAGGGTAAACCTCTCTGGAATTTGAATATGACAACATTTTGCATACTGTAACTGCATATATATCTCTCTATATATAACTGTGTGTGGAGGTTATTTTGTAGCCTGATTCTGCCTACTTGTTCCCTATAGATTGTGAAACAGTGTTTCACAAGTTTCAAATTGTCATTTCTGAACAGTAGAAAGAAGTTCCTGGAGGGAATGGAGTAGCATTTTTTTTTTTTTTCCTTGCAGGCTTTTAATAGGGCTTTAGATTTTGTGGTGGGTTCTAGGTATGGCTTGGAAAAGAAGGTTGTTGGCTTTCCACCAGTCTTAAATCATGTCTGAACAACAGAGGTACAGGTCGCAACAGTTCTGGGAATACATTTTGCCAAATTTTTGTTGCTGTCAAAGGTACCAGGTGCAGTTCATTCTTAATCATCTCTTGATCTTCTTTGTGCTCTGTAGGACAGAGAGATGGAATTTGACATGCAGAATAAAGTGCTAATTGCCCCAAAAAAGCTTTTACTCAATTAGCTTGTGGATGAATGGGGAAGTTTGATAACTTGGCAGTTATGCTCTGCTGACTGGACGCAGCTTTAGACTTATTGGAAATATAAATGAAATGACATTTTGCTGAGCAGAAGATGAGAGGCCAGTGCCAGGCAGGGCTGGGCAGGGGGTGGGGGAGGAGGGGGCTGGGACTGGTGGAGGGGTGGTCATCATCCCACCTCTGTATTGATGGTCACAGTGCTGCTTCCTTTGTGGAAGGCATGGCATGCCAGCATTTTTACCACAGGTATTCACATTTTGGGTTTGCCTAATGTCTTCTGGATTTTTGGCCAACAGGTCCACCTTCTTGAATGCAGAATGGTTAATTTGCCCTTTTCTCTCCACCCAAGTGACCTGCATTGTCCTAGAAGCCCAGCTCTTGCATTGACTGGCACATGGTCTGTACTGTCATGAGGATGCAATCCATCGATTGCTGTAAAAGCGAGACTCAGAGCTGTGAGCTGCTGTTGGAGGCTGCCTGGCAGGGATTGTGTAACAGATCCTGGCAGAGGGGCGGTGATGCAGAGCTGTGTGTAGGGCAGAGGCACACTGTGCTATGCATAGGTTCAAGGTAATTATGCCTCAACAAGACTACGTGGGTTTTTCCCCCTGCATTCTAATTACCAGCCTTCAGTTTCATCTCCCACCAGTAGCCATCAAATTCTTCTGTTTATCTAAGGGATTTAGAACATCATTCAATCACTGCACTTACCCTCTTATCATGAAGCAAACCATACAACCTTCTGACTTTCACTTCCATGTCAAAGGGAAAAGAGGGTTTTTATGGTGTGCCATTAGAAGCTGCTCATTTGCGGAGTTAAGAAGGGCAAACTTGTTGAGACTTGCTCTTGCATACTTTACATTGCTGATTGCTGCAGTTAAACACAGTTTTTATGCCCTGGAGTATAGTTGTTTTCCATAAAATTATCTGTAGTAATGCTACTTTGTTTTATGACCCTGTCTCTGCTTGCAAGCTGAATAGCCCTGAGCTTAGTTACCGTGTGCAAAGTCCACCTCTGGATTTCCATGTAGGAGGTCAGATCTGAGTCAGGACTAGGAGCAATTCAAGAGTATGGCATAGCTGCTGCTGTCTCTGATGGAGGACAGCACATTACTGTTTCTCCTCTGCTTTCTACCTTTGTATTCAGAAGCTTTGTCTTGCTGATCCTCTTCTAAATAGTATAATTGATCTTACTTTTTCTACTACTTGCTGTAGTGTATATTTGTGTCCGGGGCTGACACAAAAGTAGATGTTTGTTAGTTGTTTTGCAGATCTGATTTTAGAATCTTCTGCTCCTGTATCTTTTTGGCTTTGTTCTGCTAAGGTTTTACTGTTCAGCCTGTGATTTCACAATGTGAAGTGTTTGGCAGTAGTACCATTTGACCACTCCCCATCCCCTCAACAGCATCCCTTCCTTTCTCTTTATTCCTTTTTGTGTTCTGCACCCTGTGCTGGGGCATGGCTGTTTTGAGAGCATTACAAGCCAACCTTTGCTTCAGCTCCTGCATGAACTTTTATCTTGTCTTTTTTTTTGTCTAGGCCAACACAAACCACTCACTCTTGATGTGTTTCTGTGTTCCAGGAAATGTGGTGATGATGTCAGGGGTTAATTTCTGCCACATGGTAGCCAGTCATGAAAGGAGGTATGGTTGAGCCATGTTTGGTAACTCCCAATTCTGTGTAAGCAGACAGTGGGGTGATTATCTGCCTTGTGTTAAGATGCCTTTTAGCACACACGCAGTTTTAAAGCTGTAGCTTAAGGCAACACAGAGAGAATTATTTAATTGCGGTATTTTGCCTTTGCCCTGTTAAGACACTGTATTGTAGACTTTTTGGTAGAAGCATCTATTTAGCAGGAGCAAACTCACTATTACACATCTTGGAGAGTTTTCTGACTTAGATTGTGTTCCAGCTGCCTAAGTCCTGACTGGTGAAGAAGAAAAGTGATCTAACGTTGCTGATTGCTCTTTGAAGAGTTTCTCTAAGCTCTTGTGTTATTCCTACTTTGCTCTGATGCTCTTGCAAACAGATGAACTTTCTGTAAAATGATGGTAAAAGCCACTGTGACTTCTCCAGATATCTGACTTTGTCTGGATCTGTGCTGTGTTGTACTGTGGGAAATGTGTTCTGCTGTTTTGGGAGACTTGTGGGCTCTTTGTAGATGTGGGTCAAAATATTTGTATTTTAGAAGAACAGTGGTTTTCTCTTTATCATGTGCAATGTCAGAGCTCTCTCCACCCTCTGAGTTGTTCAGTGGGAAGGAGTGACTCCCTTTGCTTGGAGAAGTATCATGCTGACTTGTAATTTCTCTAAGTATTATGATCAGAGTTAGAGTGAGTTTTGGCTGTTTGTAGCACTTGAAAGGTCATCCTTGGATTTGCTTAACTTTTTTTTTTGCTCTCCTCCTTGAAACACCCTCCCCCTTTCCTTTTTCCTTGACTTAAAAAAAGAATCTCTCATGAGCTTTACATGGAACGCAGTACTTCTCTAATATAAGAAATATCTGATGTTCAGCACTTTCTGTATGAGTTAACTGACTGAAAACTAATGACATTCAGGGTTTCACAACCAGCTTGTAAGTGGTTACCAATGTCTTTCTGCTGTCTTCCAGGAATGGATAGCAGATTGATGTCTGTAAATGCACATTGTGTAGTATGCAGTGCACAGAATGTACATACATTGAAATGTTCAAAGTAATTAAATCTCCTTTCTTCTGTCATTTTCTGTATGTCTGGAGCATATTTAGCATCCTGGCTCTTAACTTACTTCTTTCCACTTGTTCCTTGTAGGAAGTTTTTTGAGGTGGTGGCAATACTGGCTTTTAGTGGTCACTGTTCCCATCTGCTTTCTCTCACTCCAAGGTTTGTGCCTGTACAATTGTTTCTTTGGCCTGTGTTGAGCTGGAGGAGGGAACAGGTATGTCCAAAACGGTGGTGTATGTATTTTGGACTTTTTTTTTTTTGTTGTTCTGTCTTTTGTGCTATGAAGCCATGGTCAGCTGAACATGGATGGGGCTGAAAAGAATTTTCTGTATTTGGTATCAGAAAGAAAGGTGAATTTTAATTGAATATTGCATGGAATCTGCATACCAGTCTCATAGATGTATGTTGCAGTCTTCCAGAGAAAGTAAGAACATTTTATAGCAAGATAGGAGGTTTTCCCTGAGACAGGGAAAATACCAGAATGCTGCTCTCTATATTTTTTTGATAGAAGGTGTGCTGTATCTGAGGTGCCCTCATGCTTGTGAAGGGATGGAGTTTCGGGGGGGATAATCATGAGAAATGATTTTGGAGTTGTTCCAAGAACCTCTGAAGTGGATTACAGTGAAATAGAGGTTGTTTTTATAGTGTGGTTTTGTTTTTTTTTTTTTTTTTTCATCTGGCAGTGACAGGTTATATTATGAAAGCTCCCAAGTCATGCCAGTTGTTAAATCCAGTTTCTCAAAAGTGACTTGGTATCTTTAATTGCCCAGGTATTCCTGGTGACTTCACCTATCTCATTATGTAGATAAGTCTTAGTGAGGTGTGTGCTGATATCCAGAGAACCTCCTTGTGAGTGGGCAGAATGGTGGGGGCTCTGGTAATTTTGAAGTGCTTAGAATCATTAAGTTAGTATTTCATGTTTATCTTATCTAAATCTCCCATTTCATCTGATGTTGCTAGTTTTTTTTTGTTATCTCACATATCATTCATCCTTTAATGGGTCATCCTCTTCTAATGTATTGAAGATGGAAAGAAACAGATGACTGTTTTCACTTGCAAGCTGAAATGCCTGCAGGGCCAACGTCACAGAGCTACACTTTTAGTGGCTCTAGCAGGTTTAAAACCCTGAGTCCACACTCAGCCAGCAGCAGAACCTGTGGCACACTTTTCTCAGTAAGTGTGCAAGCTGCAGTGTGCCTCTTAAGTGAGGCTGGGCTTGGATTTCACAAGTAGCATTTTCTCTAAGATCCTGGTATTTGTGTATTTTCTCGCTATTGAAAGGATTATAATGCCAGGATTATATCAGTGTCAGCTTAACTTTCTGTGAGGAACTCTTGCTGCTTTGAAGAGATCAGTCCAATTCAGCATTGCAGCCAGCAATTGTCAGAGTAGGTAGAAACAGTTCTTTTGGAAATACAATATTATTAAAGCTGTCCAATCCTCAGGACTTCACAGAGGAAGCATTTACTAAAGCATGTGCTAAGAACTGGAGGAAGAATAATGGTAAACCAAGTTACTGAAAATGTCAAAGAACTATTGCTGAAGGGTAAGTATTTTATGTTGATATTAGTACTTAAAAAGAATTGTAAGTGTTCTGAAACTATCAGTGTATCTTGACTGAAAAATAGTCATAATGCTTTCTGAAAAGTTAAATTAAATTTAACTTCATTAAAAGTTAAATAAATTAAGTTATTATTAATTTAGATAATATTATTAAATTGTTAAATCCTTCGATTTGTGTAAGGTCAGACATCTTGATGGGAAGGCTGTTCTCTAATCTAGTTTTGCAAAGTACAGTAGAAGTATTCACACATGTTTATTTAGGGATAAATCCAAGATCTGTGCTTAATTGTATACTTAATTTTGTACTCTGCTCCAGACTGTTGCATAGATTGTTGTCTGGGAAGGTTTTGGCTGTTCCTTTCAAGCAGAGCACAAGCAAGTGCCATCTTTTGAGCTCTGAATTGGTTCAGATGAAAAATTCTCAATAATACAGCTTTTTATTTTATTTTTTTGGGTACAATTATTCTTTGTTTGTGTCACTTTTATAGGTGCCATCACTGATGATAAATGTGTACTGCAATGTAGTATGTAATAAGTCTTAAGAATCACAGCTTTACTAGTTGGGTAAAATCCAGTAAACTCAAAACTATATTGACACTGTCACTTAACAGTGAAGTAAATAATGTTATTGCATAGCGTAATAATGTTATAATAGTAAATGAACAACATACACAATTCAAATGAGCATGAATGTCAATAGTTTGGTGTTTAAGCTGCAGTTTCTGATGGAAATGTGTGTCTCGAGCAGACATGTGAGCATTCAGTGAAACTGATTGTTTGAGCCTGTGTTTCAAGTACAGAGGATCTCAAAGCTCTCCAGGGAAAGATCTGTCCTTTCATTCTGCTGTGCTTTCCTCTCATGAGCCTCATTGTTGTGTGGGTTCTTATCTGGTGCGACTGTGGCCTTTATTTTCATAAAACACTGGGATTTTACAGCTTGTGCTTTCTGCCACCTTCAGTGAGAAAGACCTGGTACCCAGGTTCTGGTGTGAAGTGGCATTAACAGATTGCAGTTAGTTATTTCGTTAGCAATGCCTGGTTTGTAGTGGGAATGAGTTTTGTCTAACTAGATGCAATAGTGGTAATTCCATGTTTCTCCTATTTCTGGTGTAAATACCATAATCCTGTTAAAACACCCCCACACCTAAACCAGCCCAGCCTCAAAACAAGAACTTAGTGGAGTTTTCAAAACATTTTGAGCAATGTTTTTTTTTCTGAGCTTGGAATTTCACTTTGCTACTTTTGTCCTTTTCCTAGTGCAAAATAAAGAAATTATTGTTTTCACTTTTTAAAAATATGAAAGTTAAATCCTGACTTTCTGTTTTTTCCTGAAAAAAAGTGCTTTGGGTAATACCGACTACTTTAGCTAAAGGGAAAATAAGTATTCCTCACTATTGGATCCTGTGATCTCAGCTGCCTGTTCTGCTGCCATAAATGAGTTTGTAACCAGAATTAGAAATTCTTTGTGTTTCTGGCTAGTTGTGTGTTGTCCATGGAGAAACAAGTATTTCTGATAGGCTGTTTTTTTTTTTATTATTGATTAAAGTTATAAAGATAACTTTCAACTGCTGCCGATATTGGATTAGGATTTTTGCTAAATTGTTGAAAGCGAGTAATTTAAGAAAAGAAGCAATGTCTGATTTCTGTTAATGAAATGTCAAGGTAGTGATATCTGCAAAAGCATAATTGTACATTGAATTATTTCATATAATTCACAAATGAGCCAAAAGAAATGTTCCATTGCAGTCTGAGAATGAATGAGTTTTGTTTAGTTCTGCCTCATGTGAGGAACTACATGAATAGAAGCAGACTTAGAATGTTTTTGAAATCAAATTGTTGTCTGCATGCTTCTTAGGTTATCCTAAAATGACAATCTCTTGGTTTAGTTCAGCAGTACTCTTGAGTGCTTGGCTGCTGAAATGTGGAGATACCAGCGTTCTTGGTCTGCTGGCAAAGTCCAGGAAGATTGTTGAGGTTTTTGTTTCTCAGCAGTACTCAGACCTGCAGGTCTTGGTGGCCTGTGAGTGATGAGCAGAACTCTCTGAACATCACACAGCCTTTGGGAGGAGCAGTGTGAGCATGATCCTTATTGACATCTGGGAAATGGTGTCTCAAGAGCTGTTAAAAACAAACCAAACCCCCAAAGTGTGATCAAAATGGACATAGACAGCTTTTTATATTAAAACTTTATTCATAAGGCTGTGAACAAATGCCCTCAAAATAATATGACTAATAAAACCTGATTATGCAATAATTTCTGTTTGGAGCAATCCCATTGTTTCTCCATTTTTTTTTTTGCCTTCCAGTAAATACTTACCTTGGGTGTATTCATTTGCTTCTCGGTCTTGTGAGAACAGTTAAGTGTAGCCAAACCTATTTTGATTTTGTGGTCAAAAATCAAAGTAAATTGTGTCTTAATTACCACTTGTGTAGAAATTTGCAGAACATACTGCGCATGAAAATCTGAGAAAACACAAATCACACAGAACTAACTTGCTTTCCAAAGTGGGATACATTTTGCCTGTCTTAAAATACCTATAAATCAGGGTTTTATTTAGGTTAGGCTCTCTTTAGAGGTAATTTGCAGCGTGTCAAGATGCAGGCACAGGAGAGGCACTCCAGGGGTCAGCTAATTGTGCCACCTCCTGAGTGAGAAGTGAGCCTGTGTGATTAGTTGGCTAAAACAGCCTGCTGTTAGATTGCTCTTATTGAGGGAAACCCGCAGCAGCTACTTGGGTATCAACTCTGATTTCTAATCTCAGACTCCTCTGTCTGTTACTGCTAGATGAAATATCATAAGTATGAATATTTTTTTTTTGTAATTAAAAAAAATGTCAGATCAGGTAGTGTTCCCTGTGCATGAAAATGGCTCAGTTTGTGCCCTTAACTATCGCAGGTTTTGTAGCCAGTAATACTTGTGAAATAGTTTCTGAGTAATAGCAAAATGTGGTGTTAGCTGCTAGACAGGCTATTTCATCACAGTGTTTGTTGCTGTGGTGGACACAATGGAGCCTGTATATACATAGTACAATTAAAAGTGAGATACTATCTCTTGCACTGCTCCAGAAATTAAATTACATTGAGGTCAGGAGTGTTGGGCTGTCCTTTGAGCTGGTTTTCTAGGAAATACCTGCTGTTTGTTGGGTATAATGGGGTAAATAAACCAATGTGTTTCTTGGTCAAGCTGAGCATTTCAGTTCCAGCTCTGACTTGAACTCTGATTCACACTGAAATTATATGAAGAAATACAATCCCTCAGTCAAGACTTGGTACTTGAGGCAGGGAGGATTCTGCATCTGAATGTGATGAAGTAGGAGAGTGGTGTTTTTTTGTAAGGGAGTTTAGAAACTGGCAGTAAAACAAATAAAACCCTGACAGGTCAAGTCATGCAACTGCTCTTGCCACCTTCTCAATGATTATTTTAGTCTGGCAGAGTAGGCTTTATCATTGTGAAGCTTCTTGGTCTTTTCTTTACAATATTGTGTAAAGTATGTATCACTGTGCCTAATTATTCAGCTTTCCTTTATCCTCACTAATCTGTCTTTTAGTTACTTTCATATATGTCTCTTGTTTGTAATTTTCTCTAAATTCTGGATTTCATCCCTCAGTCACTTGAGAACACACAATGGCTTGCACAAAAGGCTTGCATTCAGCATGCTCAAGCAGTGAAACTGTGTCTGTCTGGTCTAATCCTCTTCCAGAAGGAAAGCAGTAACATGAATAGTGTCCTCCGTGTTCTTAATACTTCTTTTTTTTAAGTAAAGACAACATTAACCTTTTGGAGAAGAACAAAGTAAAACTAGTCAGTAGAATATCTGCTACAGTTTAGTCAGAGTGTTTTTTCTTGGCTGTGATGCAAAAGTTTGAACATCCATTTATTGCTTTTGTTCTGTTTCCTGAGCTTGTGTGTTTGCATGTGTGGGAACATGCACACTTGAGTGTTTTAGGTTTTGTTCCATGGATTATCTCTGATGTTTTAAGGAACTCAGGTGATCCACAGAATGAGGAACTTTTTCTCTGGACCTGTGACCGTATCTGGGTAGAGGAGTAGAATGTTTAGGGAACTATGCTGGTCATGTTATCTATGCTATAGGTAAACTGTATAGTTGAAGTGGTGGTTGCAATAGAATTACCTGGTTTGGAAGAGAACTGGTAGCATTCAGAAATAAATGCCTTAATTATCGAAAGATAATGAAGACTGAGAAGCAATGAAACAAGTGAAGAGGAAACATTAGCCTACTTGGAATACAGCTTGAATACCTCAAAATTTCAGATTAATTAGGGACTAAGGCAAATAAATTATTCTCCGTTGCAGAGTATTTAGCTCCCTCTTTGAGAAATGTTCCTTGCAAATCAATCTTGCATGATGAAAACTAACACCACATAGCTACTGGCCAGGACCAAAGACTTGATAACTAAGGATGTGGAAAACTGTGCGCATGTCACAGGATGGTGCTTGCCCAGGAGACTTCGTGCTTCAGGATGTAAACTGTCCTCGGGTGAAGCTGGGGCAAGAATTCCCCAGAGTGGCTTTCCGAGGTCACATCCGCTCCCTTCCCAAACTGATGGAGATAACGCGCCCTTCCCATGCAAGTAAGTCTCTTTTGAAGCTGCTGCTCTTGCTCGCTGGCAGAGAGAATACACTGGACTAATTTTTTTCTTGCAGTGTGGTTTCTGCACTGTGCTGCAGTCTGGTGTGTTTTGTCAAAGTACAGTTGTGATTGTTGTTGAGGAAATGGTCATTTGCTGAAATGGAAACACAATAGGAGAAGAGAGAAAGTGAGAGGAATGCTTTGATTTAGAATATGTTGATGAAGAAGAGATTGCATTGAACATGCAGCTATGGTGAAGGTGATTTTTGGCTGTCATTTATTTAGCTGTATGAAGTTAGCAATGTAGTAGTCTTGAATTAGCACACATCTCTGCAGCTCCAGTTCTGCTTATTGGTGATGTGGCACTAGGATGTCATTGTAAAGAGCTTGCATATAAACTTACTCCTTCACTTCCTGTGGAAAGTGTGCAGTGTTTGAGAGGGACTTTAAAGTGGCACTTCATTAGATCAGCAGGAAAGTTCACTTCTATTTTTGCATTGTCTGCAGTAATTTATTTGCAGTATGTTATTTCAGGACAATGGAGCTAGTGCTGTGAATGTGGTAAAAAGCCAGTTGTACTTCTCTATCATCTGAACCATGGAGAAGAAAATGTGCCCTAGCAATTGCAAAATCAATACTATATTTCCAGTCACTAGTTCTGCTGAATTTTCTATTGAGTTTGGGCTTCCTGTGTGCAGGATGGTGTATAAAGCCAGCATGCCAAGGCGTCAAATTTGGAAAGGCACTCTAATGAGAAGGGTCTGAGTGAGCGTTGAGCATATAAGTGGAGAATGAGAGAGAAGATGGAAGCTTTTAAAGAGAGAGGGAGAGAGGTCTTCTGAATAGACCAGTTGTGAAAAATTCACTAGTGGTAAAATGAAGATGCATCTAAAAATAATAACGATAATAAGTTGATGATTCATTTTAAGTCACTGGTCTTTCTCAGGCTCAAGGAGATGGTATGAAGTAATCTTTGTTAACTAAGCAGAGGTTATGTGGATTATGGTAACAAGGGCATTTTGAAAGAGCAAAAGAATTATCATCTTGTTTAAAAAGCTGAGATTGAATGTATGAATGTATCTTGGCAACAGTGGGATTTTGTACATAAAATGCTTGAGAGTTTCTCCAAGTGTTATAAGTAAAAGAACACCCATTATGCTGACTTGAGGCAGTGATAAGGTGGGGTTTCCACTGGAAGAAGGAAAGCTAAGGCAGCAAAGAATTGCTTTAAAAATCACTCAGTGATTAAAAAAAAAACCAAAACAAAACAAAAACCCAAGAAACCAGGATGGTATTTCAAACATTCTGTCACCAGAGCCAGTATATAGGATTTCCTATTAGTGTATATAGGAATTGATGAAACAAACCAAAGTTGCTCATGACCTTGCTGTGTTTGATAAGTGTAATGGAGAAGATACTGCAGAGACCAGAGACTTGAAGAATCAAGCAGACAGTATTTCTGTTGATGTCATAATTTGCACCATCATTTGTGTCCAATTTAATGAGTAAAAGGTGTATGGCATATAACTCCATTTCCTCAGCAAAAATTGTAAATGTACTTTAACCGCAACAGGATGGGGGGACTGCAGCACACACTGCAGCAAAATTGATCTGGTATATTCCAGTATAGGCATAACAAATACAGCAAGTAAAGCAGATTTTGCAGATTTTAACCTTTGCTAAAGCTGATAACCGTTTGATTTTGATGCTGTGTTGTTAAGCTTACTGATGTTTTTTCTAGTAGTGTAAAAAATTCTACAATTATAGCAAAGTGAGCATCTCTTATGTGTAGGTGGGGTCAGCAAATAAGGTGAGCCCTCTTGTTTGAGGCAGCTGCTCATTAACATTTTGGGGTTAGTTGTCAGAGCTGTGAGAAAGGCACTAAGCACATAAATGCAATAGGCTGCTCTTTTCATATATTTTTGGTCAGCTAAGTATTTCCTTACAGAAGCTTAAAAATCCCTCTGTTCTTTGTCAATATTGTTTTTCCAACAGTTTTGTTCAAAGCACCTGTCAGCAATTTTCAGAAAATGGTGCTGCTTTCTATGCATGCCTTTCCCTCAGTAAGAGTAGGACTGAATGTTCTCATAATTTTTTGGCTTATAACAATTACTTTTGTAACAGTGTGGTTTGTGCTGATCACTATATGTAGGGGAGGACTCTTCTTTTTGCCTGTTAATTTTGTAAGTTGATTCAAATTTCAAAATGCAAAGAGAATTTCACTTGAATTATATTACAATAATTTAGTGTAGCCTTGTTGAATTGATTACTGTAATCATTGAAAAGATGTATCCAAAATTCCAGCTGTTTAATCTCTTCCTTTTGGTGTATTCAGTGTGCAATATTTTAACCTGTAGTATTTTCATTTGAGGTAATAATCTCTTTTTCTTTCACTTTCTGTAGTGGTTACATCTTTTGTAAATAGAAAAAGGTATTCCTTGGATTAATCCTTTCTTAAGGAGATGCTCTTGGAAATAATTCATTTGTATTGGCTGGGAGAGCAGGGAGGGAAGAAGTACAGGCAAAAAAGAATTTTTTTTTGTTGAGCAGAGGGTAATGGGAGACATAGGTACATAGGTCCAAGAACTTCTTTTGAAGATGGAAATCAATTTAATTTTTTCCCCCTCAGGTTGTTTTAAACTATAGTGCCCTTGGTTTTTTTTTGTTACTGCTTGCTACAGAAAGCTCTACTCATCTTCCATGCTCTTTTTTTTTTTAAAACGTTCATTGCATATGGGCATGCTCTGGTTTTGATGTCTGTGATGTTAGGTTTTAATATAGGAGTATAAGAGGAGCCTGAAGAATCCAGCTTAAATGTTGAAAACACAGTGAGGATGTTGAATATCTGGGATTAGTGGGCATAGTGAATAACAAACAGCATTTAAGAACTCAAAAGGTGCTTTGGGGGCTGTTTTGTATTGTCATTATAGAATCTAGTTTTTGAAGTGTTCAGTCTTAATGTATCTGACTGGGTTGGACACAGCTCAAAGGTTGCTGTTATCATTAGCAGTCATTTCTAAATGCAATTTCTAGTGCTTGTCACTGTTCTATACAGAAACAGTTACAGAAGTGAGCACTAGAGAGTAAAGGCACATATAGCATTGAAGCTGTGACCCTACTCATAAATTTTACTTTGAGATGACTTTTTATTCTATTTTAATGAAGCAGAGGAGTAGAAATAGAAGTAACTCTACCTTGAGAATAATGCCTTTGATATTGTTAACATTGTATGACTTGAGAAACTAAAAAGAAATATACTCAATTAACCAAAGGAGTTTATTCCCTATGGATCTTTCAAGGTTGCAGTCTCATTCTCTGCTTATCAAAACTTGCTTCTTTTTTTCTTCACAGGTCATGGCAACCATAAAGAAAACAGCCCTTTCCTGAACAGTTCAGAAGCTAGCAAGGGAGGTGATTACTATGACAGAAATCTGGCCTTGTTTGAGGTAATTTCTAGCTATTTTTTATACTTCTAATGTGATTTGTGATCTTCCATGATGGGAGGGATTGAGCACATTTTTCTCCCCCACATGCCTTTTTGTGGGTGTCCATCTGTTGTCAGTAGGCAGAGAGATCCTGTGTGGTGACAGAGCTCAGGTGTGGTGACAGCTGGCTCTGTGAGGCAGAGTTATAACTCAGTATAAACTGTAAACATCTGGAATTAAGGAGGGGCAGACACTGCTGCTGGAGGCCTTTTCTATAATCACAACACCACACCAGGTGTGCAGGCTCTTCCCTGGGACTTAGCAGAGGATGGATCCATCAGGATCCCAAAGGCCATGCTGCTCTCTGAACAGGAGGTACATGTTGTCTCGGCCCCTTTCTGGAAGAAATTGTAATCAGGTTTTTAAACATGTCAACTGCAGGTCAGATCACAGGAGGGAATAAGAAAAGGGGTGCTTGGCTCATGTCCTCCCTTTAGGGATGACCCCATTTGGGCTCAGTTTCTGCATCATGTACAAAACACATAATGCTACTGATCCCACCTGTCAAAGGTGATACCTAAAGATATGATAAAGCTGCAGACAGTGAAATCTTTCTCGATTGGCTTTTATTTCCTGTGTGGAAAGTTGTTTCTGTTTACCATGCAATTCCTTATTGTGCTACCAAACATGTAAGACTTTAATTTCAAAGGGAGAGGGAATGATTTTGTTCTGGGGCTTTTTTCATCCCCTCCTGCCCCCAAACCAGAAACAGAAGTTGGATGGGATGAGTATAAAGGTGGGAGGCCCTCCATACATGTGGCTTTTGGAAATTTTGTTGAGATCCACATGAATTAGATAGTATAGTTTAGAAAATGTAATAAAATCATCAGAGTGCATACATGTCTACAGTAAGTAGAGTTTAATCACTAAATCTCTGATTTTTTTGGCAGCTTGACCTTTTAAAAAGTATATCTGTTGATGTAAGTTGACATTAGAGATACATGCAAGGTACACATTCATTTTCTCACAGTTCTCAGACTTCTTCATTGCTGTAATTATTCTTTTCAGCACCTAAGGAGAACGATTCACATGGTGCAGACATTTTGGCCTTTTCCTATCAGAGTTGCCCTCCTTTCAGGAAATTAAAACCTCTCACTAGTGGTTCAGGTACAGCGTAATACTCTGTCATTTCCTGGATGATTTTTCTGGTGTGTTCCCTGGTAGTCTCAGGCATGCCCAGGAAGGTGTGATCCCAGCCACTCTTCAGAAATGCTGTGAACTGCAGAAGTTGACTTCTTGTCTTCTTCCACAGGAAGAACTTGATATACGACCAAAAGTGTCATCTCTGCTTGGCAAGTTGGTCAACTACACAAATCTTACTCAAGGTGTCAAGGAACATGAAGAAGCAGAAAATACTGATGGATCGAAGAAGAAAGTATCAAAAGTAAGTCAAGATTCTCTCCATAGCCAAAACTGATGAATGGGATGATACCATGTGTGATTTCTGGGGAACTGGCCTCCCTTCTGCTTGCGTTTAACCTCTCTCAGGAGCCATGACAATGTTGCAAAGAAAGGACAGAGGAGCTGTAGGGAACCAGCTGTTACCAGAGAGTTGGGGCAGATGTGATGGTTAAAACTGTGCACTGCAGTGCAATTCCTTATGTTTGATGTGAGTTTAGATTACAGGGCTTTTAGTGGGCTACAATAAAAACTAAACAACCCCGCAGCTTTTTCCTAGTGCTGTTTTAGCTGCCCAGTGGTATCTGACACATCTCTACAAGGCTAGTGGGTAGGACACAGGGTTTGCAGGAGACAACACCCATCTAGAGTGGAGGGTGGAGGTAAGATTGGACACCCTGGGGCAGCTCAGGAGGCATTCTGGTGTCAGGCACTTAGGCAGCTGAATTCTGCCCCAAAGCATCTGCATTTAGATGCTTGGCCCTGGAATGACTGTGGCAGGTGAGGTTGAATTGCTGGAGTTGATTTCTATCAGGAGGGCAGGGTTTAACTGTTCCTCCCTCCTCTGGCCGGTGCTTTGGTGACTGCTGCACCTGCAAGTGGTGTGCTTGCATTTTATGGCTTGCAGGCCTGTCAGTTTGCTTACAAGTTCTGTCAAAAGAAAGGCTTTCAAAAAAGCTAAGATAGCACTTGAATTCTTGTAGGTTTTCTAGCACTGCCCTACAAAGCTTGAGCCATTTCAGAAAGAGATGGCAGCGATAATGTTGCAAACCAATAGTGCTCTCAAGGAGAATGCATGTTACCCCATGCTGAATGCCCTTGCTTGCATTCCCGTTCCTTATTCTGCAGTTTTACACTGGGGATAAGAAAATTCTTTTGTCAATGTGAAGCTTAAAATTCAATTTTATTTGAGAGCACATCTGCTAAAAGTGCTGCAATATTATGGTTAATTTTACATCATGACAGGACTGAGCTAAGGTCACCTGGGTGAAGTAGCTGCATTCTGGTCCCATAAGCTGACATTTAAAAAGTAATTTAAACATTTTAATTATGATTTTCTTTTGCTATTATACTTGAGTCTTGTCCAATGTTTTTACCTTCACAGTACTAATAAGGAATGTCAGCTTCGTTTTAGCATGCTTTTGGTGGGAATAATGTCATGCATCAGCTGCTAATGTGATATTATTGCATAATCTAAAATAATTTTCATTCTCTTGCTGTCAAAAGCAGATTGATTATTTCCCTGACAAAAGTAGAATGGTGGAGGATACAATAGATACAGCTGTTGTGATTTTGAGGAAGTTTTGATCACTTTTGCTATTTTATTTTCTTATTAATTGCCTGACCAGAATACCAGGGTAAGATTCAGAGCAATCTAGAAGCTAGTCCCTTGCTTCCCTGATGGAAAAAGGACTGGGAGAATTTGGCAAGGGACTGTAGTATACAGTTGTTTACAGAGAACTTGTTTTCAATCCCTTGTAGAATATCATGCATGGTATGATGTTAATATTTCTACATTTGGTATGATTCATGCTTGCATATTTTCAAGCTATTTACTGCCATTAAAAAGAACTATTATCTTTATTAAAGCTTTGCTTCTATGGCAAAATGGAGTTCAGGTTTAATAACTGTGTTTTCCTGAATTCTGCTTTCCCATGTCCCAAAAATGTGTGTTCACAGACTTCTCAGATGTTTTTTGTAGGATGGGTTTGGTGACCTTTCCAAAAGTGACAGTATCATGCTGTATTAATATCTCAGTGTTTTCTGTGTAAACACTGCAGTTTCCTTAGGCGAACCTTTGTCTGCATGTCTGTCTCTGGGATAAATTACATCAGCTGCAATATCATAACTGCAGCTTGAATTTCTTCTCCCTCTCTTGCCATGAGCAATATAAAATTTTAAACATCATGCAGAATATAAGATGACTGGAATCCCTGGCCAATAATTATAACCATTAAACCCATGAATTTTAAAAGCAGTACCTGGACAAGGGTATGGATTGAGGGTATTCAGAAACAGTGCAAACAGGATTCTTCTACATGCTTCTTTTTAGTCATCTTTGAAGTATAAATCACTGTGCTGCTGTTACCTTATCCTTCCCATTTGAGCATGAGAACAGAAGTCTGGCAGTCCATTCCAGCACCAGCAGGTCTGTTTTAAGTGGATAAATCATTGTTAACCCTCCTGTTGGTGAGTGCTGCGCTGGGTGTGCTCAGCTGATGTGACAAAGAGTGACCTGTCCGTCACTGGCTGGAACTGGCATCTCATAGGCAAGAACTGGAGCAAGGCAGATGAGCAGGCTCTAGATTTGATATTTAAAAATGATCTGAGGAAAGAAATCCTTTCAGTAATTCTCTGAGCAGGTAAGACAGATCTCTCAGGGAGGACCTTTTGGGACCTAGCACAGCCCTGCCTGCCAAATCTTATCCTTTCAAATTAATTTCATTTCAGTGCAAGACATCTTGATATGAACATCATATCTTGTTTCAGCAACCCCACTAAATACTTTTGGTAGTAGCATTCTCTCTTAGGGTACACATCAGGTAAAATTGACACAACTCCAATGTAATAAGGTGGAAATTAGGTTGCTTTTTCTTTTCTAAAACAACCTTGCAATAAAGCACTTAGCAGTCACAGTGCTGTAGAAATATCCCCTTCTCATGATGGAAAGAATTAGATAAACAGGTTTGATTCATGTATCTTTAACAAGGCAGTTAATTTCTGTGCTGCTGTCTGCCCTCATGCTGCACAGAAACCGTGAGAGCTGTCATTGCTGATCAATGTCCCTCAGCCCTGCAGCCAAGTGCTTTAATAACCCATCACACTGGCACAATGGAAACAGTGTCCTTCACTCGGATCAATATTTACATAAATTATGTGTCTGCAGCTGATGAGAGTGAACAGAAACATGATCTACATCACTGAAATTGAGGCTGTTTTCGAGAGTTTTCTGTTCCTTCTTGGTTGTTATAAAATGGTGTTCAAAATGTCTCTTTTATTTCTTTTATGCAGCATGAGGTGTTATATTTTTTCATGTGGTTGCTGTTGAGACTGAACATAATAATACCCTAGTTTAAGGTCATGTTCTGTTGAAACTTCAGCACTGGTTTAGTATCATTTAGTGATGAAAAAAAGGATCGAATCACTGCAGATTACTGGTGTTAAATATTTCTGTGAACAAGCTGGTTCAAGTAATATTTGTAAATCGTTCTTTCTTATGAGTAAATTTTTTTTCCACAGGGTAAAATAATCTAGACTAAACTCTTATGCCTGAGAGACACTTAGTAATACTTGCATGGGCAGACACCTAGGCATTTCTTAGGCTACTCTGCTCCGCAGTGGTCTCACAAGTGTACAACTAATGCACAATTTCTCTTCCTCTGTGGTCGAAGTGAGCTTGTAACTTGATAGGCTTAAGAAGCCATTTAGGAGGGTGGGGGAGAAGATAATGGAACAGTGGAGCAATGCTGCAGGGACCACACAGGGCAGAAGATAGGAGAGAACTGAGCTAAAGTGGATTCTTATGCAAAGGAAGCAGGTGCTGGGAGATGTGTAAAGGGCAGGCTGAAATCTCACCTGCTTTCATAGTGTGTGGAGGACTGTCACGTAGAAAACACAACCATGGTCCATTGACTTCTCCTGTGTAGGAGCAACAGGATGGGCTTCAGATACCAGTTTTGACAAACTCTTTAACTTCAGGTCTGATAAATTCATTTGATGGGCTCAGAGATGTTTTGAGGGAGGGACTGATGGATGAATAGTCAGATAGATGATGATAAAATTATGTGGAATGTGTCCTTGAGAGGCAAAGTATGCATTAATGTGACAACAGGAAGCCCCTGTGCTGGGCAATATCTATTTAGTCCTTTCTGAGTTTATGGAGTTAAAGACAAAGTGAATCGGGTGAAAGTGTTGGAATCAAAAGTATCTACAATTTCCCTTCCTTGAGGAAACAAGTACACTGTAAATCATACTCCCATGAAAGATCCTTCTCAATTATAGCACTGTAATAACTCAGTAGAAAAATCCTTACCTTGCCCTGATCAGGACATTTATGTAACAAGTATAATTTCTGTTACTATCAGACAACAATTCATTTTGTATGCATACATAGTCCTGGCAAAGCTGATCAGGTTAGATAATTTGGATGGTAATTTTTATAAACTGATGGTTTAGTGAATTTCTTTTTTTGGTACTGTTGCACTGGAACAGCTGAGGAGCAGCTCTGGCCCTGTGCTTGCAGGTCTCTTAGGGTAATTCCACTGCAAGCCCTCATTACATGATTCTGTCATCCACCTTCCTTCAGGAGGTTCACCTGAGCTGTGGTGTGTATGAGAAAAGTCTGGTTGATCTGTTTCAGCTTTAGTCAAGGAATTCAAAGTTGGCTTCAAAACATTCAGTCAGCAGCTCCTGGCACTTCTAGTGAAGAACAGTTCAGATCATGTTCTTGGGCACAATTTTGTTCATGTCTGGCAGGGCAGGTTTCTAGTGCAGGTGAGGAAATTCTGGATTGTAACATGTAATTGCAAGTTGAAGCACTAAATTCCTTGCTTGTTTTGACCTGGTGATCTTATAAACATGTGATTCTTTAAGGGTTTTGCTTTGTGTAATGAAATACACGCTTGGATTACCTTATGTAAAGTTTTTGGCACACATACTATTGCTTTGGGTTCATGACTTCATTTGTCTGTAAAGGTGCTATTTATTTTTGCATCTAGTTAATGCTGTGTGGAGTCAAATTTGAACAAGTTTTGTCAACTCCCTTTAATATCCTTCTCATTTTAATGATGTTCAAGGGCGTCTTTAAATGCTGTCTATCTAATGTGTTTTGGAATTCATGTTTATTTATAGAAGGGAGTATGAAAAGGGATGAGCCTTTCAGAAGTGACTCTCTATTCCCCCTGTGTTTTAGAATTCAGTATAATTATAAGTGCAAAAGGAAACTGTAAAAAGCAGAAGCAATGAAATGTCTTGGCAGGAAACCACAGAGATTTGGGACTCTGAAATGCTGCTGGTGCCAGGTGTACCAATGCAACAAACATTTTTATATTCCTTGGAATAAAGCCCTTGCCAGTGGCATTTTGTTGCCATTATTTTGGATGATTACTCTGCAGGATGCTATGTTGAAGACCAATGATGTGCAGTTCCTGTGAAGTCATGTAACTTGTGTTTTCTCAGTCACTGACAAAAGTAATTTGGAGTCTGATGCTGAAATTGAACGTAAGGGCAGGTAGAACCATTAGTTTTATATGAAATATAGAAAATGGAAGAAAATACATTATCCATGTGTCCGGATTGCTTCCAGATATTTTCTAGTTCTAACATGACAAAAGCATGTTTTCCTTGAAACTAATTTGTGAACTCTGGGCAGTAGGGTAAGGATCTGCAGCACTTGACATGTTTCATACTGAAAATTCTATGGGTCTACAAAAAAACAAAAAACCAAATATCTCCTGTTATTACTAGTCAGTGTTAAATACTGAGATTATTCAGTTCAGTATGTGACAGGGTCAACATTTTGTTCAGAAATTCATGATTTTGGAGTTGATGGTGTGTTTTGTGGAAGTCTAGCACAGTAGTTGAGTGTCTCTACCCATCAAAAAGAATGAACTTCAAGGCCTTTTTGGTTACCTCTGCTTTGAATAATTTCAGTTAATGAATATCAACTATTTTTTTTCCAGTCACCCAGCATGGGCACCCTGATGGGGGTGTATTTGCCATGCATGCAGAATATCTTCGGGGTTATTCTCTTCCTTCGGCTGACTTGGATGGTGGGAATGGCTGGAGTTCTTCAGTCCTTCCTGATTGTATTACTTTGCTGCTGTTGTGTAAGTACTTGGGTACAATAGTGCATGTGACAAAACCTCTGTGAAACTGCTGGGAAATTTGGGGAGGCAGCATTGTAGGTGCTTGTGTGAAGAAAAGTCAGATTTAAGCCAGACACCTTTGCCACGTTTGAAGCTGCAGGATTTTTAATTTTTTTTTTTTTACTGTTACTTCTAAACTGGCTAACTGTAGTGTAAATACAGTCTTATAAATAGTATTTGTTCAGCAAATACCTGTTTTCCATGCCTGCCCCAGGTGAGGGCTGCCTGCTTTGCTGGACCAGCCTTGGTTGGAATTGCATCTCTGCAGATGGAGGAACACCTGCATTCCCTTATCTTGCTTTGCCTGCAGACACCCACTCTTTGACCTGATACAGCAGGGGCCATCCCTCAAACAGAAGTCTCAACAACTCAGTGATTAAATTCCCGCTGCCCATGTTTTCTTTTAGATAATGAGAGGCAGAATAAATAGAAATGCTGTATTGTATATGCAGTGGCAGCTTTATTTTATCAAGAAATAAGTTGTTTTAAAAAGTGTTGTTGACACAATTGCTTCCTTTTCCCTGTTTTCCCCAGACTATGTTGACAACCATATCAATGAGTGCAATTGCCACGAATGGTGTTGTTCCAGGTAAGTGTAGTTAGCAAGTGTCTCAGTTGTGTTAAAAAGGTAAAAAACCCCAAAACCTAAATTGCTATAAGCTGTGAACATGGTTTTATTCTGTAGAAGTTTACTTAATCCAGAATGCAAAGCCTGAATTCATATCTGGTATTTCTTTTTGTTATCAATCAAGCTAAAGATCAATTTATTTGGTTTTACCCATGTGCTAGCAAAAAAGATACTTCAGTTGAACCTCAAAATAGCAGATACACTATATATAATTCTGTTGTATTCTTTTTGTGAATATTTAAACATTTATAGCAATAAATTATAATTTTGCTCTCATTTTTTTTTTGTTTCACAGCTGGTGGCTCCTATTTCATGATATCTAGGTCATTGGGCCCAGAGTTTGGTGGAGCTGTAGGGCTGTGTTTTTATTTGGGAACAACATTTGCTGGAGCCATGTATATCCTTGGTGCCATTGAGATTTTATTGGTGAGTAATACCAGAGTAATCCTGCTTTAAAACAAATAACATATAGAAAGTGCCCCAGTACTCTGTCCCACATTTGCAGGAAGAGACTGGAAGGTCTCCAGTTCCTTGGTGTCCAGTTCTTTACCTCTAGAGCTTCCCTTTGGAAGCTGCACACTCTGAGTGTGCAGACTGGGAGCTCTTCTGACAAGAGTTAAGTCACGCAAAAGTGTGACTTAACCCAAGCCTCATTTTTGATAAAGGTGGCTCAGTTGTACTGCTGACATAGAAAGGGCTGTTACCTCTTGACTTTTCCTGTATTTCCTGTGTATTCCCTGATTCCCAGTGAAGAGCATGCTGCAGAATGCAAAGTGATTTACATTTCTAGTACAGGTACACGATCCCAGACAGAGTTCTGTAATGGTGTTCCTCCAGCTCACTTTTGCTTTCTCTTGTTTCAGACATATATTGTGCCACAAGCAGCAATTTTTCATCCCTCTGGTGCCCACGATGCATCCAGTGCCATGCTGAACAACATGAGGGTCTATGGCACGGTGTTCCTCATCCTGATGGCAGTGGTGGTGTTTGTAGGCGTGAAGTATGTGAACAAATTTGCTTCCCTCTTCTTGGCCTGCGTAGTAATATCCATCCTGTCCATTTATGCTGGAGCTATCAAGTCCATCTTTGATCCACCCGAATTTCCGTGAGTAACGTTCCTGGATGGGGTTTGTAACTTTGCCTGTGGGTCTGGAAGTTGGGCTTTAATGTAGGTTTGAAGAAACCTGTGCCTGATGCATTGTTGAAGCTATCTTTTTTTGTGAATTACTTCCAATGTTTTTAGCTGTGGATAACGACAGTGTGCAGAGCTCATGGAACTGAAGTTTCTTAGGCTAAAATGAGCATATTATTACACTTTTTAAACTGTTTTGGTGGAAGGAAGTCTTGTGGTGAGGCTGATGGAGCTCATGGAAGCAGTGTCAGAGCTCTGCTTCCTGCAGAGCAGTCCAGTCTCTTGGCCTGCAGCTGCTGGGATTTGAGTGCCAGTGTTGCTGGGTTATTTGTGAGTTCTTGGGGAGCAGTTGGGCAGGTCCCTTTTCCCCAGGCCAGTCAGACACCACATGCTGCCCTGTGGTTGGAAATTCGTGGTGTGGTCAACTCCTTGCTGAGAAACTGGGCACCTCTTGGGAGGGTGATGTGGGGCTGTGTGAGGCTCCACAGAAGCTTTCCCTGCTCTGTGAGGAGCCTGCCCTGTACCCAGCAGGGTCCTTGGCATGTTGGCAGCTAAACATGGAATCAGCTTCTTCAGCTCGGAGCTGGAGCAGCAGTAATGTGGATGTATGTGTTTGACCAGGAATGCAGACAATGTTTTCTGATACTGCTGACAAGAGATGAATGGAATGGAAATAGAGGAGTTAGATCTGCATAATGAAATGCTTTGACCATAACTAAGTACTTGCAGCCCTCAAGTGTTCCCTTTGGATATTTAAGGCTCAATGATTATAGTGTTTTACAACAGTGAAGGTTTACAGCAGTAAAAGTAAAACAATGTCTCTACAGCCCACTCATTATCTCTTAGATTGTTCTTGAATATTTTCCCTATCTTTCTTCTTGGAGTGTATTCCTTTTTTTTTTCCTGAATTAACAAGATAGTGTTTTTAATTTTGTAGGGGAAAGCTTCTTGGAAGTTACTGTTCACAGGCTTGCAGACCATGCAAGAGCAGCCCTGTGTTTTCCCATTTTCCTGTCTTTGGTGATCAATAAGACCTGTGAAACAATTAAAATAGAATTAAAAATAATTAAAATTAAAATGGAAGAAGTTTTATTTTCCTGTGGGTATTTTCTGATTGTGGGAAGAAGAGCTGAATGAACTTTTAGAAGCAGGAAGCTCTTACATTACCTCACTGTCTTGTGGAATTGTCTTTAGACAAGTGGATTAAAAATTTTTCAGTGCTGAAATAAATTATGTTTGTGGTTAGATAAAACACAACAGGCAGTGGAGGATTTTAGCAATTAAGCACAGTATCTGCTGACAAGAAGAAACTTTGCTTATTGTGATTTTAATGTATATTCCTAATTCTGAATCTAGAATGTCTATATTGTGATTCAAGTGCTACAGTGTAGAAACTGGCCTAATGAGATTCCAAATATCTTTAGATATTCTAAATATCTAGTAATTTGAATTCTAGTACTCTTCACATTATCTTCCACTCCAGTAGTTGTGTTTAATTCAAAAAAAGAACAAAAACCCAGTGACTACAAACAACAAAAAACCCAAAAATTATCCTAATTGTTCCCTTTTATTGTTTAAGATAAATCAATCAAATTCCATAAATCAAAAATGTAGCTTTATATTTCTGGCCCTTAAAGGGAAAAGATACAATTTTTGTCATGCTACAACCATCCTTTTGAAGGTGAGAAATGATGTAGCACAGCAGAGCCACTTGAAGCTTCACATGATGTTAAAGAATAAGTATGGGTAAGCCTGGGTTTCATTTTCCCATTAACATCCAATAACTCTGGTGTTCGTGTTTCCCTTCCAGGATTTGCATGTTGGGCAACAGGACTCTGTCAAGAGATCAATTTGATGTTTGTGCCAAAACAGTAGTTAAGGATAACATGACTGTGGCCTCTAAGCTTTGGGAGCTCTTCTGCCACAGCACAAACTTAACCACCGAGCACTGTGATGAGTATTTCCTAATGAACAATGTCTCGGAGATAGCAGGAATTCCAGGAGCTGCTAGTGGCATTTTAATAGGTATGGTAAAACATTTTTTTTCCCATAAAAAGGAAGCATGCTGAGCAGCTGAAATGGGTCAAACTCTTCCCTGCTGGTTAAGAAAAAAAGCAATGAAAAAATGTAATTACAGTGAAGAAAACTATCTTCAATAAAGAAAGTCTTACAACCTTTAAAAAGAGGAGATGGAACTTTTGTCCTGATACAGTACTTGTCTCCTGTTAAATTGATTAAATTTCCCTTGTTCATCTCATAATATCAGCATGAAATCAGCTGTAATTTTAAGTTATACTAACATGAGAAGTTATTAAAATTTATATAGAACACTATAGTGACAGCTCTCTTCTTTAGTCAGGTTAAGATAATGCCCTGAAAGATAAGAGTACTTGTATATACCTTCTTTGCCCACTCCTGAATAAAGTATGATTGAAAAGTGTTCATTATTGAAATGAGCACCAGAGGGCAGGTGCTGAGTGCCAGAGGTTCCCATTTTCACAGGAACCAGCAGTCTAGTTTTAAGATTACAAGAAGACTCAGCATTTGTTAGTGAAATTTCAAATACCAAACATATAATTCTGTAATTCTTCCACTGACTGAAGAACAAACCTGTTTCTATCTAGAAAACTGGTTGATATTGCTTTGCATTCTCTGGGCTGCTGTGTTGTGTGGTGGATCATGAAAATATTCCTGTATTTCCTTTGGTTGAAGTAGGTATGAGGTTAAAAGAATGTTACATTTAGTAATAATAAAGTTTAAGTTGCTTAGACTTCTGTAGACTATTGATACATGTTTGTGGTTTTCCTATGTTGATCACTGAATTGCATTTGTAATCCTCAGTTGTAAACCCATTATAATGAGAACAGGTTTGAACCGAAACATGCTTTTCTTTTCCGTGGTCTGATAATAACCTTGAAGACAACTTATGGAGCAATTATTTGGAGAAAGGAGAGATACTGGAGAGAGCACATCAGCCCTCTGTGGATGTAGCAGGCCAGAAGAACAACCTGCACCTGTACGTGCTCTCAGATATCACCACGTCGTTCATGGTGCTGGTTGGCATCTTCTTCCCTTCAGTGACAGGTGAGGATGCTGGCATGAGGGGCCTTCTGGGGCTCTGGGCTTCCTCCTGCCCTGTGATCTTACCAAAATGTACTTTCAGGTATCATGGCTGGTTCAAACAGATCAGGGGACCTCAAAGATGCACAGAAATCCATCCCCGTTGGAACCATTCTTGCCATTGTCACCACATCACTAGTCTGTATCCTTTTCACGCTACTGGAGTGCTGGTACACTGTATCTGATTTCTGGAAGGGCTTTCAGCTCACCAAATTGTCAGTGCAAGTGTGATTGGCCAGTGGGGGGAAAAACCCAAAACAACAGAGCATTAATCCTTGAGCTGAAAGAATTGTAATTATTATCCCATTACTTTCCATCCCCTTTTTTGTGATGGGTTCTTTTCTTTTGCATTCCTGTTGCTGTTCTTTGCTACACAGTGATCTCTAGCTTCTCATGCTGGTGGTGTACTTGGAGATTTTATTTTTTTTTAGGTTGCAGTGAAACATTAAGGTGAGGGGAGGCTTTAATGGGAGAGTTCATTAATTTAATTTCCTTTCTCTGAAAAAAAAAAAACAAGCCTTTTCTTTGGAGTGACTTTAAGGAGTATAGGTTTTCTTGAATATTTTAGAACAAGATTAACTGGATTCAGAAATTTAGACAGTGTTTCCAAGTGTTTTTTCAGCTCTTCAGGGCTTAGGACAACCGGAGTTTTGCTTAGGAGAGGCTGTCTTCATTTCTGTTCTCCTGCTCAAGAAGAGATCAGCCAAGATCTTTCAGCTTTATCTAGCTCTTGGTGTCCTAAAGGACAATTTATCAACATAGAAAACTAAAAAAAATAAGTTAAAAGAGCTTTCTGAGTCAGTTTCATCAAAGGGTAGCTGGCTGAGACCATGACTCTCCTGGAAATTCTGCTGTTTCATTCCTGTTTTTTTGCCAAAACTTGCCAAGCTGTAAATCAGGATGCAGCTTGCTTGTTCCAGCTCTTTAGGAGCACACCCTTTCCCTGCTGTCACTTTGAGAACTGACCCTGTACCAAGAAGTCAACATTTCCTGTGGACATAACGAATATTAAAAGAGGTCCCAGCCTTAACCCCCAGCTCTGCTGGCAGCTCTGGCCTCACCCAGTGGGTGACTGGATGTGTCCATGTTCATGCCACCCCAGGGGGAGGCTCACACTGTCACTTCCAGGAGCAATGTTTTGCCTTTGATTGCAGTTTGTAACTTATAGTTGCATTTTGGGGTAGAATTCAAGATTTAACCATTTGTGTGAATTTAATTCACAAGGTCAAAAACTTTCCTGGAATGCCAGAACCAAAAAGCTTGAGGTATTTTGTACTCCCCAGTGCAGAAGCAGTGCAGTTAGTAACAAACCTGATAGCCAAATAGACTGATAGACTTATTGGTGATGTGAATGCCAGCAGAGATGCAAGAAAAGAATGTGCAAGGTAATGGCTTGCTGTATGTTCAAAATATCAGACACAGGAGAAGGAGAGAGAAAAGAAAGATTTTAATATCAGCTTTTGTATTAGCAGAAGATTAAATGGACATTTTAGTACAAAAATGCTTAATTGGATTTTTTTTCTCCTTTATCCTAGCATTTAAGTCTGTCCTTTTTAAAAATTGAAACTTAGAAGAAGCTTTCTCTGTAACATTAGGGGGTGTATGTGAGCAGTGAGACATTCTTTTCCTTGCCAGCTTTACCATGTACTTGTGGAGAAGCTGGAGTGCAAGTGCCATGGGATGGAGGCACGTACTGTCCTTTCCACAATACTTTCATCTGCCATGTCTAAATAAATTCTGTTTCCTTAGCACACTCTGTTCTCCAGACTTCAGTTGTGTGTTATTATTTGGAGCCTGCATAGAAGGTGTTGTCCTGAGAGATAAGTAAGTGTTACTGCTCTAATGCTCTCCTTTGTTTTACTTTTTTTTTTTTTTTTTGCAGTGTAGGTGTGTTCTTGCCTATTTTCTCTGCATGCCCCACTCCTCTCCTTGTTGTTTTTTTCTTTTTCATTTCTTTTAATTTTTTTTTTTAATTTTTACTTCTGGGTGCCTTTTAAACCATATTGGTATGTAAATTGTAAGCGCAGCTTGGAATCTTCTTGTATTCCATGTGATATTTTCTGGCATGGCACCCTCAGATTTTCATTCTATGTCTTGGTTCTTGCATTTTTTTTTGTAATTGTAAAAAATAATGCTGTGATGATAATACAAGAATTTTAAAATATGTATAATTAAATGTTGAAATCAAGCTGCAGACACTTCCAATCTGTATATCAGAAGTAACTCAGATTATTTGCTACTTGCTGTGTTTTCTAGTTAAGAGAATAAGATAGTATTATTAATAATATAGTATAGCATATTAAAAGTATGGTATTTTATGAATAATAGTATTTAAATGACATGTTAAAAATGGAGCTGAAAACCCCAAACATGAGTCTCAAAATACTCCTTGGAGTAGGAATGCCTGAGTGTGTTCCTGCCTGCAGGTTCGGCGACGCGGTGAACAAGAACTTGGTGGTGGGCACCCTGTCGTGGCCCTCGCCGTGGGTCATCGTCATAGGCTCCTTCTTCTCCACCTGTGGGGCAGGGCTGCAGAGCCTCACCGGGGCCCCCCGGCTGCTGCAGGCCATTGCCAAGGACAACATCATCCCTTTCCTCTGGGTTCGTACCTTGGGAAGCCTTTCTGCTCCTGCTGCCTCACCAGCTGTCTGCGTGCTCTTAAAATCAGATTTCTTCTCCCCAGTTTGCCCAGCACTGAAGTGAGGGGCAGTATTTTTTTTTTTATGGGTTTTTTTCTTTTGTTTGAAAGAAAGAATACTTTTAAGGATTTTTAACTAGACTTATAGGGTAATTTTATCAAGAAGTCAAACGTGATTCTGTGAAGCATGGCAAGCCGTTAGAATAATTTGACTCCTTGCTCTAGAGGAGGAAGTATGTAGGAGAATTACTGTTGATTTTTAAAAATATAATTTTCTTTTTTCCCATTACGACTTTATGAAATACCTGGAAGATATGCTTAATGGTTCTGTTTCTTCAGATCTTTGGTCATGGAAAAGCGAATGGTGAACCAACGTGGGCTCTTCTGTTAACAGCATTAATTGCTGAGCTGGGAATCCTTATTGCTTCACTTGACATGGTGGCTCCAATTCTCTCAATGTAAGAAAGAGCCTGGTTGCTATCTTGGGGCAGGGATAGAAATACTCTTGAGGTTTGCTAGTTTGATTGTCATTCAGAACTATATCTTAAGCCAGGAAAGAAAATTCTCAGAGCCTGAGTTCCACTTCTGTGATCTCTGTGAATCCTCTGACTTCAGGCTCTACTTATAAATCTATTGGTTTTTGCTCTGGAGTATTCTGTGAATAAGCAAGTTTTTATTATGTTTTTATTTGGTTTGGAAAAACATTTTAATCACAGAAAAAAGACAGCATTATGTTGTGAATCTAACTTGATCCAATTAGAAATTTTTTCTGGCTACTTTATGCTGATAGTTCAGGCTAATAAAAAGCAGAGGGGTAGGGGGATAGGGCATGTGACAGGGCAGTGGGATTTTGACTTGAAATCAATCATGTAATCATAATATATGCCAGGATCTATAAATGTGAGTGCTAAAAGGTTTTGCACTTCGGTTTTTCAGGTTTTTCTTGATGTGTTACCTCTTTGTTAATCTTGCTTGTGCAGTCCAGACACTTCTGCGAACCCCAAACTGGCGGCCCCGCTTTAAATACTACCACTGGTGAGTGAAGGACTGGCACCTCACTGAGCCTGAAATCTGCACCTGAGAACCTTCTCCAGCAGGGCAGGGAGCATCTTTTATTTCTCTGTGTATGAACTGTACACAAGAGCCAGACTCAGATATGTCATGGCACAAGAGTTTCTTTTTAAGAAGAGGATACTAAAACTGGTGGGACTGGGGAGATCCAGTGGAGGCTTTACTTTCACTGCCAGTTCAATAAAGACAGTGTAAAGAAAAAGGAGCAAGAATGTAATTGACTTGTTTTTTAAACTTTTCTGCCCCACGACTTATTTATACCTTTGCTTCTCGTTTCAGGGCCCTCTCATTTTTAGGCATGAGTATTTGCCTGGCACTGATGTTCATTTCATCTTGGTATTATGCTTTGGTAGCTATGCTTATTGCAGGCATGATTTACAAGTACATTGAATACCAAGGGTAAGTATTAACTGGATAAGAAAGGGAAGAAGGAGGCTAGATCTCTTTAATGAATTAACTCTAGAGTCTTCAGATTTGGAAAAAGAACTGTCTAGGAGATGACTTGGAGGGCTTTTCTTATTAATTAATTTTTGTTTTCTCTATTTTACTGTGTCACTGCTACTCAAAAACCCCTGAAGTATTTTGTTATTAAGTATTTTGTTGTTAACGCCTCTAAAGATGTTAGGTGAAAATGAATCACAGGAAGCAGAAAGCTGGTTGGGATCTATCTCTTCTGTACTGCACATGATTACTTCAGGCCCAGAACAGCTGATGCCAACCATTATATTCCAATTTATCTGGTGCAAAGATCTGTCCAGAACAGTCCTTGAAAAGTTGAATTGGCTGCTTGGGTTGCTGCTTGGATGGAGTCAGGCTGTTGTGTGGCTTTAGAACTTAATTTGGGCTCTTAACTAAATTGGGTGTTGAAATGCCAGATGTTTGTATATGCTTGGGAAGCCTTCTCTCTAGTGTTGATTACAAATGAAGCCCAGAATGGTGGTCCATCATATATATTTTACTGCAACATTTTCACTTTTCTTATGTGATCCGTGATATCGCAGACATTCATGCATAAATTGTAAATGTAGATGCCATACGTGTCATGTTATTAAACTGACTGTAAGGTGCTCAGTACATCAGGCTGATGTCAGTGTACAGGTGAGTGCTCGTGGAGCCATGTGTTGGCTGAAGTGTTTGTTCTTCACAGTGCAGAGAAGGAGTGGGGTGATGGCATCCGGGGCCTGTCGCTCAGCGCAGCCAGATACGCCTTGCTCAGGCTGGAGGAGGGCCCTCCACACACCAAGAACTGGAGGTACTCACCCTGGACTAATGAAATGGCTGGCATGGCTCTCTGCTTACACTAAGGGAATTAAACTGGACTCTAAAGGAGATGTGTGAATGAATTTAAATGCCAAAAAAAGTGTTGAGTTTGCAGTAAGCTGTCCTGTCGCTGCCAAGCTGTCACAGTGTGGACCCTGTACGGGCAGACCTTTAGTGCCCTTTGGATCTTTAACTGGACTCCAAATTGGTGACTTCAGAAGTGGAACCTGGGGAAACTGGAGGTCTGTGAGTACAGAGGTGTAGAGGCCAGGAAATGAGCAGTGGCCAACATTATTCCTTCTGATGTCATCCCTTTTTGGTGTTGAAAGCAGAGTAGGCAAAACCCCTCTTTTTGGTTGGGCATTACACAACCCTTGGGCTCTGAACAAGAGCAATAGGAATCTATCAAAGACAGTTTTATAAATCTTTTTATACTTGCTCAGACAGCAACTTGATTGTGTAGTGATACTTTAAGGAACAGCAGGCAGGTGGGATCTGTGTTTAGATGAAAATATTTGTGTTTTCCATATGCCAGGTTTCTGGAGACAGAAAACAGATATTTTCTTGGCACAAGTATTCAGATAGATCTGGGAGAACAGCCCTGCAGTATGAACACTATGTGTGCTCCAATAGTACTTAAAAAAGAGCCTTGAAGATCATGCCTGTAAATAAAACACTACTGCAAACCTCTCAAGCTGAGTATATCAGCAGATTTTATTACTGCCAGCACAATGCAGCAGCAGAATTCCCACACTTTCACATCTGCTTTTAACCAAGAGAAACAAAATATTATGTAAAATCCCTCATATGTGTGAAATTCAGAAAGAGTGTTCCAGAGTTAATATTTAAGCACAATATAAGTGATGAGAGGCAGTTTTTTACATGTATTATTGTTAAAACTTTAGTTAAAAAATACATTGTCTTTTTTATTTTCTCCAGGCCTCAGTTGCTGGTGCTTCTGAAACTTGATGAAGATTTGCATGTAAAATACCCTAGACTGTTAACATTTGCATCCCAGCTGAAAGCTGGTAAAGGTTTGACTATCATAGGATCAGTCATCCAAGGGAATTTCTTAGAAACTTATGGAGAAGCCCAGGCTGCTGAGCAGGTCAGTGTCCTAAATCCTGAAGTAGAAAGGGGTGAGTGGGCAGGTAATGCAAAATTTTGTTTCGTAATCATACGTGGGAAAAAAGCATCTCAATAAGGCTTCCATGAAACACAGAACAAGTTCAGCTGTTCAGTGAAGGACTTGCATACACGTTTCAGCTGCCAGTTGTGCCTTTGGGAATGCAGATCAATGCTCACCATGTTTGTAAACAGCCTTACTGCATAAAACTGCCTTCATTTATAAGAAATAATGACTGTAGAAGTTTCTGAATGCTGCTTAATGGAGGGAGGAGAACTATTTAGGTTTCTGAATATTCCAAGTAAATAGTTTTTTGCAGAAAGAATGGTAAAGTACTGGAATCATCTGCCCAGGGAGGTGGTGGAGTCACCATCCCTGGCTGTGTTTAAGAAAAGATTGGATGTGGCACTTGGCGTCATTGAGGTTTAGTTGAGGTGGCGTTAGGGCATGGCTTGGACTTGGTGATCTTAAAAGTCTCTTCCAACCTAGTGATTCTGTGGTTTTAGTAACTGTTAAACTTAGCAAATGTGTTCTTTTTCAGTGTGTTGATAAATTTATTACAAAAAACGTTGAAGGATAGTCCTGAGAAATTTTTAATAAATTACTTAATTATCCTCATTGTGTAAACATGACATCATAGCCCTGTTTACATCTGTATAGATTCAGTGTATTTGTTTTCTTCCCCAGAGGCTTTTTCTGTAGGAAAATTGTTACAAAAGGAAAACTAATTAATGGGCTAGGTGTTGATTAAGTTTACTTAGTTTTTAAACAGATAAAAGGTGTACATTCTGGTGTGTGGGATTTGGTGTTTATATTTGTAAATTTAGTATTACACAGCATGTTACATTGGAATCTGAAACTGGAAATCCAAATGAAGTCAATTGGCCTTAGGTTTAAAAAGGTGAGCATTACAGAATTAGAAAATGGGAAGTAAAATAGTAACACAGATATCACTATCTACTACTATGAATAAGAGATGATACCACAAACCAAAAAATCCTTACTTTAATCAGTTAGAAATGCTGGTGTTTGGAAAGAAACTGTGTTTTAAACAAGTGGGTGTTTTCTCTTTTGTTTTATAAAGGAAATTTTGAATCATTGAATCATAGGATTACACACATGCGATTTTAACAGAATCCTTGTGAGACTGGTTTTGAGTTTGTGTTTTTATCTAGTATCAATGGAGAAGCCAGTATTTTCTTACAAAATTGCTCTGTCTTATTCTTAGCTTTGAAGGTTGCTGCTTTACTTTCAGTGTGAAATAAAAAAAATCATTGAATCATAGGATTCAATGAGCAGAATTTGTAATATGCAATTGTAATATGTACTGTAATATGCTTTACCTATGGACATGTGAACCAGCAATTTACATTGTAATCTCATGGCAAATAAATATTCTGTCTATAAAGGGAGTTCCTTTTGGAAACGAAAACTTTCCAACAAAAAAGGAGATTTTTCCTTGTCTGTCTTTCAGACTATTAAGAATATGATGGAAATTGAGAAGGTTAAAGGATTTTGTCAAGTAGTTGTAGCCAATAAAGTTCGAGAAGGAATTGCTCACTTGATCCAGTCCTGTGGACTTGGTGGGATGAAGCACAACACTGTGGTTTTGGGGTGGCCCTATGGCTGGAGACAGAGTGAAGATCCAAGGTCTTGGAAGACATTTATAGGTGAGCTTTAAAGGTTTGGTATGATCAGATGTTGTGAACAGAGGTGTTTATTACACACATGCGATTTTAACAGAATCCTTGTGAGACTGGTTTTGAGTTTGTGTTTTTATCTAGTATCAATGGAGAAGCCAGTATTTTCTTACAAAATTGCTCTGTTTGAAATACCAGTTCCTTTAGGTAAAAGACCTAAGAAAGATCTTCAAAGATTAATCTAGCAGCTAAAACTCATGTCTCTAATGAATGTTTAAAAAAATTATGGGCTTGAGACATGCTGGTTTTGTGGCAAACTATAATTCGTTTCCTAAATAATCTCTGTTTTGTCAGTGGTTCTAACCTATCCTTCTCTAGTGGATAACACTCTCCTTGCCTCTATCTCTCTTCTTCTACTGCGGTCCAGTTACTTAATCAAATTAGACCAGAGCAGATGATGTCTCCTTATTCTTAGCTTTGAAGGTTGCTGCTTTACTTTCAGTGTGAAATAAAAAAAGTTCCTGTGAGTCTGCTTTATCCTGGCTTTGTCACTTGGACTGACCTGTCTGTGCAAGCCTTGCTGTACATACTTTTCTTTATTTAAGTGATGACTTTTATGGTTTGCTGACACTTGCTCAGTGAGTAGTGTTTTTCTAACCATAAATGACTCTTGCAGAATTGGAAGTAAGTGTGTTCTTCCCCTCCTGGGCAGGTACTGTTCGCTGCACTACTGCAGCTCATCTGGCTCTGCTGGTTCCCAAAAATGTGTCTTTCTACCCCAGCAACCACGAGCGTTACAACGAAGGCAACATTGATGTGTGGTGGATTGTGCATGATGGAGGCATGTTGATGTTGCTTCCCTTTCTTCTCAAACAGCACAAAGTAAGCAGCTACACAGAGAATGTCCCCCACCTGTTTCTGCATTCTTTAGTTAAAGAAACAGGCTTAATTAGAGCCTTATTGATAAATGAGAGTGGACGTGTTGCTAAGTTTCTGTTTTGTGGAGCAAAGTATTATTGGTTCAAATAACTGAGAGTTGGTGTTCCCTCACTAGGTTTGGAGAAAATGCAAAATGAGAATTTTTACTGTCGCTCAGATGGATGATAACAGCATCCAGATGAAGAAAGATTTGGCTACTTTCCTCTATCAGCTCCGAATAGAGGCAGAGGTAGAAGTGGTAGAAATGGTAAGAGAATTGAGCCCAATTTTCACTTTATTATGCACATGATGATGTTTGGTTATGACTGGATTACAAACACAATATTTGTCCTTATTTCTGCAGCACAATAGTGATATCTCAGCATATACTTATGAGAGAACTCTTATGATGGAGCAGAGATCTCAGATGCTGAGGCAAATGAGGCTGACAAAAACTGAGAGGGAAAGGGAGGTATGTCATTTGTGGTTGTTCTCTATGGGCTGCTGAGGAGGATGACACAAAGTGCCTTCCTAGTAGTGTGTTATGTAGCTGTTTCTTAAATTTAAGTCCTGTGCTCTGAAGATGTAAGGAAATACTTTTAGTGTAGCTTTTTTTGTTTTCCAAAATTGCATGTAGTTCTTGTTTTTTTCTTTATATGGGATATCCGGTATTTGTCTCAATTTATAGCATATCCTGTTTTCTAGTGATGTCTTTCCAGTTTGGATTTATAGGACATATATACATTTATAGTGACTGTGATGTCTGTGAAAATGATCCATCTTTTCTGCATGTGTTTGTTAAGGTTTTATTCCAGTTGTCAATTTTGGGCTGGTCTTTTCTGTTGTTTCTGACCATGTCATGATGTGAGCTAGACTGACATATTTTCTTGTATAGATACAGGCTTCTGTCAGTCCAAAATCTGCTTGGCTTACACCCATCAGAACTGTTAAAAGTCAGTTTGGTATGTAAGACTTTTGGCTAGGGCAGATGCCTGGTATCAGAACTCTCTTGAAGGCTGAATTGAGTGAGCAGAATAAAAGATACAATGGAACAAAACATCTATAATTATTTTAAGAGCACCAGAGAACATAAAGTAAAGTCTGAGTTCACTTTGTCACTCATGTGCCCTCCAGGCTCAGCTCGTAAAGGACAGACATTCAATAGCACGTCTGGAGAGCCTCTACTCAGATGAGGAAGATGAGGCAGACCCTGTTCCTGAGAATATCCAGATGACCTGGACAAAAGAGAAATGTGATGCTGAGAAGCGGAACCGGGGCAGTGCTGTGGGGAGCTTTAGAGATCTCATCACCATTAAGCCGTGAGTCTTGTCTAAGTCTACACTTTGCATCTCTTGAAGCTCTACATATGCTGTGCTTTTAATTATCTTTTGTTTCCTTATCCTTGGTTTGAACTTGTGCTGTAAACATTGAGACCTGGCTATGAAAAGATAGCAGTTTACTCCTCAGAAACTTTTAACCAATCAGATATGCACACATCCCTCAATATTTCACTTGGTATAGCCAAATGCTAAATTGGAACTGTTAAATCCTGTGACAACTTCCCTACTGTCTCCCAAATCCCTCAATAAAACACAGTGATAATTTCACTGATATTATCAGAATTTAAAAGAAAATATGATAATTTCACTGTCTAGCATGTAGTGTGGATGTTTCACGCATGAAGGAAGAAGCTGTGGAGATGGTGATGAATGACTTGGAACAGCATCTGTGTGTGATAAACCCTCTGAGACCTGCTGCTGCAGGAGCACTGGCATGTAACAACAGCTGTGGTACTACCACGTGTGTGCCCCCTGAAGAGTGAGAAGTAAAGGTCTATTTTGGCTTTGTGTAAAACTGTGTGAATCTCCTGTCACCTCTTTGATGTCCTACATCTCACATGAAGAGCTCAGTCAGTTTTGCATACATGGCAAAGTTCCAGATTTTTTTTCCTCTCCCCCCATAAATCAGAATTCAAATCAGTTTTAGGCTGAATCATACTGTCGAAATTCTGCTGAATTTGGTGTTAACTGCCTGTACTTTTTCCTCTTCCATGCTTTCAGAGGGTGGGAAAACTTGTAAGTTTGTTATTTAAATTAGAAGTACATTAAGATGGTTGAGAGGAAAGTCTTAATTTTCTCAGCTAAAAGCAGGAAAACTGTGTGTACTGATGGAAGAAAAGACACTAGAGTTGAGCAGTCTTAGCAATGTTTTAAAGGGAGCAGGATTAGCTACTTAAGCTAAGTATCATTATAAGTAGGATGTAACAAACTAGAAGAGTTGTCCTGACAAGAACTAAGGTTAGATAACAATTCCAGTCTGAACCTATTTTCCTAAGTGGAGTATGACATGAGCAGGAGGCAACATTACTCATTTAGAGAAGCTCTCATTGCACAACACTGCTAGGATGTTAGCTCTGGCAGTTGCTGGGCACTAAACAAGTCCTTTCTTGTAGCCTACACCTTCAAATCACTGGGGAGATGCCAGTTTTAAATATCACTTTAGAGAAAACCAAAAGTTTTCAGCTTCCTTTCCAAAACTATACATAGCCAACAACTGTTAACGTTCCTGCTGCTGTTTTTTTCCTGGCTTCCTGTAAACATAATTTGGCCTCAGTGTTGTCCCTGGCTTTCTAAGCTCATGTGGTGAAGACAGAGGGTGTCCTTGCTCCAAATTAAATAAGAACATGAAGTAACAGAGAGGTAATTCGCAGTGGGTAAATTATTCTGTTAGCATAATAAACATGGTTCTTCCCACCACATCTTCTTTCTGTGCATATAAATTATTTCTTTGCAAATCTGAATATTCAGAAGAGCAGCAAGGTTACTAAAGAGTTTCTCTCATCGTGCAAAGCTGAATCAATGAAAGCACAGATTCATATTTCATTTGTTTCTACTAATACTTATTTTTACTTCATTAAAATAAAGACAAACTCAAGTGGAAAAGCACCAAAAGTATAAATATATTCTAATATATAAACTTCGATAAGTTTATTTATTTCTGTATTCCTGTTGTGTTGCCAAAATAATGGTTGATTTCCTGTAAGAAGGACACATTCCCTGGCTTAAAATCCCCAAAGGTTACTTTTGAGTTTTGTTCCTGCATGAATTGATGTTATTTTGTGTTAATATATTCCAAATTATCAATGCTTTTACCTCTCTTAGCCTGGATTCTCATGGAGTGGAGGCGTATGAGATCATGCTGCACCTATTTCCCTTTTCTCCCCTAACTTTTGAACTAAGTGACTACTCAAGTTTGAAAGTGTGATTGAGATTTTAGAGACACCTGGGTAAAAGTGTTTCCTGTAAACAGCCAGGCAGAGTGTCCTGAAGGAGAGCTTAACATTCATATAACCCTCCAGGAAAGCCCCTTACACCCAGCCTGTTCTAGGCTGCCATCCTGTTTCCCCATGGTGTGGCTGCAGTCTGTAGTGGCCCAGCCTGTCCCTGCAGATGCCAACTGCTGTTCAACACCAAGAGGGAAGTGAGGTCCTGGCAGGTGTGGCTGAGCATGGTGGTGCTGGGCTCCTGCTTGGTTCCCAGGCCAGTGGGAGAGTTTGGTGCTGCTGGGTCTGGAGAGGAGCCTGGTGCTGCTGTGGGTGTGAGGGGTCCTGGCAGGGCTGCCTGCGTGGAAGCCCTGCAGTCACGACTGTGCCTGGCTGAGGAGCACATCCCCTCGTGCAGCTGTGCTCTGATTTCTTATGCAACACTAAATCATCTTTTATCAAGTATGCTTTTTGAAGAGCAGTGTAACTTTCTAAACTGGAGACTTGACTCCAGAGATCTTAAAACCAGCGGACTAGCTATACCCAAGTAAGTCTGGGAAATGTCTTTTGTATCTTCATCATAAAACTTGAAGAATATTACTGTGTTGAGTTGACATTTTTAACAGGGTATTTAGGAGATTTGAGTGTGCTTTTTAAGGATCTTTTTAATAATTCAGTGTTCAGAGGCCTGTTTCTAACAGTAAGTCTGAATGTGCTTCTTCTACAGGAACCAGTCTAATGTCCGAAGGATGCATACAGCAGTGAAGCTCAATGAAGTCATTGTAAATAGATCCCATGATGCCAGACTTGTGCTCCTCAACATGCCTGGTCCTCCAAAGAATACTGATGGAGATGAAAACTGTATCCTTTCAGGCAGGGCCTGGGCCACACAGAAGGTTTTTCTGTAATCTGTTCTCTTGAATTCATTTGGCCACCAGTGCTGTTGAGCTGTAATATGTGACAAAGTGTTCCCTGAGTGGAGGGTACTGGCTTGTGGCTGTAAGGTAGTAATTGCTTAAAGTAAAAAGTGCCACAAACTCACAGTATTTTGGTCCTTAGAGCGGTACTTGCACTAAGTGAGACCAGAGCTGAGGGCTGTGAGCTGGCCCTGGTCTAACCCCCTGTGTATTTTGCTTTTGATGCTTTTTGGCCTTGACTTTACTGAAACAGACATGGAGTTTCTCGAAGTCTTGACTGAGGGTCTGGAGAGGGTACTGCTCGTGAGAGGCGGCGGCCGAGAAGTCATCACCATTTACTCCTGATTTAGAAGCTTCTAACCCTGGTCTACATTTACTTTCTTGGCCATTACGGACATTCCAGTTTTAAACAGAGAAGAAAAAAAAGGTTTTTTGCCTAACTTTCTCCTCATCCAGTCCTGTTCATTGTTTTTCCATTTGCAACATACATATCTTTTGGGATTGCAGTATTTGTTACACCATCCAATTAGCAACATAAATTTGTGAAGCTGCCACATTATTCATTTTCTGCTTTAGTACCCCAGCATTTGTGCATGTAGTTTTAACACTAAACCTATTTTTAGTCAGCACTGCTATGTGCAGTATTTTTAGTAACTGTATGTAAAGTTAGGACATGAAAGCCAGTTACTGTAAAAAGATCTAAAAAGCTTTTTATATTAGGTTTGGGGGATAGAAGTGCATTATATAGCAGCTAGTTTCTGCTGAAGTTCAGCTACAAAGCATTTTCTAAGAGCACACTGAAGTAAGAGAGGACTGAAAAAGCTTTCATTTTCTGGGTTTATTTCCAGAACTAAACTCTCAGTATTGGGTAAGAATTTATACTTTTAATACATTTATTGATAGAGATTTAAATAAATTATGTTGACATAGTTGAAATTATGTATGTAGCTTGCTATAAGTTTTGTTGCTTCTGAGACTTCAGGTTCTGTGAGGCCAGATCCCTATTTATTTTTGTATTTATTTGTCAGAATTATTGGATATGCAGATGCAGACTGTTTAGGAGAACAGAGATCTCACAATAAATTCTGAATCACCAGTGGATTGAAGGACCAGTCCTGTGCAGTTCTTCCATGCTTTAAATTTCTTGCAGACCATCCATCAAAAGTGCATTGGGCATGTTGGAGTCCCGTGTAGAGCCAGGTGCTAAGCTGCACGCACAGCAATGGGATTGCACTTGCACAGGTACAGGGACCTGCTGCTTCATTGTATGCTTTATGCCCTTAGAGGGAAAAGAAGAAAAGAAGACCTATATTAACCAATAAGTCTCTGGAGATTTTATCAAACCCATTAAGTTGTACTTGATGTACAGAACATTCGTATTTTTTCAATAAAATGTTGCATACACTTTGAACGTGCTCCCTGTTGTGTGTGTGGGGTGGATTGTGCAGGGGGAGCCTCTGCCCTGCCCTGCTCCAGCGCTGGCACTGCTGGACCCCCAGGTGAGGGTGCTGACCCAGATGGCACAAGTTCTGCGCAGGGGAGCTGCCAGCGTAGCCTTCAGAGTAGCTGGGTGTGTGTCTGAGAGTGAAGCTCTGGAGCACTGCCAGGACCCCCAGCCACACAGAGCTCTGCACCTGTAGACTATTAGAGTGGTGATCCAAACCAGGGGCAGGTGTGAGCTAACATTCCAGGGACCTGGAAGAAAGGTAGGGATTGACCCATTTCTGTCCCATGGGCTCTGGCTAGGTGGTACTCCTGGGTGTTTCACTGATCACAGCATGCCCAATTTGTCTGAGAGATGCAAATCTGAGGGACTATCCAGACTTTTATCTTGAATAATTTAATAAAAATGCTGTTCATAGGAGTTTCATAGTTAAAACCTCTTTGTTCTCTCTGTAAAGGACATACCTGATGGGATCTGGATAGTATTCATCTGTGCCAGGATCCCTTTGAGACAACAGCCAGGACATACCTCTAGGGTGTGCTCTCTATTGGGTATTTTTTTATCTTAACAGGTCTTTGCTTTCTTGGTTTTGAAAGCCAAAATTAATGTCATGCTTTCAAACCAATAAAAAGAATAAAGCTTTTGTATTTGCAAATACAATGTGCTATTTGTACAGATTATTTTTACATCTTCAGAGCACTGAGTAATAGAGTGCAAGTCTTCAGCAATTTTGATAGTTAATACCTATTTGCAAACATTCTTTTATAGGGGTAATAATACGAAATCTTTCGTTCCTCAGACTTTTACCAAATGTGATCTCATTCAAGCACTCTGAGAAATTGATACACCTTCTCCTTATGAAATCTTACGCACGTGGATGATGATTCTACCTTGCAAAAGGATTTCAGTGCCATCTGCTCCCTGACCCAAGTAATCTGTTTGTGGCTCATTGTGTTTTAACATCAAAGCAACCAAGTGAATCTCTTTACAAATACAGTAGATTGGGTTTTCAGAGGTGATTAGCTCCCTCCACACAGCATTGTGGGGACCCTAGGGATTTTATAGGCTCCAGTTATGTAAGCCTTCATTACATCCAGTTCCTCTGAGACTTTGTTCACAGCACTGAAAAAAAAGTAGCATGGAAAGGTTTGTGTAAGAAAAGATCAGTGAAAAAAAAAAGGTGATTTCTATCTGAGTCATCTTGTGTGAGGGTACCTGAATGGTCATCTTCCATTCTCGTTCCTGTGCTAGGACCTTTTCTGCTAAGGAGATGAGAACATAGCACCTAAAATACGGTGTGACAGAGCTGATCTGAACTCTTCACCCCTCGGTACAGGGAACTACACTCAGAACATGAGCGGTGCAGCTTCAGTAGTGAGTCGCTGCGGACAGTCCCGCGGCAGCGCGGGGAGCGCTGCGCGGCGCGTTCCGCGGGGCGAGCGGCGCTGCCGGGCCCGCCAGGGGGCGCTGCGGGAGCGGCTCCGGGAGCGGCTCCGGCCGGGACCCGCGCGGCTGCGGAGCGCTGAGAGCGCGGACAGGCCCGGGGACAGCCCCGGGAGCGCTGCGCGTGTGCGGACAGTCCCACACCGCGAGTGCGGACAGCCCCGGGGACAGCCCCGGGAGCGCTGCGCGTGTGCGGACAGCCCCACACCGCGAGTGCGGACAGCCCCGGGGACAGCCCCGGGAGCGCTGCGCGAGTGCGGACAGTCCCACACCGCGAGTGCGGACAGCCCCGGGAGCGCTCCGCGCGTGCGGACAGTCCCACACCGCGAGTGCGGACAGCCTCGGGAGCGCTCCGCGCGTGCGGATAGCCAACGAAACGTGCGAGATTAAAAAAAGTTCCACTTCCACTTTCCTCCTCCCCCGTCCCCGTTTCTCATTTTCTCATCTGCGTCATCCCCAGTAATGTTCGCTCCTTCAGCAGTCCCCTGGGAAGGAAGAACTGCCTCGTGCTGTGCTCGGGGGTCTTAGGTTCTCATTCCATTCTGGAGTAATTATCCCCCTGCACAGCCGCTGGCTCGGGTCAGACACGGCATCCACAGGCAGATGCTGCCAATACCAAGTGCTGCTTTTCCCTGGGAAGTGGTTCCCCGTTCTCTGGATTTCCCGTGTCAGACAGCATAGGCAGACCCACAGCAGGTGGTGCCTTTTGGAAGAAAATTCCCCATCGGGGTCTCAGTCTGTACTCCAAGCTCTCTGAACAGAATACACCCTGCTCATGGACAGTTGACTAAAATGGAGTCTGTGGTTGGCAACATCTGTCCAAAATTTGCTCTCTACCCTTGAAATAGTGCAGGTAGGGCTCTTGCTGCTGGGAACAGCATCATTAAGGGCACGTCTCTTCCTCTAAACCCCTGCCCGTCTTGTGCTGGCACAAGCAGCTGTCCAGCCATGTAGCAATGGGTGAGGCTGTGCTTCTTGGCAGCAGGGTCAAATTTTGCCTATTTAAACTGCAGCACTGGGTGGGAGATAGAACTTAAATGTCTGGCAAAGTCAGTCCTCGTAAACTGATGCTTTTTAAGAACTAAAGGAGACAATCCAGCACATATTTTGCCTGCCAGCTCCAAGCTGGGGCATGTCCTTTTAATGTAACTACTTCTCTTGCCAATAAAATACTACTGCTAGGAGCAGCCAATATTGTCCATACACCTCCAGACATAAAGAACTCTCCATGGTTCAAACACAGCAAAGTATTGGAGGGATTTGAACCATAGCTGTCATAGTGCGGGGGATGGATCACACTCAGAGGGAGGATGCAAGGGAAACACCAGCTTCATTTTTTATAGGATGGTATTGGCCTGTCCTTGATAGGTCTGCAGGAGGTCAGGGCAGTGAATCTGACTGAAAGTCCAACACAACCCAGACATCTGAGTTTCAAAAAGCAGTACCTTTGAAAAGCTCTTCTCTTCAGCAAACTGAAATATTATTTAGTAGTTGAGGTAAGCCTCCCTCAACAAATGCTGATTTCCATGTGCCTTCATACAAGAGTGCCTGTATTGTACAGACTGTGATTTATATCACGCATGCTTATGATGTATTTGATGTTGTCAGTGCTAAAGACGAGCAGCTCCTCTCCAAAAATTCAGTCCTCTGAGCTATGTGTAAACAAGAGGAAAAACAAGTAGCCAGCAGAGCAGGTGAATATAAAATATATACTATAAATTAAAAAAAAAAAAAGAACCCAAAGTCAAGCTTATGGACCACTCTTGTTATTGCTCCTCAGTTTCTCATAATTGGTTTTTGAGAGTTCAGTTTTGCTTGGGTCAGACAGTTACTTCTGTAGAAGACCCACTCTCAATCTGCAACCAACAAGAATTATAAAAATCACAGCTTAAAACCAAGAGACATAAATTCTAAATTCAAAGCTTTTTATAGGTAACAAGGAAGCAAGTCATATAAATGCAGTATTTGTCAAACTTGCCTCCTCTACTTATCCAAAGACATCGGATTTTCCTGTTAAATGTCTGAAACAATTTGCTAAATGTAGCAATTAATTTGATCCTGCTTTAAAATTTAAAGTTATGATTAAAATTTTGATTTGCTTTCTCTTAAACTAACAGCCCCCTCTCCCCAAACTGGTTAATAAGAAATCAATTTCTGAGGCATAAAAAAAAGAAATTCACTAAAGGAACATTATGGATCTAAGTGGAATATGTAAATAGTTCCCATCAAAATAAGCTAGCTGGCAATCAGGACTGAATATATTTTTATTTGGCTGCTTTCCTGTCCTTCACCAGGATCCACACAAGCTGTCCCCATAAAATAACTCTTTGTGGCTTATCTGCTCTTTTCTATTTCAAGGACAAGTACAATCAGCCTCCTCAGAGGCCAGCTGTGCTGGGGTGAAGTGTGGCCCTGCTGATTGTTTATGCACTTTAAACTAGCACAGCTCTTGTCAGAATGGCTTCAGCTCTGTTTTTCATGACAGTGTGTTTAGTTGGGCTCTACTTGTTACCATTTTCAACAAATTGCTTGCATTTATGGAGATATTTCTCACCTCAAAAGAGCCAATTGAAGTGGTCAGTGAACTAAAATGTGGTCAGTGAACTAAATGAACAAATTGAAAATAAAAAGCAGAGAGAAAGAGAGGGAGAGAGACAGAGGCTTTCCTCTAGCCTGTCTCTTAGGTGATACTGTTTATCTCTCATGCCCAGTTTTTAAGATACTAAAGTTAAAGCTGTGTAAGACTCTGCCATGAGCAAATCTTAAATCTTAGCAGATATGTTAGTGTCAGAGTAGTGCATCATTTCTAAAATGCTGTTTTTATTTTTTTATTTTATTTTCGGATTTTAAAAGCAGCTACTTCAAACAAGCCTGATTTACTTCTTGTGTTTGGAGGCAGAACCCACCTTCATCTAGTTTATTTCTTTCTGCCACCTGTTGTGTAAGTAATTAATGAAAACTGGCATAAGCCCCACATCACTGGACAAAACAGAAGTATTTTACTTCAGTGTGTGCAGTCAGGCCATACATCCTAAGAAAGCACAGAGAGTGGATAACATTGTCTGGGAACTCAGTACAGCCTTGAGTGGCAAAGTCCAATGCTGATGTTTGCATCTTCTGCCATCTCATGCACAAAACCTTCTGACTTTCAGATCTAGTTACTTGAAATGTGTCTGTAAAGATGAGTACTTTTGGAGAGGAAGTGGAAGAAGGATAGGTATGTGATATAAGAATACCAAGTCTAAGTTCTAGACCATGTGCACTTAAAGCGTTGCATTTATGTTTCCCCATTTTCCCCTCCCCTTTAGCTTTCCTCTGATAGTAAGAGTGGCCTTTGTTTTCCTGAAACACCAATTTTGCACCAAATCAGTACAAAAATGACAGTGGAAGTGACAGAGATGCTCTTTACTATTATTTCTTATCTACACAGAAGCACCAAGTTGCAGAAAACTTGTTGGGAGACTGAAGTTAGTCTTATTTCTGGGTTAATTCACCTCTGTCAGTGAAGACTGTGGAGAGAGCAAATCCTATTAGAATTCACAGTAGTTGTTCAACTGGACATCTGTGATTGTGCCAAGTTTATTTCAGCAGGACTGTGTGCGGGGTCTTTTCATATTGCAATTCAGTCTTGTGGGGTTATGAAATGACTAAATTTTCCTGTATGATTTTTTTGCTAATACAGCAATGTGCCAATGTTTTATCAAGTTACATTTAGTGTTTCAATCCAGTTAAAGAGAGGCAGCTTTTAGTGCAGAGTCTGGGAGGAGGAAAAAGTCACTCATAATCTCTTCAAAGTCTAACACGATTAAGAGACTGACCCTCCTCACACCAGGCTTAAGTATCAAAATCTAATTAGAATGTCATTACTCACCATATGCCCACAATCAAATCCTGGGTACTGCAACTTGCTTGTCAGGAGTTTTAGGGAAACTCAATAATGTCTTTAAATTTGGCGTACAGGGGCAAATCTTCTAAGAAGCAGAGAAGGCAACTTAGAAAAAAAAACATTTAGAAGTCGATAGTCCTACAGATAAGATACATAAAGGAAAATGTTCACATATTTTAGCAAGGTTGACCTTCTATTGATGCTGACATTTCTTTTGCTTTAAGGTTTAGCCAGGAAATTGATCTCGTCTTTGTAACTGAAGAATTAGACATGCTTCAACCCCAGATGACCAAGCCATTTTGTATACTGGCATCATCAAAGCCATGTCAAACACTTACAAAGAGATTCCAACTGCAAACCTACTGCATTCAGGTACCTGCTCTGTGACATCTATGTATTTCTAGGAGATAGTTCACAGAAATTGTTGAACTCCTCAGGAAACAGAATTCAGGTGTCATCATCCTAGTCTGGGCCAACTTTTAAATTAAATGTTGGATTTCAACATGAACACTCGATGAGCATCTTCAAATACAATACTGTCAGTCTGAGTTACTGGACTAAAATGGAACTTAGATAAAAATTGCTTATTTGTACCACAAATAAAACAAGCAAACAAAAAGAAACCCTAGCAGTGTGCAGGTACCACTGTTAAATCAAAGGAAGACATTAGAGTTTTTCTTGTTTGAACTCCTCACTACAATTAGAAACTTCACTTGGCAGCACAAATACATGATCTTCTTTGTTACTTGATACTGCTTGTTTTACAATTGAAAACAAAGCAGACAATAGCAGTCTATAAGCCCATCTTTTATTTCATATTACTACACCAAAGGGTAGCAGCAGCTGAGAGAATGCTGTTATTGGGTTTCTGCTTCTGTTTGTTGCTGTTTGCCTTCTTATATATATATATATACACACACAAAGCTGTTATTCCTTTTCCTATATCTTTGCCTGAAAACCCTGTAATTTTGAAGTTATATTAACTCAGAGGGAAGGGAGGTCATATTTTCTTTTGCAAGGGAAATTCCTGCCTTCCTTGGCAAACACGTCTTTCAGACCAAAACACCTGTGGATGCTGCTAACAGTGCTTTCAGCTAACAGCTGCTACTTAGAGGTGTGCTGTCCCAGCTATCTAGCTGACTCTTGTGACTTCTTGAGCAACCAGGATCATAAGAAGTATCTGCTGAGTTAAAGATGATTTAACTCACACAGCAAGTCTAGAAGGAAACATAGAACAGGAAATTGCTGCTTTCAATTCCTACAACAGGCCCATCATTTGATAATGTAGTAACCAGCAGTCCTTTGCTTGACTGACTTCCAGTTATTGCATAATCTGTTCCCTTGTTAGACCATGTGCAACGCTAAGGAAATAAAAGTGGCAACTTCTGTTTAAATACTCAAGTTCTAGTTTGTCTTAACAACAAACAAGCTTCAATTGCTTTTCCAACAGTGAGTAAACTGTATAAACAATCTTGTTTGTCCTTTGTTCATGATTAAAAGAAAATGGAGCTCAATTCCCTCAGCTGAAGCAGAATAGATAAAAAGCACAGGGAAAGATCTGCTTCAGAAGTAAAAGTCGAAAGTTTTCAATGTGCTGTACAGCCTGCAAGAAAAGGGGAAACCACAGAATGTATCAGTTATAATTTGGTATTACTTCCTTTTTCAATGTCATATTCTCTATTCATGGTGAGCTAAAGGGACTTTAATCTCTATTCTAGCTCACGAGATCTACTTCTATGGAGTAGATCTCATAAACTGAACATAAATTCTAGACGAGCCCAACAAAACTACACTTCCTCTATGAAATTTTCCAGCAATTAGAAAGCTAATCTCAAGATAAATAAAAGTGGTAAGATATGCACTCTTGAATGTGGTGCATGTCTACAGGCCATGCCCAGAGTACTCACCTTGTTTCTGCTGCTTATTGGACAAAGTATTTTCTTCTGTGATATGTGAATGCAAAACTTCCATTGAAGAGAGCAATGAGCTGTCAGTGTGTTAGGAAGCAATGTTTGAGTTTGGGTGTAGCATGCTTGAGCAAGTCAGTGCAGATATCCCTGTGACACTGTAAAAAGGATTATCCATGTGTAGGTGTTACATGGTGCCCTTTGAGCACAGAGCTTTAATCACTCTGACAGCTTGTATATAGCTGTGCCTCTTCTGGCTCCAGACTTTCTTAAAAAGCTTTTCCAAAACCAACCAAATTAAAAGGTATCTGTGTAGGAATAAATCCAACCTCCATTTTTCTTGCAGTATTCATTCTTTGAGAACACTTGCCATATTTTATCACAAAATATGTTTTGAAACTAAACATGAAAGCCCCCAGCAAATGCAGAGGTTGTGTTAGTTCTCATTCATATGTGTAGGTAATGGTAATTGAAATGGGATACAGTTGTGAAAAGCAGGTGAACAGGTGAATTTAAAGGGATTTCTGCTGACAATTTCAGCTCTTATTTTCTTGACTATTTAAGTGGCTTTTAAATCTGGATCTAAAAACTTTTAAATATGACATTGTGACAACATTATGGTTTATAGAAAAACTTCTTGTAGCGGCTTTGCTTAACTATAAAGCCTTCAAATAGAGGATAAAATTATAAAATGGAACAAAGCAATTATGTATTTCTCAGGAAGGGAGATGGAAGGACTCAAGACCTGCTACCAAAGCAGCTCTGTTGAGGAGAGCATTTTGTGTCTCGTTGAACATGGGTGCCCCCATGTGTCCTGTGTGCTGACAATGCACAGGCTGGTGTCAGTAGGCTGTTATTTAGCTAACACTCGTGTTTGGAACTTTCACCACATTTGAATAATTGAGCTCAAAACCTTTATCTATCATTTATTATTGCACAAGAATTCCAGATAAGCTCATTTCAGATATTATGTGGCTTCAAACACAAGCTATGTGCTGTGAAAGATTTATAGTTAATCTACATTACAGTGTGCTATTGTTGGTGCTTTAAAGGGACTTCTGGAGTGACCAGATGTAGGTGCACAGTTTTTGGTAATTTGGGAGTGGGGCTGCAGCTGAGCCTCATCCCCAGTGGGCAGAGCTGTGAGAAGCAGGCGAGCAGCACTGACAGCAATGAGCCATGGAGTGCCCAGGGGCACTGAGCAACCACCAAAGGGAACTGAGGGCACACAGGGGCACTGGATGATCATGAGGGTATAAAAAGTTGGGCTAAAGAACAAGAAGGGCAGATGCTTGCAGCCTTCTGAAGTGATGTGACTCTGTATGGGTTGAAGCTTTCTGAAATTGTATGCTGCTACTGTGTCTCGTGGCCGTCTGGACTGTGAGATATGCTGTGACACCCAGATTACTTGTAAATAGTGCAGAAGTTTCTTTTAGTGGCTTGGATTAATTTTTCTTAAATTCCTGTTGTGTTGGTGTGGTAACTTCAGTAATTCAGAGGAGCAGATTGTGAAATGCTGCCATGGTTCCATCCCCCTTCATGGGCTGCAGTTTCCCACCCCTACATGTCCCTGCTGCTGTAGTTTTCCATTGAGGCTATTTTTCTGGAAACACCCTTGAAGCCAGATTACTAAAGTCTTCAGAGTTAAAAAACCCTGAAATTGTTGGAGTGCTGCATCTGTGGAGGATGCGTGAGACAATGACCCGCAGGCTGCCTCTGCAGAAATAACAAAAGCTGGAATGTGGCCTGGAGTCCCTGCTGGGCACTGAGGAAACGCTCCCAGGGCAGTTTTCTCATTTGTTCTAAGGCACTGAATAAGGCTGTCCTTGTTATGACTGCAACTACAGCAAGAAAGCACAGCAAAGCCTCCAAAGGGTGTCACTTGTGTTCTCAATCCGACAAGCAAATACTTTAACTCCCTGTGGAAGTGGAGCTGAAGCCTTTCCTGTCTGTGGAGCTCAATGCAGAAAGGTGCAGAAATCTGGTTTAGAGCAAAGCCCTTCTCTGAATTGCTGTGTGGTCAGGAAAGTGTGAATTAGATGGTTACAAGGAAACAGAAATCCTCTTACAGCAAAAAAAGAAGACAAAAAAAAAAAAAAAAAAAAAAAGGAGAGGAAACAAATCCCCTGACTGTCTGTGTCAGCTTTTGCCACAGGTCAGACTTCTGGGATATCTTGATTTAGGAGAAGCGTGGCCATCTTCTGCTGCAGGGTGTTTTTTCAAGTAGTGTTAGCTCTTTTTGTGTGTTCCCATTGCAGGCTATTATGCACTGCTCTATTACACTCTTTGCTGTGCTATCCTGTCAACATTTCATCTGGAAAGAAGTTTGTCTATCAGAATAAATGAATCTCTTGCATTCTCTGCTATCTCTCAAGTGGTTTCAATAGTCTGTTGGAAGTAATAGGTTTTCTAGTACTCATCATGATCCAGCTAAGGAGTGGTTGTTCTTTAAATATCAAACTTCTACGAGTTTTCTGAAGTTTTCGTTTAAATGCTTGTTTCAAATTCATGTTTTGACATGTAAAAATAATGTTTACTTACTAAGAAATAACATTACTAAAAACAATCAATTGGGCACTTAGTTACTCTTACCAGGAATATATTTTACTTCCAAAAAAATTTAAACTTTTTTTGAATTGCTGGTATACTTGGGCTGCTGTCTGAATTGTAGCTGCTATGGAAAATTCCAGGAAAAGGTGTAAAATGATGAGTGAAAAATGTCAAGGGTAATATTTGTTTAATGTGATTTCATTCATACGTTTATATCCAAAAATGTCTCTTTAGACCATCTGGGAGTTCTACTGTTGAGTCATGTTAGCCCTTTCTTTTTCACATTTAGTCCATTTTATTTGTACTTCCCAAATCTATTTTATTTTTCTCATTTTCTTTTACCCTGCTGGTTTGCTCTTTCTTGGCTTTATTTTTAATTAGTTAAACATAAGTGGCCTTTGACATAGCAAAGATTATGAAAACAGTGAGACACTGGTTACTGCTTTGAAAGAGTAAGGCAAATATTTTTGTGTTTGTTCTCCTTTGTCTGTTACCTCTCTCCTGGGGTTTATTGTCAGTGAGTGAAGTAAGAGAACCACTTGAAGGGGGAAAGGGAGTTTATTTGGAATCTTTCTGTGTATTATGGCCAGAAGCCCTAATAAATCTTAGTTCCACTGTGCTATGCACAGCTACAAATGCATAATGCGAACATCTGAAGCTTACAGCATGAAGCATTCTGACAAACCAGACCTGGCAGGGAGATGATATTTTAACAGGGAGATGATATTTAATTTTATGCACGCAGATGAACCACCAGAGATTTTGAGCCAGCATCTAATCATGTTTATCATCTCTTGAAAAATCTGTCATCTTACAATGGGAACTCCTATATGGAACCTGGCCTACTGGACAGCTCTCCTTTTATAGTCATTTGAAGGTCAGAAGGGGATGGTGAAATCTGAAAGTGTTTCCTGGCTTTGGTGCCAGTCCAGCACTGTAAGCTTGAGAATTTACCCTTTCACTCACTTCAGACCTTGTCAGATCCAGTTCCAAATGTGGTCAGGCTGTGCATGTTTGGTCTCCATTTGGGATTTGTGTTTTGTATTTAATTTGAAACTCCATATTTGCATGATAACCAGGGGTGGTGGCAAGGGGATGTTTTTTTTTTTTTTTGCAAATAATGTAGGTGTGCCTATTCATCCCTTGCTTGATTTATATCAGAAGATATTAATGAGGTTCTACTAGTTAAGTAAAATTCAAGTTTTGTCTAAAGGAACATGAAAAATAGTTATAGAATCCTGCTTATGTCTCTACAATGACAGATACTATTTCTCTGTAATAGGAACCAGTTAGCTCCAAAGAAATTCAATGATAATTCCTTATAGATTTTTCAGAAGATACAAAATCTTTCTGAAGAGGGCTTTTTGGGGATTAACCATTGCTACATGTTGCAGGAGAGAAATATGAATGCCTTCTGACTTGCATAAAGGAGTCTTTACAGATTGTTAAGAGAAGCTGGAGTTAGGAAAATTCAAAGTCAGGTTGCATAGGGCTCTGAGGAACCTGATGTAATTGAAGATATTCCTGCTCATTGCAGGGGGCTTGGAACTAGATGAGCTTCAAAGGTCCCTTCCAACCCAAAGCATTCTGTGATTCTGTGGTCTTTTGAATTCAGTCTGCTGAAACACAGCAGGTCTGTTTCTGAAGACCACAAAAAAGTGAGTTTTCCCTCTTCCAGCTGGAGAGCTCTCAGCTCGGAGAGTTGAAACATTTGAAGCATAACTCATGGCCTTCCACACCTTGAATAAAATCCAGCAGTACTTTAAAAAGACTGGAAATGAGCATATGCTTCAGAAAACAACAGAATTAATAGGTTGTATATGTGAAAATGTACATTATGTATATGGTGGATTGCTAAAATTGGAGGCTTTTCTTCATCATTAGCAATACATGCTGATCTGCTTGGGACTCAGTCACAGTATGTTAACATGGACTCTGCTCACTGGGCCTTTAAACTGAGGGTGGGATTAGAGTTCTACTTCTGGGAAGACTTTGAAACATCAATGAACCAATAAATCCTCAGTTTCCTGCTGCTAGTCAGCATCTTGAGGTTTAAAAGTTTCAGTCAGCCATCCTACTGTAGGTAAAACCAAGGTGGTGTACAGAACATGAGCACTTCATGTTCAGCTCCATGGAAATGGTTATCTTCTGATAAAATATTCTCCATGAAGGAAGGCTGTTAACAGAAACATTGATTCAGCTGTAACGAAGCTGCTACAAAACTTCCCCTGTTGCAGGAGCAAAATTCTTAAAACATCCAACCTTTTAAGCTGTTTAAATAATTTTAATATTTAAGCTCCATTCTTGGAAGATTACAGAAGTGACAGCTAAAATCGAAGGCAATACAGCCAATAGGAAAACATCTGGTTTTATAGTTGTGACCAACTACAGTCATGCTTTTTAGGGTATTTTAAAGTATTTAAGAATGTGGGCTATAAAGATTGAGCAAGGATGAAGAGACAAAAAGCTACTTTACTAGCCCTGTTCATTCCATCCAAGCATAATCAGCATTGTCCTGTGTCTCCCAGTAAAACAATCTGAAGGAAAACAGAGGTTGAGTTTGGAATTAATCCTTTGGAAATATCACTGCACCAGGAATTGGTGGGATTATTAGCATTCTGGTATTAGTCATGCATAGTTGGAATTCTGCACATTAGCAATGATGTGTTCTACATAGAAGGAAGGCAAGTGATGACAGTGTAAGAAAAGGTACCAATGAGGCTTTGCTTTGATTTGTTCTGGCTACCATAAAAAGTGAAATGAAATTATCTATGTTTGGGACACACATGCCTGAATTAAGTAGGATGTATTATTGTCCTGAATGAACTGATGAAAATTAAAAGGAAAGTCCACAAATAAATAAAAAAAAAAATGGTCAGTGCCTTTTAAATGATAAAGAGCTTTGCTTATCGGGTTGAAAATACAAAATAGTTGACATTTAATATGTCAATAGCTTTGGTGTTTACCAAAGAAGTTCTGACAGTGTAATGGTGACCATTTAAGCTTTTATTTATTATAAATGCACTAAGTTCTTTTATAAAATTCTTGGTAATCTGGCCATCTCTGAGAAGTGGCATCCTCTTTTAGGACTAGAGCTATTGGGGAAACAGAGCTCTTTAATTTTTGGTTATACTCAGTTAAATAAGGTCAGCCAATGATGGGCACTTATTTCCTACCTCTTGCATTTGCCTTTCGCTCTGGGCAGGTAGGAGAACTGAGCAAGAGGCATTTTTTTTTTTCCCTCCCTGAAAATGTGATTGGGATGAAAACCTTTCTTTAATGATCCTTAATGATCTTTAAAATGCATCTTGACATCAGTGATAGGGAGAAATTAATTATGTTTATTGAGACTGTAGAGTCTTAAACTATTTTAAAAGATGACAGTTATAATTTCCCTGTTGAGAACTTAATCTATACTCAGTTATTCAGTGTTTTATGCCCACTAATAAAGGGCTCATATTGAACATTTTTCTGTATTATAATCTTGTATTGTATGACACTTAGGTAACCCTTCTGTTAGGGAGACACAAAAATAATTTGGTGCCATTCTGACTTTCAATGCATATACTTGTTTTGAATATACTTCTAGTACAGTCCCTGCAGTATCTCCTGTGTGCTTGTTTTAGCTCAGCTAAGTAAAATGTCTGGTGTGAGGATCCATTCACAAAGTTTCACATCTGCACCATGTGCTCAGTAAAAGGAATCCCCATCCCCAGTTTCACAGGGTGAAGTGAAACAAGTACATGTGAATGCCTTTTGGCTGAAGAAAACTGCGTAGAATGACTTGCCAAAATATACTTATTCTCTATGGATTCTGCTGGCTTGCAGCTTTTTCTGCAGAATGAGGAATTTCTGTGAATGCATAGTATATTTTGGTTGTTGCTATTCTTGGCTTTCTTCATAAAAGAAACAACATAAGCTATTACTGCCATTTATAAAAGTGCTTTGTGACCCTATGCTATAGTGTTGAAGAGTTTTTAATCCAAAAATTTATCATTGCAGCAGGACAAAAGCTCATAATGGCAAATCTGTCTTTAATTTAAAAATGCCTGTTAAAGTTCATTGATGTAGAACCAGTATAAAAAAACCCAATTAGATTCCACTCATAACTTCCGAAATGCTAAATTCAAGTTTAAGCATTTGTGGTTTTTCTTATATGCAATTAAAAAAAAAAAACAACCCCCAAAAAACCCAAAAAAACCCAAACAAACCCTTTTTTCGGAGATTTCATAGCTTTTGTTATAATTTAGAGTTTTATTCAGAGCATGCTTAGGCACTGGGAATCCTTACTGGACACTGCCAAATTTACTCATTTGCTTTACTTAAGTGGAATATATGGTGGGGATTTTCTGGCTTCTGTACCTGCAGAGATGAGTAAGGCTCTTCAGCTGTGCTCTACAAATAGGTTTATATTGGATCTTGCAATATTTCAGTCTTCAGAAGGGGCCCCTCATGAAATTTAAGGATTTTTACCTTACGAGGTAAAAACTATTCAATAAGGGGCCTGTGCCAAATCTGTCTCTATTTCCATGGACAGAAGGATTTATTCTGGTTTATTCTCTGGTGTATCATGTCACTGCACACCTTAAACATTGCACCAATAACTTGAATTAAATGGTGTGAATGATGAAATAAACATGGTGGTTCAGTTTCACTCCTTGTGACCTCTTGTAACCCAAAATGCTGAACCAGCTCCTTGGTTCCGTTTGGTGCTGTGGAAGGCTGGTTCAGTCTCTTCTCTTCTGCCACTCCCACGCAGAGGAGCCCTAAGCAAAACGGGAGCCATATGCTTCTGAAGGCTGGGCTAGTCTGAGCAATACCACCCATCTTTCTGAGGTCTTTATTTCTTTTCTATCATCAAGGCCAAACATTCTACTGAACCCAAATGCATTGGCTATGGAAGAATGTTAAGAAAATTAATAATTACTGATTTTGCCCCTGCCAAATACCAGGTGCAATATGAGAGGATTATGTATGAAAAGGGCAAGAAATAGTTTGGCTTACTTTATGGTGGTCTTATCCTGATGTAGAGAGCTGTTATGTAAAATCAAAGACCTTACCAAAGACCAGTTTAGTGTTTTATTTCTATCTTTCCTGTTCTGCCAAATTAAATGCATTAAGATTTTAAAAAAAAATGATCTTATAAATGATAGGACTTGTAATTTTGATTCAAGGTTGAGGATTCAAAGATCTGTATTCCACACGTATAATTTCAGTTGACATTAATAAGATATATGTGCACATTTATGGGCATAGTTCTTCAAATAATCTTTTGTGAGTTAAGATACCACATGAAAGGCTATTATCTCTGACTCAGCTGTGATGATGACTTTAAAGCAGCATTTACCCAACTTTGATGCATAGATGAATATCTGTGTTTTGAAGACTTTTTGGCTTTTTCTGGTAAGTTACAAGATAAGAGTTAAAAATCCTTTGTCTTGGCATAATTTCTTTGCTGTTGTTGGGATAGGAAGTACCATTAGAAATGGGCATGCAGCTGGTTCCTAGTAGTAATTATAGAAAAGATGCTTTTTCTTATATGTGATTTTAAAAAATATAAATATTTAGTATTTATAAATAGTTCAGTATGAAGCATCTTCCTTTGGTGACCAAAACCCCCAAATGTTTAGAGATGTGAACATTTATGTAACTGGGATCAAAGTGAAGCATTTCCTATAGGTCCTGCTAAATGATCTCATTGGAGAAGTACTCTGTTGCCTGAATTGTTGTCTGGAGACAGAAGTAATGGAGAGAAGATGCATCTATGGAAGTTGAATGTTTCAGGACTTTGCATCACAAGTCTGCTAAAAGTGATTGGCAAAACAGAAGGGTTGGTGTGTGGTAGAATGTGGTGGATGAGAAGAAAAATGTAATGGAGAGATCTGAGTGGGAAAGCAAAATTAGTATAGCAGTAGACAAATAGCTGGTATTTACACACAAATCTTGAAAGGGCTGAGGAAGGTGAGGCAAGAACTGAAGTGATGCACCCGTGTCCCATCTTCAGAGGAGGCTAGTGGGAAGATCTGTGTGAGCATCAGTGACTGATGTGGCCAGCTGGATGTGCAGGATAGAGCACATGCTGAAGGGGAGTCACCCCCGAGTGAAATCAATGCAAAGCATCAGAAACAAATCCTGGCATCCATCCTTTAATTTCTTCAGAAGAGAAGGGAAGCAGGGTTTGTACCTTTCATACCCTTCCATGCAACTATAAACATTGTGGCCTCTGGCTCTAACATAATCTTCGAAGTCTATAGATACATACCATTTCAAACAGAACTAGAATTATGACATGGCACGAGAATGTAACTGGCTGTAAATTCCCTGAAGTGAAAGCTGTGTAACTTTTTTGTGTCTTTCTGGCAAACTCAATTACCCTGCCTCTTTCTAAAAGGAAAATAAGAGCTTGTGGCATAGCCCCTGCACACACCTCAGGGGGAAGAGGAGCTGGCAGATACACTCAGGGATGAGCAAGGAGCTGTCTCTGTGTGTACCATGTCAGGAGAGGGAGGTCATTCACAACCATCTCCCAAGGAGAAAGCTGTAACTGAACCTATTCATTCTGTCCCCCCACTGATGAGAACACTATCCCTCACCTTTCCAAACAGTTGGGAAGCCAGTGCAGTTGTGCTGTGCTGTAGGTGTGAGTATATGGTTATAAAAGGAGCAGATAGAGGTGGACTTAAATAACTTCTGTGGAGTGTGCTTTCTGCACACACTGATTAATTGTGCTGTGTGAGTGGCCTTGAAATGCTGCTGGAGACGCTGTGGTGCCTGCAGGTTTCCCAGCAGCTTCAGTCTGTGTCATGGAAAGATTAATGCTGTGAGACTCATGACATAAGAGTATAAGCTGGCCTCATGTGCCCCATGATGACTTTTGAAATTGGTAGATAAGCTTGCTGTCCAGCTTTCTTGTTTTTAATGAGCAATTATCTTCCTGCAGGATCCTGCAAATAGTGCAGTGACTTCTCAGCAATGCAGAGGGGCTAAAGTGGTGTCCTTTTATGGCAATGTCTTCAACGTGAGGCAGTTTTCAGCAGGGACTTAGTGTTGGAAGATTATTGCTACTGCTACAGTGGATCACGCAGGCAAGGCTCCTTTTTGCCTTTGGTTATGAAGTCAGAAGGAGAGCAACAAGGCATTCTTGAAGCAAGTTCCTGGTGAGGTTAACAGCAGCATAACCTCCTGATGATGGGGGAAAGGGAGAGCCAGCCTATTCCCCCAGCCAGAAAGTGAATACAGCAGCTGTAATGGACTCTTCTTACTTTTTCAAAAAGCCTGAATCAGACCAAGCCCCCTAGAGCCAAAGTTCTGCTTCTAAAGACTCATGGAACTGAGGAGATTTTGGCATGAAGTGACTGAATGTTGGAAAGGTGTTTTCATTTTCAGCACACAGTCCTCTTTAAAGCCACGTCTTTTTGAATTTTTAATTTTTTGACTGCAGTTTGAATATAATCAGTCTGAAGAAGGAAGGTTTTTATTTAGTTTTATATTCATTTTTATAGCCATCTAATTTATTTGGTGCAGAAGTGCTTATCTTCACTTTAAAATTAGCCTTATTTATTTAAAAATCCTTTCTTCATTCAAAAATATTATAAAATATTTGAAGGATACAGACTGTTTCCATTTAAAAAATAATGTGTCTGAAAATCTTGTAATATCACTTGATTAGATTTTGTCTGCCTTTACAGATATATTGTTAAAGTTCTTTTCAAAACTAAATATTGTATTTTTGTGACTGGTGCTGTGGCTTGATAACTGCAAAATAAGAAAATTTGTCTGTCATATTTAGTTGTGAAGACTTCAAAATCTTGGGAGATGGGAGGAAACTCCTGTAGCAAGATCTCAGAAGTCTGAAAAGTTTTCCTTGCTTGCTGATGTCCTCTCACAGTTATCTTCTGCTGGCTACACTGCTGGTGTCTGGTATTTGTCTAAACACTCTTTGCCCTGGTAGTTGGCATGTAGTTGAGTGAACAGGCAGCCCAGTTGTGATTGTTTGGTAATGAGTACAGCTCTGTTTTGAAGTCACATTTGTTTGGGCAATCATTTCACCTGGAGCCAGCAGGAATACCGATGGTTTTTGCTTTTAGAAAATATACCTTTTACTCTAATAGTTTTAAAATAGACTAAAGTGGAACTTTTCCGACCTGAGTGATCTCGTGTCTTGCATATAATATAAGGAACTTAACTGGTCTAAACACAACCATATTAAACTTTTCAGATGATGGTAAAATGTCTCCCCAGTGCTTTGGGCTTTTACATTTTGCATTATTAGAGGCATCAAGTTTAACCTTGAATAGAATGATCCTGGTCTCTCTTCCTGAAGATGCACTGTTCCCAGCCTATTAAGGATGTCAACAATGCTGGGTAGAGGAGAGTTTTTGAATAATCCACCAAGAGAAAGGCACTGGTAAGATGAGAATAAGCTTGAGTTAACAGATATATAGGTGACCATCAGAGCTGGCAGAAAAGGCATTGTGAAGAACTGGAAGGTAGGAGTTGAAACTTGTAAAAAACTTATGTTTGAACACAAAATTATCTGCTGAATTGCAAGGGGCACCTAAAATGTGAGAACTCATGGGAGCTCTGACAGTGAGGTTTGTGGGGGTGGGTTCTGAGGCCCTGTTGAGGCCAGGAGAGTTGTTCCCATAGTTTAAGTTGGAAGATATCTTCTTATTGACCCAGTCCTCCTGGTCAGCTCCACACTGGCAGAGAAGCTTTATCAGGGATTGAGAAGCTCAGTATAACTGAGAGGCAAATTCATCCATGAGGTGATTTCACTGAAGTCAGTTACACCAGTCCACAGGAACATTCAAATTAATTTCTGGGTAACTAATGAGTTTTATTAAAGAGGTACAGTAACACAACTTCCGTTTTTAAATTCAATGCTCTATTATCTTCTTGTCTTCTCAGCTCTGTTTACTTCCACAGGAGCTGTCATTCTGGTCAATAGTAAGCAGTATGTCCCTATGGCAACTTTCAAAAAATGAATTATTTATTTGTACTCACACTTTTTGTACCTCATTTATACCTTAAGTGAGATGTCTGAATCACTGGGGAAAGCAATTTATAGTTCTATTTTTTAAATAAATTAAACTCTCCCCTGTTTCAGGCCCAGCAAGGGGCCATAGTAAGCAACTGGGGCTTGTGCACGCAAGAGGAAGCTGTGCTGTAGGAATGTTAGATCTGGGTGGGGTGATGTACACTGATTCTTTACTAAATTCTTTACTTACTGATGCCTCTAAGTTCAGAGACATCAAGTGTGCACATCCTTTTCCTTTTTAATCTTTGGAGTTTGAATGGGCTTTAAAAACTTATTATAGGTGAATATATTCACAAATATATGGAAAATATTATCACCTTCAATTGTATGTGAGAGAAGAGCAGTGTTGTCCAAGTAGAAGGCTGCAACTGAAATGTATCAAGAATAGCAGCTGTGTGTAGCATAGTAATCAGGAAAGCGAAGAAGTTGGAAGTTGGCTGGTTTTTTTTTTTTTTTCTTTGGAGGTTTCATAGAACTTCTGTGAATATGCTGATTTCTGTTATGGAATTAAATATTAAATGCTATAAAGCATTTGCTTTATAGGTGAAGAATAAAACATGGCAGGATTACCTAAAGCTATACCATGAGCCTGAATATTCCTTCTAGTACCATTTTGGACTGTAGTAATGTGGACTAAAAATTGCATAATACTTACACCATGTTAAAAAAAATTAAAATCTTTTTATTGTTAGATAATTCAGAGTATTATTTACCATCAAATTTTAGTATGGCTGGGATATGTTGGAAATGTTTCCTGATTGCCTCTAGATATTGTTATCTAAATAGTTTCTGTAATAAAAAGCACCAGTAGGTCATGTCAGGCTTGTTTATTGTCATTACTCCTAAAATTTCTTTGTTATTTTCATGAAAGCCAACCAGTGTCACAAAAAGCTGTGGAACCCTATGGTGCTTAGGAAACTTGAAAATGAGTCAGCCTTAAATAATGTGTTACAGACAACCAATGCTCAATTTTCCAAATATGTGAAAACTATTAGCAGCTGCTGCACAAGTTAATTTGACATTTAATTGCATGGTGTTCGTCTGTGAGCCAGAAAATATATAGAGTGGGCTTTGTTTATTGTCATGTTATACACCAAAAGCATGTGCCTAACAGCTTACCCCTAGCATAAACACCAACTTTTCAGCAATGCTTTTTCTTCTGGGAATCCTACTCTGTGGCGCAGCTGCAACTTTTAAAAATACTTTGCTGTGCAAGAAATAACGTGTGACCTGGCAAAACATGGAGAAAAAGATGTATGAGCTCAAGCAGAGCTGCTTCTGGTGTTATTTTTGCCATGTGGATGTGTTCCTTGCACAGCTGTGATGCTGTGTCTCAGGAGGCAGGAGTCACAGTGTTTGTGTACCTTGCACATCAATATCAACTGATAAAGAGTTGTTGTGAGGCTGGTTTTTAGCAGCAGCTCTATTTTACTGCTTTTCTTCCTTCTTGCCATGCCAGCTGTGCCCCACAAGAGCTTGTGGCAGGATCTCATTTCAAAGACAGGGTTACTGCCAGTGCTCCTTTTTGGGGCAGTAAAACCATTCGGCAGACCAGTGCAGCCTTTAGTAGCTCAGTTGTCTTCATGTCTGCATACAACTGTTATTTATCCAGAGGAGATTGGTCACTTTTGCAAGTTTTAATTGTTCTTGTGCTTCAGATTTGCTTGCCAGGTCAGAGGCTTGAAATTTTTTGCCCATGTATAGCAGGAGTACATTTTCTTTGTGTTTCTAAACCCTTTAGACACTTTAATCTGTTGACTTGGGAAGAATTAATAAATAATGTTTCGGTAATAAATTTTGATACATATTTTACAAGAAAAGCAATGTTTATAGAAAATATATTGCATTGTCCATTGTAAACCTTATTTATAAATGTTTGAGGCTTTCTTCTTAGAGAATGCAGTCTGATATTACTAAGATGGGGAAAGGAAAGCTTTTAGAATTCTAATAGTGCTGTTCCACAGTAAATAAAAAAGGGGGGGAAAACGCATTAAAAAAATCACACTATTAAAAAGTAATAAAAAAATTTCATCTGCTTGTTACCACAATTATATGTCAATAACCAGCTGTTTGTATAGACCAGGAGAAATTTTCTGTGAGTTTATATGTGCTTTTTCTTTGGTGGTCCTAAATTATTCTGTAGGACTGTAACATATGCCATTGGTAGAAAGGAAATTCTCCCCTCAGGGCCTTTTTCTGGTCTTTGTGCCAAAGCCTCCCAACTTTCATTCTTGCAGAGGTTTTTAAGTCCAAAACTACATGTTGAATTCCAATGGATATTCATGCAAGACGTTTCCCTGCTTTTCCTCTGCCTTCATTTTATTTGTCTGAGCACTTCAGGTGAGATTGGCTGTTTGGGGAATGGCCAAACTAAGAATTTTCTGCAGATCCTCTAAATGCCTTCACTAGACAAATCCAGGTATGCTCACACAGTTGAATCTGGGCATATTCCTGGGCTGATAGTAAATGAAATTATTGCTGCTGTGGAATATGGAAGTGCCCTCTTTGGGATTATACAAACTATGATTGATGGATTTGAGTTTGTAGTTTATTATAACCAGGTTTAATACAAGAGTTTTCTCTTGGCAGAAACATGCATTAATCTAGTTGGCACTGGCTGGGGACAGAAAGTAAATGAACAAGAATTAAGGGTCATGTATTACTCTACACACTTGAATCACAATAGAGGTAGGATTGGAATAAAGTGTCTTCCAAGAGCTGGAGATAGCTGGAGCACCAGCTGAGATTTATTTACGAAGTTATTTTTTATGGAGATCCTCTCATAAAGAAATTACCTATAAATCAGAACATTGCATTGCTTGACATCAGGCTAATCTTGTTTTTTTTGGTTTCTTGTATGCCAAACAACATATGTGGGATCTATTAAATAATTATATACAGGATATAATGTGTTATTGTATAAGCTCTCTTAATAATTATACATAGGAAAACCACAGTAGGAACTTTAGCATCAGGATTAAATTTTCTTGAATATTTAACTGCCTGAAATTTGGTGTGGTATTTAATGTTTAATATTCATAAATCATAGAAAAGACTTGTACAAGGATCTAAATAGTGTGATTGAGTATCATTTTTCCTGCTGGAAGATGTTTGACATATCTTTGTACATCTTGAAGACATTCTAACAGGAGCAGATGGAAGTTTTTGAGAATGGTAGCTTTTAGATCAGGACCCAGACAGATTAATGTTTTGTGAATTAGATTAGAGTCCAAATTGTCTGAATGAGTTTGTTACCAGACATCTAACCCAAGTGGGTTTTTTTCCTCTTGAATTGGATTAAACTGTCATAGTCAAGCAATTATGCTGTGGTTTATGGGAAGTTTACTGACTTTCATTATTGAAATAAATTTTAAGGAATTTTGTAAGTTTGACCTTTTGTCACACCAGATAGCAGCAGGTGTTTGGAAGGAAATCAGCTGGCTAAAGAATTGTTGAAAAGCCAGATTTGTTCAAGTATATGATAATTTTTTGAGAATGGATTATACTAAAACTCCAGAAGACCCTTGAAACTTCTTGAATAATTCTAAGGGATATTTGTTAATTTTTAGTGTTCAGTTCATATCAGTTTTTTAAAATTTCTATGTTGGAAATGAAGTCTTGGAATTTAAGAAATACTGGGTGGCATTTGTTACCACCCTGATGCATTTTTTTACTAGCCAAGTGATAATGGCTTATTCTGCTTGCATACAAAACATAATAAATATCAGAAATAAAGAAAAGAATATATAAATAAAGGAAGAAAATCCCTGGGAATGTCTGAAATCTCTGTGGCATTCTTATCTAGGATTGGGAATTAGAGCAGGTAGAGATTTAAATGAGGATTTTACAAACCTACATTGTGAGTACAGAATTGTTTCAAGCCAAATACAAGTAGCAGAAAAATCAATGAAGATAATAGCAATAACTTTCTACTGATGCTGTGTGTGGAACAGTGTTTTGTATATGCAATCCACTAAACATCCTTATGGGTCATAATTTTGTATTTAGCCCTGAAAGGGGAATATAGCATGAGCTAAAGGAGCTCAGGATCCAGCCAAAATTGTCTTTCTCTATTATCTGTATTTATTCTGTAAAACATATTTTGGTTTTAGTAAATAGCTGAGCAAAAGTTAGCTATTCAATAGACATGAAAGGATAATTTTTTCTGAAATTGTAGCAAAGTGCTATGAAGAACAAAGTGGTAAATAATATCACCCCTGCTTTGCAAAAATACTTTTTCTGAGACAAAATATTGGAAGAGTTGGCTTAGGTTTTTTTGACAAAACTTCTAAGTTCTTGCCTAAAAATACAGTGTCTTTTACAATATATTTATCTGATAAGCTTACTCATTTGCACTGAGGTTGTTAAAAAATAGTCAAAAAAGTCTATTCTGGTGTAGCCATAGTCCATGTAGAAGTTGAAGTTATTCCTGGAAGCCAGGCTGGTATTGCTGATAAGTGCTAACAATGGCAAATGAAAAAATGAAAAATCACATGGATCACTTGGTTGTTATGGCCTAGAACATAATTCGGGGAAAATGAACTGTCTTTAGAATTCAGGAAACTGAAATGTCTCAGAATTCCTTAGGTCAGGTCCTGAATAGCACCTTAGAAGGTCTTTCAAGGGCTATTACTCAAAACATCAAAACATCTACATGAGGTGGTGAAACGTCTTGTCTTTCAAGTTTTGTCACACATGGGACTCCTGTGTCTGAATCAACCCCTCTAAAAAACCCCAAATAAAATAACATGCCACAGCATGAAGCCTGAATGGAATTCTTCCTGACCTGAACTTGCCTGCCACCTTCATTTGTATTGTGAGCAATGTCAGGGCTGATGTATCTCCAGGTGGGCTCTGCATGGAAAGGGTGAATGGGAGCAGAAATGGTTGATCATTTGTTTTTCCTCTTTTTATTTGCTTAATTGAATCTTAGCTTTGTATACAGTGACTTTTCTGTGCTGCCTCTTTCTTGATGACAACAGCCTCATGTACTTAAAGGGTAATGTCATTTTGGCTTCAGAAAACATTGAAAAGTCAATGGAAAATGTGAACTACTGAACTGGCATATTACAAGGACAAAGACATCAAATCAGATTAGTAGACAACAGGAAAGTTTGTTCTTGAATAACAAAGAATATTCTATATGCCTAGGAGGGAGATTAATATTTCAGGTTTAATTTTTGAGTAAAACAAATTTAAAAACAAAGAAGTAGTTCAAAGTAGTTCAGAGGTTTCGGGGTCAGTTCAGTAGGTAAATGCAACATGCTTAAGAAATAGCAAAAGAGCAAAATAGTAATTGAAAAATAGATTTTGAAATTCCTAGGCTGCCTAAGTATTTCAAACCAGAGCAAGGCTGATATGGACTTCTGTCATTTCTAGGTGGTTGCACTGGCACTCAAGCAGCACCCAAGCTTTTCTTGCTATTGCTTTGGATGAGACAAGTATAAACTGAAAGCCTGTTTGTTCTTTTCCAAAAATGGGAAATTGGAGTTCTTGCACAGTTAATTCTCAGCCTTATGTGCTATCCCAATAGAAGTGGGGCCATTGAAGCCCAGCAAAACAGGAAGCAAAATGTAGTATTTACAAAATAAATAATATAAAATCATCTCTTTCTAACATTTAAAAATTGGTCTTCAGCTACAGACACTTACCTATGTATTCGAGTATAGAATGTTTTATGGAAACTTAATGCTTCACTCTGTCCTTTTAAAAGGATTGCAGGTTTCTGATTTCCTGTACAACTTTTGTATTTCTATTGCTTGGCCCACACCAAATGAGCAGCAGATGGTTTCAAAGCCGTAGCTGAGTTGAGTTGTTTTGAGCAAAGAAGATCAGGAAACCCCTGCAGATGTTGCATAGGTGGCAAACCTGAGGCAAGGCATAAACCTGCAAAGTGGAGCAGTGCAGCCTGGGGACAGTATTGGAGTCACCTGGCAGAGCTGCTGCATTAATGCTTACTGCATTAAGGCTGAGTGTTCCTTTAGAGGGCTCTCCTTTTGCTTTGTGAAACTCCTGGTGACTTCTGCTTTTCACCACTCAGCCCTACAATGTCTTTGTCCCCTTCAGATTTGTCATTACTGATGGTGAAAGCTACGTGACGGAAGAATTCAAAATTGGCCATAAAGTTGAATGTATGTACTCTTTACAATGGGGCTCAATTAACTTTGAAGTTTGAAAGCAGAAGCTTAAGGAAAGCTGTCAGTGACCTCCGAACATGGAAGACTAAATGTTGTTCAACTCAGGACCAGAGTTCTAATGGAGACAGTAGGTGACAGAAAATAAATCAGTTCTAGGAACTAAAGCCGGGACAAGACCTATTATCTGTCAGTCAGTGTCTGTTTCACCTCAGGCTCAAAATTCTGGTCTGTGGTTCCTTTAATGTGTGTTCTGGAAAGAAGACAGGAAATAGTTTAGATAAATGTGCATTTGGTTGCAAGAAATCACCCATATTTCCCTTAAAGTGTGATTTAGGATAAACTTCCCTTCTTGGGGAGGGAGGAATTAACCTTGGTTTTCTTAGGAGGTGGCTGAGGGGGACATCCTCAATGTCTGTCAGTGCCTGCAGGAGCTGTCAGAGGATGGAGCAGGCTCTGCTTGGTGGGGCCAAGCAAGAGTGACGCTCTTGAGGCAGGGTGGGAATGAAAAGACTCTGACTCCAAAGGCTGCTGAGAGTAAAATCCGGTTTATTCAAAATACACTGCTCTTTTATACAGGGCTTTGTGAGGACCAACTCCTGAAGTGAAAGCAATCCATAGCATTGGTGCAGAGTTCTTGATGCACAGTGATAGAACTGAACTATAAACAATGTCAACAAGAGAGATCAAGACTTATTCACATTCTTTTCCAACAGATTCCCAGGCTTCTGCCTGGTTAGAAACTCTCAGTTTCTCTCATTGACTGGATCTGAGACTCACACAAGAGAACAAGAAAAAATGGGCTATTTTTGGGAAGTGAGGGACAGGAAATTGCACCTGAGCATAACTGGATCTCCTGTGCTCCCTTTGCACCAGAGTCATTCTGAGTTGCCAGAATGTTTCCCTTCTATGAATTTTTTTCACTTTTCCAAATTAAAGAAATTAGTAAAAAAAATGGAATATTGATTATGATACTTTCAATTTTGCAATTGAATAGCTGTAACTGAATTTCTGGTCATATTCAATGCCAAAATATTGGGTTTCTTTAAAGATTTGCTTTCACAAGCACTGCTAAATGAAGCATCAAGCATCTCTTCTTTGAAAGGTGGTAGAATATTTTCTCTGCCAGAAATTCCAACTTTTTTTTTTTTTTGCGGCCTACATGTGCTTTATTTTTTTAGTAGTGGTTTGTGAAGGTTTTGTTAAAAGGTAGTGAGTGAAACCACTTGATAATTTTGTTCTTCTTGTGGACTGTCACGCTCACGTTGGTTAATGTTTTTGCAAAGTTCTGCTTGCAGAAATATATCTAGACACAATAATTTTCATGTTGATATTTATGAGAAGCAAGTGCTTTTTTTTTTTTAATAAAACTGAACACACAATTCTGAACATTAATCTCATGAATTTACCAGAAATCATACTGTGTGTCAATTAGTTAAGACAACTTGAACTTCAAGTGTTTTCCAGGCCTGTCTGTAGAAAATTTGATCAGGATTTGGAAAAATAGTATTGACCAATGGTATTCCCTGCTTGATTGTTTTCTGACTTTGGCAGAGAGAAAGGAAATTAAAAAATGGATTTTCACTTTAAGATGTTTCAGTGGCATGTAAGTATCTTAAATTATGTTGTTTTTTTCTCTGAGTCTCAGTAAATAAAAGTAATAAACCCCTGCCACTGGTGCCTTCTGAAAATGTATGCAGTGTCATATACTTTGGAAGAGAAATCTATGGTTTGATCACATGTTTTTGCTTGAAATGACAGTAAATTTCACAATTTGATTGTAACATGACCCTGCAAAAAATAATTAATGGGTGGCTGAACTCTGAGTCTTGCTTAAAAAGAAATCAAGACCAGAACAAACTTTCCAGTTTGGTTCAATGTGGATTTATGTCATGTGGAACAGCTTTCATTAAAATGTGCAAATGTTTCCACACATACTTTGTAGACATCTAGGAAGAAAATTATTGACTTATTTTAATTATTTTTTGCAAACAACAGGAAGGGGAGAAGCTGTTTTGAGGAGTTTTAATAATTGTAGTCCTGAAGGGTTCTATCTGGCTTGTGTAATGCCATTGCTCTGGCCTGTCCCAGATACTTCAGAAGTTCACAAAGATTAGCAGTGTTATCACTGTTTTTACAGCTGAGAAAGGAGAAGGCCTTTCTGTTCTCTAGGAATTGCTTTTGATTTATTACACTTTGGTGGATTATGTAAGTTGGCATTTCTGCATCTCTTTCAATTCTAGCAGTTCACTCTTCATTTTTAAAACTGATTTCTTCTGGAATTCCTAGAAAGAGGCCCTTATTATTTAGTTAATACTTCAAAATATGTCATACCTGTTTTCTCTTCATTCTCTTTTTTTGTACAAGAATGTAATATCTCAGCTTTTTGGCAGCATTGTTGATTTGTCTTATAATGAAAAAAGAACCAGATGTTTTCTGATTTTTCAAAGCCTTCAATTTTCTTTTCAAAGATAATTTTTGTTGTGCTTCTGTGTTTTAAATTATCTTTGGTTATAAATATTAATTTGTAAGAAAGCAAGCTGAAATTTCATGTTTGCTTGTGAGAATCTGAGATGCTGAAGAACCAGGGATGCTGACACAGTTGTTGGATCTACTGGTAGCATCCAGTACTTCATCTGCCTCCTCTGCTCTGGGTGTTGAAAAATGGTGCTACTTAAATTTCTGCTTTTAGAGTAAATTAGGGAGCTATCAGAAGAGGTAATATAGGTATCCAAAAATAGCTAGAAAACTTGGTTTCAATAATACTTCCAGAAGGACAGAATAATTTTGTTATTTTAAGTAATCCCTACTAGTTTTACTTCCATAATCTATTAATGCTGAGTTAATGAGTCCTAAAGATTTGGCAATTGACTAAAGCTTGGTTAAAGCAGTTTATGGGAAAATGAAGAGTAGTGGTAAAATGAAAATTTTGTTGTTGAATGGTAGAATAGATTGTATTTAACAGAAATTTGTTTTAAAGGATCTTGAAATTATTCAAATTTTAATTGTTTTAATACTAATTTGTGGGTTTGGATGTTTGACACAGTTATAAATCAGCATACGAAAATTTTGTTATTCAGTCTTTCAGATGTATTAAAATAGTTTAAACCATGCATTTCTTACTTGAAGGCAGTGGAGAAATATAAAAAATTGAAGGCTGTACATTAAAAATGAGATCTGCTTAAAGGAAAAAGCAGCAAGGAAGGTCATTAAGTTCTGTATGTTCTAAATATAAAATTTGTATGGGGACAAGCGAGATAGTCTAACAAAATGTACCTTTGGAAATAGTGCTTTTTATTATTGATGTGGAAATGTAAGAAATTGATGTGGAAATATAAGAAAGTGGTTTTAGTTCTAGTAAAAAAAGTTAAATAATTGTTACCTATTCTTCATTTATGTTGGGTTAAGGGTCACCTTTACCGGGCTGATCTATAAATTGTTGCTAGTACTACTTTTGGCAAAATTAACAAGACAAAAATAATTTATTGTAAAAAGAACAATGTGGCCTTGTAGAATTAGGCTATCTGTGCTATGCATCGTCATTCATGTTCCTAGAAGGTCTTCATTATTTACTTTCAATGTGTGGTTGTGAAGACTTCATTTGCATTACTGTAATTATTTTGCTGAAAGGAGTTCAAATTTAGAAATTAATCTGCCCACTACATCCACTGGACACCGAAAGGATGTGAGCAATCTCCTGAAGGTTGTGAGCTATGGAGGTTTCCAGCTTTTGTGATTTTGTTTTCAGCTGTCTGCTGAGCCAAGGGCCAGCTGCCCCTGCAAAGCTTCAGCTTGAATAATGTTGACAAAAACCAAAAATTTCATTTCAGCTTTTAATTGACAGAAGTAAATTCTTGGTACATAATCCTTTTCTTTATACTCTTTTTATGTGCATATTTTTCAGATTCTATTTAAATAATTTTATACACAATATTGGCATAATCTGTTACATTAATGCACAGCTTAAAACAGTTCTTATTTACACTGATCACAGAAAGACAGAGGTATGAGGACAAATACTTTACATTCACCATCTTTATCAGCATTTTAAGTATAGTTAACCAGCACACATCACACACATCCATATCCATATTTATAAGAAATGCAGGTGTTTCTAATTATACACATGGACATGTAAGTGTCTCCCTTGGGAAATAAACCCAAAAATTAACGAAAAAAATTTGAAATGCCATTTCCCCCAGATAACCAAAGACTTAAAAAAAAAAGGCAAAATTGACCTGCAGATTGCACAATTAATGGAATTGGGCATGGAAACGCGGTGGCTGTGTTTGAAAACTTTTGGTCACTGGGGCACTTTGGAGAGTATTTTTACTAGTGGCAAGTTTAGAGATCCTATGAAGACTTATTCCTGAAAACTGCAAAGTGTTCTCTTGCTTTGGAAGTAGATCTACTGGACACTAACACATTTGCTTCAATGTTAAGTCATCTAACAACACAAAATTGCAGACAAAAGGTACTCTGGATTTTTGGTTTGTCTTTAGAATATAAATTAAAAACACATGACTTCATTCCATGAGATTAAGGCAGCAATGGAGAATATTGTGCTACAATGTGCATTATCTGTAGGTCATGTTCTATTCTCCTGTATCACATTTTTACATTTATAATCAAAGGCCAACATATTATTGAACTAGACTGGCTGACTACAAAATCGTGTAATGAAGAGATAGGTCTTGTGTGATAACCTTGTTACATCAAAGTTTAATTTCTCGCCTTACAATATACATATATTCTATGAAAATTAAAAAAACTGGTAAAAATATTAAAATATTTCCTATACAGAGGTACCCTTATTGAAGTTAAAGTCTAGTCACTGCTATAAAAAGGCATTAAAAATTAAGTAAAACACTGGTGTAAACCAAGTAAATGCTTACTGTAAAGCTTTTATTTGTAAGGCAAATCTTCATTAGACCTACTAGGATTTATTTTCAAAATGTATTGTTTGGAGGTTCTCCCTTTGTAACTGATATTGCCCATAGCAAAGGAGAGCTAAGTCTTGCAGAAAGGTTCACAGAGAGTACAAGGTAAATTACAGATGCAGGTCACCTTCAAGCTTAATGCCTCTTGGCAGTGACCAAGAAACAACATGACACCTGCAAAAGAAAGCCAGCTTAAGGCTTAGTAATTCTCTCAATTCACTGAATTTATTCTGTTTCCTTATAATGAAATTAGGCAACTCATGTTTAGTACAGCAGCTGAAGAAACGCCTTAAAGGAGGAAAGCAAAGCACAGGGGTGACTCCATCTTGCTGCGAGTGCTTGGGCAGGAAAGGCCCCCTGTTGTTACGGGAATGAATGCAGTTCATGGTTAATGTACACAAGGGTTAAAACTCTCCATTTACCCCCTGCTCTTCCCAGCCACTCAGATCTAGAGACCTCCCTGTCCTTCTAAGAGCACAATTGCACTGAGCACAATCATAGCTGTGTCTTTTGCAGCCTTCTGGTTGTTGCCACAGGCCCCCAACCGGGTAATAATTAGCATTGGCTCTATGATTGTAGAAGGCTGATCAATTGCTTTTTTTTATCATCTTATACTATATTATACTATACTTATTAAGAAACTCAGTTACTCTTCCAGCCAGTTTGATACAGCTTTGACCTAATTGGTCAATCCATCCAAACACCATCCAGTGTCCAGTTAAGAAATCACCCTTTGGTAAACAAATCTCCACGACACATTCCACATGTGCACAACAGCAGGTGCAACAAGTGGAGATCAGAATTGTTTCTCATTCTTTTCTCTGATCTTCTCACAGCCTTCCCTGGGAAGTCTGTGCCTGCTCTCTGTGGCCAGAGAGCTGCTGCCACATCTGGAGTCTTCAGTTCCTTGGCCTGCTTCTGCTTGTCAGCCCCACAGTCACTGCAATCTCTCTAAGCACATTCTGGTTTTTAGTGGTGAAGGAAGCCAATCAAATGCTGTACTTAAAAGTGACTGTATTACCTTGTTGTGTTTTTACTGATTGAATGCTTTTATTACCTATGCAACTCTCTTTAGTAGTCTCTGATGAATTTAGATGCGCCTAAATTTGGTCTAAATTTGATCAGTACTACTGTACAAATTAATCACTTTCCACTGATTATCTAGGTAAGCTCACAGTCACCAACAGGAATGTGGATATGAGTCAGAGGAAGTAGCTGAGAAAGTCTCCCAAGTTGTTCAGGGGTTTAATCTGAAGCATCATGTTAGCCTTCACATTAAAAAAATTGGGCTCTTACATGAGGTGATCTGTGGACCACAGATATTCCTAGTATTGAGAAAATGAACTGTGTTAGAACAAAAAAGTCCTAGTTTACTGCTCCAAGAGGCTCAGGGTTCACACAATTTCTGCAGGTAGGGTTATATATTGTCATTTGTTGAACTGTGATAGCTTTCTAATGTCTGGGTCCTTCAGGCTCATTTTAAAATGTTTTAATGTGGCACTGCAAATAAAATATTTTTAAGTCTCACCTCTTTTGAAATTGTTGAACTACAGTTTTAATTTGGTTCTTAGGAAAGAAATACTTGAACATTTGCCAAATCCTTGTGAAATTTAGTGAAGCAGTCCAGGATATGAATGAAAGCTATCTACTCCCATAAAAGCAAGTATCTGCTAATTAATCCTGTATTAATTGAAAGAACTGCAAAAGAGACATTAACAGCAAAATAACTTTGTGGCCTCCTACAACCTAACAGTACAAAATACACTTAATTTATGTCAAAACAATAGTATGAAAAGTAAATGTATATAAAAAATATTTGGGCTTGCCCCTTTTAAATAGTAACAGTTAAATGGTATTTTGCTGAGAAGAAATGGCCGAGTACAGGAAATTTCCTTTGGGAAAAGTACATAAAACACATTGCACATGCAGTCAGGGAATGTGCTCAGTAGTAACAGCCAAATAATTCTCCTACTTTCTAAATTTAAAATATCATGTTTGATCCTGGATATCCTGCAGAATCCCTCACTATGGTAAGATGTCTTTCAAGTGTTGCCAGGGTGTATGTCTCAGGTCATGATTGAGCACAAGAACTGATAAAAAAGGTATTGGTCAAACAGGGGCCCAATAATAAATAGTACTAGTGCTTTTTGGACTATTGCCCTAAAAGGCCCACTGTTTCTTCCAGAAATTTAAATCTGTGGTGTTTTAGTAATGTAGCTTTAGAATAGTTCCAAGGATGTGAAGAATTGTCTGGCTGAATGACGGCGGGGTAGGGTACAAAGAGAGAATGGAGGGTCTCTCTCCTTGGTGCTAACTAACTTTCTGTGGATTGATGAAACATCATCAGGCAAGGTCTTTTTCACTGGTCAAAAGAAAGATCAGAAGAGAGATACTGATATATGACAGCTGCTTCCTTTATCAGATTAAGAAAAGGCTTTTGAGGAAATATTTTCTAGAACTGTCAAATGAGCTCTTTAACAGCTTCATTGAATTCTTCCCACGGGTTTGTTACCCAAAAAACAAACATAATTAACAAGCAGATGATTCTGCAACTTGTACCAAAAATTTTCTTCTTTAAAAAGTGGGCTACCTACTCAGACAGAATATACACACAATTCCATGGGGATATCTGGGAGAGTGGCATTCCCCAGAGAGGGTCTCCTCTTGAAACAGGTGCAGCTGAGGGAAAGGGTGAGCTGCGGGGCTGAAAAGTCAAGATAGAGTTAGGGGAAGACTTGCAGTTAAGTGACATGGATGATAAAGACCTGACTGGAGTCTTTGGTCTTGTTTTTTAAGTACAGGTGTTTTAACCAAAGGGAGAGGAGTATCTCTGTGGCATTTGATATTTTCCATATTGAAAATGTACCTGGGGGCCCAAAGCAGGTGGGTAAGAGGAGGTGGGTGCCCATGCTATGGCTTCTTATTGGCCTGTCTGTACCATATCACTGAGTGGAGGAAATGAACATAACCTGGTCTTCACAGAAGTATTTGTCATTTGTATAGATGCTAGTTTGTGTCTAATGGCATCATTCATCATCCAAGAGGCACGAGGTAGTTAATCATCTTATTCTTTGGAGAATTTAAGATATTTGTCTTTAGGACAGAAGTCATATTATTTGGAGGGAGACTTTCTTTGGGCAATATCTTGAATTTAAAGTCTGCCTCTGCAGTCATGCAGTGTGTATTGTCATTTTCATTCAGGCTAGTTCTGGTAATAAGATCCCTACTTCCTTTGGTAAGACTTTTGACTTCAGTAAAGATTGCAAGTTCTTTACCTAGAAAACCTCAGGAAAAGGTGGCAATAAGTGCAATGTAGTCCTGAGCTATAAATACTATATTAAACCCAAGAAGTTATACAGTAACAGAAATAAAAATAATGCAGTGGGTAATTGCCTTAGGAGTTCACATTAAGAATACAATCAAACTCAAACACGCTGGCTAAAGCTGATTTATTCCCATGGATGGTAGCTTTGCTTCTATATCAGAGCAGAGTGGTGAGGAAATGTAACTTTTCCTGCATGGGTTGTGCTGTAGGGATGGTGCTGATGGACTCCACAACTGAACATTGGTGGAGATTTTTAGCATTTCCAATCATGAACCAACCAAACAATGTGTAAAGTGACAACCTATTAAAGCTCCATATTAAACAGCCCCTAGAAGTTTCTAAACTTGGTAGTTGCATCTATGCAGAGAAGCTTTTGAGCCCTGCCAAGACAGTGACTGAAGCAGCTGTATTTTTGAAAAGTAGGCTAAAAAATATGGAAAGATTCTCATGATGTTTGGCAAGCAATAAAAATGAGATTAACTGAGAAGTTGGTGGGATGATTTTTTCAAAGCCTTCAACATATTTTCACTATTTAGCCTCTTGTGTAATTACAGCATTAGAACTGCAACATTTGGAATTCCTTTATTATTGAAATATATTTAATAATGAGGTTTAAGCAGCTGTTGGCCATCACCGGGGCCAGAAAATAAAACTTCCTTTATAATTAGAAGAAAGTATTCTTTGGGTTCAAATCCCTATTTAAATAAAACTGTTTGTCACAGAGACTCTTCAAGAGAAGGACAACACTTGATTTGCTCTGAAGTATTGAATATTTGGAGGAAAAGAATGAATAAGGAGAGAAATTTCCCTTTCATTATTTTGAACAGAAATCGATGTTAAATAGAAAAAGCCCCAAAGCACTTGGCACTTTAAAACTTGGCTATTTTAAAAAAGAAAACAACTCAACAAAAATTGTTTCATAAATAAAAAAGATCCATTGAAATGGTCTTTTTTTTAAAAAAGAGGAAGCACTACATACATTTAAAAGACAAGCTCAACTGAATGTATAGAGACAAAAAACACCAGAGGTAATGTCCAGAGGTAAACTGTGTTGGATCCAGCGGAGAAGCTACTGCCTCAGAAAATTACTGTAGACCTAGTGATAAATAATCACAAGAACTAATTCAAAGCTACTGAATGTAGTGATCACTTGGAAGGTACTACAGTGACAAGTGACCACAGAATAAGAACAGCACCCAAAAGCAGAGTTTGTTCTGTGTCTTCTACTTTGCATAATACTACTAGAGAACAGATTGGGAATAGGTTTAGAGAGCTGACTGTGCCTGATATATAATTAAGTTATTCAACAAAATCTTACTATGTTTTGGTAGGTGAATCCTGGTTAAATTATAATATGTTCACAGCAGGGTAATTTGTGAATTTGGTTTTTTGTGCCACTTGGTAATTATATAATTTTTAAATTATCACTTATGTATTTTACATTCTTTATTTGGAACAAAATACAACAAAAATAGGAGAGTCTGTCTATTTGGATGTAACTTTCATGCTTAGCTGGAAAAGTCTGCAGAGTGTGGATCATATGATAAAGCCATTCCAATTGATGATATAAGGGAATATCTCTTTCATGAAGTACACTGTGATATTAAGCTGTGTTCTGCACTAGTAACCTAACAGGAATTCTCTTCCTGCTGCCCTTCAGCTTCAGTGTAATTAAACTGGTCAGAAAATGGCATAGATATGTACAGCAAAGACAATGTTCTTCACCAAGAGAACGAACTAATAACAAACCACTGAAAATGAAGCACTGAGTCTTCACTTCAGAAGGATGCAAACTCACATCCCAAAGGACAGTATGGCAAGAAAGCTAATGACATGAGGACATAGTTAAAATTGCTCTTTTGTCATAACTGAGGTGTATTCTTTCCTTAGATCTGACAGCACTCAGGTGGTTTTGGTTTAAAATAGGTTGTGGCATGAATATCTGAAGAAGTTATTACTGTCAGAGAAGTTTAATTCACGTCTTCACAATAAAAAAGCACTTAATTTTTGCTGATTGTTCTTTTCCTCTGCTCCCCCCTCCTCTACTGCCTATAGCAAAACTCACAAGTTTTGGTCATGTAGGGATCTCATGGCACCAAAGGATGCAAGAAAACTTAAATGGAGTCTTTAAAGATTATTTGAAGCCAAGTAATAGAAGGGAGGCATTGACAACAGAGAGCAGATGTCTTCCCTCATGGAGTCAGTAGATAAGCTCTGGGCCAGCCTGGCCCAAGCATAAGTGAGGGAGCTTTGAACTTGACTTTTCTGTATTCTCAGTTTAGCTGAATGTGGGCTTTTTCCTTGATCTGTTGGTTGTCATATTGCTAGCCAGTGTTGGAGCTGTAAGGAAACAGAAGTGGTTGTTAGATTTCATCATTGATTCAAATGATGATGCTGATAGATACATTTTTTTTTGACAAATCTAGAGTTACAAAGATGTTTCAAAATAATGGATAGATTATCCATTCTGTAACTAAATTTCTATGCAGCCCAGATTGCAGTGAGAAATGTGCTGAATGTAAAGGCTCCTTAGCCAGATCTCAATTCAGTTTTAAAATTCAGAACTGCCAGACATATATGGCAATAAAATATTTGTATTTTTTTATTATAGTAGGCAGTGTTTTGTTTACAATCTTAAACATTGTGAGCAAATCACTAAATCAGCTTTAGCATTAACAAACCCATTCCTACCTGTTCATTGAAGATGGCAGCAAATTAAAATGCTCTCATAATTTAGCATGGTTTGAGGTAACTTTAGTGGTTTACTTCTGAGGACTGAGCCTTTACTAGTTTATGTGAAATTAATTTGCTGCTTTTGTCATAGATTTGTGTTCAGAACACCAGCACTGTGTTGTGGCTGTTTATAGCCCTTTCACACATGAACATCTGCCTCTGGAAACACTGAGTAACAGCAGGAACAGTAAATCATCTGACAACTGAGGGTAGAAACAGAAGAAAGAGAAGGCAGGAAGAGGTGTTGTGCTATTTTATATTCTTGGCCACATCAAATAAATAGTGGTCATGGAACAGGAAGCCTATTTGTGCTTTCATTCTGCATCCCATAAAGCTGCACATATTTCCTTTAAATGCCAAAATTTACTTCAAATAGTATCTTTCAGAAAAAGCAAAAGCCATATTTATTTTTACAGTATCAACATACAAACCACCACTATAAAATCTGGGTCATATTTTGTGGAGGTGTGCATAATTGTAGTTGCTTTCAACTTTGAAGACAGAAAGTGGTCCAGCATGAATGCTGATAAGTGTAACAAGCTTCACATTTGCATCCTTTTAATCCTCTACATAAAGGAGTTTATTTCAATAAGCTCATTTTATTTGCTAAATAGAAAGCAGTATTTGGAAACCTAGAGCATAATTTTCATGGCTTATGAAGTCTCCAGCAGTGTTTTCAATCAACTCTAGTCCTGTGGGGAAAGCCAATTCCATGTAACCTGGTACATTATTTCATGACATTATAGGTAAACTCTGACACTGGATATTTTTTTGGTGTTTACCATATGTTATATGACATAATTGCAGTTCCAGAAACATGATTTCAGCTTGCTGAAGTGCAAGCAACTGAGTGACAGGCCATGACTCCAGTGACACAAGTTTGGAAATACAAACACACTAGTTTGGAAATAACTTTGTTTCTTGGTGAAATCTCACTGTATTCAAACACAACCTAAAATATGAGATTCAGGTGATCTGTAAAATTGAGGCTCTCCTTAGGCAAAGAAGGAAGGTCCCAAAAGCCTTCCAAAAGGGTTGATGCATGTGGTACTGAGCATCCTGCATCTTGTCATGCTGGCAGAAATAAAGAACTGCAGACCTGCTAAGGCATCCAGCATGAGGAGATTGGAGCAAGGCTGTAGCTGTTGCTAAAGGCAGGAAATGGTTGGTATCAGGAGAAGAAGCATGTGAAAGGTCTACTAACCTTAAACTGCCTGACATTTCCTTGGGCCACGAGTTGGTGCTCGTTTTCAGGCGTGATGCAGTAAGCTAGTCTCTAAACCAGACAGGAAGAAGAGGAAAAAGTCAGCCATATGAAGTGGGATTATGTATGTAATCCCCAATCTATAGTGGGGAAGTAGCATGAACTTTATTTAAAATGGTAACTTAAATCTTGAATATCACTGCATCATGTGCCTTTACTCAGTCACTGGGAGAATAAGCCTATTATAAGCCCTTGGGTGTTAGCTTTTAATATAAGAAGCAACAGTAGAAAGTTTATGCAAATACTAAGTCCAAATATTTAGCAAGTGCATATAGAAAAGAGTATCAGGAACAAGATGGTATCACAGGCCTTAGATTCCCTAAATTAATGTTTTTCTTAGTGCTGTAAGAGGCCTGGCTGGTCCCAGAGTGGGAGAGGAAGGAGGCACTGGTATTTCCCAGCTCATCTCCTTTGTCTACCCCGTGCCATGCCCTTTGAGATCACGTGTAGATTTTGGTCTATTTTAGGAAATTTTGACCAACTTAAGGAGTTCCAATTAGATTAGGTTCATACCTTTCCCCATCCCTTAAAGAGCCTCAATTTTGAGGCATTATATTGGAGCTAGTTACTTGGACGTCATGTATTAGCCTTTTGCCATAATGCTGGTGGGGAAACTGGGGAGCTGCTCCTTGCAGCAGCAGTAACAGACAAACCAGAACTTGCTAACAGTACAGATGAATGAGAGAATGTGATTTTGGCCAAAGGCTTCTACATCCCCCTATCAGTATACTTAAGCAAGAGGGCAAAAGCCTGATGGGCCAGTACAAATTATTCTTTGAGACTCAAATGGTCCTAGAAAATGTGCTTGTAAGCCTCCCCTGGATGGAACAACACAAAGGGCTTATAGAATTGCTGGAAATGAGATCAAGAAATTGTGCACAACATTGAGATGCTAGAGCTGACAAAAACAGGGCAGCTGAGGAGTTCTAGCTTTGGGGTGCCTTTCTACGGTGAACATTACATGAGGTGACTGTAATGTTTTAGAAACAATTTGTTCCTTTGTGAGGGGGATACGACCTATCTATGTAAAGGTTTAGATTCTATTTTCTGCTTAATTCTGTATGTGGTGTTGGTTCAGTGATTTGCCTAAGAACATCAAAATCGTACTACACCATTGTGTAAGTGTAGCTGTAGGAAAGGAGAGCAGTAGAACTAGGTGTAAGTCAGTGGGTCTAGATAAGGTTATAAAATTATGATGTGATGGGAAAAAACTCAGTGCTGTATAATGGTGAGGAGGCTTCTGAGCACTATTAGAGGTTTTAAGACTATAGATAAGAGTAGGAGTATATAGACAATGAAGGTTAATATGATGGTAAAAATGATATGGCTAGTGAACCTAATTCATGTGCCATTTTGAACTGACAAATAAAGCAAGATATAGAACAGTTTGAAGACCATACCTCATAGCTGAATGTGAAGAAAGCATAATTTGCACATTCTTTGTTAAAAAAAAATCTGATCCCATCAATTGGATCAATTACATGCATAAAAATATTTTTTTTTCCCAATTATTATGGTGCTGTCTGGAAAGCTAATTTCTGCCTAGAAACTCAGAGTGCAGTAATCCTACCTCAAACCACTGATCCACCTGACAGATGGATTCAAAATGTCACTCATAAGTAATAAGTTTTGGGAGAGAAATAAACTGCCAACTTAGACCCAGCCATTTCATTTCACAGCAACATTTCATGACATTTGATTAGTGTTCCACTTACTTCTTTAAAGGTCCCACGCACATTCATAAATTTATAGATGATATAGGCAGGCACAAGGATCATGGAGGATAATGCTATTCCCCAGCCAATGCGGTTTGCCCATGGAGGGAAGGTGTAGTCATCATAGGTCAGAGGTTTGAAATTTATTATGCTGACTATCACAACAAACTAGAGAAGAAAGTATAAAATGAACCACAGATTTAAGATGAAGAACCTTACTGGAAGTGATTCCAGGTGTTCTATTAGGCAGCCACCCAAAAGTATATTTCAAATCAACTTTGATTGACCTTCAGCCTGTTTACTTTGAGCTTCTTCCTGCTTAAGCTGTTGAAGTTCTTGATGTGTTTACTAGTATTAACAGTTCATTTTAGCTACTGTGGATACAGATTATTTGAAATTTTGATGGGAAAATTTGACTGTCCACTACTGCCTCATTTAAACTAGTGTTTCAGATGTAGAAAAGGGATTCTGTAGTCAAGAAAAAGCTCTGCAGGATCTCTTGTTTTTACTTTTTGTTTCCCAGGAATATTAGACTTCCTTTAAAAGCTTTGTACCCACTTTTCAATGAGAGGCATAATTCAAACTCCAGAATGATACATGTACTGAGGAAAGGTAGAGCAGCCTTATGGCCTGGAAAACAAAGTTGGTTTTTTTTCTTCCTATGCTTCCCTGTCCAGTGCTAGATGCAAGAAGGAGAGAGTGGTGTACCACCCTACTTCGGTGCTGTTAAATCCATGGGGGTTGTTTAACATGCAGATATCCTTGATTTGGTTCTTTGGGGCTATATGTTCTGCTCTATATTTAAATTTCCAATTAAAATATTTTGAGCCTAGGGTTTTAAAGACTACACTAGGATAGTGTGGGTTAAAGGAAGATCTTAGTGTAGAATCTGGTTAGAAAAATACTAATTCTATTTTGTGATTTTTCTTGGGCTTATGTTCATAGCTGCAGACAATACAGAGAAAGAGCTTCCAGATGGAAAAAAAAGAAGTGTTCATTATGATGGCTCAGAGATGTGTTATTTACAGACTTATTCTGACCCTCATGTTTTCAGGCTTTTCTAGGAAAGTATTGAGGCTCTTTCACCGAGACATCTTAAACTACTTGAGGTTAAACTGGTGGGCTCTCCACTTTTAGCTTGGTTATTACTACACTCATGATAAAATTTAAATTTTCAACTGTCTCCTTGCATGCAAAATCAAAGGATGCTTGCTCAGGCGTTTTCCCATTCTGCTTGAGTCAGCCTGCTTGAAGTGCTGCAGGATATAGTTCCATACAAGTTCCTTTCTAGAACAGGCTTTGTAGGTGCTTATGGATGAATTGGGGTCATAGCTTTTATATTTAAAAAAATGTGGACCTGTTCTAAAAGCCTAGCCAGTGTATATTTGCAATACCAGTAATGCTTTAAGATCACAGAGCTTTAATGCAAGGAATTGTCTCATAAAATCATAATGAGGTCAAATTTCTGTGTTATTATCCTGACCTTTTGATTTACAAATATGCATAGGAAGAGATTCCAATATAAAACTCGAGGTTAGTACTGAATCTAACCTTTACACAAAGCAACCAAATTCACACTTAGGGATTTTTTTTCCCCTAATGCAATGGAACGCTTGATTTTTCCAACAGGCAGCTTACAAGGTATATTTTATACAATTCTTCAGTGTTTCACACAGCTAATTACAGATGTAGCTGTATATTATTTTTTCTCTGGTGTCATTTCACAAACTGGGGATCCTAGTATCCTCCAATTAAAAATACATTTTTGCTAACACAATCTTTTATCCCTGGCTAGCTTATTTTCCCAAGGGAATGGTTTGTGTTTAATACGGAGAGGTGCTACAGGGACAGGGAGGACTGTCCTAAGTGTTCCCTAAGAAAAGCTGCCTTCTTAAAATCACACTAAAATGAAGGATCAGAAGAAGACCCCAACCACCCTTAGCTTCTCTCCCACAACTGAAATGTATTATACAAAATATAACCAGCATAGAATTTCAAGGAGAAAAAAAGCATTAAATTGGACTGTCTCCTATTTGTCCCAACAATATCTGGCACAGCAATAGGTATCTTGCTCTTGGTATCTATTGTATATTCTGGGAAGCAATGCACTGGTATTCTTTTCACGATGGCATAAACACTTACCAATAAAAAAGCAGGACTAACAAATTTCCAGCACAGTCTCCAGTAGAGGCCTGGTTTGAAGCCCATCATTTGTTGGATGTCTTCGCTGAATCTGTCTACACCTAGAATGGGTGTGAACGGATGCAAGCATGAGACTGACTTCAGTCTAAACTGATGAGATGCTGGCATACCCAAAATATCTTTTTCAGAAACCAGACATGAATGACTTTCAAATCAGAAGACATAAGAAATAACAACATTAATCTCCTTTCAATGTCTAGATTTATCTTTGATATCACTGTATCTGACTTAAATGCCTGTGAGCACCTAAGGCCTGTTGCAGACAGCAGCATTACCACTGAAAAGAGGCATTTCACAAATATCTAGAATTTAAGTTGTAAATGGGACACAATTTTTAAAATAGTTATGGATTATTTTAACCTAATTCCTCTATGTTATTATGAGTATACTGCAGGAAAATGTAAACCCTTACACAAACTGCTTGCTGATAATGAGGTAGATTCATATGATTCTTAATTTATCAAAGGAGATTTCTTTGTTCCACTTAAGAGATACTTACTTTTCAGTGTTTCATTAAACAAAGAATGTTCTTTATTACAAATACAATTTCATATTTATGACTTTTCCAGAAAACTCAGACAATTCTTCTTCTGTTTATTGTAAATATGTACAAAACTACACCACTTTAGAATGGGATGATTAACAGTGATATAAAATGGGGGGAAAAATATCCTTCTCTGCTTCCTGTAAAAAGACAACAGTCTTTGATTTTACACCTTAGAGACATTGGCTCTGTGCATTCTGTCTTGTCAGACTATTTGTTTACCCTTTTTTTGCTTAATGTATTCAGAAAGTTTACTTATAATCATGAACCCATTAGGTAAACAGCAGAAATGCAGCTTTTTTCCAAGAATATTTGTTTATTAGAGAGGATGTATAGTTTTCCATAAATATGATTTCTCTTTATGTGGATCAGTTCAGCACAATTTATTTAATTTATTTAATGTAAATAATTGGGTCAGCTTGAATTAGTCCATTGTACCTAATAGGATGCAAAATATTTTCAGGGTGTGGACACTTGAGTGTAAATGTCTTAAAACAATTTCCAGCCCCCAATATTATGTTCAGGTGAAGAGAAATAGGCAAGAAGGATCTGCAAATGCTCTTTAAACTTAATCTGATTCTATTTGCAGTGCTTTCTGTGAACTTTAAAGTGACTAAATTTTAACTGCTATGAACACTGTCTGAAATTTATCATTGTGAAGAAGGTCAAAGACAAGGTCTACGTATATTAGAATTTTATTCATATGTTTCCAGACAGATGCACTTGCACCTCAGACAGTGCTTGGTGCTCAATTTCTGCTGAAAATTAGGGATGAATAGGCCATGCTCTCAGACTGCACTTTTCCACAATTTTCTTTTTCAGTACTGCATGTCTTCAAATAATTGTTCTAAGAATCAACTTTTAAGCAGAACACAGCTAAAGCTACAGATGATGGCAGTTGTAGGGCTTGGTTTCAGAGATACTTAAAAGTTTTTATCAGGAGCTGGTTAAATACCTCAAAATAGAATATTTACCAGAAAGATGATATCAGGGTTACACATGAGGAAAATTGGTAACAACTTAGCAGTCATAACTAAGGTACATCTGCACAGTAAAGTAAACTAACTCTCCCTTCTCTTACATACACAGTTGGCCTTTGCAGGAGAAACTTCACAGTAAATGGTCATAGATATAATTTGAACTAAATTTCCATGTTTTTAGTCTGTGCCAAAATGTCAATGCTTGCCTTTAGGCTGGCTTAATATTCAGCTAGGTCATTAAGGCAAGAGGGGTCTATCAGAAAAAACAGGCAGACAAGATCATGCCAGATTTAATAAGTTTAAATAGCACCTGGGGCTGTAATAAGTTCTTTATAAAGCAACAGGTCATGTTGTGTCAGTAGAAACATCTGTCAGCTGCTCAAGAAAAATGAATAGATATTTTTTCCCAATTATGGGGAGTCTGCTGGAAGAAAGGAAAAAAATTATAAAGACAGGGGGTGTAAAAAAAAAATTTAACTAACTTTGGTCTGGTCTGTGAACCACCTACAAAGCTTAGCTACTGTAAAGTGCAGTAAGTCCTGTTTTAATAGTAGCAGAAAGTAACTTTCTCCTAGAAACTGAAGAAGTTTCTACTTCCAAGCTAAACTGTGATAACTCGTCCACATTCAGCTCTTTTACACGGATCGAAGACAGCTGTCTGTGAAATAAAGTGCTTTAGTTATTTTGAGAGACAGGTGCTTACTCCATGCTAATGTTGGGTGACAGAATTAGTGCATTAAAACTAGAAACTATTCCTTTGATAGATAGAACAGATTTATGCATGGATGCCATTCTTTCACTTCACTCACTCTTCAACAGTTTTTTAACTGCAAGATAAAGTTTGATTAGGAGAACATAGGAAGTCAGAATGAATGGATAAATAAGTGACTGAGTGAGGTAAATAATAAGAATCATAATGTTTAAGAACCCTCTGAATCATACATTAGCTTTAAATACTAGGTCTGAATAAAAATGAAGATGGCGTTCAGAGGAAGAACAATCTCGTTTGGAATCAGGGCAACTCATTCAATATAGACTTAAAATGAAGAAGATTTTCAGGCTGCTATGCCATTCAAACCTGGTAATAGTGAAAAGAGTTGTGATCAGCCAGGAACTAAAGCATGAGAATAAAGAAGAAATTAGGAAGGAAAAGAAGAGACCATATTTTTTTAGGCGGCTATAGCATACCACTGCACTCTGATTGGCATAGAGTCTAGTGCCTGAGGTCAACTAAATACTCCTAAAGCTTGCCATATTTGGGATAAAGTAAATCACCACTCCCTTTTTATGGCATAAATTAGTATAGAATTTCTGGTATCTAGTGTGTTGGATATTTTATACCATTCTATGAAATAAAATAAACTGCTAGTGTTTTACAATGAAGTAGAATATTGTCTCAAACAAAAGGGATTGATGTAGGAATTATTCTAACTCTCTAAACACTACCTTTGTTTGTTGTGTGAAGAGTGCTTGAGATTGGTCCTGGGGGACTAATGAAAAGCAAAAATAGGTGAGTCTGTATTTAGGCCAATCTATTTGCTTTGAAAGTACCAAATCTAAATCTGCTACTGCAAGTCATCAGCAATACTAAGAGTTGTAAAATACTGGCAGAAGGAGTAACTTTTCCATCCCATCACAGTCCCTTTCACAAGGCTGCTTGCTTTGGCTTTGTGCAGGGTCTCAAAGCTTGGCTCACTGAATGTCTGCATTCCTGTCACTGCTCATAAATCAAATGAAAACCACTCTATGAAACCTGACTTGTCATGGTTTTGTGTATACAAGGCTATGCTGTTTTCCCTTAAAATTATGTGTAAGCCTGTCATGAGAACTTGGAATTTCATAAAAGCTTTTGCACACACAAAAGGAGAAGCTTACCATAAAACCAGGAAACTCCAATTGCCTCCATTAGAACTGCAAACAATATTGAAGTCCCAGCTGCAAATGTGTCCAGAAGTGTGAGCACATAAATTCCACCCTGCAACAGGGAGTTAAAAGATGCAAGGACATGAAGTTACAAACAGAATCATCTCAGATTTTAGTATCTCTCAGTAGATTTTAGTATCATCTCAGAGTTTAGTATCCACTTAACAGAAATCTGCTTTACTTGAAGCACTGTAACCCAAGTATTTTAGTATGGATCTGATGCATCAGACACAGGTACATATTTGCATACAAAATAGTGGAATCAAAGTTGCAACTCTTCTAAAGAGGCTTTTTTTCACCGATGTCCTCACTTCACAGGGAAAGAGAAACCTCAGCTTAGATTAATGAGTTCTCTTGGCACTCTTGTTCAGTGGAATTTTGGGGAAAAGATCAGCAGCTTGTAGGGCAGGGCCTGTCTGCAGCAGTTAATGAAGAACTTCCTAAATTAATGGCAGGAATGGAGCTCTGCAAGAGTTTCCATAGGCCCTTATCAGTCACTTTGCTCCTAAGGCCACTTGCTCTGCAGGCCAGCGAGTCTTCAGTGAGTTGGTCTCATTTCCCTTTTCCCTGACTGCCTACATCTCTCTTGGCCACTGCTCTGCTAAGGCAGGGGGGGATGTAAATTCTGTCCCCAGCACAGCAAGCAGCTGCTGTGCCCTGTGCAGTCTCTGGGCTGTGGTATTTGCAAACCTTTGCTCAGTGGAAAGAACATCCCTTGTCTTCCTTCACAACAGCACATTTTGTGCTTCAGTGGTTCGTGACCAAGAACTGGAAATGAATTGACTGAAGCCCTGTTAGGGTTTTGGGTTTTTTTTTTAGCTGCAATTTTACTACTTTTGGCCATGTTTTGCAATGTGGTATGTATTTGTGTAAATTACTGCTCGTTTTACTGAGTTTCAGCTAAAGATGAGTTGAAAACCATGAGATCCAGATTTGTTGAAAAATGAACCCAGATAAAGCGTATCAGGAAGCTTTGTCACATGTAAGCAACTGAAATATTTGCAGTTGCAGTAGATTTTTGTTAAAATATCTTTTTGCAACTGAATTTAATCTGATGATGCCTGTTCAGAAGGGGAGGAACAAAGGAATTATTTTACCACCAGTGGTAGAAATAGCACTTGTATTGTTTAAATCTGTAGGTGATTCTAGTCCCTGTAATCAGTTGCCTTTTATTTTATAAAGATGTTTTTTTCCGAAACAGCTGTGCATATTTACAAAATAGGGAGAGCAGTACTCAGGCCTCATGTAGGTTTTTAATTCTGTGGGGACTTGTCCGGAAATCGAATGAAGTTTGGTTATTGTGTTAGAAAATGTTGCTTATTTAATGACATTTGAGTTTGACTTCTTGTTTTTGCTCTACACCTGCTCCAAATGAATGCATTTACAATCAAACTTAGTAAAGCGAATTACTAATGATTTTGTAAGAAACATGCTTGTTTCAGAAACAGCTATTTTCAAAAATATAGCCTTAAAAATTCAAGGGCCAAAATCAAACAATTTCATGTGATGTGCTCACAAGGGTTTTCCTTTTTATTTTTTATACATCAGAAATGTTGTCCTTTAGTTATGTGAACCAATTCATTTGGACTATTCTGGACAGTTTGTGAATTCCAGCTGGAGGGGTGAACTTCAGCCTAAACAGGTGCCATTATTTAAAAGCTGAAGTTAGGTCATTATCTTAAATAACTTTAGCTCACTTGGAGGCAGTGGAATCGCACCCACTCGCACATGTTCTGGTTCTTAACACTGAATTTCTTCTGATATTGTATTTCAGGATATTTTATTCCAGTTGAAACTTTGAATAAACAGGAGCTTGTCCAATTTTTAGGTATTGATAGAAATAGTATGGTATTAAAAGGATAGATATTTAAAATGATATATCTATTTTTAGAGTCTCAACTATTTCTCAGTTTGAGGAAACTGGAGCACAAATACTGGGGTGTTTTTACACAAAAAAGCACTTAGTTATTTATAAAGTTATGCCATTTAACTAATTTTTATAATAGACATGGAAACCATTTCTAGGGATGGAGAGAGGTTCAGTACATCTGATTTCATGGTGGTTTCTTCAAGTTTCAGTTGTTTTCTGACAGTTTTGGTATGTTAGTTAACAGATCTCTCTGTTTTTTTTATGGCCAAAAAAAGAGAAAATTCTCTCCTGCCTAGAACTCATTAATTTCATTCCTTAATTAGTTGTAAAATGCCAGATGAGATAAAATATTCATTCTGATGGTAGTGATAAATACAGGTTATTGAATGTTCAGGATAAGTTTTCTTTGTGCTTTATGTGGTGCTAACAGTAAAAGATGTCAAGATCTAGTACATGAAGGAACAAGAAGAAACAAGGTGGGGAGAGCAGGTCATTACTCTGCACTCCTTCCATGAGCAGTAAGTGTCTTTTACTTTCTTCAAGAAGAGAACAGACAGATGGTCTTGTCACTTGAAATTTTTAACTCCTCACAGAGGAATAAGTGCTCTACACAATTCCATTTAATGTGACTAGAAAATCCAAAACCAAACCAAACAAAAAAAACCCAAACATGCAAAAGAAAGCACACAGAACCAAATAAACCCAGCAACAGCAGAGATAGTTGTTTGGAACAGACTTACAGGCTTGGTTGATAGCAAATGATCTTGTGCCAAAAACTAGAGAAGCTTCATATATTATATTAAAAGTGATGTTCAGAATAGAAGTAGTTTAAGAACTAAAATTTATAATCAAATGTAGTCATCTGAACCTATCCATACGAAAAGGTTAATGGCATTTTTTAGGTAACGTTTTGATGGAAACTTTTGTTGTACTTACATTGGTAATGCAAAAAAGACCAAGTAGGAAAGTGCCAAAAGAAACACCAAAGGTGAAAAGCTTTCTGTGCTGCTTCAGAAGGTGGAAATCATCTGCCAAGCCAGTGATGACAGCCTCCATCCCACCCATCTGAGAAGGGAAGGCAAACTCTGGTTAAATGCTACTGGCTGTAGGAAATACAGACTGAAGAATGCAAAGCAGATTGTGTAATTAATATCAAATCACTCTGATATTTCAGCTGTAAGTAACTGGTGATATGAGGATTTATTTTCTTCTGGGTCAGGGAACTGGACATCAAGAGGGGTGACTGCTGCACAGCCTCTGAGGACTCTGCTGACTCAACAGAACAATAAGTAGACAGTACTTTGGGGAAAAGAATATGCATTTGAATATACTTTGGGGAAAAAGCTGCTAGCTTAAGTAGCTAAGCTCCTTAAGATATTTCTTAAAGACAGGCATGACAAGCTCCTAAAGGAAATGTACTGAACAAAGATTTGCATTAGCCATTGATTAATGAAATCCAGTTTGACAAAAATCTTTACAGACTTGCAAGAAGTCTGTAAATTACTACAAAGGAAGCTTGATGTAATTTTTTTTGTTGACAACATGAAATAATTTTACTTTGCTTTTTAGAAGTTAATGAGGAACATTAGCTATTGTTTTTCAATACAGGAAAGGTACTTTCCAAATTTTCATTTAAATTGCTGGATTATGAAGGTGGTTATGAATTTTAATTTCTTTCCATTAATGAAAACATTCTGCCCCTAAATGCCAACAAAAAGCTATGAAAATTAATTTCAATCTTTTATCATAGTAAACAAATTTATTTAATATTTTAGAGAGGCTTAATTCTATGCTTTTTGTGATGCTAAAAGACCATGGCAAGACCTGAAGTGCCTGGTGCAATACAATAGTTGGTTATCAGGTGCTGACACAGCCTGTCACGTTCCTATAAGCCTTTGATTAAAATATTCCTGGTTGAAATCAGTAACAGAGAATTATCACCATAAAAAGTACTGCAGGACTTGAATTTTCTTTGGCAAATCATGTCAAATCTTGAACCAGTAAATCCTTCCCTTTTTAGAAGGAAAAACTAAACTTGGCCACAGTTGACTAGTTCACTGCATTTTAATTAGCTCCAGCAGAAAAACTTTTCTCTATTTGTAGGAAAATTATGTTCTATAACCTACAGTGTCTTTGTCACTTCTATGTTTCTTTACATTGCCCTATATTTACGGCTGTTGCAAAATTAACTGTTTTGGATCTAGACACTTCTGAGCATAAATTTTCTTCTTCATTCTGTCCTTTTCCTACTGGTCATTCATGTCCTTTCACTGTGATAAACCCTTCATTTCAATCATTTATACTTGCTTACAGGTGAAAAATGTACAGTTAAAAAAGGTACAATCCCATATATAATCTTTCCTCAAACTTTGGTCTAAGGATGCAGATCTTAGTCTATATAGACAAATTTCATTGGGCCTCAGCTGGAATCCAAAAATCCAAACACTTTGGAAATATTTAGACCTGAATCTGACCTTTACAGCTCAGCCCTCACTCCACAAGATCTTATTTAGCTATTTGCCAATGATTATCAAAGCTTCCTGCTGCAACACTCTTCTTTTTTTTTTTTTTTTTTCTTTCTTTGGTTTTTTCCATATCAATTCATTCATTCCCTTTCTTGCCCTTGAAAAGGAATGAATTTTCCTGAAGTTGTAAGCAATGGAAACACAGTGTTTTACCATTTCCAGCAAGAAATTCCTGGATCAACTTCATACATTCTGAACTTCAAAAGAGACTTCTATGCTTTGGAATAGTAAGAAACCCCCTACCCTACTAAAGAGGATAAAAGCTTGTCCATGGTTCACTATTCCTTAAAAGACCCTATTTGGTTCTCCAGAAGTGTATTAACCTTTAAGCTAAATATAACAGGATGTCTTGAGACCTCTTTGGTAGAAAAAAAGTAGTACAAAAGTTGTTTGGGGGCTTGGAATATTTTATGGGATGAAGTTTCTATGATCCTGAATATCATGTTGTAAAATTTATCTCAACAAAGAGCAAATACACTTGTTAGACGAGACATTTTACAGTAAGATTATAGGAAAATGAAACCACTATGGAAATATTCTGGCATAATTTTAAACTTGTGATTAAATTTACAGGAAATTCTGTATCACGGCTTGTAGAAAAACAATAGGAGTACTTTCAGACATTGTCTGTCTAGAGCAGATTAGCAGATTTCAACACATAAAATAATCCCTTCTAGAAACCACTCTACTCAATGTTTGGTATTTTGCAAGCAGGGCTCCAAAACATTTTTGCAGGTTCATAGTAGTAATAGTTCATAGTAGTGTTGTTGGACCTTTAAATAGTAATAATTGTTGATGAACAGCCCTTCTGAAAAGTCATAAAAAAGTAGCAGGGAGTAAATATTTACTGGCTAGTCAGAGATTTAATCTTTTCCTAAACCTCTTGATGATGGCAGTCTTTATAAGACAGCGAGTAATAGTATTGCCATGTTCACTATGACTGTGAAAACAGATTTAGGAAATGTACAGAATGTTTACTTGAAATGTAATCTGCTTAAGGCAAATGCCTCTTTAGTAAAAAATATTACAGGAAAAGGACAATGCCAAGGCTAGAAGGAAAAAGTACTCACAGAACTGTCGATACCAAGTGTAAGGAGCATGATGAAGAACACCACAGCCCAAAATGTAGATCCTGAAAGAGTTGAAATTGCCTCTGGGTACAGGATGAAAACTAAACCAGCTCCTGGAATGGAAAAGGGGAGAAGGAGGTGTCACTTCATTATGTTTCTTATCTTCATAAAAGTGTTCATTTTAATAAGATAAATCATGACTAAGTTGACTTTCATTTCAGTCCTTGTCATGGTCTGAGTATTGTTAAAACAAAATTTGCCTTATACCAAAATATATTTAAAATGCTTTATTTACCTACTCATGATGATTTAGTATTAAAAAGACACTATCCCACTGTTGTCCACTTTGAATAATATTTTATTGGCTTTGCAACCTTACTAGTTATTCTTCTATGTAGTGGTGAAGGAATTATGTGGAATTATGTGCCTTTGTTTAGCAAGAGAACTCTTGGATGTGATGAGAGGTGCAGGAGCTGGGACCATGAGTGACCTGTTCCCAGTAAAGACTGTAGAGCTGAGCTTAGCAGAACCATCAAAACCAGTCACCTGTGGCACTGGACAGCAATACTTTTGTAAGATATTGTCCAGTGGTTAACACCTGTCTGTTGAATGGGCAAAACCTGTGGGGGCAGGATTCTGGGGAACCTCGATTCAGTAGAGGTGAGGTGAATCAATGCCATTGAGAGTTCACGTTTCAACAAGGAATTTAAACATAGAGCTCTAGCTCTAGGTAAGTTAATTCAGTTCACTTGCATGAGATTTTCACACACTTGTTGGAATCAAATATAAACACATTTGAAAAGAAATGGTGGGGGAGAAGGGTTAAAATTAATATAGAATTAACTCCCTACCTTCAGTAGCTACATCCTCAATTTTAACTTTGTGCTCATGAGCCATGTAGCCCAATATGGAGAAAATGGCAAATCCTGAGATGAAGCTTGTGACACAGTTAATGGTGCTAGTCAGCAAAGCATCCCTAAACATGGAGAGAAGAACAGCCCAGTGAGAAAAAATTTTAAGAACTAGATGGGGATTTCCTTTAACATTTTTCCCCCATCCTTCAGTTTACAATGCATTTACAATATATGTACTTTCTGAATTTATATTTCATTGGAAAAGACTTGCTTGTTTTCATTCCAAAATTTAATGTTAAAAAAACATTTAAATGTTGTAATTTCTCACATGGTGCAGAGTGATTCTGTTTGAATTTCCATGGTGATGATTCAGCAAAACACTTACAAACTGACTTGATTTAAAGTGCATTCCTAAACTGGAGTGCAGTAAAATATCAGAAATATAATCCCAAAGCACAGAAACACTTCTGGAAGCTGGAATCTTTCTGCTTTTTGTTCCTGCACCAATAAGATTTTATCCTGTGTTCACTCTTGTGCTTAATGGTACTTTTGAAAGGCAAACACCAACATAGTTTACACAGCTGTCTAAAGTCCAAACCTAATCCCGTTCTGCTTTGGAGAGCAGCAGATATCTTGGCAGGTTCCTGTTACTAAAATTTCAGTAAGAAAGACAGTATTTCAAGATTTGGGTTGGTTACTATGTCTACACAAAACTCGCCATCATTAATATATGACTGAAGATAAAATGATCACTTAAAAGTTCTTTCAGTAGCAGCCAGAGCAAAATAAAATAATCTTGTGGCAGTAATGGAAGAATAGGCTCTTACCTGTAGCAGTTGTTGTCAAACTTATTGTAACTGGCAAATGCAATTAAAACACCAAACCCAGCTCCTAAGGAGTAAAATATCTGAGTAGCTGCATCAATCCATACCTGCAGAATGACACCAACAGTGCCAGTTCAGTCCACAAGGATACAGCAGGAGAAAAGCAAGACCAGGGCTTTTGGAAAGAAATGGGCATTCATGCCAAGGGGAGGTAAGTGTCACATGGAGAATGGCCTCTGGAACGGTGGTGGCGGGGGAGCAGGAGCAGGGGAAAAGCCCTCGGAGCACACACACACTGCTGCCCTGGGGGCTGTGCAGTGGGGCAGGCATTTCTGAGGCTTTACCCAGCACTGAAATGATCACAGGGGATTTTCTCCCGGGTGACAGAAATACGCTTCCAACAGCTCTTGTTCCAAGTTAGTTTGGAATGTACAACCAGAAATCTAAAAATAGTTAATGGGTCAAGAGTTATAGGACATTTTCTTTCCCATACTAGAGCTTCCTTTGTGTGACTGTTAGCACACTCTATATGATGCTTTCCTGGTTCAGGAGCTGAAGCATGACTGATGTGCTGTGAACAGAGCCATGCAAGATTTATCTCAGCTTTCTCACTTAGTTGGAGAAAGAGTTATTTCTGTGATAGTCATTAAATTTCAGTTTAGATGCAGATTGATAATTTTAAGGATTGTCCACCAGGGAAACACTGTAAAAGTACAATATTTCCTAAAGTGTCCCTCCTACCAATAGCCATTCATCCAGACAGGAACAATGCCACAGTCCTGGTTCTCTGAACCAGAAACCTGAAAATAGCCTTGGTTAACCCTCTTCTGTTGTTACACAGACTTTTAAATGAGCATCTTCAACAGAAGTAGTGAAGTCAGTGGTGTGAATAATACTTAACATTTCTCAAAATGAGATCTGCAATGTTTGATTAAATCTGCCAAGAACTCTGAAAAAACTATGAAAAGCACTGGATTTCATCATTCATCTCTACAAAATCAGATCTAATATATCTATTCAGCAGCAACTTTCTGATAGGTCTAAGCAGCTTATGAGGTCTCTCTGCATTGGTAGTTTAGTGCTACACTTTATATTTGGCCTAGTGGAAAGGAAGAGAGTGCCTTCTCCCATGCTGACATGATATATGAAAGCACTTAGGCTGGTGATCTCTTTTTTTCTCTCAACATAGATGACGGATGCTTTCAACTGCTGCCTGCTGGACACTGCAAACCACTTATGGTACTCTGGGTTTGTAAAAAAACTTAATTTTATGAACTATGGAGAGTTGATTACTTGAAAGATAATATGAAAAGCAGTCTGTGGAGTGTTTATTGCTAGCCAGTGGATAGGACGATATGATTTTCTCAAATTGTAGTTAATGCAGGGTTTTATGGATTTCTTTCAATGAATTACAAAATAATCCTGTAACCTTAATTCCATACTTATTCTTTTTATATACCAGTAATATGTTAATATTCTATTTTCACACAAAGGTTGAAATCATATTGAGTTGTACTCTATGAATAACATTTATGTGGCTAGGAATGCAGAAGCAGGGGTGCAGTCTCCTATGTTTGTTTTTGTTTTTTGAAAAATTCAGATAACTTTAGTTGTCAACAAAATTCCTGGGCATTTTCTGTCGGAATCTGTGGGTATTGGTGATTCCGAGATTGTAGAAAGTCTGTGTCTTTCTGCCCCGTTGCCAAAGAAGAAGCCATAGTTCGTCTGTGCTGTTTTCAAGGTTGTTTATTTTTGCTTATCTCTAACATGTTCTGCTGCCCTGCTGCAGCTCTGTCCTGCAGGGCAGCGTGTGGGGCTCTGCCCCTCAGTGGGATGGTACAAACATTATATACCAGAAATTACGTGTACTATATTTACAATAATGTGCCAATATCTATCATCTATGTTGAACAGTGTGTCCCCAGCCTAAACCAATAGAAAAATGCCAACATCACCAAGAACATGGAGGCAAGGAAGAAGAAGGAGGAAGAACAGGATCAGGCCCACTTTCCTCCATCTTAAAACTCCTGACCCACCTGTACAAAGTAAAACCCCCTGTACAGGTGTTAAAACCCCCCTGTACAATACTAAAAAATTTTACCCTCTAATTTGTGACTACTTTTACTATACCATCTAACCCTCTGTGACTGCTTGTTCCACCTTCAAAGTTGGTAATTCATTCCATGGTTCAAACTCAAAATCACAGCTGTTTTCAGCTGCTTGCCAGGGTCTAAAATGCTTCTGACCAAGGCCTGGAACCTCTAAAAATGTCTGAGGGACATTTTGAGTTCCAACAATTTTCAATACCTGTTTTATTAAACTCTAACCAGATCTGCATACTGCCACCATAAGACACTTGTTTTTAGTGGTTCTGTGTCTCTTTTGTATCTTGCCAGTGCAGTTGTACTCACCCTTGCCCACTATTCAAGCACCCTTAAGCACATGCTTAAGTCCTGTTGGCTCAAGTAAGAGATCAGCACCTGCTGCCTCCCAAAGGATTTAAGCACATGCTGAAGTATCTGTTGAGTAAGAGTCTTGGCTCACAGCAGCTGATTAGGAAACAAATTGAGAAGATCAAAGTGAAGGGAAAGAAGAGCAGAAACCAGAAATTCCTTCACAATTAAGATTAAATGTAAAACATTCTCTTTGTTCTGACCAAGCAGGATGTAAGACAGCATGGCTCATTTTGCAGTTCACGTTTCTGATTTTCACAGCTTTTGATTGATGTGTGATTGAATATATTTTATGATAGAATATTGGTTTTATTTGTATTAAAAATAAATAGGAACAATTTACAATAGGCAGTCACCAGTCTTTCCAGCCTTCTTCGGTGTTTATGCTGTTATAACTTCTGTGCAGTGCAGTTTTGGCTCCACAAAATGGGACACACCTTGACAGTGGCCAGGGTGCACTAAGGGCTCTTAGAAGAGCCTTGGCAGAGCCCTCTGTGGGGCATCACTGTTTGTGACTTAGGATGTTTCTTTGTCAGAGTCTTCATTTGGAAGAAATTTAAAAAATCATATATCACATCCAGGGATGCATTGACATACACTGACATAGAAATGAAGTGGGATTCTATTCTTTGGAGCCTGAGGACAAAGATTAAACACACAAGGTTACTGCAGCAGCAGGGATCCCACTGTCCAAGGGGGAAGGGCTGGCATGACAAAGCAGTTAGTGGCACTTCTCAGAATAAGTGATCTTTGGTCTTTTATAATTCTAATGTAACTTTTTGTTGTTGTCTGAAAAATGTAGTTGTAGAAACAAATAACTTGAGGGTCATCTAAATAGCAGCTACAGAAATATTAAGCCAAGAAAGAGCAGCACACAGAATGTCCTTTCAGAAGAAGAAGGCAGATATGGTTATAGAGGCCTGGTACAGATAGTACAGTTCCATAGGCAGCTTGCTGAAATTGTGGTGTTTATTTCCAAACAGCAGTTAAAATAGATAAGAAAAATATGAGCACCTGCTTTGCACATCTTGACGTCTTTGTATTTATGTGTATGCATAAATGTGAATTCCTGGGGTAGGTACTGCCTTGTGACAAAGGTGGATGAAAATCCCATATTTGAAGTTTGATTGGATTATTCCAAAATAGACATGGGGTCTGGGTCTATTTTTGAAGAAATGCCTGCTTTCAAATTTTGCATTAAAAAGCCAGGAATGTCTTTTTTTGCTAGGAATATTAAAAATATATCTGTATTATAAATCTTGAAGACTTTTTTAATAATTCTGGAAAAGTCAAGATAGGATTCACAGGAAAGGTACTGTGCAACTATGGACAGACTGCAGACATTTCTGAAACCTGCAGTTTTTCAAGATGATGCATTTCCTTCTAGTAAAATGATGTTGTTTCTTTTCAGATTTATAAGCATTTGAATGGCCTTGTGACCCATCCATAGAGACACTAGTGTCTTATAAATGTTTTATGCCATTTTTAGGATAGTAGAAGGGAGTAAATATCTCTGCTGTCTTTGATGTCTATAGATATAAAATGCTGCCAATTTCATGTATTAGTGACTGTATGTGTAGATTTTGCTTTACAAATAAGTCTTAGTTCCAAGTTACTCCACAAACTGGGTTGGTTTGTATATATTCAGTGATAGAATGAAATGTATGTTACTTTCAATAGTAAAATAAGAACATTGTACTTTTCAAAATCTTATTTGTGTGAAGGACCATGATTTGATTAGGTGAGTTAGTCCTGGTCTTGTATGTTTAGCAAGGTTTGCATAGGTCAGTATTTTTGTTTTCTAGGTTAGTATTTAAGCTAGCGGTTGAGAAAGCAAAATTTCCTTCTTGAGGGAATTCTTAGCCTTTTGAGAACTAAATTTTTGCATGACTCCAATTTCCTGTATAAAGGATATTGCAGTTGACTGGGTGCACAGTCAAAGAATGAACGTTTTCAGGGGTCTGCCACACCTGTAAGTGCTTTCACAGAGCTGTTTTGTGATCCGATTTGTTTGGGTTTAGAGTGAGATAGTTTTGGAGAGTATTGGAAAGTTAAACTGTCATATGAAGGGGACCAGTGCTTAGGCAGAAGCAGAAGCATGGCTATTTAATTCCAGGTTAGTTGTAATATCTTCAGTTTCAATAAGGTGGGCCATAGGTTTAATAATTAGGGAATGAGAACAGAAGAGTACACTTACTGTGGCTTCTTTTAATCTTCTGAAATCTATATGCAGGTATGCATTTATTCCATTGTATGCACCAGGCAGGGTTATTCCATGTATTAATAGGACAAATAATACAACATAAGGCAAAGTGGCTGTTATCCAAACAACCTGCAGACAACAGAGATCCCAAAGGTTAATCAGCTGTTATAGAAGATTTAAGAATGTGTAATAAGTACAGCTGGCATTTTCTTGGTTTAGTCCATTCAGTTGGATGGAGAAGCTCTTTTTAGGACATGAGGGAAAATGCTGTTGTATGCCATATATCTTTTCATATATAAGTTTAGAGATACCAGTAGGAGAGAGTTTTGACAAACAGAAGACAGTGTCAAGTGTATGTTAGACTGCTGATTCCTCCTCATCTCTCTGTTGTCTACTAAAAAGTGCAGTCATTGCCTGATGTTAAGTGATACTTTCATGAAAATGTATAAAAACCTCTCAGAGGTATCCAACTCTAGAATTTCTCTTGAGGTATTTTGTGAGGGATGTCAAAGAGCGATTCACCATGACTTCCATCAGATATTTCTCTTGACATGGCATTTCATATAATAAAACCAAAACCTCTTATATCATTGAAATATTAGTACATTTGGCTAAGAAGATGATGCACATTTAAGACAATTTAGTTTATTTAAAAATACTTTCTGGATGAAACCACCAATGTTGAATTGAAAAGAATACATTAATAAATTTTTCAGTTGGAATATCACACAAGAAATGTGATAGTTTGGTTCCTGAGGATGCCTCAAATCAGCGACCTATTTTCTTACTTTCTAAAATTAGGAGACTTCTTAAAGTAGAAAAAGAATGTAGTCAAGACAGAAGGACAATATTAGCTCTACCTTTCCTGAAGTCTTCACGCCTTTCCACAGACTAAAGAAAAGAATGATTACCACCACCAAGAGGCAGAGGGCAAGTTGCCAGCGAGGCAAGCCAAGGTCATGGATCCCACGGCTCTCGTGCAGGTGCAGAACTCCTCGCCTACACACCAGATATACAGAAACAAAGTGAAGTCACTGGGGGAAAAGGCTTTTGCACCTCTCAAGCTGTGGGCAGCAGGAATGGGAATGGCAGCAGTAGAAACCCTGCTGGCATCACTGGCAGTCAGTGGCGGTGCTTTGAGAAGCTCTGTTTTCTGGTAACGCCTTCAAATTATGTCCAAAGCATGTCTTAAGTAAAAGTTTCTGAAAGCAATACTTGCTTCATAAATAGAGATGTTTGTCCAATTCTGCTAACAAAATAAACCCTCAGAATTCAAATTAGTCAAAAAGAAAGGAAAAACCATTGATAGTAAGACAACTAGAGTTAGTGTTTTGCTTGTAGCTTTTTATTGAGAAAATAATTAAAGTAGATGAGAAATACATGCAAAAATGAGAAGAGACTGTTATGGGGGGAAAGGCTGAGAACAACAGATGGAGTTGACAGTAGAATAAGGATCTATTTTATTAGGCTGGACAAAATGCAAGAGAAACAAATAAATTGTTCAAACTTTCTGATATTCTAGTCTGAGCTCTAGGAATATTTAATGAAAACAGCACCAAGAATTAAACTACATGTACTAGAAATCAGGGATTTGTGCAAAGCAGCTTGGTTTAGCCTAAGACTGCATCCCATGTAAGGGAGATAAATTACATTCGCAATGACTTTGAGATTGTACATCCAGGTTCCAGGAGTCTGGCCACCTCCTCCATTCCTGCAGGAGGGGCAGGAATGTGAAGGGCTCTCAATTTGGAGCTGCATTCAGACATTCTGGTTCCTCCCAAGGGAAATTTCTTCTCATTCTTTCCTTCCCTGTGCTCACTTCTGGGAAGATTTTCCTAGTCACCCAAGGACTCTGGCACCAGTTCCTGCCTTACTTTCACATTGCACTCAGCTAAAGAGAAATACCTCCAAAGAAATCTGCAGACAGCGATTTGTCTGTTGGTACCACTAATTCTGTTTAGTCTTTGTGCAGCACTTGGGTCTCCTTTAATTTGGCATCAGACCCTGAACAGCCAACAGGCAGCTCAGCTGCTTGGTACTCACACATAAACCCTACAAAAAACCAAATTATTGAAGCGGTAGTGGGACAGCTTCTCAGTAGGACTCAGTAAATGAAGGATCCAGTTATAGTTTTAATAACAGGAAATGTTGGAACCAATTAATTGTTCTGTGTCTTGGCTTTCCCATCTGTAAAATAAGGATCATTATAAATGTGGTCTTTGTCTCTGAGCAATTCAGAATATATTTGTTATGGAAGTGGTGAATATCTGTACATAAACAGGGAATCAAACCAGGAAATAAAGAAATGCCAAGGGTTGTGATCTGAAAATTACTCTATCATTTTCACTCCAACATATTTAAGCTATAGCCAGAAAACAGGATTTAAGAGTTTTAGGTGTAGAATTTTCTGGGATGGTTTTGTCACACTGGTACTTTCTAGGGAGCTTTATGTATTATTCATCCCTGGACAGATTTATGTAATTGTCTTTTAGAAGTTTAGAAAATTTTGCATAAACAGATCAAGTTAAAGGTCTTGGAGTAAGTCTCATTTTTTCAATACAAAATTAATCATAATTTTCATTTTTGGTCCAAATATGTTTATGACACAACTCTATAAGCTCATTCTTTCTCTTTTTATTAGTGGTAAAAGTTACTTGCCTAAATTTGATGCGCTCAATAGAAGAATGTAATTTATCTAAATTTTACGTGTGTTGCATCAGATTGATTTAGAATTCAAAAATGTCATCACTTGTCAGTAAATTTGTATGTTAACTAACAAGTGTATTTTCTAGTTAACATATTAAGTACTTCTAGGAACATCTAAGTACTTCTAAAAGTTAGTAGTCGTATTTATGAGATCAAACCCAAATGGTTTGCAAAAACTAAGAATCAGCAAAATGGACAAGGTATAAATAGACACAGTCCTGGTGTCCCAAGCTATATTCCCTATCCTAGTAGTTAGACTATGTTTTTATGATTTAAAACTTAATGCAAGTTGTAGATTGAGGATGCTAAAAGAACTGTATGTGTATACAATGTGCAATCTATAGAAATTAAATTGCATACTCAATTTAGAAGGCAATTTGGAGCATGATAATTGTGCTCAGTTAGAAGGTTATTCTACACGCATCTTCTGTGTTATATATTTGGGCAACCACAGTTCAGTCATTATTGCTGCCAGTTTCCTTCAGAGCATGAAATGTGGTTTTCCTTTACCTGTGGAAGGTTAGGCTAGCTACCTGATGTGGATAGAGCCCTTTTTGCAGTTTGCCAGGCTCCAGGTATTTTTATTTCACAAATAGCACTACTTATATTCAGCTTACATTCACCTGTGGTTTTGTGACAGTTTGTGTCCACAGAGCAGTGTGAGGCAGAGCTTGTGGTCCAAGACCTGTGGAGCTGAGCTGGCTCCATGCAGGCTCCTCACCAGGGTCTCGCTGTAGCTCTGGGCTGGGGGTGCAGTGCAGAGAGCAGAGTGGCTCCACATGAAGTGCCACAGGGGTAGCCTGGCTCAGGCCCAGCTCTGCCCTACCTGGGGCTGCTCTCTGAGCTGCTTGGGTGTCTCTGGGTGCTTTGTAAAGAGCTCTGGGTAGGCAGAGCTGCGGTGCTGAAGGATATCCTGGCTCTGGGACAGCGCTGTCCTACAGCCCAGAGCACAGCGAGCAGCTGAGCCATCTGAGGTGCAGTGCTTGTGCCCTGTGTGCCTCACCCCCACCCTGGAGTGCTGGGCACAATCCAGGGGGATGCCAGGGGATGCAGCAGCACTTGGGTTTTTCTCTAGATATTTCAGCTCCCTCTTGTGTTGGAGAATGGAGCTGTGTAATGGACTGCAAGATAGATTTTGGGAATCCAATGATTTCCCAGTGGCACCCTGGCTGGCTTATCATAAATTATTATTTGTACTTAATCCCAGAATATACTAAATTGGAAGGAACCCTCAAGGATCATTGATTACAACTGTTACATCTGCATAGGACATCTCTAAGAAATGTCCACATCTCCCATGCTGAGAGCATTATCCAAACACTTCTTGAATGCTGTCAGGCTTGGAGCTGTGACCAGGTCCTTGGGGAGCCTGTTCCAGTGGCCAATCACCCTCTGGGTGAAGAACCTTTTCCTGATATCTGACATAAACCTCCCCTGACACAACTTCAGGCCACTCCCTTGGGTCCTGTCACTGTCACCACGAAGAGAGATCAGTGCCTGTCCCTCCTCTTGCCCTCAGTGTAACTGCACTGAGGTCTCCCCTCAGTCTCCCCTGCTCCAGGCTGAACAGACCAAGTGACCTCAGCTGTTCCTTACACAGCTTCCCCTCCAAGCCCTTCACCATCTTCACAGCCTTCCTTTAGATGCTCTATAACATCTTAATGTCTTTTTTATATTGTGGTGCCCAAAACTGCCCCCAGCACTGGAGGTGAGGCCACCCCAGAGCAGAGCAGGACAATCCCCTTCTGTGCCCAGCTGGCCCCCTGATGTCCCTCCTGGCTGCCAGGGCCCTGCTGACTCATGTCCAACTTGCCATGGACCAGGACCTCCGGGTCCCTTTCCATGGTGCTGCTTTCCAGGATCTCATTCCCTGTCTCTGTACATCTGGGGTTGCCCCATTGGAGGTGAAATTTCTTTTTGAGTCACGATAATAGAGAGAATGTTTATCTCAATGCACTGAAAACTTTATTCTCCCACTAACTTAGCAATTCTGACCTCCCTTGCTACTGTGCCCCACTTCAGCACATTCATGACTCTCCAAAATTTACTGTTTCAGAAGAGCTGAATGGAAAGACCCGGTGTGATTAGCAGAATATAGGGCTATCCACTCTCATTAGTTCTTGCAGACTGATTAAGTTTTTATAGGCATTTATAGGCAGAATTTATAAGCATTTACATTATAAATGTGGGCAGAATTGTGGGCAGAATTATAGGCAGAATTGCTTGTGCTGACTTTTGAAGTGGTGTATTCTCTTTTGGGAGAAGTTCTTCCCAATTGTTTAATGAGGATGGGTTCCTGCATCTTTGGGGTCCAGAGCATTGGTCACTCCATTTGCTGTCAGACTGAACCATGTGGAGCCTTTGCCTGGGGTGGCATTTCCAGTTAAGATTTGTACCCAAAAGCATAAACCTATGCTAGAAAAGTAACCTTTGTTGTATAGGGTGAGGTGTTTTTTTTACAGGATGTTCTTGGTTCACACATTTATAAATTTTATAAACATGATGTTCATAAATATGACAAATGTAGACTGCTGTGAGTGAATCTTGGGTTTATTCCTTGATCTTAGGTAGATTTTTGTAATTGTTCACAGCTGGGCAGACTTGTGAATTCTGTGAATTTCCTTTACTGAATCTGGCATGAAAATTTCCCTGTGAAATTTCTCATGCAGGAAGAATGGATTTACAGCCCTGAGAAAAAAGTACTGTCAGAGGGAAATAGCTGTAGCCCAATGTTTGTTGATATTTTCACTGTTTTTAATAAAAAAAATTGCCAAGACTTGTTTCTACAACTGATTGTGATTTTTTGCAGGCACAGTACCTTGTGAGAAGATTAGTGCTTTTGTTCCTCCAACTGGTATTTCTTAATTGTCAGCATAAATGAAAGCAAGATGGTAACAGACTTTTCCCAGACACAAGAGTGGAGAGAAAAAATATAAAATATGCCTCTGTTCTGATGAAGTATTTAAATAGGAGCAATATGGAGTAGATGGGGAACTTTATTTGTGATGTACTTCTGTTCTTCCAAAAAAGAGAAAGGCTCATATAGAATTATTTTAACATGTGTGGAAAGGATAGAAGGTTCTTTTCATTTTCTGTGCTTAATTCCAACTCACTGAAGAGGGAAGGAATTAAAATAATGCGTGTCCCTAAAGAAATGTGGGGTTGACATTTTATTCCTAACTGGATTTCTTTTATGTCTGGCTATTACTTAGCAGAATGGCACCAGCTGATATTAGATTTTAGCATGCTTTGCCAAGTTTACAGTGTACAAATTCTTTATAGTTAATTTGAAGCATCTCTAATGAAGTATTGCAGAGGTCCCATTCTTTCCTCTAGTAAGAAGCTGTCCCATGACATCAGTGGCACCTTGGCCTGAATTAGCCCTCTACAACTGAAACCAGACTTCGTAAAATGAAACTTATTAAAAAACTCTTCTACACTCCTCAGTGTAGAAGCACTTCAACCTTAAGTACTGCCCAGCTCCTGAGGCTTGAAAACAAACCCAAATATATTCTTCAAGGTTCTCCTGCCATTGCGTTGGCATGGAATTTGCAACTTGAAATGATTTCTTCCTAGTCTGAGGTTTAGAGGTTTCTCTCTATTTTTCCTCCCAGATACTGGATAGCTGATAGATTTGGCCTAGATTGCAAGTTTTCCCTTTTCTCACTCAATATAAGTACTGACAACCAGCATATTTCTGCTGAATTTGAGGTACCTTTCTTGTAGTATTTGATGAACTGTCACATCACAGCATTCCCACTTCCTCCTACAGTTTATTCCTGTGCTGGTGGAGATAGAGGCAGTCAGCTCTGGCAGCTACAGAGCTTTAGGAAATAATCAACTCTAAATGCTTGGTCAGGCCAGCTTAGTGTGAAGGAATTATGTCCCAAAAAGAAGTGTCTGTGTCTTTTCAGAATAATCATACTAGCTCTCTGCTTGAGTCCTGTCTTGGAAGTACCTCTTTTCAGCCACTCTGCAACTGCAAAATAAATGTTTGGTGCTTCTGGTCTCCCTGCTTCCCCCTCAGCCGGCCCACCAGAGGCCAAAACTTTGTGTGTGAGTTTTCTGATGTAACTACACAACCTAGAGAACCAAGTTTAAGCTGTATCACTTCCAATTTCCTTTTGAGACTCCGGCACAAAATATGAAACGTTATAATCAAAAGATTCAACTCTCCTTGTTGTAAAAAGACCATAAGCATGAATTGGGTTATTTGATACAAGAAAGAAACTGTTTTCTGTTTTCATTTATAGGTTGGATCTGAATACACTGAGACTTTGTACAAGTTTGGGTTGACACCTGAGCTGTACAGCTGGACCCGATGAGCTCATCCAAATACTGGATAAGTGAATATAATGCCCCTTGTGATTCCCTGTTTTTACAGCTGGGAAAACAGATGTTATAGAGTGTTTTAGTTAAGTGGTTACCCTTCTCATTTTTGCAATGTAATCTAGTCATTAATAAGTACAGGGACTAGTGACCTAATTACAGCTGCAAAATTCAGGGATTAAAGCATAATGAAATGTCAAATTCCCTTTTTGTTCTTACCTTCTGAACACTGCACCTTGAATCTCATTCAGGATGAGGAAAGGACCATAATATTTTATAATCCATAATATCAGTGGAACTAAATCAAAACGTCATCAATTGATTCTACTACAGCTTCACCCACTACAAAGTCAAAATCATTACCCAAGCACGATGTGATAGCAGAAGTTGCTGAGAACCATTTTAAATCATAAAAAGGCAAAGCAAGAAGGTAGAGATTGAATTTTACTAAGACTTCGGCCTTCTATTGTAAGGGCAGTAGATTTCACAGCTGTCATTATCTGCCATTTCAGTAAGCTCCTTTGAACTCAAGCCCCCATCTTTTTTCAAAGCACTGAGTTTCGTTTACCCAAACCCCTGCCAGCAGTTTGTGTATCACTACTGATCTTTCACTGTGCTGTCTTCAGAGGAGAAACAGCAGCCACAAATGTTAAAGAGCTATAAACAGAGACCGCAAGATCCCTACTGGTTATTTATGGTAACAGTGTTTTCCCTTTGTTTCTACAAGGTTGGACTAACTGCTTAGCAGGTGTGTGCCCTGATATCTTTCTACTCCAAACACAGAAATATTAATTGATTCATTAGTCAGATTAATTAAACAGCTGATTCAATAGTTTGATGCTCATCCCATTTCTCCTAATCAAATCCCATTTCCCCTATAAGTCCATAATGAAAATATTTATACAGAGATAGGTATCTTTGTTTTATAGTTCAGTTGTTAATTTATATACCTTTTGGGGTTTGATTCCAGCTGTTTGATTTAAGCCTGTCTTTGTCTGTCTCAGCCTGTGTTGCAGAACACTCTTTTGCTTAGGCATTGGTAAAACCCTGTCATTCTGTAATCTGGCTCTTTCCTCCTGCTCAGTGTTTTATCTCACTTCATTGAACTATTGAAGCACTGGAACAAACAGAGGTCTGCTGTTGCTCTGAAATTTTGAGTGGAGCAGCAGTCTAAATTTGTGAACAAATGATTATTTTAAAGTCTTAAACTCATCTCAGTTTGACATGCAGTCACCTCTGTCAGAATATTGCTGTGTTTCCTTGCCCTAGCAAAGCTGGTGCAAGCAAAAGTGGCACATAGAGAACATTTGTGTCTTGTCCAATTCTATTTTGCTCAGTAGCAAGCACTGCATTAGCACAGGAGAAACCAAAGATCACAGAGGCAAAAGTCAGTCACCCAGGCATACAGACCAACATTACAGCTCCAATTTAACCTTAGTCTTCTGATGCTTGTTCTAGAGGCTGGATAGAAGCTATTTTACCTTCAAGAGGAAACTCCCTTAAACACAAAATTTTGAATAAATAGCGAAGTTAGGTCAACACTTACTCATAAAATTCAGCTGCAGGAGTGAGCTTGTACTTGGAGTATTTAGTACCATTGCCAAGCACTGATGCATTGAAGAGTTTTGGATCTGTACAGTTTGGGCTGTTCCAGCTGTTGTGGCAGTTTGTCCAAGGGAGCTCAAATGTGAATGATGAAAATAGATAATACAGAGACCAAGCTATGATAACGTTGTAGTAGAAACCCACATAAAGAGCTATGAGTATCACTGCATAGCCTACACCTAAAGACAAAGGAAAACTAGGTTACACATTGCACTTGACATGCAACAGCATACACAAACACTGGAGTTAAACTCAGTGATGCATGATTGCAAATGCATTTTAGGTCTTCACACCAATAAAAAGGAATTTTTGACATTTGCATATACATATGCGGATACAAAGTACCTGACCTCGAAACAAAAAATTACACAAATGCTTCTGGAAAATGACTGGCTTTTAGCAAATCCAGTTGTTTGTCAGAAAAAGAAATTAAACAGTGCAATGTCAAAATTTGTCCTTGTACAACTCAATTGCTGATTTGCTTCCAATGCAGAAGATTGCAAGCCCATGTTAGGAGCGAAACTCACTTCATCTTCATGACGTCAGGGACCTTGGCAACTTCTCTTGGAAAAGTAAAGCTTGACACTTAAATGAAGTTTCCCTATGCCGCATGTTCCCACCCTGAATTAGTTTGGAACAGACACTGATCCCTCTCTTGTTTCTTTCCCATTACTGCTCTCTAGATTGGCTTCCATCAGCATGGAACTGGCTCCAAATCATGCATGAAAGAGTCTGTGCTGTTCCACTGAGGTCTCCAGGTGGTTTTGGGAATGCCAGTAAAACTTGGTGACTCTCAGGTTGGGGCTAAACTGTATGTGACATTCGACCCCTTTTGCTGTCTCTCCAGGATTACAGAATTCAGAGTGTAAGCATTCTCTTTTGGCTTTGTATTTTTGCATATCATAAAGTGTGGCTGGAGGGTCTCTTTAGCAGAAGCACCCAAGAAAGTGCACATTCTCCTCATGAAAATGGACATTTTCCAACAATTTGAGAGGAAGCTGTTCAGGAATCTTGCTTTACCTTGTTTTCAATCATTCTTACTCTGTGTGCAGCTTTGTTCTCTGAATCTTTACTCAAGGTTGTATGTACTGCATATAAAAGGTAGGGAGTACAGTTATTTTATGAATGTCATCACTGTCACAGTGGGTACTGTCACAGCAACTAAATGCAAAACTTTACTTCTAGTTTGCTTCAGTTTAATTTTTTGCATCAGAGGCCTAGCAGTTGGAGATTATTAGCCTTTATTATTTCTTTATAAAGGAAGGAAGTAGCACCCACTGTGAGTATTAATCCAGGTTTAAAATTTGCGTAAGGAACAGATTCTGACTCTGAAGGAGCTGTCAGCTCAAAGACTGCTGCAGTACAAAACAGTACAAAAGTTACTCTCTGCTCTGCAGGAGGCTTTTAATCTGTAAACCAGTTTTCTCATCCCTAACAATGGAGGAAAATTGTGAAAGTAAAGATGAAACAGTATTTTCAAATTCTTGGTGCTTAAATGAATCTTGTGCTTGAACACTCAAACTCTAGTGATACACCATGATCAATAGAATGGAGAGGAGGGAGGAAACCCCAAAAGAATAATTCCTGCGTGTTAAGGTGAATGCTAAAACACTAAGTATGGATAATATACAAAAGACTAAAATTAGATGATTGTTGTTTAAAAAAGTGTTCCTGAAATTCCTCTGGTCCAGGAGGACACAAGATGTTTAATGTCAAGATTAAAAAATACTGGATCAAATGTGTTTTAAATAGCTCTTCTCTGTGATCTTAAGAATGTTCAGGAATGAATTTGCTCTTATGTTTCTAGGTTTTATTAAAAGTAATGCTGCACCACCCACAGTCTAAAATAGACTCTGGAAAAAAATGCAGAGATGAAAACAGACTATGTTACAAAGGTTACAGGGTATATTTGTAATTGCATGTGTTATGATAGCATCTCATTAGAAGTAGAGTGCTTAGAGTTCATAGCAATAATATTCATAGCTAAAATTAGAACTATAGTGCTGTTCATTTAGAGAAGCTGTTATGAATTTGTGTAGACTGTGTACTTTTCCTTTGAGTGAGAGATCTGAGTTGTCCCAGAAACAACTCTGAAGCACTAGCAGTAAAATGTGTTTGCATGTTATCAGAGGTTTTAGTCAAAACTTTAAATGTACTGAGTTTATACCAAAGTGCAAATGTCTCAATGCTTATTACTTTTTGAGAATCAAATAACTTATGCTATTCTATATTCTTGCAATAAGAAACTTAAAAATCATCAGTAATGTATGTTTAGTCCACCTTGAAAATGTCAGCTTAAAAACACAGCTGGAATGTCAACAAGAATATACATGAAATAAGTTCTATTTTCCTTTCTCATAATCTTTTTCAATCCTGAAGTCAACATAGAATACCTCTGAGCACAGTGGTATTTGGCTCAAATGCTTTGAGATCCTGAAGGTCTAATTTTTGCATTTAGGTTTTCAAAATCCTCATTGTCATCCAAAGGCATATAAATAATACCAACAGGAATTTTTATTGAGCAAGGGTATTAGGTTCCTGGGTGCTGGGATGAATTTTGCCTCCCATGACAGGATTATAGAAAAGCTAGGTAAATCTATATGAATTAATTTTAAAATTTTGAGGCACATTGTTTTATTAGCTCGCTTACTTATTTTCTGTTATACCACTAATTTTGCTGTGAGTTTTGGGTTTGACTGGTAGGAAAAACCCCCTCCACTTTTCTTACTATGTCGCACTAGACTGCTTGAAGAGGAAAGCTGTATTTTGAGAAAGAAGACTAACATTTACTCAGTGTAACCTATATCCAAGCAGCAGATCCATCAAGTCTGGATTGCTATTCTTAAGCTTCTCAGCTTTTGTCAGTCCCAGGATGAACATGATCTGAATTTTAAGGTTCTAAGGTCAGCTGAGCTTGCCTGGTTTAATTTCAGGTATGTCTCTGTTGAAAAGGCATTTGCATGAGATTTTAGATACAGCCTGGTATATATACAAAGGAACTTACATTTTTTCCTGGCAAGGAATGCTTTAAAATTTCTTCAGGTTCCTTAACAAATACTTGTTTCATGTACAGAACACATATGGCTTCTTTCACACATTGATTGTTTCCTGATCAAAGCCAAACACCCAACATATTTTTCCTTGCAAAATGATGCTGAGCACAAACAACACTCCACAGCCTTTTATTCAGTGATGCTGGAGAGTTAATCCTAGTGGTAAACACTCAATAGTAATAATGTTCAGATTTTAATAAGTGTTTTTCATTGCTAAATCTGAAAGACACTTTACAAAGACTATCCGAATCATTGCTCCCACTTCACAGGCAGGAAAACTGAGGTACAGAGAAACCACAGAAAACTCCTGTGCTGTTTTAAGTCTAGTGGCCAAACCTACAGTCTTCACAACTCCATTTTACTGTTGTAGGCACTGTGGTATGTTGGCTTCTGCAGAGAAAGCTCCATGCCCTGAATGGAGTAGTGGTTACCTTAGTCAATGGGGAAGACGGGGCTGAACTTAACTGGATGGGATTTGGTATTTTCAACGTTTGGATTGGCAAACCACCCCCCCCCCCCCACCTGAGATTCCCAGTTCCTCCCAAACCCCAAACACAGGGGAAAGGGAGGGCAGGGCTGAGCTGCTCCTGCTCATTGCTCTCTGTTACACTCAGACAGCAATCATCCTGAAATGATTTCTGTGGCTTTTCCCATGTTGTGTTTCACCTTTGATAACACAAAAACTTCTGACTTCAAGGGTTGGGGAAAGGTCACCAAATACCACCTTGTCTGTGAAAGATGAGATATCTTTACATTGTTTGTGATCACACTTGTGGCACCCTCAGCTGCTGTTCAGGGGAGCAGAGGAACACTTACCTTTGAAAACTGGACAGATTTTCCAAACAGTGGCAGCCCCTTCTCGGTTATATTGTCCCAGTGCTAATTCCATATAGAACAAGGGCATTCCAGCAATGATTAAGAAGAGGATGTAGGGAATAAGAAAAGCACCTGAAAAGACAGTAAAGAGACATTCTAGTCTTGGTATTTGGTCAAATTTTTCTTTATCTGTTGCTTACCTTTACCAGCTAAAGACAAAACCACTGCTTATGGGAAATAGAAAGGAAATATCAGGAAGGAAGAATCCATGTATTCTTATCCCTTTTCTGCTTTCTGTCTCAGAGACAGAATCCCTGAAAGGAACTATAGGCTGTAACTCCTATTTCCCCTTAACGTTTCCCCTCTGCTCTTTGGCTTTAAAGAGAAAAAAAATGTGTCCTTGAAAATTAATCCCTAGCTGAATAAGAAAAAAAAGCTGAACTAATTTGCTTAGCTGAAAGGAAAAGGGGCTATTAATTTTTTTTTTAGGTTTTTGTTGTTTATTTTTTTTTTTTTTAGCTGCAGTATTTTCAGAAGGCCGCATGGAACCAGCAACAGAAAAGAAAAATGTGAAATCCTGTAAGTGCAGCTTAAACCACTGTGTGAAGTGTCTGCTGTAACCTCTGGCTTGAAAATTAATTACTACTGACTAATTATATAGAATTTGGACTTCTATGGCATATTTTGGATTTTGTTATAATAAATTTCCTTCTTCTTATGAAATGGGTTAGGCAACACACCCCTTTCCAACCTAGTGACGCTCGTGGCCATTACCATGGAGGATGTGGAGGTTCCTGCTAGCCCCAGTACAGCATCTTGATACTGCAGCAGGACAGTGCTGGGGCTGCTGGCACCTTCCTGGAACACTTCACAAGGCTGAGCATTCTCCTGTGAGTTTGTACTGTCACTGAGAAACTGTCACTTTTGGAAAAATCCTGGTGTGTGAGCTACTGTAGCATAAAAAGTATTGCGAGCTGAAATATGCTTGCAAAAATTTCTACCTAATGTGGAAACTACCTGAAAATTTCTTAGCTATTTCATATGATCCAGATCACAGAGAGATTACCCCAGTGCATGGCTACATGTGAAACTATAAAGCAGTTATAGCTGGTGTCAGGTTTAATAACTGTGGGCTCTGGCAGATCTCTGCTTTGTGGTACATGCAAAGGGTTGCTTTTACTATATTGCGCAACTTGCTTGGTCAAGAAGAGTTCAATTAATATTAAACTTGCCTCTCTGAAAAACATTATTGGATTGCTTTAATAACTAGAGAGATGATAGAGTAATTATGTACCCTGAATATATGACTAATGTTCTTAGCAGTTACCTATGAAGAGGAAACTAGATTGTGAATATCATGGTTCAATTTTTCAGTAAAAGGAAAAAGCAACAGTAACTTGACTATTTCTCCTAATAGCAAGTAGTACAAACTTCTGCAAACCTTTAAAATCTGTTGTATTGGTTTAGTAATTTGAAAACTTCCTTTGTAAAAGGAAGTTTGCATTGCTCCTAAATTTATACACTTACAGGAGGTAAAAATCTGGAAGCATGCCTGTAGCTTTTCAAAACATGACACTAAGCAGAATGAATTACATGTTTGAAAAGTATGTTTGAAACTATTGTTATGCTTTTAAAAGTCTGAATGGTTGTTTCTTTAACTTTTGAGCTTGCTTTTCACAAATATTACTGGTGTAAGCTGCCTTGCATGCCTGCTCAGAAAGGGAATTTTGACTTTATACTGGAGAATAAAATGGAAAAACAAACTCTGCTCTCTTAGTCATACCACCAATCTACTTCTAAAAGTAACGTGCTGTAACATAATAGTAAGGACAATGTATTCAGCATTCAGTCATAAGTTTAGTCATTTGAAAGTTGAAACCTTGCAACAAAAGAGAGGCAAGGTATATCAACAGAAAGAAAAAATAGCTTAAACCCTTAAGAATGCATATTAAAATTGAAATACATTGGTTGTATCACTTTGGGGGCAAGAATCTTCTTCATGGTGGAATGTAATGTAAATGCAACTTGCATTTATATAAGCTACTACAGTATCAGTGGTTTTAGTAATATTTTGGTGTTGTTTATAATCTGTTTCCTATGATTGCTGTGTTTAACTGTTGTATGTTTGAATATTGTGCAAAAAAAAAATTGTATTCAACAGCTACTTAATAGCCTGCAGTTCTGAGCTCTATTCAATTTTGAAACATACTCAGCAAAATCAGTCTGGGATACAACATATTGCTTTCAGTATATCTAGTATCTGGAAAAATTATTTTAGGTGGTTTTTCTGTCAAATTTCCTGCAAATGAGCTTTTGAAGTGCCATATTTGTCTTTGATCGTATTACAGTGTGTGGAGCTGACTCATAAACCTGGCTTGTATTTGGGAGGTATGGAGTTTGCAGGGAGTGATGTTTGATTAATGTTATGAGACCGTGGAAAACATGATGCCTATTCAGGGAAATATGTATTTGAGAAGATTAATCCTGGAGCTGTGTAGTGGACATACGTACTAAATGCTAGTTTAAAACACTCAGTTTTTAAAAGTATTACTAATACCAAGATGAACTGTGAAGTGTACTGTACTTAGCACACTTGCTTAAGTGTCATCTGTTTGGCTGCGAGTCATTCTAGGCTTTAGTTATAGGAGGTTTCTTTCTTTTTTTTCTTCCCCCGCCCTGCCCCCGCAAGGGATTAATAAGGTGTGGTGTAATTTTCATCAAAGAGCAGTTACACAGTATGGCAGGGTTTCGTAGCTGGGTTACTTTTCAGGTGCTAAGTGATTGAAGTATTTTGAAATTGAGATAAATACCAAAGTAAGGGTGCTTAGTCATATTAGTTTGACTTAATATTTTGGAGTCTTCTGAAAACTTCTTGTTTAGCAGCTTCTGATTTGGTAAAAAAAATTTTAAAAGTCAGGTACTTTTGTAAGTATCTTTATAATTGCTTTTATTTTCCTTGCCAATATCCAGAATCAATTTTCATGGTGTTTGTACAACACTTTCTGGGATCAAGGCCCCTTTGTATAAAAAGAAATGATGGTCAAAATATCATTCAAATGTCCACATGAAATAGATATAGAATAGAATGGTCTGCAAATTCTTGTAAACAACTTGTGTGTGAGAGCTGACCAGTGTCCCTCTGGGCTTGCACAGGGGCTCCATCTCAGGGCTCTTTAGAAGCAGCGTCCTATGAACAAGAGGTGTTTGGAAGAATTTAAAAATTCTTCTTTGTGTGAACATCCTGTGGACCAGAGGCAAGGCAGTCCTGGCGGTCCTGTTGCCTTAGATCCACTGGTGTGAATGAAGCAGCAGCCCATTATATATACCAGGAGCACTTGCTGGTAATGCCTGCCCTGCCTCTGAGGTCGGAGCACGTTAGGAAGGGAGGCACCATGTGCCACTCCTGCCCGCGCCGCTGGCCACAGAAACTGCAGGGCTTTAATTGCATGAGTCCAGTGTCACTTTGGAGAGGCCAGACAGCTGAGCTCTTCGGAAGCAGGGCTTGGCTGACACTCCAGACAAGCTTGCCAAGACCTACCTACCTCAGCGAGCTGCGGGAGCGCGATCTGCAGATCTTGGCAGTAAGGCGCTGATCCCACTCGAGGGCATTCACTCCCCTCAGGGTGAGCACACAGCTGCACCCCACAAGGCAGCACTGGTTTCAGCGATCCCTAATGGCTCCTCATTTCCTCTACAGCTAAAAAGCTGAAGTCATTGACATCTGTAACACAGCCCTGGTGTAAGAGCCATACTTGACTCTCTACTGAGTCACAGCTCCAAAGCCACAGGTTGGCCTTAGACTGTTGTGAGCTGCTACATCTCTCTCCTGACAGATTTCACGAGATCCATACGTGTCCCTTTAAGGCGCCAGTGCAAATATGCAGTTAAACAGCCTATGTCTTATGCAAAACTAGGTTAAATCAAACCCTCAGCTTTTACAAGAACCATCTATGTGAAACTTCAAGTGGAAACTTGAACAGATTTTTTTTTTTTAAACTATTGTATTTAATTAATGAAGGACAAAATGCAAGACAGATTTTGCATTCCTGTATTCAATGCCAAAACAACCTCTTAATTTTGGTATACCAGAATCCACATGGAGTGTTTCCTCTCTTTTAAGCATTCCCAGCATCCAAAGGGGTGGGAAGCAAAAGCTCTAAATATTCTTCTCAGTCCTACCAGGAGGTCCCATCTTACTTTTAAATCCCAGAAAGGAAGAAGCATTAATTTACTAATAGCTGAGAAAAGATAATTAAAATAGCTGTGGTTATCCTAAAAGGACTTTTGATACCCATACAAGAAGTAGGGCAGGACAGGGTAGTTGAAACAATTTTGAACTCTTTGTGCTTGTTAGCCTTCTGCATTTGTTACCATGGTTATTTCTAGTCAAAATGTTATACTGGCAGGGGTGTCTGCTAAAACAACAAACTCTGAGCAAATATGGCAGTATATTTTCCAATAGGAGTGTTTCCAGTATTTGTGCAGGAAAAGTCTAAAAGCAGATATTTCCCAACTGGTGAACTGAATACAAGCTAATATCTCTAATAACATTTATCAATGCTGTTTTTTGGTTTTTTTTTTTTTAATTCAGAATAAATAGTACTCCAAACAATATCAGCAGGTAGTTGATAGAATGTAGCACATTTGCTTGGACAAGGAAAATGGGTTGAAACTCTGATCTGTGCAGACTCTTGTGAATGAAAAACAAAGTCACTGATGCAGAGTTCTTGAAATCTAGATCAAGATTGTACAAGATCACCATGGGTAGAAAACTAGGTAATTGGAAAAGCAGGTGTTTCCAGTACATGGATGTTACCTGGCTCTGCAGCAGACAGGCCACCAAGCTTGCACAGCCTCCAAGGGCACCTCTGGAGGAGGGGAGCTGGAGCCTGCTGCAGACAGCTGGGAAGAGGGGGTGGAACACTGAGACCTTACTGACCTGGGATCAAAAGCAATGAGGGTCTGTGTAGTACAGCAAAGAGATGTCAGAGCTACAAAGGAGCATGAGAGAACCTCCAGTCAAAGACAAGATGATGATGATGATAACAGCAGCTGTATGATGATGTTGACAGCAGCTAGCAAGAGATTCTAGTTGTAAAAAATAACATTTTTCTGCAAAACAGATTTCGTAACATACTACAAAAACTTCAGCAGCACTTTACACATGTAAAATTCTCCAAGTATACAATAAAATCATCCAGGTATGCAACCTTTTTTAATGGAAAGTAATTCTGAATCATAAAACCAGTAGATCTATATCATGGTGAGTGGCATGTTTCTCTTAAAGTTTCTCTATTTAGCTACTCCCTCTAACAAACTCTTGCTAGATTTGAGCTTATTTATATTACTACTCCCATTTTGGGCTCAGTTCCTCCAATATTTTCAGAATTGCAATTTTAACAGCATTCCTTTCGCTCAAAAGAAAGTGAAAACAAATAGTTTGCAGAAATGGTTCAGTGCTGTTGGCTGACACCTACTGAAGCCTGCATTTTTTTGTCTTGAGCTGTTAACCTGCTACTGCTTTAAAATCACTTGAAGTAACTTGAAGTGCAGTGTTTAGAAGGTGGTCACTGATCAGTAACTGAAAGGGTTACCTCGGCCCTCCCCTCACAAATCCAATCATCCTTTTGCCTTTTGTTGCAAGAGTCATGAGCTAAAGAAACCCATTAGTAGCTATTTTGAACAAATTAATGAGAGCTAAATATATCCAGCCACTCAGAGCAGCATGATTCATTCATAAATAACAGCCAAGTCATTGGCCAAGGTCCTATTTACATAAATTAATGAAATGTTCACATTTACAACAATGTGTAGTTTAAAGATAATTGCAGGCACATACAAGAACAGGACTCTGGCCTGTGTTGTTTGGTAGGAAATTAAGGAATAAATGAAGAGTCATGGTGGGTTTGAGAGAATATGAATCAGAATGATCCAAGATGGACAGTGTGGCAGTGGGAGCTCTGGAGGTTTGCAGGGGCTTCCTGCTGCTGACCTTCACAACACTCACTGTTCCTGGCTTAGGAAAAGAGCAATTCCCACCATTTGCCATGAGTGTGACCATAGAAAGTCCAAAGATCTGCTTTACAGGTTGCACTGGTAGCTTTTAACATTGTGCCTCTATAACAGAGGTACTCTTGGAGTCTGATCTTTTGTTTCTAGATCAAGGCAATAAAGTGAATTTTATCTGTAGTTCGGTAAGTAAATACTTGGAGTTTGTAAGAATATGAAAGCCTAGCTGCTCACATTCCTGCTCAAATCCACCATCTTGATTTTGTGCCTTTTTTTCTTTTAACTACCTGACTGGCTTAAACAAGAAATGAGAGAGTAAGTGAGCAGGACTGTGGAGCCAGCTTGTAGATGATTCTGTTATTATTTATGCCATCTCTATTGCTAATGCTCAATAGAACAGGGCTTGTAAAAGTGGTAGTATCCTTTCCTGGACAGATAACACTGCTGGGAACAAACCAGCAAACTTTATAGTTCACAAACTCTTCAAAAAGTCCTAATCAGGGGACATATGTAGTACTGGACTACTGGGTCAGCATGCAGATGCCTCCCTGGAGAACACAGCTGCTTCACAACAGACATGGCTGGAAGCTTAAGAGATATTAAATTAAGAGGGGAAAATACTATTCTAGCACTTAATTAATAGGAATGTTCTATTAGTGCTTTTTTCTCTAACCTTGCAGCTATTAGGGGTGATACAAGGATATTCACCTGCAATTGCATATCAACAAAACCACCCAGGTGAGGTGTAGGCTGTATTTCAGATGTACAAGAGCAAGGTGCCTGTCAAAATGTACCCTGATTTATTGGTGGCAGAACACCCATGGTTAAAAATACTTTTGAATTAAGATATTAGAAGGTATTTTCTGTGGGCTTCTGGATCAAGATAAGCAGGTTTTCCTAGATTCCAGCACTAGATCCATAACAGCATAACCTCATGTGATAAGTTTTCCTTGAACTATTAAGTACTGAAAAGATATTTTCTGTGATATGTGGAAAATCATCATGTACACAAAAGGAAATACTATTTCATCAGCTTAGTTGTCTCTTAAATGTAGGGAGAGTTGGTGCCAGGGAGATTTTGGCAACTACAGTTCTACTTTGGTTCAGATATAGACTGTTAGTCACAGTTTTCTCATCTTTTCAGAGAACTTGTATGTTCATTTGTGTTGGTCTTTTTTTTTCCTCAGCCAGCTGTAAACGAAAATAAATGTTTTCAAAATTCATGGATTAATATGAATTTGATGCCAGAACAGCTTGTGAGATTCTTTGATCTCACTTGCTGTCCAGAACAGACCAGAGTTTAAGACAGAAAAACCTACAAACCTGATTGGAAGATAGTAGACAGATCCTTTGCTATTTGATTGTTTTGTTTTGGGGTTTTTGGGGTTTTTTTTTTTGGTGTTGTGTTGTTTTGGGTTTTTTTTTTGTTTGTGTTTTAGTTTTGAATCAAGTGTTGGCCTTCCTGTTTTATAATCGATAGAGATGAGTGAACTAAACTAATTAATTACAGTGCAATAGTGATATCTGCTTTTCTGTCTGAAATTGCCACCTTATGGGTACTCCTTGGTGTTGGCAGGATGAAGAACTTTGCAGACACTTTTGGTGCCTACATTAAATTATGATACCTGCTTTCTGAGCTGTGCTTTTACCAGCTCAGCATCTGGAATGCCAAGCTGATATACCTGAAATGTTTTTCCATCTTAATAAAAAAGAGTCTGAGATGAGTCCTCTGAAGTTGAGCCCTTCATTTAGGCAGTATTGGTTGGTCCTTGTTTCTACTCTAACATTCTTAGGATTGCCCCTGTGTAAAATGTGCTTTGTGCTGTGCATGTAGCAGGGCAATTCCTGCTTCTCAGCAATCTGGGATGGAGGGTGTTGCTCTTAAAGACTACTTTTCTCTTGCACATTGTCAAAATAAAAACCAGCCAGCAGCCTCCAAGTTAAGCACCCTCTGGGGAGGATGCAGTACCCATTTTAGGCAGCATGAGATTCATAACTGTGCCAGGGTAAAACAAAGTGCCCAAGACATCTTAAATCATCTCCAGACAAGTGCCAAGCAGCTTTCAAGAGGATTAATGTACAAACCAATAGGAGGAAAATGCCCTGACATTCTGCTAAAGAAGAATCAAGCACAGCATTCTGTGACACTCTTAAAAACTTGCCTTACACCATTTAGTGATTAATCCAATTCTAAGTTGTAACTTCAATGTTTGGACTCAAAGACTAAATCAAAACACTCCTTTTCCTTCCAGTCTTTAATAGAGATTTATTTTTATTGGTGCTATACTTTCTGTACTGTCTTAATCTTTAAAAACTCTTGCCTAACAGAATCCCTTAAATTCTTCCTCTCAGTAAAGGGTTATTTCTATTACAGAATTGTGAGATTATTTGAGTCTCCTATCTATAAGAATTCTAGTAAATCTAACTTTTACTCTCAGTCATTAGAAATGAAGCCTTCAGGATGAATATTCTTTCTGACTCCACTAAAGGAAGCAGAGTAACTGTACTGTAAATTACATATAATGCAAGCTAAAACAGGGTTTTAAAGCAGAAGGCAAAAAGTTATATACCTTATAAAGCCATTCTCCATGTTTCCTTAAAACCCACTATGTGCAATTTTCTGATATTTCTTAGACATGCTTTCTAAATTACAAATTACAGATATCAGATATATTTGAAATGAATAGTTTGTTATCTAGCCATAAAGAATATTTTCTTATAGAAGACAAATGCTGCATCATTTTAATTTATTTGTAAAGATTAATGGCTGTGTATGGTGCTATTAACAATGATAATGGCAAACTTACCATTACAGTCATGGCTCCTGTTTGCACAATTGCCTAGAAAAATTGAAAATCTCATACTCTTATCAAAGGTTATAGTTACTGTTGGATTGTGCTAATATTCTTTACTTTGTACCTTTCCATTAGCACCAAACACGGAATTTCATAAAAACTGTCACCAAGGTCTTCACAGAAAACTTTTCCTTTTGGGAAAAATCTGTATTTGGCACAGGGTAATGCTGGCAATATTCTGTGTGCAAGCCATTAGGTGGGGTCTCTGAGAATTTGGGCATCGTGAGCATGAAGTGAAACCTCTATGTATCATCCCTCCTGCAGCAGGAGGACTGTAAGAACTACTTCTCTTGACATCAGTTTGCTTTAAGGGGTAAACTGAGTCATATTTAGACCAGTATGAAACACAACAATGCTGCACAAATCTACCTGTACTGTCTAGCAACACCCTTCTTTCATTTTCCATCCTCCAGCTACTCAGCTTCTTCTGCGGGAATTAATCAGACAAAAGTTTTTCTTTAAGTTTGCAACTCGAGCCTTATGTTTGTTCTTAGTGGACTGTTTCCTAATGGGCTTCAAGCAATGTACTTTTCCCCTCAGCCCAAGCTGTCCAGTACACGCTTTGTCACTGCCATTCTGCACAGGGCTTCCTAGCTGGATACGCCATGGAAGAATGTGAAAATGACCCCGGGGCCCATCATAGCTCCTTTCCAAGATGAAGCAGAGGCCTATTAACAGTTTGAAGCAAAATCCTTCTAGTTCCATCACAGTGCAAACCTTTTCTTGGGCAGATTGCAGGGCAGTTTTGTTCACTGATTACTCAGACCTTATGATAAATCAGTCTGGCTGAGTCTGGTGTTTTCAACTTGTCACACAGCGATTTTTTATGTTTGTATTTCTAAGCAGCTTTAAACACATAATACATCATCACTGTAAAATAGTATTTAGTAAGAAACATATAGGTGATCTTGAAGATCTCAAAATCTCATAATTTAGGGTCCAACACAGTGGTTTTGTCATCAGCTTCTGTATGAGTCAGTGAAGGATTAAATGGCTGTTTAGGAAGACCGTGGTAGCTGGTTTCTGGCTCTTTCTGTTACAGTAGTGTCAAGACTGTAACTTATGCCAGAGAGTAACTGTATTCTTATAGCCACCAATTTCAAAAGTTCAAAAACCATGAAGTAGGCCCCATAATACTTTAAAATGCATGATCTTCTACTACAATCCTTTTATTTGCCTGCTTGCTTTGGTTTTGAATTTACTTTGTTCTCTCCCAGCTTTTCTTTTCAGTGTTGAAAGCTAGAAAGAGATTCTTGCCTAAATCATTTGTTCCTATGAAACTGTGAGAGTAAAAGGCACTTCTTAAAATAGTACTTTTTTTATTGCTTGAGGCCGGCATAGGAGAATGCTGAGGTCATAGTCTAACTCTCACAGAGTAAATCTATTTTGTGTAATAATCACCATCATCTATGTAATCCTGACAATTTGCTTTTTAGGTAAAGTACTGAGCTATTGTACTGAGTGAATATCAGTTACTACTCGGTGGAAGTCTTCTGTATCAGTTTAGTCTGAGGAGTTTTTTATTACTTTATTGTGTTTTTCTTCCCACATAATTCTTAGTCTGGAAATTCTGTCTACTTAGGAGTCCTTAAGAGAGACGTCTGTTATTCGGGTTTAAATCCTGGCTCTGGTGACGTCAATGGAAAAAAATCACCCATTGACTTCAGCCGGGTCAGGATTCCTCCCATGTGGTTTACGAATCTATTGATTTTAACTAAGGCTGTACAGCCATGCATACATGAGAAACAAACTGTAGAAAAGAAGCAAATGATCAAACTCTTCCCCAAAACAGAGTCCTGGACTGTCTTTGACCTCATCAACACCTGTCTCAAGATCTCATTTACACATCTGCATTTCTCTTCTGAAAGGAGACAAAGCACTGCACAGCACAAACTACTCCCTGGTTTTGTAGTAAATTGTAGAACTAAGGTGCCTTGTACAGCTCCAATCTCCCCTCAATCTGAGGGCATGAGCTTGGAAACTTTCTTCAAGCATCAGTCTTACTGCACATCAGTAGGCAGATACAGCCGTGCATGCTGGTGAAGAGTCATGTACCAAACATACTTCTGAGAGTGGTTCTAAGCAGTAACTTGATGTTTTGGTAACATCTGGCCTTGAACTCTCTAATATCATAGTAAGCACAACATACTTAATTGTGAAATTAATGTGTTGTGAAATAAGGATTCCTCTGCCAAGAAGGAAAGTTGCTGAGACCTCCTGAAATGTGGGTTACATTAATATTGAAGAAGAAAAAAGTAATCTTTCAATTGTAGAATGTATCCATGAAAGTCTGTGTGGAGCTTGTTTTTTCCTCCAAAGGCAAATTTTTGAGGGTGTTTGGAGCACCTTCTAAATTTAGGATTAAAGAAATTGTTTCCTCCTGTATCAATCCTTGTGGAGAAGAGACTGTATCTCCGTTTTATTGTTGCACTGTCTTTAAAAAAAGTGTGTTCAGGGCTAACCTCTTCTTATCAATGGATTGTGTCCTTGCTGTCATTGTGGCCATGCTGACAAGTGAGGTCCTACATGTGAATTAGGCACCACTAAAAACTGCCCCTCCTATAATATCCTAATAAATAAAATAAAGTGGGAAATCCAAGAATGGTCTGTTAATAATATTTGTTATGGCTGTATTTAGGAGTAATGAGCCACCATGAAATTATTTTTTCCTGTAAAGATTGTGACATTAATTACCAGGTTGGGCTCTCCCAAGACCTGTGAGGATCTACTGCTCCACCTTGTGGTCTGAAAAACGCTTCCCGTTTCTCTGCTCCGTGCAGAGCGCTGGGCCAGGAAAAGTCCAGCCTCTTCCTCTTTTCTTATTTAACTGGAATCAGTATCATACTTTCCCTTGAGATGCGGATCTTAAGGGCAAGTAAAGTGCAGTTACCTTTGGCATGCTTCAGGATAGACATTGCAAGAGGTCTTTCATTACAGAAGAGCAAAATAGGAATGAAAATATCAGTGAAGAGTGCTGTACACACATACTCACGTAGGTCAGGAGGGGCAGAATAAATTAAAATAGTTGGCAAAAGCCAAGATGCACAATAATCAGATGCTTTTTTTAGTACATACACTGGGCCCAAGGAAACACTGGTTTGGATGGTCAATGAGGCTGTTGCAGAGGGTTCATTCTTCCATGCTGCTGTTGGGACAGAAAATCAGCTCATTCCCACAGTCCTGCAGGCCTCAGGTAAAGATGAATGCTGTGCAATTTCCCAACCACAATCCTTCCCCTACATCAATGCCACAGAAGTTTCTCAGACTAGCAAGAGTGCTGCAGTAAGACGGGACACCCAGTGCTTGGAAATTATGCAATAACTATCTCCAGCTCTGAAATAAAGACTGCAAAGGAGTAATATTCTTCTGGTGTTGAAATCCCAATTCCTGCATACGTCAGTGGGGCAGAATCAAAGCAATACTGCTCTTCTGGTGCTGGGTTTGTTCTAGGGAAGCAGTTTATAACAAACCATTCTAAGAAAGACTTCATGTCTATGTGGTCTAACACCACTAGTCTGTGAGGGTTGGATCCTATTTTGGACACCTAGCATACATTCTTAGACAATTATAATAGCCAAACTGTAGCAATCAGTTAATACCTACATGAAGAACACAGCTTCTGCAATCACTTGTGCTTTTGGAAGTGAGTGCTTGTGTTCATAAAGCCTTAAGGAGTAGGAGCACTGGAAAAATTATCATCTTCTATAAAAAGACTTATTGTATAATAAGGGAAGCTTGTCTTACTACATACCAGAAGTCAGAATGTTTGTCATAAAAAAACATTTATGGACTGGCAACAGACAACTGCCTGTCCAATCCTGCCTGAATTTTGCTTTGTAATGTGTTATCACAGAATTCTGTTCACTGGAAAATTGCTAGTGTGCTTTAGATGAATATGAGTGCAGAAAATGACGTGACTTGTGCAGCCAGACCTCCCTGCTGATAGTTACTGCTTCGAATGGTAAACCCTGGTCCCCAAAGTGCTGCTCTGTGCTGTCACCTTTGTCATGCTTCAGGAAAGATTGCAAAACTTGTTTCAATAGAGAATAGGGGAAAGGAGAAGGAAGAGTGAAAATAAAAAAAGGATAGTTTTGATAAATAGTTTCGAGGTTCTCTCCTATGGTTTTGTTGAAGAATATGTCACAAGGCAAGGAAATCAACTGTTTTCCTTCCATGCTTCTCACCTCCTTTTCCCTTCTTTATGGATTAAAGGTTTCAAAAGCTCTGTGGATAAAATTTAGTACCTTGAATCTATACAGAAGTTAAGATGCAGAATTATACTAGTTACCCAGAATTTCCATGAGAACAGGAGTTACTCAACAGTTCTGGGGATCTAGGCACTTTTGATGCTGATTTCCTGAAGGACCAGATATCCATCTATAAGAAATCAAATTCTGAATGTCAATAAAGCCTGCATTTGAAACTTTACTGACTTGGCACCAGTATATAAGATCTGCACAATTAGGACCAAATCTTTCCATCAAGGTTCAAGACTTAATACAAAGGTAGGGAGAAGGAAAGCAGATGATTAAGGAGCTGTAGTTGGAGGAGGCAATTACAGGTTGTCAGGACATGGCTAATGGGCTGCTAACACAAATCCTTTGTCTTCAAAAGCCTTGAGGAGGGAAAACTCAAGGTTTATAACCAGTGTGATATTCCTGGATTCCTTACATGCTCTTCACTGAAAATGGATTGGGACAGTGGATTTGTCCTTAATAAAATTTATTTCAACGTTGATGATGATGATGATAATAGAAACAACAATAATAATTTCTTTCTTCTTGTCTCATTTCAAGTCAAGAAGTTGAGAGTCAGGTGCAAGATTCCAGGGGGGGTTGGACAATCCTTAAGGTCCCTTCCAGCCCAAATAATTCTATGATTCTATATGTATAAAGAAAATGGAAAGTACTAAGAGAGAGGTAGTAGTGAAAGATCCAGAACTGTTTTACAAAGATGCATCATTTGAATTTGTGTCTTGACTTCTAAATTACAATATTTTAGTATAACTGTATCTCCAAGTGTACAATTATTTGTATGGTTTATTATTTTGTAATAATGTTGAGAGCAGTTAGGTAAAACAGTGTCTAATAATTGCATGTATGTATTTACATACAATGTATGTAAATGCTACAGAGATTACAGTGCAGACTGATATCTGAGAACCATACTACACTTCTTAAATATTTAATCAATTGGTTAAACTGGGACGAAGGCTTTACAACTGGGAGTTGCTGATGTGCTTACCATCAGACATAGCAAAAATGAAGACATGGGCTATTTGATGTTGCTTCCCAGAAGTTCTCAAAATTCTTTAAACCATTCATTTCCATTTTAATACACAGCAAGAGGTTCAGTAATTTACGATCTGATTTTAATCCATCATTCCTCTCACAGCATATTTAAACTCTCACTAAAGATGTATGTTCCTCCTGATCTTATGCGTAAGTTGTTGCACTAACATTTTGTTTCATATTGGTCTAAGCATGGGGAAGAAGCATTTGTCTGAAAATAATATCTTTAGACTGCTAAAGATGTATTCATATATTCATTGAACTGACAGACAGGTTTGTGGTATTTTGCCTAAAAATGAAAGTGAAATTCTGCCCCCAAACCATGTAGACTATGTCTGCATCTCTCTAGAGATATTTTGGTTTCTTCAGTAAAGAAGGGTTGTTGTCTGCTGCACTCCTAAGCCGGCCTTTCTCTTTTCCATTACTCCAAAGCTTAGGATGATGTGAGTGAGAAAGCAGGCACACAAAACTCAAGTGCCTGCTATTTCAGTTTGAATGAGTAACCAAGCACAGGTCTCCATGTCAAACTGTAATAAAGTCCTGTGTTTGTTTCAGCAGGAGTTAATATGAACTTTAAAGACTCCCTAATGTGGCTTGCAGAATTTACTTGTGCAGAAATGGTTTACTAGGGATATTTCAGTACTTCCATTCCTTGGCAGAATTGAGAAGGGTGTACAGGAATGAAGAGGGCTTGGGGGCTAGGCAGGGGATGGGAAAATCTTAGGCTGAGATTTTAAATTTTTGAAAACAGAACTAAGTTTAGTTCTTGAAGTTTTTTCTGCCTTTTAGTTTAGAATAAAGTACTTCAAGTGGTAACCAAAATGTGCATCCACTGTACTTGGAAAGATGTATCTTTGCTTTTGTCAGCTGGTCCACACCAGCTCTTTTATTGTCAGTAAAGCTGGAAAATCAGTTTTGGTAATTGATTGGAGCACCTTTTAGATCAGTTCTCAATACTTGCCCTGCATCAGCCACAGGATGATCCTCTTAATGTGTAACATCAAGCTAAATACTATGGATCTCATCTAGAACCTTTCTATGCTAATGTATCTCTACACCTTTGTAAAATTGTCAAGTTAGGAGTTGCTGGAATTGTTCAGGGACAAATAACATCTCTGCACAGGCAGATATTTAGCTGAGAGTCCAAACAGTGTGACAATTATACACTATTTCATGGTATCATACCTCAGAGTCAGAAACAAGAAGTTTACAACTGATGAAAGATTTGGGTGAGATTCAGTTCTTCCCTCTCAGCTATTCTTAATACTTCATGTGTAGTAGGTGTATGATGCAGTAGCTTATAACCCTGCAGAAATTCCTGTTCTGAAGATTTATTTTGTGGAGCCAACAAGACATGCAGATCAGAACAAGTAATTTCAGAGAAGCAGCTGGCAACTGGCATGTGAGCTCCAGTGCTGCTGATCCTGAGTGAACCCATGCCCTGCATGCACCAGGTGATTAGTGGCTGATCAAGGAAGGAAAAGAGAATAGATGGAGTGGGAAAGGGAAGAAAGCATCTGTAAGATGGACACTGACTCTGGATCTGGGAAAGGAGGCGTTTGCAACACCACACAACAGAGCATTGTCCCTAATGTCACACTATGGCTGAGAACCCAGAGCTCAAGGCTGTAGTGAAGAGATCAGCGTAACAGTTTAACCTGTCTGAGGTCAGTGGTTTGATGTGCTAATGGGAATTGAAAACCCCTTTTTAGGAAAGCAAAATTACTAGATTTGCATTTGAGCTTTGATTGACTGATGAGTCAAACTCTTGGCGTAGGCTTTGCAGTGAGATTACTTCAAAGTTGATTTATTATTATCATCATCAATGCTATTTTGAAGTATAAACTCTGATATTGTAAGGGAAAGGTCATCCACCTTTGAACTGTAAAATATCAGGTTATATTTCTTCCCCAAAATAGTGATTGAATTTGGTGGCAGACACTTTGCAAAACTGAGGAGGCAGAGTGTAGTAGAAGGACAAGGTGGTGCTGTCAGCACCACAGATTTCTCTCGGTGGAGTGGTGTGGTGGCCAGGCTCCCAGCCCTGTGGGAGGTGACAGCTCCACTCTGTCCTTGATGTGTGACAGCTCTGGGCTCCTGACTTTGTGCTGGGCCTGTTCAGGGATATTTGGATGTGGTTTATGCAGTCTTTGGTACCTGTGCTGTGGATTGCTCAGTCCTGCACTACAGCTTATGGAACTATGACTAGGACAGGGAGTATTAGGATAAATTGTAAGATAATTCTGAAGTGTATTGATTGCTGGCAAACTGTTGAAGCAAACAATTTCTGGAAATACTGTGGTATAAAAACACTTTCAAATAATGCTGCAGGGGAGATTTCAAGTGTGCATTATGGTAGCTAGAGTAATGTTAAAATATTTATCTGCCGTTATTCTTAAATTCATTTAAAACTTAATCTGACTCTTATGATACAGTTAATCTCCAGTGACTAATCCGACAATTACATGCTTCCTAATGAGTAGTCTGAACATGACTGACCTTGTAAATACTTTGGCTCACAAAAGAAGTACTTTATGTTGGTAAATTCCTTTTCTCCAAGTTTCAGTGGGAAATATTAATACTGCCTATGACTATGCGAGAACAGGAAACAAAAATGAACATTAATACTGAAAGTGTCTTGTACAAAAACTACAATAGCTTGTTAACTAAGACTGAGCATCATCCTCCCCCACTGTGAGCACATCAGTTAATCATAGTAGGCATTACTCAACTTCATTTGGCATCAGTAAAATTTCAGATGTAATCCAAATAGCAGGGTAAATCTTTCCCTAATTTGATGAGAGTATAATTTTAATAGTAGTCTTCTTCTTTATTTCACCATAGCCTCTTGTAGAGCTGGGGAGCAATTAAAATGTTGGCTGTGTTATAAAGAGTTCTTTGGATGTTGACCACTTACAGAGAGAGTCATACAGCAGGGAATCTTTTTGCTTAAAAAAAATTTTTTAAAAAGTGCTTTTGCCAGAAAGGTGATAACAAGGATATAGCTCTTGTAAGACTAGCCAGTAGAAATGACCATAGTTGATGATTTCTCCAGTAACAAGCCCTGCTCCTTTGCAACTCTCACAAATGCACTGCACAAAACATATTCCATCTGCTGCAAACAGAACTTTTCCCCTATGCTGTAAGCAACAGTCAAATACTGTAAGTTGTGGTCTTTTTTGATCAGCTGGACTGACAAGGTGGTGTTTGAGATTTCTCCCTTTTGGAGTGTTGCCATATCTACTTAGTGGGAGCTTGCAGATTTTCCCCATCTGTTCAGAGTCTACCCTATCACCTGATAAATACTTTAGAGCACACAGTGGACATATCCTACTTTCAAGAAGTCAGTGAGGGCAAGAACTCCTCCAGTCTGTCCATACTAAACTATCCTGTAAGCTTTCTGTGGCACATTTCATTACAATACAGCCACTGGATCTGTCTGCCTTTGTAAAGCAGGCAAATCCTATGAAAATAGGTAACTGATATAGAAAAATAAATGCTCTAGATTTTTAGACCTTACTAAAGACTGGGGATTTTTTAATAGCAGAAGAATGATTCCAAAAATTACAGTTGTTTACAGAAGGGTTACATTCTGCCATCTATCTTTGTGCAGAAGTCCCATTGGGGTCTCTCAGCAGGCTACTCCCAAAACACAGATGTTTCTGGCTATTCATTCAGTGTTTTAGTTCTGCTGGATGCTTCTTACTCTCTAGCTTTTTGTTACTGGGAGCTTGTTAAAACATAGATGTTTCGTTTTGTTACCACCACCAGCGCTTCCTCCGAAGTTACCTAACCAAAAAAGTCTGTATAGCTGCCACTGGGTGGTGTATGCCTTGTGAAAGTAAAACTTTCAGAGTTGTCTATAAGTGGAACTTCCAGATCTAACCCAAAAGAAGGGGGTGTGTATACATCCATGTCCTGGTAAAATTCAACTTTGAATTGGGCAATAGAGTGTGTGTTTATATTTTCCTTCTCAGTTCTTATAAGTTTCATGCTTTCTTGAGAGCCACCTACTTTTACAAACATGGAAAGGCCCTTAGTATGTCTGCAGGCATCTTGAATTAATCACAATTATCTTTAGGACATAGTCCATATGTCAACCACCTAACATTTTTTTAAATGCAAAGGAAGATGCCATTTTCTACCACTTCCATGTCCTTGATGTTGTTGTTCAAATTCTAAGAAGATTTTTAGAACCTTTGTGGTGTAGCTTTTGGTTAGATAGCAGAATTTCTTTTTGTTAGGTGTCACAGACCATGCTGAGCCAGGATTTAGGGCATTGTAAACTGCTTGTGCTTCTGTTCCACCAACTATTTTGTATCAATTGGCTGATAATGTGTTCATAACCCACATATTTGACTGTCCAAAGTCAGCTCTAGAGCTCTGGTTATGTCACTGAGGCTGAGTAATTGCTGAGTCTTTCAGAATAAAGAGAAACTGCAGGAGGAAGAGGAAAAAAACATTTTACCTTCCACTGCTTTACTTTATGCATACCATCCAATTCAAGTTTATGTGTTCTGTTGGTTTCTTCTTTACCTAGCAGCTCCTCATAAATATCAAAAGGCAAACTGTAATGCTAGTATGAGTATCCTATAAATTTTTTTATAGGTTAAGTCTGAACATGCTAGACAAGTATAAAAGCAACTTCTGATTTCATCCCTTTAGTTTGCTCAGACGTCCAGAAAAACTACTAAGATAGTGAAATTAAGTTTTCCCCATGTCTATATCCACATACCAATTTTTGTATGGGGATACATAGCAATTATATGAAACCCATTGTGTTATCCTTTTGAGGCAGCAAAAGTTAAATTAGTGCTGGGAAGCTTCTCTCATGCAATAGCAGCGAGGGGCAGGGGGGGAGACATTTAAGAATATCTGTGATTTATGACTGGAAAGATTTCAACAAAATCCAACGATATGCCACAGCATATGCACATATGCCTGTTGCCTTATGTTTTTTGGTCTTGTAGGAAAATTTACTCGTAAAGCAAACAAGCTCCCAAAACACTGTTCAAAAGAAAGAAGGGACTGAGTTGGCTTGAAACTCAGTAAAGTACTTCTAGAGCCTGAAACTCTTACAAGAGTTTCTACTGACTAGAACTGATATGTATGTCCAACATAAGAGTCAATGGATGGAAAAAAATTAAGATACCAGAGTGTTTGGTCTCTGTATCAGTAAACAGTTCTCGGCCACTCTATAGACTTTGGTAGCAAAGAGCCTCTCTACCTTCGATGATATGGAAAATTACTGCAAACTTTTTACTGAAATGTGCCTCTTATAGCTGTTGGCTTTCTCTTCACTGCCATTTGGAAGTATTTGAATCAGAAGACACTAATGAAGACCCATTTTTTTCTAGCTGAACTGGCATAAGATAATACATGATTGCTGAACAAAATGCAAGAGGTGCAGACTGTTACCTTCTGTGCCTGAGCTGGCAGTGAATTATGAAGGAAGCAGGTTAGGAAATTAAGTGACCCAAATTACTGTAGAAAAGAGTTCAGGCACTCTGGGTGTCACCTTGTGCAATGTGAGATACGACAATATATCTCTTTCCCTGAAAATTGCCAGATAACATGGAGATGTGGCAGTGGTGCATCTGCCCTGAGTGGCATCCTGAATGATGCTGCCCCACCTGCACCTGACCCAGGAGGAGCCTGCTGGGTTCCTGATGCATTGTGCTGCTGTAGTGTGAATGACCAGGACTATTTTTGGACGTAACGAAATAAAGATGAAAGCTATTTTTCAGTACTAACTACTTTCTTCAGTTTGTCTGTGTGGTGAGCAGAGAGATTTTCTGACTCCTCTCAGAAGTTTTGGAGCTACCAATTCGATTGAGTTTTTCATTAGCACCAATATCCTATTAAGTTCCAAGGACAGGTATAATTCCATGTTATTTAATAGGGATTTTTCCATTCATCCTGCATTCCTATTTTCACAGGAAGCAATTATTTTATGCTACAAGCGTGACCTATTAGCCTTTATCACCAGGCAACCACACTATCACTATATACATACATAAATATCTTTCAGAACGTGCTTTCTCTCTGTCAGTTCTGTCTGTGTGGTTCAGCGTTCACACACAGTTCTCCATCTGCCAGGCAGGGTCTGTTCCTTCTGTGTGTGATTTGAGAGCACCCCAGGCACCTGCCCGGCTCGCAGATGGTGTTACTCCATCACAGGCTGGAGTCATCACTGACAGCACAGCGTACTTCGGGGAGATGAAAGAGGATGATGGAGTTAAGGTCTTACTGAAGACATGCCAGACAATCGGAGCCAACTATATATATTACTTTGTGTAATTTTTTGTTTCTGTCATTGCCAAACTGTGCAGGAGGCGAGGCTTTGTTTGTAACAAGTCTCCTACCTACTTTGGAGGAGGGGAGAACCCCCACACTGCAGAACCGAGGGCAGAAGTCACAATCTTACATTAAAACTGCCCCCACGAAACCTTTCAGTGGTCTGGCACTAGCTCTTCTAGATGCTATTTTTCTGCTTGAGTGTCTTTGGTTTGGCCTTTCCCCCCCCCCCCCCCCCACCCCTCCTCTTGGTGCTATTTTTTGCGAACGAAAAAAAGTGTTAAGCAGCCTGGAGCGGCAGCAGAAGGCAAATACGCCTGTACTGAAAAACTAAGTAAAACTTCGAGGAGTGTGTGAGCACTGGCTCCCGGGAAGGGGTTGAGCGGTGGGTCCCGCTGCCCGGGAGGAGCGGGGAGCGCTGCGGAGCGCCGCGGGGCCGCCGCTCCTCCCTTGGCCACCCGGCGCCGCGCCCGGGCACCGCGGGGTGAGCCCGGCTCCCGGTGTCCCCCAGAAACTCCCACCGCAGCGGGATGCCGTCCTCGCGGCGGTGCGCCTCGGGGCTGTGGGGCCGGGGAAAAAGACCTCGCAAGCGGTTGTCTTACCCCCTCCATTTTTGTAGCAGAGGTATGGAAATCGCCAGACGTTGGCCAGGTCCACGGCGAAGCCGATGACGGAGAGGAGGAAGTCGATCTTCTTGCCCCAGGTCTCCCTGTCCTGGGTGCCCCGCGGCGCGGGGGCGGCGGGCAGGAGGCTGCTGCTGGTGTACTGCACCCCGTTGTGCTCCTTCACCAGGATCAGCTCCACGTCCTTCTTCGGCGGCGGCGGCGGCCCCGCGCGGTCCGGCAAGGGGGCCACCACCGACACTTTGCGCTCGGGCTGGACCTGTTTGTTCATCCTCGCCTTAAACATCCAGAGAGAGCGAGCTGAGGAGGGGGCGCGGGCGCGCAGATAACGGAAGTGCGCTTCCGTTGGCGGAGGCGACTCCGCGCTCAGCCCGGCGGTGTCAGCGCGGCGGGAGCGAGGCACGGCCGTAATAAGAGCCATGCAAATGAGGCGGGAGAGGGGGGACCGCGGCGCCCCCGGGGAGCGGGGCTGCCCGCGCCCTCTTCCGCGGGGAGCGGCCGCACCTGGGGCCGCCCGGCCCCGCCAGCTCCGACCCGCGCCCCGCACTGCCCGGAGCCCCGCACTGCCCGGAGCCCACACAGCCCGGAGCTCCTAACGCCCGGAGCCCGCACCGCCCGGAGCCCCGCACTGCCCGGAGCCCCGCACCGCCCGGAGCCCCGCACTGTCCGGAGCCCCGCACTGTCCGGAGCCCCTCACCGCCCGGAGCCCCGCACCACCCGGAGCCCCGCACTGCCCGGAGCCCGCACAGCCCGGAGCTCTGCACTGTCCGGAGCTCTGCACTACCCGGAGCCCCGCACTGCCCGGAGCCCCGCACTGTCCGGAGCTCCGCACGGTCCGGAGCTCTGCACTGTCCGGAGCTCCTAACGCCCGGAGCTCGCGCGGCCCGGAGCTCTGCACTGTCCGGAGCCCCGCACCGCCCAGAGCCCCGCACTGTCCGGAGCCCCGCACTGTCCGGAGCTCTGCACCGCCCGGAGCCCCGCACTGTCCGGAGCTCTGCACCGCCCGGAGCCCCGCACTGTCCGGAGCTCTGCACCGCCCGGAGCCCCGCACTGTCCGGAGCTCTGCACTGTCCGGAGCTCTGCACTGTCCGGAGCCCCGCACTGTCCGGAGCCCCGCACTGTCCGGAGCTCTGCACCGCCCGGAGCCCCGCACTGTCCGGAGCTCTGCACCGCCCGGAGCCCCGCACTGTCCGGAGCTCTGCACTGTCCGGAGCCCCGCACTGTCCGGAGCCCCGCACCGTCCCTGGTTCCCCGCCGAGTTACTCGGTTCGGCTCCGTCCTGCCGCAGAGTACGGCGCGCTCGGAGCTGCTGCATCCCGCCGGGCAAAACACGCATCCCTAGCCCAGGCAGCTGAAATTGCCGTTAGCAGGCAACAGGTAGATTGCATTGCCCACTTCTCTTCTTTCTCGGCTGATCTCCCCTGTCCGCTAGTGTGGCTTTAGTTAAACGGTAGAATTGTTGTGTTTTGACATCAGTACCTGGGGGGATGCAGGCTGCACGGCAGAGCTGGACAATGCTAATGCTCTTGTGCCTGGGCTGACGGATGCCCAGCTTCTTTCATGGCAAGTAGGAGGCTGGTTGAATTCAGTTATCAGGCTGAGGCATTTGTGGGACATTAGCTATTTACTGCTATACAGATGGAACCCGAGTCTTTTCCATGTAAAATGGGGAAACAAGTATCTGGCAGAACAGTGATTGGTGCCAGAAGATGGCTAAATGCAGCTGCAGAAAGGGGTTTTCAGGGGCTCTTCTTGTTGCAGCTGTGAATAGTAACTCTACACCCTGTGTTAGTTAAGGGAATAAAATTTGTTCTCAAAAGACAGAAACCAGCTTTCCCTCCCCAGTAGTAAGTAGCTTCCCTTCTGCCGGTCATCAGTAGGACCAGGTCAAGACACAGAGGATTCTCGAAGGTGTTACAGCCTACCATACTTATTTACTCTGCTAGAGCTGATAAAACACTTTTACATATATTGTAATACATAAAGAGGTGATAGTCAGAGTTCATAAAGAAAACCAGATTTGTCTGCAAACTTGGAATGTGAAAAAGAATATCACCTCAGAGTTAAAGTTCACATATTGGCTTCCACCCCATCTCTCTTTAGGCCACAGACTAAAAAGGTGCTAGCAAGACAGCTAGTGACAATATACAGATTTTATGCCTTCACAAAAAATGCTTGGTTCAAGCTCCAGCATCCAAGCTCTGACTTGAATCCTAAAGCCTTCATTGGGTGAAGTATTTGAGCAGTGGCTCTATGTTCCAGAGCACTTAGGTGCTTAGACCATGCAGCTCATATGTTCTCTTTTGGTCACTCTGTGACTTCTTGTCCTTGTCTCTTTCCAAGACACCACACAAGACTTTTTCTCTGCTTTTGGACACTCCATGCCATACGTGCTGTCTGTATGACTATCCCATGGTGCCCTATGAGCAGTTGCTGTTTTCCTGTGCAGTGCAGCCCACGGGATCGTGCTCGTGCGCAGCTGCGCTGCTGCCTCCCCCTCGCAGCACCCATCAGTCACTCCACAACATGCACCAAAACCACCAAACACAGACCGTGTGCCATGCACTGCCCCCAAATACGCCTGGCTCACCTGAGTTTAGGTGAATCTGCACCCCCATTCTCCCACAGCAAATACAGGGCACGCTCTGTTTCAGACATAAAGGCAGCCTCTGCTCTCAGCTGCACAGCCCTGAAGGCATCTTGTTGACAAACTCACCAGATAGCACTGTGGGTGTCTCTGTCCCATGCCCTGGTACCTATGGGGAGGGGGAAGATGTCTGAAGGGGAACTGCTCCTTCTTGGTTCCACCACTCAGGGACTGCAGTCTCTCTGGGAGCTGAAGATGTAGTCTAGCCAGTAAGGAGCTTTTAAAACCTGGTTCCCCTCTCTCCACGTGACTATTACTGCCTTAATGATCTGCACAGACTTCCTACGCTAGACAGTGGCACTCCTGTGTTGCTTCTGGAAAAATAGGGCCTTGCTGAGGAACACCCTTTCCCCCACTAGGTCTCAATTAGCTGAGCTTGATCATGATGTCTATGGTGGGAGGAATCTAGAAAGCCCCCGCTTATTTCCTAAGAGAATTAAGTCACTCTGCATATATAGACACGCACATGCACATGCACACACACATATATATATATATTTTTTTTTTACATGTATGCCTTTAGTTCTTGCATGGAAAGTGTGCACAATCTGGTTAATGTAATATCTGCTGCACCCTCAAGGTAAGAAAGTCCTCAATTTGATTTTATGAAAAAGTTGCTTAATCTTGAATCTGTCTGGATCTTGTTATGCCTAATGTAGCCTGACAGTGGATAGAGTTGAAGTCAGAGAAGAGAATATTGTATTTAGAAGCCTCAGTGGGGCCAGGAAAGATGGCAGGGTGTTAGAGATATGCCACAGTTGGCTGGGAAACAGGTTGTAATTTACTTCAGTAAATAGTCAGGTACTGCTAGGTTAGTCATCAATAATTCAAATTCTTGTCTGTCATTTCTTGTGATGTATGGGAGAATATAGTGTGTGCTGTAGCAGTAAACTGAGGCTGTCACTCACACATTAGTGTCTAGGAAGAAAAAAACCCCAGTGAACAACAATTCTGCGTGTACTTTCAGAGTTCCATTTGCTGGTGGTGTGAAGGCTTACTGTGCTTGTTGGCAGCAGAGTTTGAATTCTCCAATGCTGGCAGCACAGCCCTCTGCCACTGACCTACAGAACTACAGGAGCTGCCTACAGTCCTTCCTAAGAACCTAGGAACGTCTTCTGAGAAGGGCAGTACCAAACAAACAGTATTTAAATAGTCTGGAACTTGCACTTTACTGTTGGTGCATCTGTAAGAATCTTGCTTCATGAAGTGTCTGATATGCTTGGTGCAAGAGCTTGGCAGTTGAGCCAAGGAAAACAGTAACTGAGAGAGGATATAATTGTTTTGTAAGTAAATTGAGATAAATGTCACTGAGAAAAAACACCACCACTGTTTAAACCAAAGGAATCACAATAAATTTAGTGGGAAAATGAAAAGAGTTCTAACTATCAAAGCAGTGAATGCAATGGGAACTAAGGACTTGGGGCTTGGGATATTTTTTTATGAGTAGTTTTATATGACAAAGTTGTTCCTTGACTTGAAGACTTGGGACATCAGTTTCTTATTATAATCCAAGACACAGTGAAAAAAGTAGAAAGGGGAACGGATGTATACATCAAGTATTTAATTTCATGTCCTGGTATACCTACAGAAACTCATTCTGGCCTTGAGGCTCACCATCACTAAAAAGACTAAACATTTTTCAAACAAAGTGCATAAGTTGAATGAGGTTAGGTTTAGTTATTCTGTAATAGAAGAAACTTGAGGAATAGCCAGTTGCTGCAGGAACTGGGAACAAAGCCTTCTGACTAAATCAATGTTAAAAGGATTTCACAGTGATAGGAACATGGCATTGGCAGGGGTGCCCATCTTTCTAGGTTAATAAGTAAAGGATGCCATGCCATGGACTATACTGGGCATCTTTTAATGACAGGAGATATATCAGCCCCAGCTTCTTGGACTTTTAAGAGTGGGTTGGGCATGTTTCCTTCACAATGTCTCTAAAATTACACTGCCATTCCAAATGTAATGTTTATTTGGTATTTAAAAGTTCCATGTTTTATTGTTACCAGGCTGCTGTCATCGTATCTCTTACCTAGAGGTAAAGAAATGCATCTCTTTCACTGAGAAGGGCTTGTTTGAGTTGGTTCTACCCAGCATTTTGACATTGTCTGTCATGTTACAAACTGTCTTCAGACTGAAAATAAATATTACAGAAACGCTTCACAGTATTTTGGTATTCTGTTCATGCAAGAGTACCAAGTTCTAGGGGAAAACAAGGCATCTCCCTGTTTCTCATGATAACAGCTTTTGTAACTTCCTTATCAAATTGCTTGAGATTGTCACAATACACACCTTCAAGGCACATTTTACCTGGGATCTGCTACCTCTGGCACCCGATGACCTTCCTGAGACCATCAGTGTCACTCAAAAAAGCTATCCCATGGCGTCTTTATTATTTTATAACATACAGAATATGTGTATGTGGATAGGATGACACTGAAGTCCAGCAGTTTTTATCCCTCATAATTACACCACTGCCCCTTCTCTATAGGCATAACTTTTTCACCTCTCTTTGACCTCTTTCCAGTTTACTAGCACTTAGTGTCTTTTAAAGATTTCATTCTCCTTTGGAACGTTTCATACAGTAGTTAAGTTTCAGCTTCAGCATATTCTTTCTTGCTATCTGTTTTGGATCACTAGCTCCTGCTGCTGCTTTAGCACCAGGCTCATTCTGTTCCAGTTGTATGAGAGCAATTTGCAAAGCTGATTGTTAAGTGGGGTGGAACTGGGAGCACTCCCAGTGTAAGTCTGACTGTGCATGGGGTACACTCCATCCTCCTCCATGCTTGGCTTGTGCAAGAGAGAAGTGTGTGCAGGGTCCAAAGAGTGCAAGGGTCCAAAAGGTGCAAAAGGGAGTAAGGGCACACACTGACCTCATCTCTGCTTTGAACGGCAGGAGAACCAGTACAGCCAGCTCTGCTGTAGTCCTTCCTTTGGGTTCACCAGGTTATATATCAGTGTAATCTTTCTCTTTTCTGGTTGGAATAAACTTTTCTAGAGCAAAAATGGCCTAGATTTTAGATGAAGTCTTACCAACCTTTAGTGAAATAGTAATAATTCCCAGGATAATCAGCCAATATTTTAAAGAGAAGGGGATCTCACTTGCCTTTTTCACATCTGTACTAAATGTCTGTCCACAAACACCCAAGTCATTCTTCTCTGTCACTTCTCTAATTCTTCAAGACCAGGTTTACCATTTCATTCTGTTTGCTTCCATCCCACCTCTGTTATGCTGGGTTTCCTTTTATTCCCTGTGTGAGTCCCATTCTTCACTGATTAAATGTTGCCTGCCAACTTCATCTTCTCTAAATTTCATTAGCAAACACAAACTTTTGGGTGCATATTATTAATGCAAATATTTAATAAAATCATTCCCACTAACAGATCTTTCAAGATGGGTAATCTCACTTCAAGCCTGTAATTATTCTTACAGCACAACATAGTATTATATCCTCTTTAGTCAGTTCCTTTCCTGTCTTAACAATTCTATTTATCTCCATGTCTTCTGCTCAGACTAACAATTACAAATGTCATTGTAACAGCTAATTTGTAAAGTCGTGATAGATTAATATCTACCCCATTTTCCTTGCTTTTATAAGAGGCAATTATGAGAAAAAGGTACCAGATTAATCTGTCTTCCTTTGGGAAGCTGGTTTCGCATGTAGGAGTTTTCTGTGCTTGTACACCTGTGGGTAGAATTCGTGAAAAGGGTTTTAACTTGGGAGCTCCATGTGGTCATAGCATTATTTGTATCTGCCTAAATCAAGGTTTTTCTAAGATACTTCATCATTTCTGTCATCTGCAGACCCTAAACAAGGCACCTCACTTGGTGTCTAAAGCTAGACTGGAAGATGACTCAAAATATCCAGCGATATAAAAATTTGCTCAAATTCATGTGATCCTAAGGTGATTTTTAACTGCACTGCTGATGGCAAGGTTTTGGGTATTATTTTCATCCTGTTAAAAGACTAAACAAAAATCCAGAAGCAATCTGTTCTTACTTGCTGGGAGGACCTGTCCTTTCTTTTGCTGCCAGTCTCTTGCTGATATCGCAGCTTGTACAGCAAATAAAATATGTCTAATTGTGCAGGCTGCAAAAAAAAAAAAAAAAAAAAAAGATTGAGAATGAGCTTGATATCTTGCTTAATTAAAAATAAGTACCTTAATACAGGCTACTGATTTTAGGTTTATTGTGTACTATACTGATCAGTGAACATTCAAAGTCAATCTTTATGTAGTCTCATTCAGTTTAAGAGGGATCATGCACCTTTATCTGAATGCACAATAGGATGAATTATTTTTCCAAATGCAAAGCAGATGATTTCACTGATTACAATAAAGTCCAAACAAAGAGTGCAAACATTTAAATTTTTAATGGTTGGTGCTTTCTACTGGGCCAAATATTTGGGATCAAATTTCTTCCTTTGGTACAGAAACAGAACTCTCTGTGACCAGTGAGAATGATATGTGGAAAGATGATGCGGCAATAAAAGCCTCACTTATCTAAGTTCTGTTTCTCATTTTTGAGAATTCTCATTTTCTAAGAGTACTCAGAAATAATCAAATTATACTAAATAACATTGGTTTTTTTCACTACAAGAAGGCTTGCAAGCAGAGGTTCACACTGCAGTTGCTTACACTGTGGCTATATACAAATCAGAATTCTGTTGTGCTAGGTTCTGGACATCCACAAGGACAGAATAAAGTTAGATTCACCTAATCTACCTAGAAGCAGTGAGCTTTCCATTGCTGTTACTTGAGAGAAAGGATCATTGTGGCTGTTAGTGGTCCTAAGGCAACTCATTTCCTTAAGCTTTTGATACTGTGATTCCATGTATTTGAGACAGAAAGAAAAAATCTACTAGCTAATAAAAACTAGTCTCCTCAAAAACACTGAAAATGACCAATTATTTATTTCTCTTAAGAAGAAAGTAAATCTCTAAAAATATCAACTTTTGAAAAGATTCAAGTCTCATCATGGGTATTAGCTGAAGAGCAAAAAATAGTTTCTCCCCAAAGCTTAAGAACTTTTTGTATGTCTTGCCTTATGAAAGTTTACACATTAATCTTACAGGCATCTTCACCTCATGTATAGGTTTGAGTGGGTTTTACCTGCTTTTACTGTCCAAAACCTTTGCAGTTTTATAGCAACAGGCACATCAAGTTGTGAACTGATTTAGTACTCGGAAACCTCCAGTTGTCCTTAATTGTAGCATTTATCCAAGTGCAACACCAAGTAGCAATTTAGCTTTCCAGCTAACATTGAGTAGTTTGGACAGTTCTAAGTAAATTGTTTTTGTCGAGCTGATTGTTTTAAAATTAAGCCTCCAAGCACTGAAAGAATCAGCAATGCCAAAGGAGACTCAGAGGCTATCCTCAAAGTTATGACAAGTCAGGCACTTGGCAGTTTTCACAATGACCTATATTTTAATATGGGCTATTGGATTATTTCTAAAGAGGCTTCTTAGCCATAAAAGAATTATGCTCATTGGCTGGGCTGTGGCAAAAATACAATTGAATTAAGGATTGAAATAATTTAGGATCCAGCTGGACAAGTTGTCCCTGCGGCTGAGCAGTAACAGATGTATTAAGCATTGGAAATTGCACAGAAAAAAAGGTATAATTGATCTAAGGTAACCTCACTACTTTATATTAAATAAATCAATGCTGATAAGCTGAAAGGTTAGAAGCAAGAAGCTGAATAGAAGGAAGGTGGACTTGGAAAAAAGCAACTCTAAGTAAAACAAGTTAACTTTTATGTCCTAAATATGGTAGGGACTATGGACACTCGATTTCTCTAGGTACAGTGGCTGTGAATTTCCAAATCAGCAGAGCCCAGGGGAGTATTTGGGGATGTGAAGCAGGATCTGCATTTTCTATAGGAAAAACAAAAAATTATAATTAATAGCTTTTGTGTTAATTTGTGCATCTACAGCCATTTATTACTGAAAACCACAGGTGACCCACAGGGCTCACTCATACGTACCTGTATCTATCTCTGCTGTTCAGCTCAAGGATTTAAGGTTTCATTGTAAAAACCACATTTCACCGAGCACATGAGGCTTTTGGAGTGCAGTGTGCATGTGTGTTAAAAGAAACAGGCAAGCCCAAAATGTTGGCCAGTAACGCAGGAGACAGTAAATTCCTTCTGGAGACACCCAGTGCCTGAACATTAGCAAATGCAGAGGTACTGGAGGAGGAGGCTGTAAAATTAAGAGCATTGTCCTTTTCTAGTTAAAAGTGATTTTTTAAAAGTCAGAGGAAAGCTTTACAAGGTGCAAGCAACTTAAAATAAACTTGTATATGTATTAAATGTAGCTGGAAATACTTCAGGGTAATCGGAGACAGGAACTCCCAATTCCATTTCTCCCTTTCCTGGACTAAGCACAAATAGTTTCATTAGGAATTTACCTTGTTTTGCAAAGAATGAAAAAAGATATATTAAAAAAATATTTGAATTATGGCTTTAGGGCACCTCTAGCAAAGTGAACTCAGACTTGCATGACTGGTGCTTTGGGTGTGCGTGTATTAAACGGGGGCTCCTGGAGCGGGGCAAGAGCCGCCCGAGGCGGCGGAGGCGGCTTTGCCACGGCGGGGCCGCTGCAGCCGGGAGGGCTCCCGGTGTCCCGCAGAGCAGGAGAGCCGGGGGAGGGCTCGGCTTCGTCCAGACCGGCCTTGCTGCGCTGCTTAAAGGGAAAATCGTGCCCGTGCCAAGGGAAAATCGTGCCCAGCGCTCTGCGCTGGTGGCAGGCTCCTGAGGGGATGCAGGCGGGAGCAGCTCTCCCCGATCTGCGGCAGCCAAGGCGGAGAGCGGCCCTTGGGCTGCCCTGAAGCTCCACCTGCTGGATGTGCCTCCCCGCTGGATGTGCCTCCCCGCTGGACGTTTCTCCCTGCTGGATGTGTCCCCTGCTGGATGTTTCTCCCCGCTGGATGTTTGTTTCTCCCCGCGCTCCGGGCCCGGGCCCAGCGCCGCCGCCCGCCCCGAGCCGCGGCCGCTGCGGAGCCGCCCCTCAGGGGAGCCGCGCTTGGGGCTGGCCTCTGCTTCCAGTCATCACTGCAGAGCTCCCAAAAGGCTCCAGCTCACTCGTTTCCCAGAGAAATTAAAAACACCAGCTTTGAAAATGAGGGAAATCCAAACTTCCTTAGTGGTGCAGCAAATATGCTGATTTAAAGCACACACCTGAGAGCTGTGAATAGCAATGCTAAATGTCAGTTCTGGATGCAAAGTCAAGCAATCAAAGTTTAGGAAATGTTGTTAAGCTAATGTATTAGTTAAGATTTTGCTGTGGCACGAATGAATAGAAGAACTGAGACCAGAACATGCCTCTGCCTGACATTTCTCTGACACACCAGACATCCTCTGTCTCTGCCACTTCCAGGAACTCAAACTTTTGTGACCTATCAATTCCATGCAGATCTGCTGAAGCTAATGGGAAATTTTGTCTGGTTGTGTCTTGTCCTCTACAGGGAGGAATCTTTGATGCAAAAGAAAGGGGAATGAAAATTCTGATTTTGAAACTAGACATAGATTAGAATAATCAGTTGTTTCTTACTTCCTTTCAAATAAATGAGCTGAGATGTAACCAGCAGGTAAACATGCAGTCATACTTCCTTTCTGTGATTATTTAGTTTTCAAGCTGCTCTTAATCAAAGTATTTTTCTTGCATTTCAGCAAACATAACCATAGAAATGTCTAAACATAAAATTATGTAATTAAAAAGATCATGTTACTTTTGCCATCTAAACCTTAGGTTTATGTTCTGAAATAGTAGTGATACCAGAAGATTAATCACCATGAGACATTCTTTGTGAGACATTGTATTCTGAAGGAAAAAGGGAACATTCAGATGTATCCTCAACACAGAAAAATATCTCTCACTTTCTGAAGATTTTCATGCTGCAATCTCTTGGTGTCCAAGTGTGTATAACTCCTTGTGGTCAAGGTCCAAAATTATCACAGAACAGTAAGTTGCTCATCCTCACTCCTAATTCTTCAAAGAAGCTCTTTGATTAATGGCAGGCTGTTGTTAGATATTACTTTGGGCAAGGATCAGCCTTGAGCTTCCATACACACTGCAGAAGGAAGGGCTCTGAGCTGAGGCACTCTGATGCAAGTGAGCAGAGCTAGACACAAAACTTTCAGAGGAAGTTGAGAAACATGACTTCTCCTGTTCTCTTGTCTTGTTTTTCTTTATCAGAGAGTAAAAAAAAAATAAAGAAAGAAGATAGGGGTAGGTACTGCTTGGGTAGGACTCTGTGTGCTGTCAGCTAAGAGCTGGCTTGCTTATTTAGGCTGGAAGAAGGAATAGGTGAGTGTATTTGCTAGTTAGCACAGGAGCTCTTTCAATAACTTAGAAGTAGGGAGGAAATCATGGCAGAGTTTGAGGATGGGAGGATGAGTTATTTGAGAGTAGGAAGCTTTTTCCTACATCTTTTTTTTTCCTTTAGCAGAGCTGTGCTCTAGGAGAACCTAGGTCAAAATTGGAAGGAAAACTCTACATTGAAGGAATACTGTTCACATAGTTATTATGCCAGTATATGCTGATTTAGCAAGTCTAGAAGAGAAAAAATAAGATAGAACCAAATGAAGTTGGTGTGGTCAATAACTTCATCAAGGAGAGGGCTACTGAAAGCAAAACTATCCATATTTTACTACATCTAGGTCAGTGACTAGGTTGTCTGCTTTTGTTTTGGTACAGAATTTCTGCAGTTGTCTTCAACATTCCGCTTTCCTGTGGGCTTCATCCCTGCAGCTCTTGATCTGTGTGTCTGTAAGGACTCACAAACAGGGTTTAATGCAGCGGCAGCACTTCAATATTCTCTTTCTCAATCAATTAATAATTAACATTGACCACCGATGAGTCTCATATTATTTATCTTATACTTTTCCCTATTTTCTCTTAATCTTATTCTTTCTTCCCTCTTCTGTGTTGATCTCAGCAAAACTTTGTTCCAGACCCTACAGGGAGAAGGAGAAAATGGGTCAGAGCCGCAGAGGCAGCAGCAGGGCACACTCTTCTTACTGGAACAAGTCTGGGGCCAGGAAACGAGAAGTGCTGGAAGCTTTGTTTCTGTGGTATAACAGCACAGCTCTGATGGCACAGTAATTCAGTTTTTTTACTTTTAGGAACCACTAAAGCAGTACTGATGCTTCCTTAACTGTGCTGGTTCATTATCATAAAATGCAATTTTCTGATTCTGGTATACAGTTTGTAGGACCTATTTTCTGGTTCTGCTTCTTGGCAGATCTACCTGATAATGCAGCTTCCAAAAATGCACATGAAAAGGTCAGGTTTCTGTGCTGAATAAATTATTATCTGTATTTTGGTGGGGTTTGGCCCCTGATGTTATAGGCTATGTAAAATGTCCAAAATAAAGGCCAGTCCAAATCCTAAAGAATTCAAGTTTAAAAAAATAATCAGATAAGAACATGTAATAAGGTCACATCAAAATCCTAACATTTTGGAAGGAATTTGGATGTGAATTGGATCTTGGAAGCTCTGGAGGATTTATAATTAAGAATACCAACTGAAACTCTGGTAGAAGCCTTGCCATGACTTTGCTGACATTAGCACTAGGCTGATTTGCTGGGATTGATAGGGACTTTCTTCTTTCTTGTTTAATAATGTATTTCCTCTTGGAGGAAAACTGTGGTAGTAAAATTCAGCAAAGCCAACAATGTGTCTCATAAACAAATTAATTTCCTTCTTCAAACATTGTTTCATTCAAGAGCAATACATTCAAAATTCCTTCTAGTGCTGGGTTTTTAACTGGTTCCTTTTGCAGGAATGAAACAGCCATTCTTTGAATCTTCCCCGAAGTTTGCTGAATTTGTTAAAATTTGCTATACTGAATTTCAGTAAGGGAACAATCCTGTTAATATAATTAATATATTATTTTATTTAGTGCTTCTTAGGAAAAATCCAAACATTTGTTTGTAATGATGAGCATTTGCCTGTAATATGTGTAGAAAATCACCTTTAACTTTTTCCCTAGAGGGATGCAGTTGAGCAGTTGAGTTTCAGGGTTGTTTAATGATATATAAAACAAACAAAGGAGGGATACCTTTTCCTGTAGTGAGGAGATTTCGTTTCATCTGCTTCTGAGAAAGCCTCAGATTTCTGGTGGTGAGACATTGAGTGAAATAATTATGCAACTAAAGGTACCATGATTTTAGCATTAATATTAATATTTCTGGAAGAGCCTTAATATTTCCTGGAAGGCTGTGGTTTAGGTTAGAGATTTGTATTTCCTCTTTTTTTTTTTTTTTTGGATGGTGTGGGATCTTTAAAAATATTTTTATTCAGTCAAAGAGTAGAGGAAAACAATATGTGAATGCAGTTATGTCTAAGACTGGTAGGTAAGGCTTGAGCTGTGGTGTAACCCAGGGCTGAATGTGTTCCATTAAAGTCCTTCATTAGATGTTGTCTCGTGATGAGTGGGTTCAGGGATCAGCAGCCCTGGCTTTTGAACCATTTATAAATTAATGAGAGCCCAAAGATGAATATGGTGATGAATATTGACTAGTTACAGTAGAAGCAAGAGGAGGTCACAGCAGAATGTGGCACCGTGGCAGTGCTCCCTCACCCAGGCCTGAATGAGGAAAGGATTGAACAGAAGCTGCTCTTGTGGGAAAAGAGCCAACACACACACACGGAGCTGCCTTGTGAGCAGCCCCAGCCCTCAGCAGCAAAAACCAGCTCAGTGTGGGGCTGTGCCATACAAATGAGATGAGCTTCTTCAAGCATAGGTGAGGCTCTCAGCACAGAAGGAGCTCAGGGCTGGTGGCACTGGGTGCATTACCCCCACTGCAGGGCTGCCTGGAAATTACCTGGCTGACTCCTGTGAGCCAGCAGGTCTGTGTCGTGCTGCTCTGCTGTGCCCCTGGCTGCCTGCTTGCCAGGATGAAAGTTGTTCTTCAACCAGCGCTGTGAAGGATGCTTGGCCTCTCATCAGTCTTTGTTTGCCCTAAGAAGGCAGTGGAGGAAGGGAGTGTGTGCTTTCTTACCAGTCTTGTGCTTAGGTCCTCCAGAGAGCTTTTTATCACAATTAAAATGGATTTAATAGGGATTTTATTCTCTTCTATCACACCATCTTTGTGCCCTGGGCTGTGTTTTCTGAAAAAACAGACTGCAAATGTATTTTATTGATACTTGGTCCTCTGAGCTGTAGGTAGCTTTTGGAACATGGTACATTAGGCACAGGGGTACCTTTGCCCTTTAAACAAAATGACCTTCTGTCTCTGAATACTTCCATACAGTATTTATCTAGAGATCAAGGTAAATTTTTACCTATCTGAGACACTTCCTCTGAAGTAACTGTTTCTGAAAAATACAGATGAGCTCTTGATTTTTTAAAAATCATTCTTCACTGTCTGAAAGTGGATGGCACCAGTGGGTTACAGGCACCTGTGTAATGACAAACTTCTAAGCCAAAGTAAATATTTTCTTTTGATGGACTATTACACCAGTAAAGACTACAGTTATGGAGTTATTTTAACTGAAGACTCCACATCTGTATGTGTTTTAATCCTTAGATTTTGGGTGACCTGATTGCAAAGTGCCCTTTTTAAGAGAGATAAAATGCTAACCTTATAATCCTGGCTTTTTTTATAGTTAAGATTGCATCTGAAACAATTGCCAAGGTGGTTTCTTTACTGCTGTTCTTAATTAGGAAGTGTCACCAAAATAAATTGGGTTCAGTTTTGCAGTATCAGTATCATTTATTATGGAGAGCATGGTAGGTAGATGGCTAACAACATCATGAAGTTATTTTGTATTTTCTCATTTAGGAGATGGTGGGATACACTGATGGGTGGGTCTGATTCAGAATCAGAATGGATTAGCATATATTTTTCATCTAAGAATTGTGTGGGAGTTTGCAATATTATAAAAAAAGGGGTGAAATACCTAATATTTATTGCACTTATAGAACAAATAACTTCCAGAGAAACATCCAGTGTTTAGGAATGATTCAGTCTTGATGAATTACCCTGCCATACACAGTGATATAGCTAAAGGACACTTCCAGCTGTCTTCATTTTGTGTGACCAGTGTGATATATTCCCAAGAGACTGAAGCCCTTCCTAAGGAGAGAATACTTTGTCCTGGTTGTATCAAAGTCCTTTCTCGGGTACATTGTGACATCCTTTTTTGTGGGGTGTGTTTTGTCACCGTGCTGTACAGGAGATGTGTGCGTAATAAATCCAGTGGAAATAAACAGTGTTTTCCCCCTTGTGAATATGTGATCCATGATTTATTTATCCACCCAGACTTAGACTAATAGCATGTCAAATGCTGCCTGTTTGTCTTCCTGTTGACATATTTCTATCAGCAGTGTCTTCTGTATTATGGATAGGAAAAATATTAGCAGATTTATAAAACAATGGCTTAACGAGACCAGTCTTTTGATGTAAGCTAGATGGACTCCACTAGGGAAAATAATAAGAGATTAGGTGGAGGGGAGGGTTTTTTTGTCTACTGTGAAATCATTCACATTAGGCTGGAAGAAGAGTAAATGGAGACAGACAGACTCCACCAGAAGGTCAGACACTGACCTGGCTGCTGGGCTAGAGCTTGCTGATGTACCCCTGTAACTGTACAGAGGGTTGAGATCTCTTTCCCTGGAACTTTGGTGTGGGAAGAATCAGGGTTGGTATCACAAAAATGCCTAGAGGCAGCAAGCAAGTCAGAGACAGCTGTAGGTTAGAGGTACAAGTATTTTGAAAGGGAAAAAGATGCTAAAAGAGTCTAAATGCATCATATTGCCATAACTATCAAATCTGTTTAATCTGTGGTTTTCGTTGTCTGAGGCTGAATTCCCCTTCTTGCATCTGAAAAAAATAGTGTGAGTGTTACAGAATGTCAAGTTGGACTACAGGTTTTGGAACATCATGAATGCCCATAGGTAATTCATGAGTCAGAACTCTTGTGTTTCTATGTTTGCTATACCAGTGCTCTCCTGTGCAACTTTTGGCATGGTAGTTGCCTTCTTTTTGCTTTGTCTATTTATAAACTATTAAATAGCCAGGAAAGGTGGAAACTGTTCTTATGTGCTTTATATAATACTTCAATGGCTGTTTCTTCAGCTTAAGCTGCAAAGTCCATTTTAATAAAATGAAAAATAATGGAGAGTATTGTCAAAGGTATCTCCTAGTACTTATTGCTCAAAGGCCTGGCTCTCTTTGGTCCACTAAGTACCTTTTCTACTAAAAGAGAAGTTTGCACTATATAAAGCATAGACTTTTGCCTTAAGTTTGGTAATATCAGAGGTATAAAGAATGGCTTCTGCCTGTGTTTATCTCAAAGGTTGTTTTAGATTTAGTGCAGCTTTGAGTTAATAATAGTTCAAACCTGAACTTAAACCATATAGGTGACAATGACACTGTTTCTATCCCCACTGTGTACATTGACAATCTAGCTTTCTGCTTACAAGAGATGGGCTGTTAAGGACATGATTAAATAACATTATGGAATCTGGCATGCTTTCATTTGAAAGGCCAGTGGACAAAATGTAAACATTTGAAATGATTTCTGCTTTGAATGGCTGCTGTAGTTCATGGCTGGTTATCTCCTGTTTCAAAGACTTCCGGCATTGAGGAAAACAGCTTTTCTAAAAGCTGCTGGCAGTTCTGGTATGACTCCTTCTAGTCTCCCACACTTTTTCCTGTTCATTTCTTTCTTATGTTTTAAGAAAACACTTTTGGATTTTCCTGCAATCTTTGATATCAGGAGATATGAGCAGAAACACAGACTTGCGTATCTAATTGTGCACTTGGCCTTATCTTTGTCTGCAAGCCTGATGTTTACCTTTGAAGAGGAAATTATTCTTTTTGAACAATTATAGCCTCTAAGCTTTCATCATGTCTCTCTAATCTGTAGAAGCTTTGCTTCCAGTGCACTGTCAGATGCTTAGTAAAGTTTTAGGAAAATTATGTCCTTAACAAAAAGCAAACAAAGGGGATTTTTAAATAAGAAAACTATTTTTAACAATAATTTGAACTGATCAAAATGTTATTGATAAACTGGTCTTCTAAATTCCATAAGAATAAAACTAAAATACTGCAGTAGGCAGGAATGAGCAGCTGTAGGAAGAGAGAAAGGGGGGAGCAGTTCATTAGATCAGAAATAGCTCTACAGTAGGCAATGCTGTGTTGCTTTTAAAAAGCCAATCTTTGCACTGGGTGTGTATGAACAGGAGCATTGACTACAAAATACAGAAAGTCTTCTTGTCTACTGAGGAATGGTTGATCTGGAGCTGAAGCTGAGAGATTCTCTCTCTGGAGAACCTAAATGAAAATAACCAGTAGTCTAGAAAGTGCAACCTGTGAAGAAAAAAAGAAAGACATTTTGCTTTTTGACTTAAGAAAGGCAGGCTGGGAGAGGCAACAATGAAACAGGCATGATTATAAGGTCTGGATATAGGTATGTGCAGTTATAAATAGTTACCCAGCAGAAAAATAGAAATTAATCAAGTCTCCTTGAGCGAGGTGAACACAATACTTCAGCTGCAAAAATATTCAGGCTAGACCAGAAGAAAAACCTTTCTAATAGCAGAAATTATTGAGCAATGGATCAGATGGGCAAGGCTCTGCAGTGCTCCTTTGTGGAGGCCTTTAATGGCAAGTTTAATCTAGGGAATTGCCACTCCTTCAAATGAATGTTCTTACCCATACCCAGTATAGAACAAAGCAAAGCACATGCAGCTGCAACTTTAGAGGTGAGCCTTGCTTGAACCTCTTTTTAACAAATAATCTTCAGTCTTGAAAGGAAGACTTTCAACTGACTATATCCTGGAATAAAACTTGTAATAAAATTTAACAGATGAAAAAAGCTAATATTGATTTATTATCAACACGGTAAAGCATGTAGTAGCATGAAAATCAAGAATAGTCATGAAGTGGGAATAGAGGAGGGGCATATATTTACTTTCAACCTGTTGCAGCAGGAAGGGGCTTTAAAAGTAGTGCTTAGCCAAGGTAATGAAGTATTTTCTATTATAACATTGTCATGTTTCTCTGAGGTCTCGCCAGTAAAGCTGTAGTTGCTATAGAATATCTCAAAGTAAGAGGATGGCATAATAAATAAAATTTAATTAGTTGTGTTCCTTGATGCTAGTGATGCAATTGTCAGCATCCTTACAATAACTAGTCATGGGAATTTTTCCTGATTATTAGTATTGTTTTCTGCTTTTAATAAGTACAAAACATCTGGTTGATACCTACAGGATTAAACATTCACTGAAGTGCTTAGCAGAAGCTGGGTCCTTAAATGACCCTCCTGTATTTCCTTTGTCATGGCACTAAACCTGCTGTGCTTCTTGAACTTTATCTGAGTAGGTGCTGCATACTGTATTTATATCAGACACATTTTATTGTTTGCATTTTGGCTTTATGAAATGTCAGAATTAATCTTATACTAATGAAATGTTCAAATTTCATCTCAGCTATGAACATAGCTGCTAATCCTATAAGATGTTTACTTTCTGCCTCTCTGGATATGTATAGTAACAGAGAGTCTGCAAACTTAAGCACTGCTGACAAACGTCTCCCTACTGCTAGTCAGTCTAATAAATGTTATTTCATTGAGTAAAGATTTAAAATTAATTAACTCAATGTCATTAAAATCCCTCGCAACCTTTGACAAATTTGCTCTTACTGCAGGCCAGTAAAAGTAGGTACCTGAATACTGCATGTGTCCCTGAATCCCACCAGATCTGGTAATTTTTATGTTTTAATATTAAATCTAACTTTAATCATTGTGGAATATAACTTTTTATGGTGGTAGCTATGTTTTAGGTGGAAATGTGGAGGGAGAAAGTGGAGAGAAAGGTAGGTTGTTTCAAGAGATGCCAAATAGAAGGGAAAAGGTGAGCCAGAGGGCACTGACCAGAGTCCTATGTTCCAGCAAATCACACAGAGTGTAGCTGCCCAACCTCCCAAGCCTCTCCTTAGCATTTCTCCTGTGGCATTCTCAAAGTGAGAGCTGTGTAATTCTCAGCATGAAAGCTCAGGCTGCATTCCTTGCTGAAGGCTCTAGTCAAACAGTTCACAGCACTGTTCGGCGTGGGTGTGTTTGTGTATGTAGGGACATTTTTTACATTTAGTTTCTAAGTTTCAGGCCCTGATTTTTCACATCCACAGGCTCTGAGTGGCTCTTGGCACCTATGCAAGAGGAGCCTGCTCAGGCAGAATGGTATATTTATTTTCACTGGCATGGTGCCTGAGGAATTACCCAGGAATAGGGCCCTGGTGGGCTGACCACCATAGAAGCAAGGTCTTGACAAATGTTTCTCAGACTTCTGATATGCAGGGAATATTTTGTTTTAGATGGGAATTGCCAGGGAGATGGCAGATATGGCCAAGCAGCCCTTACCCTGCACAGCTCTTCTAGGAATGGTCAATAGAGCTGTCACACAACACAACCCTTGGCTGGACTCCTGGGTTCTCAGTCCAGCTCTGGGGTGTTGAGAAGGAAAGAATGGGCAGAGCACACAGCTGTTGTGCAGTTTCCCCTGTAAACCATTCAGGAATCACAGAACTTTGCCTCCTCTTTATCCCCATGCCATGGAGCAAGCTGATGAGGAAGAGGATGTAACACTCACAGGAATATTGTGGAATATGATTTGGCACCTCACTCGTTCTGATGCAGATGAGCACAAGAGTTCAGGAGCAGCAGTCACTGATGGTGCCTCTGACTGGTTCTGCTCAGGTGAGGAGAGCCATTTTCAGATGCTTTCCATCAGAGTGTTACTACTCCTCATAGTTCTGATGGACAGCAACCAGCCAGGAATTGTGTGATTTTGGCAGTTTAGTGCCAGATCTTATAGAGGTATAACCTGACATGAAACCTGGATGTGTCATCTCTGTTTCCACTTATATAGGAAGTGACTGATGCAGCAAAGGAAGTACAAATAGTTTTAATTTTCTTAGATTGAAAGATCTTTGTCTCAGGAATCAACCTCTGGTGTGGCCAGTGGAGACCCTGTTAATTCACCTTCCTTAAACTTATAGTATTTGTGTCTTTGTTGTTCCAGGGTGTACAAAGAAGGTCCACTTTTCTAGGTGACCTAGCATTGCCTTTCATGTGTTCAGAAACAGGAACGTAGATTAAAAAATGTAAATGAGATTTTTTCATAGTGTATATAGTTATCAAACCTCATGATAACATCATCCCATGAGCCCGTATTATTGTGAATAAGTTGTGTTTCCCTCTTGTAATACACTTGTCCTTGTTTGATTCTTGCCTGTGTTAAGATTGCTGGAGTTTCTTGCATACTTTAAAGTCCATTTTTTTCTACCCATGAAGGATTTATGATCAAGTCCATGTCAAAGCAAGACAGAAGTCCTGATTCAATAAATGATGTTTTCTATGGTGACATGGGGCCAGGACTCACAATGATCCTAAAGCAGCCCGTAGACTTACGAACTTACACCTCAGGAAGTCTGAGGCAGAAAGGTGTCATCTCTCAATGCCTGATCGAGAGCCATTTTATGTTCAGTATTTTTAAACTTCTCCTTCTGTTTAGTTCCTGCTCTACCACTTAATGTAATGCCTGTTTATTGCAGACTGCTTTTAGTTTGGTCCTTTTAAAAGCTCCCTGAGGCATGATGATGCCTAGAAATTAATGTATTCCCTTCCTGCACACCCAGCAGATGTGTGTATATTGAGTTAGTGTCTCTAGTGTTTAGCTAATTTCTCTTCAGAGCATGGTTGAATCACTGCTACATACCAAACCCATTTGTGGCCTTTCCTCTAAGTACAGGGAGGTAGATTTATATACATAATATTTTTAGCTGTAAGTGCAAAGGGCTTGTATGACTTGCAGATTTTTATAAAATCACTAAACATGCTGTGCTATTGGACAGCACAGCTCCTGGTGCTGAACGTGGCTGGTTTCAGCAGGAGTGTGTGTAGGGCAGCCTTTGCATCCCAAGACCTTGAAGTGCTTTCCTTTGTCATCTTCACCCACCCATCTTTTTCTTTCTGGTTGGAATAGAAGTAATCTTTGAAGAGATGACTGCTGGTTGAAAAGCTGAGACTTTGGTTAACATGCTAGGTAAAAGCATCCTTGCTAAGAATTAACATGTATTCCAGTAAACTGTATTCCTGTTTCTCCTTCTCTAATTGGGACAAAATACTCTCCTAATGTTTGCAGTACTCAAAGCCATGATTGTTACAGCTCAGCTGTGGTTGAGGTCACTCATTTTACATGTAAATGGTGACACCTTATTTTCCATCAAAAAATGGCACTCTCTTTCCATGGATTTGCAGACCGTTATATCATAATCCCTCTTTTAGAGGTAGTCACCAGAAGTAAATCTTTGAAAGAGTATTGGTCCTGTCCTGCTCTTCAAGTCCTACCATAAGGCAAAATGCCACTACACAAAGAACTGAAAATGTTCAGGCTACACTGAGTTTACCAAGGCAAGACATCTTAAGCATGATTTCCTGGAAACTGCCCCCAGCCGCTGAAGGTAGGCAAAGTACCCTTGCCACTGTACAAAAAATAAAAAGACTCAGCTGTTCAAGTAAAGTCTTTTAAAAATATAGATTTATTTTAAGCACATGAAACATCAGGAGAGGCACAATTATAAACAGAGAAAGTAAAACATGGCAATGAACTTGTGGCCAGACTGCAAGCAATAACTTAGAGGCAGAGGTTACCATTTCACATACGAAAACTTGCTGGAAGTTGGTTATTATTCGTACTAGACAGACTAGGCTTTGCTCATCTCAGTTTTAATTTGAAAATACCTTCTCATTTCATCCCTTCCAAGTTTTTATTGAGAAGTATTTGCCTAAATAGCTATATATTTTATACAGTGCATAAAGTGCATTCAGATAAAGGATGGAAAAAGGTAAAGGCCCAGTTTCCAGTGCACTAGAGAGGACTGAGGCAAAACATATTCAAATCATTGACTGGAAAGAGCTTGGTTTTGAACCAAGCCCCAAGAACATGGAGTAATGGCACAATAACGCAAATACGGTTTCTAGGAGACAGCTCTAGATAGAAACTAAGTACTAGAACTATGGTTTGACAGCAGATTTGCCTTTCAAGCTTTGCAGAACAAGGTCACATTCCTCTGTTGATAATTGAGAGAATAAAAAAAATAGGCTGAAGTTTGAAATGCTCCTCCCAATATGATCCTGAACAGTTGTTACTGTAAACATGGTATCTCTTTTGAAATAATCCATTAATTCTTAGGTCTTACTACCTACATTTTCCTCTAGACTGTAAGCTTCTATCTTGGAATTCCAATTTGTTTTTTGTTGTTAGAAGTGCAGTCATTTCCATCTGTCACCAGCCTTTAGGCCTAAAGTGGTTTTTGTTAACATCAGTGAACCAGCATGTATTGTTCAGAAGCTTAGGCTTTCTGGTTCATAAGTAGTTAAAGGCAATCTAAGTACAGCCAAAAAACATAATCTTCAACTCTCAGCTTCCTGTAACTCATTTGTATGTCTCAGAAACTTGAGAATAGCTAAGTGATATTGCAAATTAAAACACTCTAGCATAATTTTTTTCCCTTAAGTCATGTTGGGGATGTAGAGGAATTGAGCAGCACCAAAAATACCACTTGTTTTTAGACAAGTGGCCTCCTCAGTCTCCATTCTGAGAGGTCACTGCACTGCTGGAGCCTCGTACCCCTCTTAGCACACCTGTTACTTTTGTGGAAGCATGAACTTGGAAGACACTGAACAACATTCCAGTACTATGTACTGACTTTAAGGATTGAACAGCGGTTTTTCCCTTACAATCAAACTGGAATAACTCCTCCTGATATGAAAGTTGAAAAAAAAAAAAGAACTTTTTTTAAAGTTTTAACTTCCATCTCTACTTTACATCAGTTGTGCTTATAAACAGCTGGGAAAAAAATTCTGAACTGAATTATTTAACTCTTCTCAGTCATCCTTTTTGTCAGAGGTACTTGAGCTGTCTTCTTCACTGCCTTCAGGACAGACTTTATTTCTTGCAAGTGGTGTTGCTTCTGAGACCAGGGCTGAGCTTCTAACTGGGCTGTGTTTGCCTTTGAGTGGCTCAGTGTCGTGATCCTCAAACATACCTAACTGGTGTCTCTGTAGATCGATGTATGTAGTAAACAATGAGGCATATTCTGGATGCTTGAGTGCAAAGTTCTTGAACTCCTCTGAAAAACATGAAAAACCACAGATAATATAGTGCAGCAACAGAATCAAAGAAAATTTCAGTGCCTGCTTCTTTCACTGAAGTTGATCTCCAGTTAGTTCCCTCTAAGAAAACCCAGGAGTATCACACAAAATATCTAAGTCTGTGCTTCAACAGTTCTTCCCAGAAACAACGTATGAAAACCATCAGAGAAACCGAGGGAATTAAAAAAGGAAACCCCTTGTCAATATGACTGTCAGAGAATTCTTTCTAACAAAAGCACATAGCTTACCATAGGAGAGCTTCCCGGTTTCATCTGCATCTATTTCTTTAAAGAGCACAGAAACATCAAGCTCAGGCAGCCCCAGTGCTGACTGGATGATAGAAGCAAACTCATTTTCTGTTATAGTGCCATCCTCATCCATGTCAAAGAGCTGGAAGAGACAGAACGTGTAGAAATACTTTGGCATCACTTTGCCTATGAACCCTCTGTGCACATTAGTCACTCATCATGGCTTTCTAGCACTCAGGAGATTATGAACAATGCCTGGGATTTGAAGACCCTGGGATAAAACTAAGCAGACACTTTCAAGAGCAATGCCCATGCTTTAGCTGGGAATAGAACATTCTGCCAAAACAAACAAACAAACAAACATCTTAGCATTGGTTCACTAATAAAATAATACAAAACTGATAAAACATAAACAAAGATGTATGCTTACTATCACCATGAGCTATGCTAAGAGTCTACTGGATTCAGCCAGTCTATACTGGAACATCTTGGGTTTTAGTCTCCATTTTCGTTAGGTTATAGCACATCTGCTATCAGATTTAACTTGCTATCACAGTTGATGCTCTGTCATACCTAAATTTTAGTGTATGTGATTGATCACTCACTAAGGAACTAATTATAATTAGGAATTTTGGTTCCTGGAATGCGGGCAGTTGATGTACACTGATCATCCCATCCTGCCCAGTGCAGTGACAGTAACCATCTGCTATGAATCACCCCTGGAGAAACACAAGGGATGGATGAATGGCTGTAATTCTTAAATACTTGCTACAGGCAAACTTTGCCATTGTGAAGGAAAAGACATTTAGTAGCACAGAAAACAAGTAGCAAAAGGAACCCACAGTTCCATCTTAGACTGAAACAGGCTAAACCAGTTGTTTTGTGCTGAAACTGGAAATTAAAACAAATTATTGATTTTATAATCAGCATGCTTGTTAACACAATGAACAGTATAGTCTAGGAAACAACACAGTGGAACAGCAACAGTAGCTGCTAGGCTTGCTTCTTGATAGGAATCTGTACTAATGAAACATCCCTAAAATTGAACAAATCACCTTGAACAGCTCTAGTGCTTATCTGAAAAGAAGCTAGTGGATATAAGGGATTGCCACAAAACCTCTGGTACATCCCAAGTATGCATCAGTACTAGGAAGCACCCAGTTTACAATGAACATGAGTGGTATCTCAATATGTTGTTCACTAGAGTTTGTAAGACCAGACTAATGGGTAAAACAACTGGATCTGTGTCAAAGAGCTACTAAAAAAAGAGCCAAGGATTCACAACATGGGCGTGCCTGGTCATGTATTGTCTGCATGTACCTGAGATGTGAAAGGAGCTACTGCTCCTTGACTGCTTGTACTATCAGGGCACCACAGGACAAGCCAGCAGCTCTTAGATGCAGCCCAGTTTTCAATGTGCCAGTCCTGAACAGCCCTTGATTTTTTTTCTCCCTCCTCTTTGTTAAGAACAATGACTCTAGTGAGGCTTGACCCACAAGAGGATATTACTCCATCTATTGTGACCTTGAAGAATCACAGCAGAAAAAGACCTCAGGCAAAAAAAAACTACAAGTGCTGCTGAATCATTTTTGGAGTTAGCCTGCCAAGTTACATATTCATTAGTGCCTTCAGATGGCTTTTGAAACCCTTCTCTATGATGCCTGCAATTCTTCCCCTCCCTTTCACACTCTAAATGTCAATTGGTTTAAGAGAATTACTCACATTTGCATAACAGATTGAAGCTATAAACTTATGATTTGAAAGCTAACAGACTTACAGTCAGTCTTGATTTGTCAGGTTTGTAGATTTACACTAAATTGAACTTACCTTAAATGCCATCCGAATAGTCTCCTCTGTGTTGGCTGAGTTACAAAGAATAGACAAACCAATTACATACTCTCTGAAGTCGATGGTGCCATCTCCATTCTGTAACCCAAACATGCAAGGCAGTAGTTATAGTTAATACTGCAAATCACTTTAAAAGCTTTTCTGTAAATCAAACACAAAACATGCACTAAGACAGTTTACAATACTTGAGGTTTTTGTTCCTCCTGGAAAAAAACCCAGGAGCTCATTAAATCCATAATACAAAGGCTGGAGTAGCAATATATGTGTTTTCAATAGATACAAACTGGGTAAACATTTCTATTTTATGAACAAACAAAACACAAACAAAAAAGACTTAAACAATTTCAAGTTTTTCTTTAGTACATGGCCTTCAGGAAGGCTCTAAGAATAACTGGAATTCATGTGTTTGAGGTAACTGTAACAGTGCATGCAGCACAGGCACTTGCTGAAGTTCAGAGACCAATACAACACAGTGCAGAAACAACAGGCCAAGAGTGAGGCTGTTGCTTTGAGTTTGAACCTTCAGAAATAAAATATATGTCAGTGAAAAGACAACCAAATCTACCTGGTTTATCTTAAGCTTTCCTCTGAGCCTATGCACTGCCCTACATGCTATCTGGAAGCCAATGCACTGTCCTACCTTTTAAGCCAGAAGGGCAAGGAATTCATTGGAAGAGCCTCTGTAATAATTCCAGTTTTGATCTGAATAAACATTTCAATGCATTAACTATAAAGCTACATCAACAAAGCATTTGAAGGTTGTTTTGATGGGATTTGTGATTAGTTTTGTGTAAGCTGCATTGTATTTGCAGACAGGGTCAGTAGTGTTTCTGTCACCACACTGGAAGTTTCTTGAGTGTTTTGGGGACATCTGTTTGGGGAAAAGCCACCTGCAAATCTTAGATGGTGGGACACAGATCAGGTAATGACAGATAATAGAGATGACAAGCAGTTCATTGCTTTGAATATTCACAATAAGGGCATTCATCAAAAATGTTTTAAAAGCAAACTGAAGTGTAAAGCAGAGTTCCCTTTGTGGATAATGTGCTTTGCATTTCAAAAAGAAAAACATTTTCTTAAAAAGTGGAGTTGCTACATATGAGAACAACACAAAACTTTTCCAGCCAAGTGAGAGAGGGGTGATCAGCTGGGTAAATCTGCAGCAAAGAGCCAGACCAGGATTCTATTTCTGGCTCTCCTACCAACTTCTTAAATACCAACCTACTTCAGCATACCAACCTTAACCTTTCTGCTCTTGGTTTTCTGCTGCTGAACAGTGCAATATGCCAGGGGAGAATAATAAGGCTGCTCTGTAGAGTGCTTTGAAAATTTTGGATGCTATGAAACAGGGATTTCAGTAATTGAATTTAGATTTTCAGATATGTCTTGATTACAAAATATGTGTAATAATATAATGAAATCAGTATTACTAGCCTGTCATCATCAAGCTATTCACAAGATTAAAACTTCTAAGATATAATTTTATTTAGCCTCCAAAACCAATGCAGAACTCTTTTGCATAGACAACTGCCATCTTCTTTATACTGATGGTCTAATCAATCTTTTTGATTGATCTTTTGATTGACTTTGAACAACTTGTACTTCAGAAACCTGTGAATTTCAGGTAAACTTTTGAGCACAGATATAGGCTATGAACTTTTAAGTTACTTTCATGGGTGTTTAAGGGTTATAACTTTTTGCAGTTTTTAATCTTTAGAAAAGGACAATGTTGTCCCATACACAGTTTTACAATTTGTTTTATTTACAAATCTGAGCTCTCATTGTGGTGCAGAATTTGACTTTCAGTATTTTTTCCACATTGTAGTTCTCAGAGGTAACAGACAACTTTAAAGTGTAACATTACAAATATATAGTCTTAAAACAATTGAAACAAGAGTGCAGATAATAATTGTTCAAAGTTCCATAGGATATTATTTTTTGGACAATTTTGCAGGCTGTATTCTTAGAAAAGGATTGTTTGATGTGATTATAATATTTCAAAAATTTATTTTCAAAGTTAAGAATATGCATAACAGTAAAAGAATTGGAAGTAAACTTTAAAATAATTTAATTAAAAACAATTTCTGAAAGAAGTTAACACAGCTGTGGCTGCACGTAGAAATATGACAAGAAAAAAGACAAAATAAAGGTCATATTACTTTCATTAAAGTGCGAAAACTCAGGAATCAAAACTGAGCGCAGTCTGATAGACAGAACTCCAGCCCTTTTAGTAGGAAATAAAGTCACTATGCTTGCAAGATCATGTTGTGACTAGTTCTACTAACTCTAGGGTGATGGCTAACTTCCAAATGCTCTGGAATTCTGGTTAAGGAGAAATGACAGGGTTGCTGCCTGGGAAAAGAAATGGAAGTTAAACTGAAAACACAGGAAAACTTTAAATGCTTCTGCAACACCACAGCAAACAGCACTTGCAATTGTTTTTCTATGCATATCTAACTGTGTTTGCAGCCTATGTACCCAAGAATATTTTTTGGAAGCAATGTGTGAGCTAAGCTCCAGTTCTTGGAATGGTAAAGTAGAACATCAGAATTTGGGTATTTGTAGTTATGCTACACAAAACAATCAAAACATAATGTAACCTTAACAACTCTTGTTTTCTTTAAGTAAGCCAGCCTTCTGCTACTATTTTCCCTACAGCGTGCTGTGGTAACTGGGGTTTTGTTGTTGGTTTTTTTATGTAATACAGTAAATCTCAGACTTGGGAAAACAAGAAAGCTGCACTATCATAAGCATTCTCCATTTAGATTTGCACAGGGACTGCAAGCCAGATGCAGTATAAAGCTTTAAGTACTACTGCATCAATACTTTTGAGGAGGATATCACACTTTACCTCCTGCTCACTTTTCTATTACTCAGAGCCCAAATGGCACTACATGGCACAATGGATAACTGAGTGCTTTTCCACTGAACTGTGGGTGGAGGAGGCTGAATGCCATTAGGAAGGATTTGGCCTCTTTTCTCTGGGATACTATGAATATTTTTCTGTTTGCTATTAAACAAAGTACAGGAGGAAAAAAGTTTGGGCACAAATTTTAAGTTAGTTTCAAGTAAAAGGTTTCTGCAAGTATACCAGGGGGGATATCTCATCAATTTGAAAAATACTATTTGCCAAGTGTAAGTGCAAGACTTAGAAAACAAAGCTATGGAAATTTACAAAACACACCAATCAACAGAAACCCATTAACATGCAGATGCCTGCAGGTATAGAGTGGTATTTCTCAATGAGTCACTGCTGTGTCCCTGGGGAAGGGCAGGGGCATGAGGACTCTCACATCTGGAAGCTGCCTCTAGTGCCAGGCTGCCGATTTAACTCATCTTTGCACATTTCAGCCAGCTCGCACACACCCGAGACAATTTTTGTTTAAAGCAGCAGAGCCTTGCCAAGAAATCTGCCTTGTGCAAGAACTGTTTTGATCAACAATGTAATCCTTAATTCAAAGAAATGCACATTTGACAGTTCATGTTATTCCTTTTATTTTTTTTACTCAGAAGTTGACATCTTAGCCAGAACTGCATAACTACCTTGAGTGGGATGCTGCACTCTGATGAAATTTCACTCAGATGGCCAAAGGTTGACTTTGGCTCTCTGTCTGCTACGTGACTGCATAATTATTTCAAGTTTCTCTAAATATAAATGTAGTATTTTAAGTTGTTTGCTTTATAACTATGTTTAGGCTTGAAGGAAAGAGAGAAAAGACTAGTTCATGGAACTGTAGAGAGGAAATCCTTTCAGAAGTAGCCTCATATAAGTCTTCAATTTTGTCCTGGCCACCAGATAGAACTGATAGTAAAACTGAGGTTTTGCTTCAGCAGCTAAGCATGAAAAAGCAGAAGTAGAAAGGAAATTGAATGATTATGTAAGTTCACTCATCATTACAGTTATTGCAACTCTAATGTTGTTCCCCTTGTTAGAAATAAATGCACAAGACTCTACAAGTGACTGCCTTCAGGCAAACAGCCTTTATTCCAGCTTATTGACTGCTGACAAATCAGAACAGCAACATCAACACCAAACTTAGGAGCTTTTTTGTATAATAGTTATACTAGTATACAAGCCACCTTACATGAAAAGGTAACTAAGCTTTGATCTTTCCAATATATTCCCTAACCTTAGAATCTAGAATTTTCTGAACTTATGCAACTGCCCAATCAACAACCTACACAGACCCCTCAGAAAAGCAGACTAGTGCATGCACAAGAGGAATACCTACACTTGAAGCTGAGCCACCTACCACTAGCTACATCTGCCTTAGAAAGACTAAAGGCAAAGGCTACAGTTGTGTAGCAGAGGAGTGTAGTCCTCCAGGTGTATCTTCCAGACAAAGCCACTTCTTTGCCACACCTTCACGAATACATGGTCAGCTGCAGCCAGTCTTCAATGGTCACTCTGATGTGCCCACTTCCATCGTGGTCCAGGGCCTTGAAGGCCCGGAACATGCTGTCCAGCCGCACCAGGCAGCTGATGAAGCTGTTGAAATCCATGCTGCCGTCCTCGGCGGCGTACCTGCGCACGATCACCTGGCACAGCTGCTCGTTCAGCTGGAACCCCGCAGCCCTCAAGGCGTTTGGCAGCTGGGCTCTCCCAACAGCGCCCGACTGAGCAGCATCATACTGCTTGTACACACATTGCCACTTCTTGACGTTGTTCCACAGATACTTGAACTCCTCAAAGCCCAGTTTGCCGCTTCCATCGCTGTCCATGACGGCGACCATGCTGCGGCAGGTGTCCAAGCTGAAGCCGTCCGCCTTCAAGTCCTGGTGTCTGGAAAGGACTTTGTTCAGGATGTCCCTTAGCTCAGTGGCACACACTTCCATATCATCTCCAGCCAGCTGGGCAAACAGGCGACGAAACTGTCTGATCTCATCACTCTCCTGAGCTTCCACATTTGTAAAATGATTGCGAGGAGGTGGAGGTGGCTCTGGATTATACTGAGCTGCTGCTTCACTTATAAGGTTGACAAGACCTCCAACAAGTCCTCCAATATTCCCTGCACCTCCACCTCCAGTAAGGAGCCCTCCAAGGCCACGTGCAAGGTTTCCTCCACGACTACTACCACTTCCTCCACTCAGCAAAGCTTTAGCAAGGAACATCGTGAAGATTTTCTGAAGTGAGATACTCGGAGATCCAGTGCTCTGTAGCTCTCTGAAGCTGTTTGTGTCTGACTTGGGCGTGGGCAAAACACAGCTTATTTGCATGCTTAGACTTCACCGTGTCTGTGCATGTTTCTGGCTGCCAGTTACCTCTCAGTAGTTTCTGTCAGGTGTTGATACGCCCCTATTTCTTTGCATTGTTATGTTTATGTGATTTGAGGAACCATTTAACCATTTTAGAAGAAAAAAATAATGAGGTTGAAACCCACAAAGCAGAAGTCTCAGAATGCTTGTGCTCATACACGAAGCAATTTGAAAACAGCTCTATTAGACAAGCATGACTGTTCCTCAGTTGTGATGACCTCCTTAAACATGAATGCAAGCCTTGCACTTAGTCTTCACAATCTTTTATTCCTTCAAACTTTTAGTGAATTGAGCATTACTTTGCTAGTTCTAGTTATTGATGTTGCACCATATAAAGAAAGTGAAAGGAGTATGATTGCCCTTAATTTTTTTAGTTGCCACTGCACATTTCTGATGTAGGTACTGTGCTTCAGGACTCAGAGTATGTAGCTCAGGAGCCAATGGTCCAAGATGGGGAGGCAGGAATGACAAAAGGATGAGTACATAGCTCTGCTAGAGCTTCAAGGCATTCACCAGATCAGGAAATACGTTTGACTCTTTCCTATTTTAGAGCTTGTAAAAACTTTTTATGTGGAAAAATCCTGAAACAGTTTTAATCAGCAGTTACCATGGCATCCCAAGGACAGGTGCACTGCTAAGGCTCACTGATCAGGAAGAGTGATGATGAGTTGGGAAAGCTCTTATGGTAAGAGAAAACCTCCAGTCCACAGGCACCTGCAGGACAACAGGCTGTGTGCATTGCAGCACATGTGGAGGCCTAGAAGTAAGATTAATTCTGTCTCTGCTCTAGTCATTGATGCTTCTGAGAGAGGAGAGAATTGGACAGATTAGCACTGACCAGGGGTAAAGCCTTAATGATCATGTTAACACACACCCTTTATGGCCAGAGAGAAGCAAGAGGAGTCCCTGTGAAGTCTAACAGCACCCTTCACAAGCACAGCAGGAGCACTGCAGTGTTCCAGTTAACACCCCAGTTAGTTTCACTTTGCCTTAAATTATCTAATTAATTACAACAGCTAACTAAGCTATCAAAATGTACTTAAGATCAAAATCTGCAGTCAGCAAAAGAAAATATTCAGCTATTACCAGCATGAAGATTATTGTTGATACTGGTGCAGTAACTTGGTCCAAGGGATGGCTGCCATCTCATAAGGCAGAAACTAATGAATGTTTTCTCCACTGAAACTTATGAACAAAATAAGTCACCTACCTTCCTTACAGAAACTGTTAACCAAGAAGCATTTACTAAGCTGGACATAATGAATTACAATAAGTATCTTTTTGGTACCTGATTGCTAACAAAATATTGTCAACAAGTCAGTTAACCAATTACTCACCCTGTCAAAAAGTAGAAACAGCTCTTTGAGGACATCTGAAATAGGCAGCTTCAAGTACTCAGCAAACTCCTCAATTCCAATTCTTCCCCCTTTGGAAGCACTTGCAATAGCAGCAAAAGTATCCAACTGCTCTCTGACATGATTCCATTTTAGGCTATGCAAACATGAGGGAGAGGAGATATTTCTATACAGCAGTTCTTGGACAGATGGAATTTCAGTAGGAGTTACAGTGTTCAAAGATAACAAATTGCCAAACAGGGCATGTGTCTACAGCATTTCTAATGCTGTACTTCAGACCAGATATTTTACTTTAAATCAGAAATTAAGGACTGCTCCTCTCTGGTTATTAATATTAAAAGCAGACAGTTCTATGTTTGGGTGTGTCAGACTTCCATAGAATAACTTCTCAAACCTAGAATTGTCTGTCCAATTACTAGGCTGCTCCAGCAGAGAGCTTTTAATTGCCATAAATTCAGGTGTAACAGTATTTTGCTGCATCATGCTCTAGGGTATTTCCTTGACAGAGGGAGCAGGTCTCAGCTCTACTAGCAAGCTCTCCACCCAAACAGTACTGCTAGAACCTCAGAACTGTCAGATCTCTGCAAAATACACTACTGCACCTCAATAAGAAAAATTAGGATTGCCATGTAACTATTCCAGATGGAATTCTATAAATGGATATATAGCACTTAATAATAAGGCAAGATTTATTGGACACATTCAGATTTCACCACAGCTGTGCCAGGTTATTTGATGGAGTATGGTTACATGGCTCAGTCCTCAAATTCCACTGTAACCAGACAGAAAAAAACTGACATCACTAGTGACACATGGTTGCACAGTAAAACTAAGAACAGTAAACTGAAGTCTCAGGCTGGAAACTTCAAGGCCAAAAAAGGCTTTTTACTTCCTGCTACAAGCTGCTAGTGCCTCACCACTAAAGCAATTTAAATTTCTACCAAGACTACCATCGAGTGCTCTACTTTTCTCACCCTTTGGTGAGAATAATCTTTTCTCTTGCAACAGTGGTGACAAAAATTACCTGGGATTAGTCCTTACTGGGATTTTCCTCATCTCTGATTTCCTTGTAATTTATGTAAGTTGTATGCAGAAAACCACCATATTACACATGGCCAAGTCTGTTGTCTGGTTATTTAACCTTTGGCAGATGGCCATCAACACCTGCAGCACTTTAGTAATTATGTGACCAAGCAATAAAACTTCCCTTACTTGAGTTTTCTGCTAATTTTGGTGAACTCCACCAGCCCAGCTTCCATGGGTAAAGTCAACTGCCCTGCTGAAATCATCAGTCTGCAATCTTCAAAAGTGTGATCAGTGATTGGCACATTCAAAGCACTGAAATAAAATTAAGGAAAAGCAAAATCAATTTTGTATATATCAAAATAACTTTTTGTAGACAGTTTCCCTTCTCTGATATGTGAAACAAATGGTAATTTATTCTAGCACTGCTGCACGTAGGTCAAAGCAATATACACCATTTCATGAAACTGTGAAACCACACCATAAAACTGTGTTATGAGTACAGCACCATGAGGTTTTAAGATTTACCATCTTGTAAATGCAGCCCAGTAATGCTGGAGAACAAACCACCACCCACTCATCCTTGCCAAGCAAGGAGAGATAATTTTATTCCAGTTTTCTATGAATTTAACATACTATGTTCCAATGTAAGATAACCTTTTTTATGCTCCATGTGAAAACAATCAGGGTAATCCAGTATAGGATTTTGACACCTCTTAGTGAAAATCCAGAGCAATTCCTATGTACAGTACCTGGGACTTGACTAAATTGTACTTTATGGCTAGGCTATATGTAGAATTGCTGGATACAACAGAACCGTTCTCAGAGGTTTTACTGATGGTCCAATACTTACTTTGCCATGGTTTGTCGGACTCTGTTGGCAAAAAGAACTGGATCATTCTTTTCTTCCTCAGTAGGAACATGAACAGGCAGAAACTGAAAGGGATGAGTTATCCAATCAATTCAATAGTTACCGCTTCATTAGGAACATGAGCAATTTCTTATTTTTGTTTGATTGCAGGAGAACAGGAGAAAAACATCAGCCATACAATGAAAGGACCGCTAGAGGTCTCAGCCACCTCAGAAACTGCTCAGGCTCTTCTGCTCTCTCCACACAAATGAGATTTACTGCAAAACTCTCAAGGATTGGTAGAAGCTTCTTTAATATGTAAAATCAACTCCTCAAAGAAGGAAAGTATAATAAATACATACTTAGAAGATGAAATGCTGCACTGGTAAGAACATGAGCTTGAAATACTGCACATTTTTTCCAAAGATCCTTTTTAAGTGATGTTTTCTCTTAGACTAGTATATGTGAGAGTTTTAATGTTTTTAAATACACACTGCAGCCCCACCTTGTTAGCTGCATCTGTCAGCATGTGACTGATAAGTTACCTGCACATTTCCCCCCCCCCCCCCCCCCCCCGATAAAAACTTTAAGGAATCATAGCTCTGAGTTGTAAGTAGAACACTAACTGGATACAATTTTGGAACTCCAACCAAAAGGTAAAAAACCCTCTCTCCTACCACATCTAGGAAACATCCCAGTTATCTAAATGGAAACTTGTTTACTATTGAGGATTCAGTATTATGTAAGAACTTGGAAGTACCTTGTCACCAAAATAGCCTCTAGATGAACTATTATCTATTGTGGCATGAACCTGCCCCTGTTTGCAAAACAGTGTGTGGAGGAGAGTTTTTTTCTTTCTTCTTCCATGTTTGCTCACAGCTCTGCTTACTGTGTGCCTTTCCCCAACTATGGTTATAATCTATCTGAGTTCTGCTGCTCTGCACCCTGCCCTTTATTCCTAGAATACAAAGATTCCAAAATAAGGTGTTGCTCATGGTTCATTGGAAGAAAGTTGTTAATTATGTGCCAGTGTGTTGCTTTAGTTATACTGCAGATGCTGGTGATGCATTATTATAGTGCTAACTGTCCCATATAAACAGAGTTTGTCCTGAACAGCCATTTAAAGTTTTTTTTTAAGGAATGCTTTCTCTTTATGATTAAAATCAGTGAGTATATGAAATTGGTTATCTGTCAAATAACCATAAAAATTTTCTGTTTATAATTAAAAGTTGTGTCCCCTGTAAGGAGAGGAGAAGTCCAGCTGTTCACAGGGATATTTGAGATTTCATTCCTTCTGTAAGCAGTGGCCAGCTTTGTTCAAGGTCTGAAATAGGTTCCTGGTTATTATAACTCTCCTTCAGAAGTCACATAATTCTTAAACTGAGAAAGTCCAGGCACACAGTACACCGAAATCTCTGAGGTCCCTGGGTGAGAAGTCATAACTCCAGGTTTATCTACGCAAACACGGTCATGATTTTGGAAGTGGTCATTACTTCACTTGTGGCTAAGGTCTTGCTCACAGAGCAACGTGAACTCCTGGCAGCTTAAACACCACCTTCACCCCCTTCAAAAAAAACCCCTATAATTATTCATAAAACCTGCTTGCCAGAAACAACAGCTGAGGAGCAAGAATTTGGTTTCTTGACCTCCTGCAGTGGCTGCATGATCTCACACCTCAGCTGCTGGAGCGTGGCAAGTACATCTTCCCAGTCAAATTCAGTCCTGTAAGAAAATTCTTCACACCTCTCAATAGCAAAAATATTTCTCTGATCTCTTTGTGACCTAGTCTCTCCTCTTACAGAATTTGCCAATTGCTATATTTTTTCCAGCCCTAAAACTCATTGCCAGGCTCAATTTCATGTTCAATATCCCAGAGTGTCAGAGCTAGACTGGACATGGACACATGCCTGGAGCCCATCACTTCTCCTGCACAGCAGGTAGAGGCACTGCAAGACTGGTGGGAGTGGAGAGGCTACTTGCACACAGCATGGGACAGCAACAGAAATGTCCACTTCTAAAAGGAATAGTTGGATCCCCTCCTCCCACAGGAAAACGTGTCCCTTTTCTTTTTAGAAACTGAAAGGCTTTTGCACTGATGCTAAGAAGTTAGTTTCATTTTGGGGACACATGCTGCTGTGAAAGCTGCACATTTTTTCATGTTTCAGTTTCATCTCTTGGAACATGAAATTTGTTTTCTAAAAAACAAGTTTGAGGTCTGTTCTGAAGTATGGAAAATGATGCTCTTCCTTCTATTGGAAGGGCTACATTAACTGTTTCTTGCTCCCATGTATATAAATCACATAGCTATGCCCTACTGAACAAAAATATTAGGAGAATTATCTCTTGATTATACCCTCTACAAATACGTGTCTAATGCAAGCACTATACAGTAACAAGATGCTCCCTCAAAGTGAATGTCATTGTTCTACAACACACACTAGATTGCTAATTTTTAGCAGTAACAACACTGCTTGTATTCACAAAGCTTTGGACTCTGCTAAATCCTGTGTTTTGCAAATAAACAGACAAAATGTGTCATTTTTTCCCCTTCCTCAGGCTCCTAAACCAACTTAGTCCACACTGACAACCCTCTGTAGTCTGGTAAGGAATGTGTTTTGAAAGCTGCCTCTTTGACAGGGAGCAGTTAGAGGGTGGGTGCTCACAGGAAGAAGTGTGGATGTTGTTTCAGTTGTCTCTGTGTTATGCAGTGGATTTAATGATCAAGGGAACTGGTTCCTTATATGAGGCTCAGCAGAAGTACTTGAATGGGCTGTTATTTGTAGAAATCTGTGAGAGTTGAGTCTGGAGAGATGGTGAGGAAGAGAACGTTGCTTTGAAGGGACCAGAGAAATGGGGACGTGGGAAAAGAAGCTGTTACCTTTGACAGAATGTATGTTAATTCTTAGTTTTAACATCTGTAGAATTCATGTGGTGATAATTAACAGTGATTTTATAATGCTCTAAAAATAAAGACATTTCTGGCAGCTGTCTTAGAAACTCGTCAGAATTATACATACATATGGACAATAAATTAAATCTATTACTTACTATGATGCTTGTCCTTGTTTCTGAGACATTTGTTTATCATTCACTAAAAATAACTAATAATGTGAATAATGTATTATACTGTGAATATATTAAAACAGAAATTCCCAGGATGCTAAATCTTAGTACAAAAATATTTCCAATTCTTACCTCAACTTCTAATCTTGTGAAGATCTGACACAGTGTCATTATGCACAGCTCTTTACTGCAGGCAAAGAGGAAGAAAAACAAATTTTACTTATTTAAAACAGAAGAATTCACATGTCAGTAGATTAAACATTTTAAAACACACACACAAAAAAAAAAAAAAAAAAAAAAAAAAGCCAGTATTAGGCAAGGTTTCTAAGTACCTTTCAGTGAAGTTTCCCAAAAGGTTACTTTTCACATTTTTTCTAACAGGGCTTCTGCATACAGCTGCTGCCTGCTCACAGGGCAGGCAACTTGCTGTCTTCTCCCATGTACATTAAAAATTCTGCACAGCTCTTTGGCCAGTAAAATGTCTCCCTCTCTTTAAGGAGGACCATGGATACTGGATTTTAAACTTTAAGAGCTTTGATTCTGGGAAGAAGCTTTACTTTATCTTTTATTCTCTCAGCTGCAAAATAGGACCAGTAACTTCCTTAAGCAGAACTGGATTTGTTAGTATTTGCTAGTCATTTTTCAAATTACAGTAAATTTACATAGAGATGTTAATGAAGGGCCAGTAGGGTCAGGACCATCAGTGCTTTTTTAAAAAGTCACAGATTTTAGGATCAACAGATAAGCTTGGGGGGAAAGAAACTGCTAAAGAGGATAAGCACAGCCACTTCAGACTTGCTCTTTTCACTGTGATTTTTAAGCAGAAATGCACATTTGATCTTTACAACAGGTATGTTATAACAGAAAACTTTCAAGCAGTCTTTCTGTTCTTGTTTTGGACAAAAAAGAAAAGGGAAAAGGCGAGAGAGCCTATGGGATCCTGTCTATCTCCTGCAGAAGTCCACTCTTAATGCTTGCTTTTCTAACAGTATTCCTCCCAGTAAAGCACAAAAGTAAGAGATAAGTAGTAAGTGAAAGCAGGAACCATGTCAGGAGGTTTCTGAGAAGACCGGTACTGTCCTGTCCTCGCCACAACATCCAGGAAGTTTTACAAAGAGACAGTTTTGCATTTTGTGATCTCCATGTTTGTGCAGGGAATATTCTTCTCCCTGTTCCAGTTAGTTTTATTAAGAATCTATGGATTCTTCTCCACCCATCCATTTTTTTCTCATGATTTTGCTAAACAGTTCCTTTCACCTGCTGATAGGTTTTGATTTGAGCCTTCACCATCCAGCCACCAGGCTTAGAGCATTTCTGCATTCAGACTGAATGGGCAACCTCCTCCCTCCCATGGGAATACCTCTGATTTAATTTCTTTCTTTGCCTATTCCTACTCCATCTGTCATAACTGAAGATACAGCTCTATTTTAATCTTTCAGTGTAAATCCTCCATGGAGGAAATCTGTAGCATGTACTGAATTTGCAATGTTCATTAGTCTCAGTAAGCTGATAAATGTATCAGCAATAGCAGAAACAGGAAAAAATCTTGGGAAACTGAAATGGACATTTCATTATGTCCATTGTCTAAGTGTGAAGATGTTAGAATTATATATATAAAAAAGTATATATATTTCTTATCTATTTATATATATTGTAATACATACATGTTTATATATATATATATATATATATATATATATATATATATATATATATATAAAAATGTGTAAGATTGTTTAAAAGGTGTTTATGATCTGCTCCGCTAGTCCAGATGTGTTTCAAAATTATCTGCCTTACAAACGTTAGTAAAGCAGGACTACTGTACTTAGATAAACTACATATTACACATGAAAATGTAGTATATGGATTCTAAAAATGTACATTTTAATGAGTATTTGTAAAGTGAAAAGTATCTTCCAGACATATTTTGGTTGCGAAGGTTCTTTAATACTTTTCTTTCCTTTTTTCTAATGGAATGTGCAAAATAAGAGAAAATTAAAAGAGTGGTGGAACTAGAAATAATACTTTCCTTTGGTAACCCTTTCTCTAGCCATTCAGATATGAAATCTACTGTATGACAGATTATCCTCAGGTATTTCCCCCTCATAAAAACAGATCCTGAAGAACATGTGTCTTGGTTTAGTGGAATCTGTTTGGCAGACTGTTTAGCAACAGGGGGAAAATTTCTGTAAGTGATTTTCAGTAGGATTAAGAAACTTACAATGAATAGCCCTGCCATGTCCAGGTCACAGTATCCTAAGGAAAAAATAAAACACAGAAATGCATGACAAAACCAGATGAAAGCTAGTAAGCAGATAAGTTACAATTTAAAACAGGCACAAGTTTAGTAAAAGTGGATGATGTTTTTATAGGCCTTTAGTGAAAATAAATAAAGGTGTTAAGGCAAATAGAATTCCTTGCCTTAAAAATTTGAAAATAAGCATGGCAGACTTTTATAGACAATTGGGAATAACATTTATAGTTAGTTAGATATTGTAAATCATTCCCTCTGATCTAAACAACAGAAGCAGGGAAAATAAAAACTGACTCTGCCAGCGGGCCTCACCAGTCCCTTTAGAGAGGCATTCTCATAAATATGTCTCATTTCTGCATAATTTATCATGCTTTTTCTTTGATATTTTGTTTTTCTTTTTTTTCTCTCCCTCCCTGTGTTTATTATTCTTATACATTATTTTTACAGTGTGTACTGGCAGATCCTTAAATCTTATCAGTGAAATACAATACCAATCCCCTTGAGCGGTTCACTTTTGACATTCATTTGTAAAAGGATTACACAAAGGAGTCTTTGCAAATAACAATAACAACCATCTGATTTAATCCTAACAAAACATTAGGAAGCGAAAGTTTGGTCCTTTCTGGATTTATTGGATGACCAGGTAATTTAAAAGAAGTTGAAAAGGTCCCAATCTTACAGACAGAGTAAAGTGGAGCTGCACAAGGAATGCTGCATGAAAAGAACATCTGCAAAGCTGCTCTCCTGAGGAGAGGAGCTGGATGTACTGCATGGCTCAGCTTTGCTTCTGTTCAGAAACTTTACATGTCCTTTTGCCGTAAGGCTATCTTGAGGTTAACCAAAAAATGATGACTAATACGGAAGTTGTGTCCATTTTAGACTTCAAAGTACAGGCTCTGTGGCACTGCAGGAAGTCTCCAACTTCTGCTGCAACACTCTCCTGTCTCCCCCTTTAGCTAAGAAGCCCAGCAGTAATTTTTCACAGTCAGAACAGCAACTACACCATGGTGACACTTGGGAAGCCTGCCTGCTTCCAGGAGCTCTTCAATGCTAAAGCTCAGGACAATATGATCTTCAGTGACAATGCAAAGTATTTATTGTAGGTACCACTTAAGTCAGACTTTTGCCTTCTGTATTAATAGTTTGTAACAGAAGAGTGTTCTGCTCACCAGCTTGTTGGGGTATCGGAGTAACACAGGTTGGACAGGGACTCGTGGAACAAAGGCACCTGCAGCCACAAATTAGAACTAATTGTTACAACTAAGCTTGACAGAGTAATTGGGAGCTTTAAGTGATTTATTTCAAACAACAGTGCCTGGAAGGAGATATTTTTAAAAACACGAGGAAAATGAGATGTGTTCTACTTCAGTTTTTTGTTTGTTGTTTGATTTGGGTTTTATGTACATTGTAGGTTGGGTTTTTGGTTTTTTATTTGTTTTTAAATTAGCAGCAAGATGTCATGACAGAAAAGGGTTTGTCTCCATCTTGAGGAGAAAGCTGCCTAAGATCCCTGGACTGTTTAAGCTCCTTTTCTGTGCATTATCTCCCCACAGATGGACATTAATTTCAAAGGATGAGATGCTCACAAGGCATTTGAGCATTTCCCGAATCACTCTGTGTTCTCATCATCACAAGTGATATGGATCTGGCCACGTAGTAATGGTTTTTCACACTTCTACCTAAGACGTTGCTCTCCTTTCTTAACTGAAGGGCAGCACAACAATCTAATGATCAGTGGTGCAATGAAGAATGTTTCTCTGCCAAAAATGATTTGTTGTACTGGCTTGCTAAGTGCTACACAAAGACATTTTGTAACTTGGCTGCTAAGTTTTGTGTGTCAAAATCTACAGGAATCTAAGACAGCCCAACTGTTAGCTGAGATAAAAGAATATCATGTGAGAAAGTTCATACATTTATCTCATAACAATCACAGCTGAGTTTCTGAGTAAATAAATTAGATGAAAACTATACCCAGAAAAACCCCCAACTAACCATTCATATACATCACAGATATTTTGCATCTTACACAACACCACAAGCCAGAGAAGTAAGCTGACTATTATAAAAGAGTGGGTTTAGTGCCACTGAAACTTTAATAAAGTAAGGGATTACAATAGTGTTGTTGTGGATGATGTATCTTTGTAAGTTCAGTCCTTACTACAACTATCAAAGTAACAGCACATATTTTTTTCCAACAACAACGGGATAAAATCTCTCACCTTGTTTAAATGTGATCAAGCAGGTTCGGTTTGTGCAGGTGCCTTCTGGGAAAATCAGTATCTTGGATTTAAAGAGAGAGAAAAATATATACACACACATAAATTTCATAAAGGGATTCTATCTTAGTATCTGTTATGCACAGGCTGACCCTATGCAAGCTCTGTGACCTGTTGTACTGTCTTACAAGAATATCATTACCATTTCCAAAGGAAACAAACATATTAATAAAGGATGATCACAATATTATTAACCTGGTCCATCTTGATTTGGAAACCAATGCTTTCCAAGAAAGGAGTTCTGGGGAAAGGCCTTTATCAGTTCAGACATATGGCACAAAAGGCTTTAAGTGCTTCACTTGTAATTTTAGTGTTGGTAATAATAGAAGTGTTCCTCTGACAGAATTCCTTATTGAGCTGCTGGGTGTGTAAATATAGGAATTTGGGCTGAAAGGAAGTGCATGAGGTATTTGGGCATTTCTAGGTGGAGATGCTCTGTGAGATGCCAGCTGTGATGAGAACATAGCTTGAGCAGCAGAGCAAAAGGCAGAGAAGGCATGTGCTGTGAGGCAGAGCTCTGAAGGCATTACACACCACAGGAGCCTCTGAACCCCAGTGAATCAGACACACCAGCACCCAGAAAGTTTCTGAATCAGTGTTTGAGATAGTACATGAAGTGCACTGTGACACACTGAATCTGGCCCCACAAACTTGGGAACACAAACTTTGTATTTCTCATAAAACTACAGGATCCTAAGCAGCATTCTGAAAACACCACAGCAGAAAATGGTCTGGATCAAGGTGTGCTCCCACTTCAGTCTGAATGAGCAGGTCAAGGCTAGCTGTGAGAGGCCTCAGCAGGTCACACCCAAGGGACACACACTGTTCAAGGGTATGACAGAGGCAACTGCACACAGCAAGTTACAGCCAGTCCTCCAAGGCACATCCTGTAATCAGAAAGTGTGGCCATGGCAAAGGACTAGGAATCACCCAGTGACACCTTCAGTTGTAGTGCTGACTCAGTCTTGGAGATTCCCAGATTACTTGACTCATAATCTATTTATGCCATGATACATATCTAGGTTTCATCCCGAGTGCAGCACTGGTGCAGGAGCCCATTTTCCTTTCCTCCCCATGCTGCTTTCAGTGCAGATCAGGCCTACCAGGGCATTCACCTAAAACAGTTTAGCAAATCATAAGCACCAGGGTAGTCTGTAAGCCCAGTATTAAAAAATTTGGCATGTGCATGTTTAACTGACAAATTTCAAAAAATAGTGGAAACTCTAAAATTACTTAAAGCAATTGTATTAGAAAAATATATTTGTGAGTCGCAGTACCCTAAGTGTTAAAAAAGCTTTAAGAAAGGTACTTATGCAGTAAAAATGTATGAAATGTGTAAATAATGCCATTACAAAAAAAATGGCAAGTGTTGGTCTTCCCTACTTAAATGGTTTCTATTTTTAGAGACTGTTCAGAAAGAAGAGCAGTAAACAGCAGGTCTAGCTGTCACAGATACCTTCTACTGAAGTCTACTATCTTCTCTTGCCTCTTAATTCTCCTCAAAAGCCACTCAGTGGATCAAAAGTGAAGGAAAATTAATTTTTCTTAGTCATTTAGGGAGTATCCAACTATGACTAAAGAGACCTTGTAAATTCAGCTACTGAACCAGTCACTTTCTGTTTTTATTTCAAGTAAATTAACCCCCAAGAAAACAAATCAAGATGTAATTCAAAAGACAAATGAGTTTATACAAAATGTGCACAGGAGATGTTTGGAGAAAGGTTTTATATTATCACTGACTGGATTTGTCCACCAGCAGCATGGCAATGACATCGTATTCACAGCATCTGAAGGCAATGTGAGACCAGTCAATGCAAAAAAAAAAAAGAAAGCAGAAACGTACTCCCAAATGAGATGTTAGTAGATGCACAACTACTTCCAGTCTTTCTTCTTCCAAAGGATGTGGATTTCCATCCCAGCCCTCCACCTCTTTTTCAGCAGCAGAGCTGCTGCCTCAACACTCTCCTCCCTCCTGATCAGCCCCTGCCCCATTAGCTCTTCCAGATGGATAAGCCATCCAGGACCTGGAAGCAGAACAGCTTGGAATGACCATGGGAAACACTGCAGGAGCAATAAACATTGCTTTCATGCCAAAATCCTTCCACAGTTCAGATCAATTAAAAATCTTGGGTTTGGTGCATTATTAACCTGAAGAGTGAACTGAGTTCTACCCTATCTATACTCTATGTGAGGAACTGAAGTTTTGGGCTAAAGAACTGCTTGTACTAATCTTGGACAATCTGGGTTACCCATCTCATCAACTGCTCATCCTCCACCTGGTGTGAGCACAGCTCTGTAGTCTAACTTCAGAATACTGATCCACACATACCAATGCAATTCATCTGCTACACTGAAAGCAGCATGTTAAGACTTGAAAAGGGAAAAGAGAAAGTCAAGATCATCTGCATTTGCAACAGCAATTGGTACTGGTTGGATTTAACTGATCCATTTGTCACAACAAATCTCCTTCTGGACACCCAGATTTTTCCCTTTTTGACCCAGTCATATACCTGAGAGCTGACTTCATTTCTGTACATTTTAAGAATCCTGTCCAGCTGGCCACTTGTGACATTGTGATGCACAAAGAATAGGGACTAGGAATACATGATAGAAGAGAAGTTAGTGGTGCATTTATTACCTGTGGCCACTGGCCTTTTGATAATGCTCGCCTGGTTATCTCAGCAACCGTGTTCTTCCGTGAGTCAGGGTCTTGACGAGAAACTGCTACAGGCTGAAGGGATCTTAAAATTGCTGTGAATCAGATAAAAAAAACTGCCTTATACTAGTGCTTAGAAGACACATGGGTTCAAGGCTTCCTTATAGCAAAAACATATTATTTATACACTAGGAGACAGACTCCACACAAACAACTTCCAGACTAAATTGATAAAGAGTATTGTTATTCTCTTTCTGCAAAATGGGAAATAAGACACAGAAGACATACCCAGGCTGCCAGCTGAGGAGCTTTACAGTAGATATAAACATGCAAAATTCACCCAAACACTTTCTAATAACATTGCTGTTATTTTTCACTAAGTATTTCTATACAATTTGAAAGAGTGACCTGACTGGGTGTGCTCATGGGCCATGCTCACGCCAAACTTTGGCAGACTGCACACAAAATGTAGTTTTAGCCTTGCCTTTTCTGTTATAAAGCATGCACAGTTTCAATGTAAATTACAGAAAAAAATACGTTAATTTGATCAGAAATCTACATTAGAATGTGTGGACCTTTGTGATTAAAAACCTGGCAAAGAATTATCTTCTCTGTCCCAATCCTGTGCTTTCAACCTAAAATCAATATATTCTCTGTCCATTTCTTTTCTACAAAAACACTTTGCAATGCTGCCTACTGTGTTTAGTTCTGGGCTACTGTATAGCCAGCAGAAAGTCTACAGCTGATTCTAGCAATAATGCAAATGGGGTTTCTTTTTGTGCCAGAAGGAGGAGAAAATAATAGAAGCATGACTCATCTGATCTTTTCCATTCCCTGCATTTCCTTTTTGAGTAACTCCTCTTTTATTCTTTCCTGGTCTTGCTCCCATTAAAAAAAATCCATAACAGTGCCTGCAAGTTTAATCTTATAAATATGGTATTTTCCAGACTACTGTAGTTTGGGTCTGTTTTGAAATAACCTTCAGGCACATTTGTAGGCTACACTGTCAAAAGACAGCAGTGGAACAGATTTTTTGGGCTACTACTGGGAGAATTAAAGAGAAAGTTTCCAACCTGAGCATCTGCAAAACATGCTTTCACTATAAAAGACATTCAAAATTATATCGTATTTCATTTTGGCATTTTTACCAATTCAAAAAGATAATATGTCATAGGAATTTCACCGGAAATAATTTGTCAGTACCTTGAAAGATAGACCTTAAAAGTCTGCCCTTAAATCACTTCAGGAGATAAAATTTTTGGCCCAATGACGAGTTGCTGACTTGTAACTTTTAGGTTTTTTTTCATAAATACTTACTGCCAAATATTGGAGTTGACAAATTCTCTGCTCTAGACACTATTGATGGCATTCCAGTGAGGGCACAAATAATGGCATCAAAAAAGCTTGAATGAGGAGCTGCAACAAAGATTGGGGCTTCTGACAGACTCGCTACCTTCCCTTTCACTTTAACCTGGAATCCCATCATGAAGTACGCTGTACGAGTCAGGCTGGAGAGGGTTGTCTTGATCATCCTCCTTGGAAACAGAAACACAAAAATCTTGTCCAGCTTACAGTCAGTTTTTATTTTGTACTTCAAAAGAAAAGCCCCTTAACAGATTTCCTAGTTCTAACCAGCAATGGGGCCCCACGCAGGGTAGCAATGCTGCTCACCAGCAGAATGTAGGGCTAAAGGGGAGGCAGGGAAGGGGACATCACCTTTTCCTGGTGGAAGATAAGGCAGTGTACAGCACCTTGCGAAAGCCTCCTACCAGGTACACTGCTTCTCATGGCATTCTACCATAACACTATTGTGAGGGGAGTGATTAGCAGATTTAGTGTCCTTTCCATAAGAATTGATGTAAATGATACTGTTTTTTTACAGTCAGTTTTAAATAAGATTAAACAATGTTTCCTTACTGGAACATGTTCCCACAGGAGAGGACACATTCCTTTCATGGGACTCTCCCTAACCTTTCGGTCTTGCCAGAATTCACCTCCTGTGTCTCCTCCTCCTCCTCCAGCAGCTGCAGTGCATTGTGGCTAGAAGGGAACTTCAGTACTTTGAGGTCAGAAGTGAGTGACTGAAACCCAGAACCCACAGAAGCAGCTGTGAAATACCACTTCAAGGGCAATGCAGCTGAGAGGAGCTGTCAAAGCTAATTTTGTCATAGAATCATAGCATAGCAGAAATGACAAAGGCTACACAGGAGCTCAGCCTATGTCACGTTACAAAATACTTGCTTAATGAATTTCTTTTCTCAGATATTCCTGTTAGGGCTATTACTGAAGTAAGTCCTGGCTTACAAATAGTCTATAAATGTTTTTATACAATTTTTTTAAGCTTCAAGACAACTGAAAATCTACATATTTAAAAAGGTAGTATTCTAGTAAAATACATGTATTAAATATTTGCTTCATATAAATGGGTAAAACTGAGGAATCATCATTAATCAAAAGTAGGAGTGAAAGGGGAAAACCAGCTTTAGTTCCTGAATTTGTGTTATTAGGGAAAAAAAAGCTTAGCTTTCACAAATATTAGTCACTTTTTCACCTTCTCCATCCTTCCAGGGGTAGAAATCCTCTTCCAGGCTGACAGAAAGTTGCAATTGATGCAGACAGCCAAGCTAGCAGTAAAATGAATGTGATGCATATGGCTCGGAGGGGAAGCAAAATAATCCCCTGGAGAACAGTCTGGAAAAAAAAGAGGTGAAAAATCTTAAGAAATGGTATCAACAGAAATGACTCTGCTATCTGTGTAGTTACTTTACAATGATTTTAAAGTACTACCATTATTACTTTGTGATTTAGTAAGGAAAGCTTTAATGATTTCAGTGCTCTTACGGGAAGTAATTAATGGTATTCATTTTCACTTCTGAGTTCCCATTTCAAAAAGAACTGGAGTATCCTGGCCTGGATGTAGCTAGACACAGAGAGCAAAGTAAGTTTGCTGGCTCCAGTTTATATTTGGTCCTGATCTGCAGCACACAACCAGCTCAGATGAGTTTGCCCAGCTGACACATATCTCTACTCCAGAGCTTTCTATCACTAGCTGCCTATCTAGAAGTCAAGTGGGATCCTTAAGATGACTAAGTGTACTCTGGCCTTTTGAAATGACAAATCTTATGTTGAGTCACAATACTGCTGCAAGTGGTCCTCACTACTGCTCCAGGGACTGTGCACACACAACACAACGTCATTTCCCCCAGTGGGGACTTCAACAAAACCAAGGTTTTAGTTGCCCTGATTTCAAATTATCCTCAAACATCATCCCCAGCCCGCCCAAAGGAATCTTTAGCTTGTGCATTTTCAGCATAGCTCCATGAAACAGGTGTATTGGCACCATGTTGTACCACAGGCAGCTCTGGTGCAGGGCAGGGCAGAAAGAAATTCTTAATTGTTTTACCCAAGCACATTTAGGTTAGAAACTATATCCTGAAGGTTGGCTTTATGGTGCAACAAACACTGTGCAGATTGAGCAAGGCTGGGCTGGGAGGCAGGTGAGCTGTGTGAGCAGCGCTCCTGGCAAACCAGCAAAGGGTTCAACTCCCTTTGGCACTAATCCAGCCCTGCTGCCACTCACTGATGAGGATCAGTTTGTGTGCAAACCTACACACAAAACAAAACACACCACAAAAGAACTGTAATAGTGATTTTTAAGAATTTATTTGGGATGTTTCTTCAAGTCCCCCAAAACTTATCTGAGAGTGTGCCACAGACTGACTGACAGCTCCACCAGTTCGAGTGTATGGAAGAAGTTACTGAAGGAGAGTAAAGAGAGTTTAACTTACTCTTGTGAGCTTACTACATTTTACACTTTACTGGTTTTTAAGAAAATCTACAATTGAACAACAATGTTCCTCGCACAAAATCAACATTTCTACTCAGCTCTTTTACAATGGCCACTTACTGTACAGAAAAAGCAAGGCTTTTTACTATTTTGTAAAGTCAGCTTTACAAAATAGTTTGCAATATCCTAGAGCTGTGATTACTAACATCACAGTGGATTTTAATTTACCTCTTTTCTTTAAAAAGGAACAAGTGTCATATATTTGAATATAAGCACCTTAGTGTATACTTCATCCAGTTTTCTTGATATAGTTAGTTGCTTCTAATTTTCCTTCCACCAACACAGTGCTTTCCCTCCCATCTACATGTAACGTCCTCTTACCCTCCCCTTGTCAATATTCAGGAGAGGCTCTGCCATCTGGCTGTAAACCCTCTGACACGTATGAGGATTAAGATGAATTTGGGGCCTTCAGGACTCACTTCTGTGTTACCACAGGCACGGTGGCAACAGACCAAACATGACAGTGAATACACAGAGTACATTAAGATAAGCATGATAAGCAGTGTTGTTTATGTTCTGCAAGCACTGCCACACAGTGTGTTTTCACGAGAGATCTGAACATTTAGGTCTGATTATTTCTTTTTTTTATTTAACAGTTCTGTGTAATTAGCCATGGAATTTTAACCATAACTTTATGGACAACAGGTAAAGGACTGTTCTGGATCATAGAAATAAGCATTACAGGTTTGCCCCAAGAGATCTATTGCTCCCACTCACTCTGGTGCCAGCTGTGGCAAATCTGAAAAAATCAGCTAGGAAGATAAACCAACAAAGACTCCTTGCTTGTCTCCCAAAATTAGATTTGGTTTTTTTTTTTTTTTTTTTTTTTTCTCTTTATGCATCCTCTTTTACTACGATCTGTAGTGCAGTTCAACATTTCAGCTGCATTCAGTTATTCAAAATGGGCAGCATCAGCATAAATCAGTGTGGTTTGACTTAAAATAATGTTTTTCTTAATGTAAAAAGGAATATATATGTACTGACCTAAAATGAAAGATAAAGGATGCAATAGCAAAAGCAAAACAAAACCTTCTTCAAAACTTTAATAAATTCATTAATCTATTTTAGGCAGATGCACAGGTGGTACTGATTTGCTGATGCAAGCTATTGGCTTTCTAGGTCACTGTGTAATGAGGCAGAGTTGGTTTCTGCTCCATCAGCTGCAGAGTAGGGTAAGAAAAGGACAGAAAAGAGGTAGGTCAAGGTAGACTAGAAAAGGGAAAGCACAGGAGAAAAACATACAGAGAAAAATACAAAGTGTGGTTACTACTCAGTAGGATCAGAGCTACTCCAGCTTCTGTGCAGTAATCACCAAGATAGAATTATTCTGAGTCACCCAAAGAACCTTTTCCCACTTACTGAATCACTCATGTACTTTCTGTTTACTGTCTGCAGTAACTGCATATCCTGTCACTGCAGCAGTCCTGGTCCTGCTTCCATAGCTGATTGATCTTTGATCAATACATGGGATTATACCTCCACTGATGGTAGGAGCCTTAAAAGTGTAAAAGCAGGTCTATCAGAAAGCCACAGAATTCCATATAAAATTTTGTTCAACTGTAGCTGCTGTCAAGTTATCTCAGAAGCAGCAGCAGAGCAGGCTGGGGACCAGAATGAAGCTGAGCTCCCACTGAAATACTTTGACATCTGAAGCTGTGATCAGATGGACTGTTCCCCAGCAGTACACACAGGGCAAGACAGTGTTCCATGAGCATCCAGAGGATGTCACAGCTCTGCCAGGCAGTCCAGCTGCTTGCTTCCAAAAAGACTGATTTTAGCATGCTGGTTGTGGTATTATATAGTTCACCACTGCAGTCCACTCAGCATCTCTTCTGAATAAATTGGAATCCAGTAATGACTTAACTAGAATTTGTGCTTTGCATTTGGAGTTCAGAAGTTAGGACAGCAAGCGAGCAATCAGGAACAGAATAACTAAAACACAGGAAAAATCTCAACAATTAATTGCAGCCAACTTCAGTCAGAGGATGGAAACCAGAAGTATTTGACTGTTTTAAAATTGTTTGGCACATGAAGATGTTTAGCACAACCCAACTGATCCTTGCTTTGCACATTCTAAAGAATGACAAATAAAGGGTGGCTTGTAAACTATTAACAAGGACTGAAAAGAAATTGTAAAATCTTCTCATTTACTATTCAGTACGTTTTTATATTTGAAGCTGAATGAAATGCAAACAGCTACCCTGTCTCGAGCTCCATTCATCAGGCACACAGCAGTCTTTACATGTAAGGTCAACAACATATGGAAATCTTGCTGTGGACTCCCAAAGAGGGTTTTGAAATTGTACGTTTGTATTGGTGTATGTTAAAGAACAGTACAGAACAGGGAGACATAACAAGACTGTCCTTAACATGCAAGAATGGAGAAACACTACACTTCATGTGAACAGAAAGAGAAGGGAGACTTCCCTTTTCTGAAATTTATAGTAACACTGTCTGGTAAGGCCTTGATTCCCAGCAGGTCTGACTGGAAGTGCTGAGCAAGAGAGGAACAGAGGTTTACAGGACAAAGCAACCAGTAGGAAGTCCTTATGACCATAAAGAAGAAAAGAACAGAAGGGAGCAAACCACAATAGAAAAAAAAGGTTCTCTCTTGTGCATTTTTGTGCTTTACAATTCTGTGACTGTTGTGCTCCTCAGCTCACTAGCATCAGGCCCTAACCCAGAAGTGTGCTTTTCCTTCCAGGTGCTTTATGGAGTAACTTAAAAATGCAACTTATTGAAAGTAGTCTGTGCATCCTCCAGAAAGGACAGGCAGCACAGAAAGCTGTCCATTTCTGGAACCTCAATAAGAAACTGGTTTCTTCAGGGTTCATGCCTAAAGCTACTAATCCAGATGCACTTGAAGTGTGTTCCAGGCTGCTAGTAAAACACAGGGGACAAAAGGACTTGAAATTGTTTTCCAGCTTTCTCACATTTCCTCTACCCAGCTATCTTCAGGGCAAACATTGTTTATAATGAGATGGAGATCTATATGAAACATAAAATATTTAGTTGCACATCAGTTTCAGATATTTGTAAGCATCAGCAGAAAATGCTGTAATTTCACCTACACACTGATGTCCTCATTGTCCTCAATCGTACATTCATGTTTGGTTCATCAGCTGATTTTTAAATAATGTTTTTAAGAATCAAAGCTTTTTTAGTTGTATAAGTATCCTGTAAGTCTTGTGTGTGCTTGTACACAAGTCATACTGGGACAGCACTCAGCTCAGAGGCTTGATTCAATTCACCCAGTGACTCCATTCAGTGACCCAGTGGATTATGGGGTAGTGTTTTTTGTTGTACACCCTGCAGTATGGAGCCAAGAGATTCACTCCCCCCTCCCCAACCTAGGCTTAAAATCAGCCTAAAGCCAGTTAAGCATCTGAAACAGCATGACTGAAAAAGTTATCTTCTGTTTTAGATTTTCCTATCAGAGAGAAATTGACATCTTAACTCTAGAGCTGAAGCATCTGACATGACTAACTGATGGGTACTGCTTAATTAATTATTGAAACAGGACCACTGTTTTCTCTAGGAGTGATGTACTATCAGCAACGATTGCACAAATAGTTCCAAAAGCTTGTTTTAAATCTTGTGATACAAGTTTTAAGTTTGAAGTCAGTAAGCCTCTGTGTATGCACTGAGCAAGCATGCAGCTTGAGGAGTCTGAAAGGTTGAAGAACTTAATTTGAAAACAGTGACTTTTTAATGCTGATCACCCTTTGCGTCTTTGACCGTTTACATAACTTCCCCGTGTATCTGCTCCCTAGGTTAGATCAGGAAGCAAACTATGCCGTAAGGGAAGGAAATGCTGTCAGTAGCAGCCTGCTGCCGGCAAAGCAGGAGCTGTGGATGTGAACCGGAGCCGGGGCTGCTCTGCTGCCCCGGGCACGGGCGGCGCTGGGCAGGCCGGGCCCCGCAGCCCCGGCTGCCGGCGGCACTTTCAAACCTCGACCGCTCGCACCGCGCTCTGCCTGCCCAGGGGGCTCGAACGCGCCCAGCGCCCCCGGCCCTCACCGCTGACAGCCCCGCGGAGGCCCGGGGCGCGGCACGGAGCGCGGGTCAGAGCCGTGCCCGGGCTGAGCCGTGCCCGGGCTGAGCCGTGCCCGGGCTGAGCCGTGCCCGCCGCGCTCCCGTGCGCATCCCAGCCCGGGGCAGCGCGGCCCGGCCCCGGCGGCCTCTCCCGCCCACTCCCCAGCCTTACCCGCAGCTTGTCGCCGGCGCTTAGGCGGCCCGGGTGCACGAAGGGGTTGAGGACGGTGGGCGGGTTGAAGGAGTGCTGCCTGGGCAGCGGCAACACCCGCGGCGCCATCGCCACCGCCATCCCCGGCGGCTGCGCATGAGCCGGCGGCGGAGCCCGGGGCCAGCGGCTCCGGCCGGCCCTGCCCACCGCGGGAGCCCCGCCTCGGGCAGGTGAGGGCGGGCGGCCGGCGGGGGCGCCGGGCCCGTGTCCCGCAGCCCCGCCCGTGCCCTGCCCTGTGCCGGGCCCGTGTCCCGCAGCCCCGCCCGTGCCCTGCCCTGTGTCGGGCCCGTGTCCCGCAGCCCCGCCCGTGCCCTGCCCTGTGTCCGGTCCGTGTCCCGCAGCCCTGCCCGTGCCCCGCTGCCCCGCGCCGTGCGCGCTGCAGGCTCCGCAGCAGAGCCGTGTTCGAGGGTGCGCTCGCAGGGCGATGTTCGTGGGCACCGGGAGCAACGCGGGTCGTTATCTGCGAGAGGAGAGGGCAGGCGCGGTCGTGGCACACGGCCGAGGTCGTTTCTAGGGCAATGGTGCATTTCCACCGCTGCTAAGGCTGGTACAGCGATTCTGGTTCTCGGGCACGAGAGGTCTGCAGGTCCGCTGCAGCCTTCCTCGGCGTGCCGGGTGCCCGCGGCATCCCTGCCCGCAGCTCTGCCCTGAGGGGCGCGCCGGTAGCGGCGGTGCGGTACAACACCGTCCCCCGGCACCTTCCGCCGGCCTGCCTGGCTCTGCTGGCTCGCCCCAGAGGAAGTTCCAGGCTGACCACATTTAGGAAGCAAGCTTTTGGGTTCTCACAGAATCCGGTCCAGAGCTGGGGCTGAGCCGCCAGTCTGTCTGTGCAGGGAGCGCTGGGCGCAGGCCGCTGGCCTCCTGCGTGACATTGCTTCAAACGCTTCTTTTTGCTATGGTGCTTTTCCAATTTCTTCTTGGCGTGAAAATATTGGTACTTCCTGGCACAACAGTATGTTGCCAGACTGTTCGTGTTGCTGTAATGAAACTAATTATAAACATCTCATGGTTTGGTTCCCACTTTGACGTCTCTGCTTCCACAAAGATACCATCAGCATTCACAAAACTTAATTATTATAAAATAATGATTTGTGGTTTGCAACTGCAGGTGCTTAAGGAGTAGTCATAATGATATATTTGGGCTAACTGAAGCCTGCCTATAGTGGAAGCTTAATGAGTGTAGGATTTTCCTTGGCTGGTTTCCAGAATTTCCCAGTGGTTGCCAGTCCTTGAAACCAGCACTGTCCTCTGAAAAAGCTGAGAGCTATGAACGAACTGGATCAACACAATTGTCACAGAAAGTAAGGCTGGGGGAACTCCAGAGGAGAAAGATCAATTCTGCCTCCATCACTCTTGACAGATGATTTTACAAGCTCATTTTAAAAACCCCTGACTTCCCTAGCTGATCCATTCCAGCACTTCTCTGGTAATGTCTTGAAATGATTTTTTCTGTATCTGAGAAGAATCCCTCTCATTGTAGGTGATGCAAGAACTGGTCCCTTTCCTCTCTGCAGCTAGTTTTTGTACACTTGTGTAGTGTTATTTATTCCCTTATGCTTTCCCCAGACTAATGTTTTCAGATTTTCCCACCCAGGTGCTAGTTTGTACATATCTGAACATTCTTAAAGCTTTCCTCTGGCTTTTCTCCTGTGAGCCCACATCTTTCTTGAGGTTCCCAAATGGGACATACTACTGCTAGGAGGCCTGACCAGTGCAACTGGGTGGGCAGGAAGGATTCATTTATGTCTGACACTGTGGCTTTGCAGACATGATGCTTTCCAAATGTAGATTACTGCTTCTGGTGATTTGTACTTTTATTAACAACAATAACATTGATTATAAACTTTTTACTCTTCTAAGGCTGATTCTTCTAAGCTACAGCACCATTTGAAAGGCTTAACATCACAAGTACCATTATACAAGCACAGTGCAAAAAAACCTTTAATGTTCAGAAGATGTGCGAAAGTGCTATTGTATTTAATTCTTTGGCTAAATTAGGGTCAGTATCTCTTTTGAATAATTCCTTTTTTGTCTATGAATTTGTGGTAAATTGAATCTTGATCAATTGGACTGCTAACGCAAAACACCACCAGGCTTTTGCAAAGCTGATATCTGGAATCTTTCACCAAAAGGTTTATATGGCGCTAAAGATGGACATCAAGGGAATAAGTAGCATTAGCTTGCTACTCATTATTTTTCTTGGTTGAAACTACAGCTTTAGTTCTGCAGGTCACTAGGACAGCGTATGGTTTTTCTGAGAAGTTTACCCTATACCTTGATTCTTCCTAGAAACTGTAGAAAAGTGTCTCTGGAGAAGGTGCGCCTTCTGTATACAATCCAAATAAATCATATTAGTTATACATGAAAATCCAGTACCCATTTCCCTAGTGTAAGACAGGAAATAAACAGACACAGCTTTTTTTAAAAGTGTATGCAGCTTTATAGTGTTTTATATAAATTGTAGATATACAATCTAAAATGGACTAAGTTATCTGCCTTATTGTAGCTGCCTTTGGGACAGTTTACTCTCTTCCTAATTTTTGTAAAAATATACTCTATCTTATCTCTTTATTATAAAGTGTGTGGTAGGCAAAAGCATATACTACAGAATATGAAATATTTGCAAACATTTTTTTAACACTTCTGTCAGTAATTCCTAATCTGAACCAGATGCTAAAAGGAGGTTCCCTTTTTACATTTGTTTGTTTAATTCTTTTGATCAGGGATGTTGTTTTGCCTTTATAAAACCATGTGTACAAAGACATTTTTGATACAGAAATTGAAACCCTGCTCATGCTTGACCTGCTCCCTGCTGTTGTCTGACAAAAATCTGCCATCTCCTGGCCTGGGTGTGTAACACTGCTGCACACAGCAGTTGGGGAGCATCTGTTCACTGCTTGTAGGAAAAACATCTCCTCTCAAGGACTGGCTAAAAAACTTCTTCATGCAAAGTGCCATTCTGATTTTCTCGTTTCTTTCAGTGGTACTAAATGTGAACTATTCTGAGAAATGTGTATGAGGACAGCAGTAGACTGCCATGTGCGTGTGTTCTCTATTCAACAATTTCTTGCTTTCTTGCTTTTTTTTTCTTGTTTTTGGCTTTCTGTCTTGCTTTCTGGTTTTTTCTCTCTTGCTTTCTTTCTTGCTTTCTTGCTTGCTGTCTAGGCCATGGTCCCCCAGTGCTGGTTGAGTTTGTGCCCCCCTCCTGGAAGAATGCCTGCTAACACCTTCTACGTGCCCAGCTGGGCCCAGCTGACAGCATGTTCTGCAGCAATCAGGGCAGCCAAAAAGTGTGACACAAGTCACATGCAGTTTGTCTTTCTCCACCTGGGACAGTCTTCCAATGTTGTCCTGCTAAGCTGTGTATACTCAGAAGTTTTATGTCCTGCCTGTGCACCATGCAGTCTCATGGCACCTAAATGGCACTGTGGCAGGCTGGATAACACAGGGTGTGTGAGTCCTTAGGGCTCTGTCAATCAATTTCAGTCTCCTGGGAATCCAGCTCTGCATGTCCCTCAGTAGAATTTACTGGTTTAGTGAGACTTCAAGCCAGGAGAGCAGTTCTGGACTGTTCATGTCACAGTGCTCAGGTACCTGCTGGTACTGGATGAGGTGCTGACTTGCATGCAGCCTCCAGCCAAACAGACACACATGGGGGCGTGCATGTATACACAAACCCAGACATACCTTTTATTTTCTTCTAAGGCAGGTGCTGAGATAGATGTATCTTGGAGTTTTCATTTAATGTTAAATAGAATTGAAACACCCCTTAAGCTAATCTTTCTCTTGGGTATTCCTAGATGTTTTCTCTTACAGACATTTGTTTCTCTGCTTCTGTCCCTTCTTCCCAAAACGTTAGACTTTTCTGTGTTTGTGTTATATTCCTTATATTGGTACACATAAGGTTCACAGTGTTTGCTTGGTAAGTTTTCAAATGCTTGGTTCAATTTGAGAGTTTTTCCTAGCTGTTTTTGTCATAGGGAGGTTGCTGTCCCCAGCATGTTATCCATGCCAGCCCGTAAGTGCAGGTAAAAGAGTCCTAGTGTGCTGCACCAGAGGAAAACTTCATGCTGAAAGTTCCCTGAAGCTTCTGCTGAATTCCCTTCTCTTTGCAATGCTTAATGGACATAAGGCAAATAAATCAGAGCAAGAACCTAATCTCTTCCTTTAGCAAGTCATACCTGATAATGACCTCTGCAAAGGGAGACATTTCAGTAGATGCTCAGCTTGTGTGGTGTTAGTCTCAGTGCAGTAGGTAGGACTTGGCTGGCTTTTTGGTCCTAGACAGGCAGAGAGATTGCTGAGCCAGCTCTGATAACAATTTAGTAAAAAATAGCATTGACTCTTGCTGATGCTGAGTGAAAACAGAGGTGGTATTATCTCAGGGAGTCCCTTGAGTGTGTACCCTTGGAGATTCGTCCTTCCTCACCTGAGCTGTCTGCAGAACTTGACAACTTGACAAGAATTTCTCTTCTGTTCCTCTGGGTTAGGAAAGCTCTCAACTGATGATGGGGCATCTCCAACTCCCAGTGCTCTCAAACTGGCACCTTCCCTGATTATTGAATTCACCTGAAAACAAAAGGAAAAAAGTAGATTTACAAAAAAAAGAGAGACTCCAGCGATTTGTGTAAGAATGAGATATAAAATTACCGGTTGGAGTTTTTTTCCTTTGAACTGAACCCAGGAGCCTCAGTAAAGTTTACCCTATTTAAAGCATTAATTAGAGAGCTGACTGTACATAAAGATAAAACAGAACTCCTAAAAAAGTCTCCAGGGACTCCAAAAAACCCAGGTTTGTCTACATGAGGCAAAAGAATTTTAATTAGCAGCAACTGAATTGAAGTGAACTGATATGAGCAACAAAAAGAGAATTAATCCCACAATGCATTCAGAGAACATAATTGAATGTTCATTAGCTAAGAGTTATATACTGACTGTTAATGAGCAGAAATGAATATGTATTATCTCTTATTAAGCTGGAAATGTATGGAACTAATTGCATTTAAATATAGTAGCTATAAAGTTGTTTATTAGCAGTCACTACTAAGAAGAGGAGAGACATAGGTGAATTTATATTCTTTACTGCAGTATCGTTTTAAATATTTATTATGCTAAGTGGTATTAATACATAGTTTTTCAGTGAAATGGTTATTATGTTGTGCTAGTAGGGCTCGGTGATGCCTTCATTTGGATAGGATTTATGCTTTATTTATTTTAAATTAGGGAAGGCAGCACAAACAAACAGAGAAGCTCTCAGATTCCTCTAAGGCAGTGTTGTTATTGCTTCTCAGGATGAGGGTCCTCTGTTAATCGTGATCAAATGACACTTGGCTTCTTGATATCATACCTTGATACTAATCTCAGGAGAGAGTTTTGGTAAGGTTTCTTTGTTGCAGGTGTACAGGAGAGAGCCATGTTGTTGGGTGTGGTGACAGAAGACCAGAAGGAATTTGTATTGACACAGAGGGTGTGCTGTGCACGCACCCAGGAAGGGCCCATGGCTGCCCAGGAAAGCCCGTGGTGACATCTTAGGCTGAGCCTGAGAGGAAACTGGTAGGGCATGGTGGGCACCCTGTCTGGTGAGGGACACAGGGAAGTGTGTGGCAGCAGGCTTGTTTAGGTTGGAAGGGTTCCCTTTAGAGCATTGAGTTAGTGAGGGGTGCATGAAGAAGGGAAGGGATGGTGTAGCTGCTCATCCTTAGCCCAAGGTGTGAGATGGAAACCCTGGTGTCCAACAGCTCCTCGGCCTTGGGGTTTTGTCACAGGAGGGGTGGTGACTTTACCTGAACATTTTGATAAAGGAGAGGGACAGTAGACAGAGATGGAGAAGGAAAGGAGCAGTGACACCCTGAGCGGGTGCAGAGCAGCAGGGGAAAAGGAGTACCACAAAGAGGAAGCTCTGTAAAAATAACTCAGTAGAAGTGTGATGGCTTCCCAGTGCTGAGCTAGCCTGTTTTTCTGGAGCTGCTGTGGAGTGCTAGACCATTACACACTTGCTCCTGTCTGCAAACTTCACTGGCATCCAAACAAATTTGGATTTACACCCACAATTATTCTTTGCGGTTAGAAGACTGCATCTTCTGCATGGCAAAAATAGGTGTTTTCATCCTCCTGCTCTGTTTGAAATTTGGGACTGCAATCAGGGATTAACACACCTTTGAGCTAATCTGTGCATTTGATATCCGTGCTTTAGGCAGAGATTTTGTGAAATTTAGATTACTGTCTTCCTGCTTACATAGAAAAATACCTTGCTTGTTCTGATTTTAATTAGAATTATGTTTAATTTTGAAATTTATCCTTTTCTGAAAAAATTATTATAGATTATTAAAGTAACCAGCAGACATACCTTTTTAGTAATCTGAATTTCTGTTTATTAATTGTACAGATGTGTTTTTACTACAGGAGCAACAACTGCATGTTCACTTTCAGGAAAATTGTAACTTTTCCCCTATTCACAAGAGGGCGATAAATCCCCAGTCATCTTTATGCAGCCTCTAGTATGTGTTCAGTACCTCACTTCAAAATGTCATAAAGATCAGCTTGCTGTCAGAAAACTGATATATATGTATATGATCTGTATGAAATATTGTGATGTCTTTTGTTTTGGTTTATGTGGAGTTTAAGCTTTGCTCTGTTTATTTCATCCCACTGCCGATCCTACTATGAGTAGAAACTAGATGTGGAAAATCAAACACTGCAAATATTTTCTTCATGGTACACATACAGGTATTAAATTCAGACAAATGTCAAGCACGTAATAAAAGAGTGGTTTTGAGCCAGCATTCAGGAGAATTTCCCATAACCTAAACATTTTTGTGTATGTCTATTTCTTTCTCATATTGAAACTTTCTTTGGTAATCAGAACCTTCTGTTTCTTAATGTTAATCTTTTCCTTTAATTAAAGTATATTTTGTTTTGAACCTTCCCTTTAAAAATAATGTTATTTCATCTAAAAACAAGCCTTTTGTGGTGATAGTATCAGTATGGACAGCTGTCATAAGAACTGCAATTTCTCTATTTATGTTGACAGTTTTGTAATTTATTAACATGCCAATATTTATATTTATCCACATTCACTATCTCTTTTTAATAGTTTCTGTTTCACATTGTATAATAAGAATGATTTCAGGAGTCTTACATGGAATAAGGAAAATAAAGAAGAACAACTCGTTGAGTGTACTAAATTTTATGTCTCTGTTGATGTTATCCAAGTTCATTCCAGCTCCTGTGTTTGAAGGAGCTGGATTTCTTCCAGCTCTAAAGCTCCATGACCCAACCCATGCAGTTTTTAAGCTGTCAGTATTAGAACAAATTCTTAATAATTTACAGTTAGTATGGCCTCTGAAGAATGTTTTCACTTTGTATCTTAATATGAAAAATAAAGAAATGCTGAAAGTCTCTAGCAATGCACCAAGGTATTTGCTCAGTGTGCTAGTACAGCATTCAACTGAGTTTAAGGGCCTCAGCTGATGTGACTTCCTTAAATAATAAGACAAGTCCATGACTCTTGAGGTTCCTTCTGCAGTCTCAGTGGAGTTCTGGGGCTGTCTCAGATAGCAGAGACAAAACCACCTTTATATTGTCTTTCAACAGCTTCAGCTGTGTTTGGTTGCAGAGACTCAGTCTTGCCTGGCCCCTTGCCCAGCTGTTGATTACCTCAGGCCTGCAGTACAAGGGAGCTGTTGGAAATCAGGGCTACCAATAGCTTATTTATTTTGATATTATCTTGCCTGTAACCTTCACAATTCATCTCCAGCCCTCCTGCAGTGGTGTCTGCAGGGGCTGCACCAGTGCCAGGGCAGAATCCCTGAGTGCAGTGCTGGGTGTGTGCTCTGGCAGCTGGGATGCCAACAGGAGCAGAACTGGGCAAGAGGCACAGCTGGGGAGGGGTGCAGATTGCTGCTCTGGGCAGAAAAATGTACCCTGTTTAAGGGAAATTAGAGTCTGCCCCATGCCTTTCCTAATCACCAGATGAGTCTATGGTCTCTTCAGTGTTTTTTGTCAACTCTAAAACTGGAGTGTCTTACAGTCAGTAGTTCCCCGGTTGGGAGTGCCACTGGAAACACAAACTCCTTCACAGAGATTCTCTCACTACAGCCAGGCATTTTGGCTATTTTAGTAAAGGCCAAAATTATATAACAAACCCATGTGACTGTGTCTGTTGGTTTACTATCAGCTTTCCTCTGGACAGCAGCAGAGTTCTGTGTGCTTCATCAATGCCTCCTGACTGCCTTGGCAGATACAGCCCCAGCTCTGCTGTGTGTCCAGGGGTATGAAAATCTTAATAGGCACGTTCAATTGTAAATAGGATCTGCCTCACTGTAATGTATAACTCATGTGTTTCCAGCTAAGGAAAACAAACTTTTCTTACCACAAAAATGTACCCTCCAGAACTCCATCTGTATGTCAGAAGGATACTTAAGTCATGTTTTTGTCATATTATTTGGAGTTTTAAGTACACCACAATAGTAGGAGAGTAAGTATGCAGATGGACCAATTATTTTAATACCATTTCAAGAAATAAAGAGGAGTTGAGAGAGAACAAGCAAGAGTAAATGAGGCATTTCCAACCAACCCACTAAGTGTGACTCAGCTAAGGTATCTAATGAGAGCAAGAACTTGGTAGCTAGAATTAAGTAGGGAGTGGAAAGCAAGCAATAATTCTTTTTTATTTAGCAACTGGAAAAAGTTTTCTTCTACCTATTCCTTCTGTAGTGTTAACAGCTATCTGCTTTGCTCAAACCAGTTTCTGCTTTTTAAAGTGCTATCACTGAAGCCATTCTAATGCTATTAATATGACAGGTGACGCTGCAAGATTGTAAGAACAATAGCAAAATACAGGTGTGTGAGCTCAGTGAATGCTAATATAATCTTCCCTGAAGCACAGTGCATTTTCAAATACTGAAGGTGAGGATACAGGGTAATTTAAAGCAAGACCAAGTATTCCTGCTGTTTAGCAGTCGGGACCCTTGACAGCAGTGTCTCTTCTTCTGCACAGGTACTCATAGATAAGGTTGATCTGACATAGGGACTAGCCTAGACAGTTGCAGTGAAGTCCAAAGCAGAGATATATTATAAGCTTTGGAATACAGGTTAAAAAAATATATTTTTCTAGAGTAAAAGGGCAGGAAGGGTGGAAACAATGCATCTTGCAAAAAAAGGAGTGAATGCTAGGAAACAGGCTTGCTATAACGTGGCAGTTTTCAGAGATGTGCTGCTATGTGTGCCTGAAGAATAAACATTCTGCTTTTCTGCTGACTGCAGCCAAAGTTTGTGGCCAGCAAAAAGGCAGGGGAAGCTCTGAGGAAGTGTATGCATGTAACAGGGACATTTCAGATGCTGATTACAGGTGCTCTGCCCAAGCTTTTCATTCTTTATTTCAAAGAAGGTTTGAGTCTGGAAATGTGCTGTGGGATTAGAAACACTGCCTAAGCTCTACCCAGCTGGCTTGGAGAAGCTTTTGGACACTGATATGTGAGGCAGGTTCAAAAAACTGAGACTGGGCCTTGAACAGTAAAATAACCTCTTTTTCTTCTGTGGAATCAGATCACAGATGTGGATGTTAACAAAGGATTATGAAGCTGTAGCTCAGTTCTCATAAAGAGAAATGGTAATTAGTTACAGAGGCTTGTGAGCTTCCTTCCCAGCAGCAGAGGGGCATGGACCCAAAGGGGCTGGGTGTTGGAATTTCACCCGTGCTTCACTGGGCAAATGACAGTAACTCTGTGCTGGTTTTCCAGTCTGTAGTATGAAGTGGTTATCTTACTGGAGGGATTGAAAAGCATAATCAGTTGTAAAATGTATTGAAACAGAAAGTGCTATCTCAGTGCAAAGTGGTTTTATCTACTGCTGCACACCCAAAGGATTTACTTTTGAGGTGGAGACACATTTCTTAATGCCTGTGATGTGTACTGAGACAATTGGAAATAATAAAGCCTTGGGGTAGTGGTGTTGGAACCTTGTTCTTATTGAGGTCACTGGCAATTCCTTCACTGATTTCAGCAGGAAGAGGATCAGGCTGCTTTATCAAGAGGCCTTAGGTAAACACAAGACTTTCCAAGACTAAGGATCTGGGTTTTTTGGAAGGCTAAATAGTGCAGTGCCAGTCCTTGCCTTGGTAGTCCAATGGCATAGTGTAAACACTTTACGTCAACTAATTACTCAGGGATTTATTAACTTGAAATTTTAAGCAAACTGCTAGCTTCATTGCTGTCTGCAAAAAAATATGCAGAGTGAAGAAGGTTCACATACCCTAGGCATTTTGGTGGAAAGTGATTATCAAATGTGTTAATTGAACAGAGGACAGTAATACAAAAGGATGTATGCCATTAAAATGGATCATACAATTCATGAAAGAACTTAGAAATAAACACAGTGTTTCCACCACTGTTGTGGAAACTGAAAAGTGACAGTAGATGGGGAGACGACAACAGAAAAAGAAACAGAAAAATCTCCACAAATACAAAATAAAAAAGGCCTTGTGGAAATTTACCCCAATGTAAATCAAGCTGAAAATGTATTGATATTTGGGAGATACCTCTGACAGTTACGAACTTAAACAAGAAGGATGGATAGTTCTCCGAAGAATTTCAGAGTGTATAGATCTGCAAACAATTTATATATCAAAGCAGTCACCAAATGGGCTGGAGAGGCAGAGCAACAAATCATTTCCAGAAACTGCCATTATCAGAATTTATGAGTAGTGGTAATCTCAGTGTTGTTACAAAAGTGAATATTAACGTCTGTATTTAAAATAAAATCTGATTTTGATTTTTTTATGGGGCCTTACAACTCCTTGGAAATGGTCTTGGAAAATTGTGCTGTAGCCATGTCAGCTGGAGTCTTTTGACATATAAATGACAGAAATCTGGAAAGTATTCTAAACTACCTGTACTGTCTTGTTAAATCACAGTGAATTGTTTCATCTGACCATTGAAGACGTGTATAGTAAGCAGAGTTAACAGACAAATGCACAGGTGACTTTCTTATTAAAAAACAGGCTATCCCTTATTTATTTCTAATGTTTTTCTAAAGAATTTGTGCTCCCAGATGAATTTATGCTTTTGCATTCATTTCTTGTTTTGCGAAGGAAGATCTTTTAATAATGTTTAGCATCAACCTCTCCCACCTGTGCAATTTGCTGCTCTAGTAAAAGTGCTGTTCCCCTGCAAAAGCTTATAACATGTTATATGAAATGTCAGAAATGATAAAGCAAACTCAAGAGCCTCTGAAAGAAAATGTACTGCCATGAATATCTGAAATTTACTGAACCACAGCTTTTATTATACTTAAATTTCAATAAAAACTTTTCTTAAGAGCGTGTGCGTCAGTAGGCATAGAGATGTGTTTTCTATGTAAATAGCAGTGTTTGCCTTTTTTTCTTTAAACTATATTCCACTGCAGTAGTAAATCCTACAAGCAAACTAAAACACAGTTTAGGCCATGAGATATGGAATAAAATCTCTGAAACCTCTCTCTGTGCTTGTTGGGTTACCAGTTGTGGCCAGAGGACAAGAATGCCTTAGAGAACTCATTTTCTCAATGTTTTCATGTATGTTCAAGTTTTGAAAATAAGAACGAAGGGAGAAAGCCAAAACCCATGAAAGGGTGCTAATAAGCCTATTTTGCCTCTTTGGTGTTTTATGCCTTTCCCCAGATTCTATAGCTTTGGTCTCAAGCAAGATGGTATGGCACAGGATTTATTTCTGAGCGCTTATCATTCCTCAGTAGAAAGCATTTACATTTTCCATAAGAATGCTTTCTATTCATAACTTCTTTGAAAGCATTTTTATCCACTTACTTCACCCTGAGGTATCACTTAGAACGCTGCTCAGAGGTTGGCAGGGTTAGTGCAACCATTAATGCATTAAAGTTGGCTGCTGGAGGTGTTAATGCTTTGCTGGCAGTTGTGTTTCAGAGCTGCTGTCCCTCCTGTCAAAGGACTTCCTTTCCTAAGTGTCAGGCCAGCACTTCCTTCTATTTGAAGTCTTCCTCAGTAAGTCTACCAACTCTCCCAGTTACCACTTTTAGTTTCCCAAGATATCAGGCTTAAAGTCTTGCAAGTTTGAAGATGTATTTGTAACTGTTTTTACAAATGTCTGCAAATATAATTGATTTTCCCTAGTAGTCCTTTCAAGAAGTCTCCTTTGCATCTCTTCAGGGCCAAGTGGGCCAGTCTGTGACCCCATCCTATGCAGAAATATCACTTTTCAGATTGAAAGGCAGTTGTTGTAACTCGAGCAGCTTCTCTCGCCACGATACCCCGAGCGGTGGCGTGCTGGGCGGCGGGAGGGAAGAGAACGGGCGGCCGCTCCCCCTGCGAAGCTCTGCAGTCCCAGTTGTTGGCGCGGGGACAGACGGAGGCGACACGGCACTTGGGGGTGAACAGGACGGATTTATTACAGGGCGAAGAAAGGTTTTATACTGGAACTCAAGAGGCGGGGTATAGGAACAGCAACCAATGAGGGTAGGGCTGGGGAGGAGTCTAAGGAGGGACTAACAGCACAAACCTATCAGGGGGAACAGGGGAGGGCAGTAACACAAAGTAACCAATAGGGTGTTGAGCCTCACCAAATAGACAGGGAATGCTCTGGAAGCAGGGGATGGAACTAAGAGGAATGACGGGGATGGCAATGGTAACAAATTTTTAACAGTAAAGCAAGTCAGTCATTTGTGAGTAATTCTGAGAAGTCCCAGAGGAAAGGATTGGGCAGTAAAAGAGAGCTGAAAGTTCAACAGATTCTGGTTTTCACCCTCTGGCTCATTGTGCAGAGCACCTGTGGCAGGGTTTGCAAGGCAAATGCAGACCTGTAGTGTCATTAGGCCTTTTATTCTTGTATCCCTCTTCCAGGCTGGCTTGTTGGTTGTCTGAAAGATTCTGAGTATGAGTATGGTGAATCTGGCTGAAGCTGAACTTTAGAAGCCTCCTGGGAGTTTGAGGATTTGCAAAATGGGGTGAAAGAATGGATGACATAAGCAGGCAGTGTGGATACAGCCTTCCCAGTGCTGCTTAGACTGACCAACCTGCAAGTGCTGGTGTGACCTCTCATGCAGCTATTGCAGCTATGGAGAAAGTGTTTGAGCGATAAAACAAATGAACTACAGATTATCTTGGATTTCTTGGTTCTTATCTCAGTAGCGCTACCAGGGAAGATCACCTGTGCAGGCTGAACACTTTTGCTTTATCTCACTGGGTTGTTCTTTGCTCAGACTGTGACATATTTTCTGGAGAAGGGAAAAGCTGGTGTTATGTGCTGAGCAGATTTAGGTCAATTAGCCTTCAGACAATTGGACTAGGTGATTGTCATAGGTCTCTTCAAACCAAATATTCTATTCTGACATCTATATTAAATAAAATATTCTAATATAACCATGAGCTATTTTTTTGTGTGTGCATATGTATGTACGCATGCAGGCATATATTTAATATGTAATTTAGAAAAATCTATTATATATAATTCTTAAATTATAGAATTTAATTTCATGGCCTAAGGCAGTTCAAGACTAGAAGAGACTATTGGTTCACTTCATCCATTTCCATCTTGGTTCAGGAATTTGTTTTCCCAAAAACCACAAGAAATATTATGTCCGATGAAGAATATTCTCTGAAAAGGCAAGGAGTCTTGATCTGAAAACATAGTTTTTGGCTTAGTTGTTTGTTTTGAGGTTTTCTTCCTGATTTTGTTTTTGTTCTTACTACAGTTCCTTACCTGGAAACACCTAACACTTCTGATTGCTTTACATAACCAGTCTGGAACAAGTGCACGTACCAATGTCTGTGTTTCCTCAGAGCTAAATGCCTGTTTGCTGATTTCAGCTCTCCCAAAAGCAGAAGTATGTTCATTCACTTAGTCTTTGCTGCTAAAAATATACGTCTGAGTTTGTAAATAGAAATAATTTGTCCAAAATGGACCCAAAGGGCCTACTTCCTCCTGATTTTAAGAACAGCACAGTTACAGTAAATTCCTAAAATGTATGGGTAACTGCTGCTTTTTAAAATCAAGACAGAGTGGCAGGAAGAAAATGTATTTTTAGCAAATACAATGTGTTAGTGAGAAACTAACTGTTAAGCATGATTCGCAGTTCAGGCTGCTCTGTCTGTTCAGTGTTTAAGCTGTGGCATTTCATTATACCTTGGCTGCTTTTTATGTATTGTGATGGAGCAGTTGCTAAACCACCACCCTTTGCCCCGCTGGGGGCCTGCAGCCCTTCCTGCTCAGAATTGGGAGAAGATTTCCTTCAGCTCAAGGAGCAAGAGTGTCTGAACTCTCCCCGTGCTGCAACAAGCTTTGGTGCAACACATATGCAACTCTACCCTGACACCAAGAGGTCCTAAGTGAACCCAACTTCAATTTAATAAAACTCTAGAAGTAGAACAAGTTTGATAAATGTTTGTGCTGGATTTTGTATGGCTTTGAGGTAAACACTTATGCTTTTTCTCTTTGTTTCTTCCTCTCTGAAGAAGGCAGGTAAAAACTTCTGGTTCTGTTCTGAAAATGTCTTGGCAGAAATATATTGGGGGCAGGAGAGGCAAGGGCAGGGTCATCTGTGACAAGGGCACAGTCTCAAAGTGCACAAGAGAGGTGAAAAAAGACACTTGGGAAGAGTAATCTGGTTCAACCAAGGGTCTAGGGATCATCAAAAAGTCCATAGTGTTGGGACAGACCTGGAGTTAAACAGAAAAGCAAATGAGTGGGATGGATTTGCATGGGACATGGATACAGGCTGAGCTGCAGCGCTGCTCAGGTAAGGACTTTCCATCTCATGGTTAACTCATTACAAACAGGAAAGGAAAGAGAGGTTTTAGAAGTGGTTCTCAATAAGTGGAATTAGACCCAAAGACTTTTTCAGGACACATTTTGTGACTTAGTGTTTCCCAGGTCAGATGTGAAAGGCTAATGAGAAGGTCACTATACTTCCCCAGCTTGTCTGACATACATAAGTGATAACCTGGCAAATGTTACAGCTGATGAACAGAAACAGATGTGTTTATAAATGACCTGTGTTAATCTTAAAGTTGCCAGTCTGAAACTGAATCCAAAGAAGTGTGCATTGGGTTAAGGATAGAAAATTTATTTCTGGCTTTCTGCCAGTGATTTAGTAATTGGAGAATGGGTTTACATGGGCAGGAACAAAAGGAGACGCTGAGCAGAACTCCTTACACCCACCAGATGTGCAGAGTTTTGTAGGATTATGGTGCTATTACTACAGAACATAAGATGGTAGATTTGCCAATATTGCAAAACCTGCCTAAGTTGTAGACGAAAAGGAAACTATTTCAGTAATCAGTAGAAATGTGATTTAGCAAGTTCAGAGCTGGAAGGCCCATTGCAAATGTTCTACTATAGCTATGTTTGAAACCCCTTCCATATTAAATACAGATGCTAGAGTAGGCACACTGGGGCTGTATTGACATAAGATCATAAAAATCTTCAGGGGATGGTTATTGAGGATTCTTAAAACAGAGCTTAAATTATTGCAGTGCTCAAAAGGAATGCCTGGCAGTCATTAAAGCTAGAGAATACCTTCAGCACTAGTGCAGGAAGATGTTTATGATCAGGACAGATCATACATCTCTGAAATAGACCCTGCTATCATGAGAGGGTTGCCAGGTGTTTGTAAAAACTGAAACACTAACATTTTGCAATTAGAGCCACTTTGTTTTGTGTTTTATTTTGTTGTCTCTGGTGCAAGACTAATTGTGAAGACGATTAATGATTTCTAATGATAATGAGTATTCTAAGGAAGAGATAAGGCATCTTTCCTTTTGGCATAAGTAAAAATGCTGGCTCATCCAGGTGAGGATTGTCTATAGTAATTGACAGCTTCTTGAAGTGGAATTATATCTGGATGAGTGCAATTAAAAGATGATTTGGCAAATGCAGCCATTTTAGAAAAAGTATCTTTTCCAAATATCATAATAAAAATACTCTGCTTAGAACAGGAAAGCACTGAGTGTAAATGAAGTGGTAGAGGACATGAGAAAAAAAACAGATAATGGGCTCAGGTATTAGTTATTGGTCAGTTCTGTGAATCATAGACTTAAAGATGTTTTTAGAAGGACTTAGGTTGACCCCTTGCCTGATCCATAGAGGATTTTGAAGTATTTCATGTGCATGGAGCTGCATATGATCATTGGCCAGATGGTGTCTGATCGCATGGACAGGATAAGGGTTTACATCCCTGTTTCTCAAGTTTGCATCCTTATAGGATACATACACCCACTCTTCTGCCTGAGCTGTGGAGAGGTAGCTTGTCACAGAGGGTGGATGACAGACAGGAGTGGAAACTGTTCAGGGAGAGCAGCGGAATTTGCACAGACATGGGGCCATATGATCTCTTTAATTGAATTGCTGCAGTTGCACCTTGGAACCAACAGAGAAAACAACCTAGGTTTCTAAATAAACCTCCTATGGGCTTATATACTGGGGTAATATTCTTGCCTTTGACAGGTAATGCACTGAAACATGCTACTGGATTTATAATTTCAAGTGATACAAGAAAGCCTGGCCATGAGTAGTGTTGACAGTGTAATTTGATTTTATTGGTATTGTTGGCACTTCATGTGTGGGACATTCTTTTCTGGTTTATTTTTTAATGAGAAACATTCTATCAGATTGTGAAAAGAACAAAGCCTAATTGAACAACCCCCCCAATATTATAAAGAACAGAAAAATAAAACACGTTAAACAATACTTGACTTTTATGTATAGCGCATTGTCTTCAAAAATCTGAGTCGTTTCCATCCATATAAACAAGTTATATAGTAACAAAGTGCATGAAGCAAATTGCTAAATTTAACTAAGGTATTAAAATAAAAAGTACTTTAAAACAATACTTTAACACAGTTTTTTGCCATGATTCTATCATGCATCAACTCAAAGCAGATCCTGAGGCAACCTGTGCCTTTGACAGTCTTTCTGTATTATTATGTAAATAAATGGAAGTAATGATCAAACTCTTAAGAGGGTGAAAAACATCAAGACAAACCATCCATTTATAACAGAGTTGTATTTAAAAAAAATAAAAATCAAAGTGCACTGCTGGTACATCTCATTTGAGCCTATCTGGTATGTGAATAACAGAGGGGCATGATCCAGTCTCCAAAGGTTCCAAGGCTTTGTTTAAGCACCAAGACAATAAAGAATGATGGCTGTTCTGTTCATAGCACTACTATGACTAGCATGACAACGGAAAAATTGTACCAGAATATATACGTAAACATCTTTTGTATACTGAGGAGGCAAACACTCTTAAATTATCTGATGTGTACAGTACTGGTACTTAGTGTTTTGGTGCCAGTACCAGACTGGTCCAGTAATTAGCATTCAGATCTATTTCTAATTACAGATAAGGCATATAACAAAAAAGTAAATATTTGGTTATTGATATCTCATATGATTCAGCAACCCAACCAGTCAGAGCTTATCTTGCCAATTTTAACAATCTTCAAACTCTTGTCTTCCATTTGTAGATAGTACTGATCTTTGAAAAAGTAGGTATATCCTGTTAAAATAAATAAATAAACATGCTCAGGTTATGGAGCACATAATTCTTCATAAAAGATATTTTTGTCTTTGTGATTTCATGAAACTTAATGAACTGAATGACTTACTTCCCAAAATATTAATATCTATTTGTATTATTAAAAAGATATATTTTAAAACTACATTAAAATTCCCACCCTGTAGAAGAGAGCTGTTGTTAAATGGAGCTTAAATAAGGTCACTACTTTGTGAGCCAGAATTTTCTGGGATGAAATGTTTACTGGCAAAATAGATGTTGAAAATGTGACTGAGTCAAGACTCATGTGACACCAGTGTTGCTCTCAGACTTTAGTGCACATCTATGCAAAATTTAAGGCCCCTTAAAACCACAGGCCAGGATCTCAGCTGGAGTGCATAGGAAATTTAAAAAAAATTGCAGCATGAGACCCATTCATGCCTGTGATCAGGGAGATTATCATACTTGAGTTTTGGTTGTGCTAGGGCAGGATGGTGCTGAAATGGTGCTGGGACTGTGTGCTGGTGTGGAGGAACCCGGGGAGTGCAAGGAGCTGGGAAACGTCCAAGCCACAAGGACTGGCTCGGTCATGCACCCTGGTGTCAGGACATCCTGTGCATCAGGCATTGGGTGGCTCCATTTGGCTCCTGCTCATGGGCCACGAGAAATTAAAGTCTCCAATAAGTTTTGCAGCAAACAAATAAGACAGTTTGTTAGTGACTTGCATCAGAATTACAGCTTACCACTGTCCCCAAGGCCCAGGACAGCATCGAGGTTATCTGGAACACCATTCCAAGAGTCAGCAATGAATTTCGGGGATGCAAGCTCCATTTTCTTCTTTTCTTCATTATACCTGAAGGAAATTACATCTTTACATTACAAATCTGCACTTAATGTTAAACTGTAATATAACTTTTCAGGGTGTCCTCAGCAAATGTGACTATATAAAACAAATAGAAATATAATAACTGAGATTGTAACATGGTTTCTATTTCATTATAATTATTGCTGATTCCTTTAAAACCCTGTGAAATTTTGCATCTTTCCTTCAAAAATGCAATGCTGAATTGAACATACACTTTCTAAGGAAAGTTCTTTCCAGAACTGTAATTTGGATGGGAATCAGTGCTGAGCAGGAGGCATAGAGGTGTCTTGAGCAAAGTGATGTGCAATATAGTTTGAACCAGGTTTCAAGTACAGCATGTGAGGCCTAATGACCCTTCAGGTGCTCAAGCACCTCTTCAGGAGCAGAAGACTTCAGAGAGGTCATCCTTGACAGTACTGCAGGGAGAAAACCATTTATGTTCCTAATTTCTATTTATCCATGTCCTTAGGTATCTCAAGTTACTTGTCCCTCATTGCTCTATGGAACTACTTGGAATATACCCAAAGCTACACCAGTACTAATGAGAAGTAGGTTGGTCAAAATCAATTTAAATTATCCACTTAAATTCCTTACTATTTTTTTTTTCTGGGCTATTTAAAGGAAATCTAATTCCTTGCTGGGTAGCTTTAAAGCTTCAGCTGTGGAATCTGAGCCAGCTCCTTTTCCCCTCCCTCACAAAACTTTGCTATGCTCAACAGTCTTGTTATAATAACACTAAAATAGCTTGTGGCTGGAATGAAGGAGAGAGAAGGCTTCCAAAAAATCCATTTAAAGTAAGTGTGATAATGACACAGGAAGGACTATGGTATGTAACTATTTTGATTCCATTGACAGAGTCCTTGTATAAAATGTAACAGCCACATACTTAAGGGTTATAGTGTCTATTCAGCAGAGATGCAGTTCTTTCTGAAATATTTTTCAACTGCTTGCTTTCTTGTTCACACAGATACAAATCACTTAATCCTATTTTGTTTCCCTAACAATAAATTATGCATTCTGCAGTGACTGCACTTGATAAGGTACTTCGATAGAAATACTGTCTGTGATTGGAGTGATGAATTACTTGGAGGCCCTGCAGTACAGTTAATCAAAACAATAGTTGGTACAGAGGAAACCAGCAGCTTTTTAACTCATAGGCTGTAGGATTTAGTAGAAGTCTGAAGTGTTGCAAATGGCTGTATTAGAACTATTTGTAAGTGTTTAAATGGTCTCTACAATATAACATTAAAGAATGAAAAACACTCTTTAAGTATTTAGTTTTTTTTTTTTTTTTCTTTAGATAATGGAGAAAATTACTGTCCTTAAAGTAATTGAAAATTATGATCAAGTGGCAAGTGTATGGAAAGAGTATTTTATTTACTTACAGGAATCCACAGCCATTAGAATAAAATAAAATCATTCAATTTAATCATAACATAAAATTATTGTTCACATAAAATGGACTCAATTATACTGAGACCTCCTTTGATATCTTCTATAGAACATTCTCAGAATGAACCCTTAAAGGTTGGAGAATCTTTTAGATTTCTGGTGGTTATTTCTGATGTTTAACTTTCCTTTAAATTGTCAGTGAGTGAATGGATCCACTTTCAGCCTGTTGTGTAACGTCTGCATTCCTGAAGTGAAGTCCTGCTCCTGGAACAGGCCTCTGACAGTGACTGCAGGAGTCAGGGCCTCTCTTTTGTTCTGATGCCATTTTGATAGCACAGAGGTTACTCACAAAGATCTCCCTCTGCTTTTTAATATGGTCTTTTGTGCCATATCTTCCTGGAAATTATGGTAATGAAATTCTATTAAATACAATTGTACAATTAGTAGACTCTTCAGGTGTAGGATATTTATTTCTACCACAGTAATAGCCATGAGATTTTTGAGGACATTCTTTCTTAATCTAAGACAATAAGAGTATGGTAACAAGTCACCTGAGTTTCACTGGAAACATGAAAAGGTTTGAGAGACTGTCAAAATGAATTGAAGCTAAGATTTTTCTCAAAGTACTTACGGATACACCTGGGGTTTGTTCAGATTTTCTCAGTGCCAGCTATATTAGTAAAGCAAAGGTGTAAGTGATGGTAGATCTGCTGCTGAAAGGATTTACAGTCATCCCCAGCATGTTTTGGTAGTCACACTGCTATTTCCTTTAAATCCTGTGCCTCTAAACCTGATGGCTTAGTGAAAGAATTTCTTAGGCAACCCGGTCAGCCTTTGGATTCAAGTGATTGGAGCTCAGTGTATTTTTAAGGAATTCCTTGTAGAATTTTCTCCCAGCATTTGTGAGGTGACAGTAAAGACAACTTGCCCCTCTTAAGAGCCAGGGACTGATGTGGGGCAGTTGCTGGTACATGGGGGGCACAGGGATGAGTTGTTAGGGGTGAGCAGCCTAACAGCCACTCCCAGCTACCCTCTGCCACTGCTGTTTCTGAGGCTGGTTTTTTCTCAGATACGTGCCAGCTTCCTGTTGCTGTACTGAAGCCCTTTCCTGCTGTCAGCACTGTCCTGGCAGCCCTGGTTGTGCATTCCCAGGGGCTGTGCTCTGTGTTTGGTCTCTGCCTCCCGAAGCTCAGGGTGCATTCAGCCCTAGAGACAGCTCAGCTAGCAGCATCCCACCACCACTCAGTGCATCTTACTTCCAGTATCTGTCTCCAGCAAAAATGTATGTCCTCTTGTTCCTGCCCCAGTTGAAAGCTGCATCGACACGCTGCACATCAGGGGGCAGTCCCAGGTTGCTGAGTTTCTTTGGATAGCCTCTGTCCAAGTTGCTGGCTGAATAAACCCAGTACTCGTTTCCTAAGAAGGGGAGGGGAAAAAAGCAAACAAAAACTGTTTATTAATCAGTAACAAAAGGGTATTTCTTCTTTTTTGCTTTGCCATGTGACTTTTTATTACACTAGCTGTACCACGTCTTTCCAGTATTTTACCATCTGTGATTACATTCCAAATGGACTGTGATTCCCACTGCTTTTGCTACTGAAGTGCTCCTTGCCTCAGGGAAAGACATCCCCTTGTTTCTCTTGCTTCCTCCTTTCTTAGCTGGTGCACCTTTGAGACAGACACTGCTTTGGCACATTGGAGTTATATGCTAAAACAAGTAGTTTATATAGGAAAGTTTTTCTATGATGAAAATTGTTTGAAACCAGGCAGGGGCACCTGATGTGCAAATTATAGCACCTCATTTTCACCCTTTATTTATTTTGTTGACCAGTTTTATTGAGTGATTAATAGGAAGGTTTGCTCAGAGTTCCTGTTGTCCTCTGTCACACAACATTATCTAATATCTCTCCAGATGTGTGCTAGTGGACTGTGGAGTAGTGTTCCGTGTTCTTTACGTGGAATTATAATTTGCTTACTAAATAGCCTCACTGGACTCTCTGAAAGCAATGGAAAAATTTATTCATGAAAAGACATTTCTTTGATTCTGTGCTAGTGGGAAAGTAAGTAAGTAAAGTATTAATGTGAGAAAAACATAAAGTGTAGCATTTTAAATTCTTGGAAGTTATTGATTCACTATTCAGGAGCAAAGGGTAGGACTAACTAGTAAGTATTTTAAGACAGTTGTGTTATTTTCAAACCAATCTTTGTTTTTTGATAGTTCTTATTTTCTTTTAAAAGCATATTAGCTACCTTTTCCTAGAATTTATAAATAAAAGGAGAGCTATAGATATGATAGGATTATATATAATATATGCAATATTTGAAATGTTTTGGTTTGCCTGACTTATTTTAGGGATTTTTCCCCCCATCTATGTAGACTAAAGCAAATGGTCTCTGAGCCATGTGGAATAGATTATCATTACTTCTTCCTCTCCTGTACAGAAAATGTACAGCAGCTTTTGCCATATGGTTTTTACATGAATGGAGATGTTTAGTCATGTTTTTAGTAGATATTTGGGCCTAGGTTTTTCTGGCTCAGTTCTTCATGTTGAAAACAGTCTCACAGCTCTGCTCATTTGGCCACTACAGCTGAACCATATGTGACAGTCAGAGCAGAGCTTCCTGTCCTCCTCCTCTCCCATGGAGGCAGCTCCCACGGCCGCCTGTATCTTCTTCCTGATCAGCCACCAAGGAAGATGCTTGGAAGCCAAAGTGGAAGTCAGTCTTTGGCAAAAGACAAGGAGACAGGGAGAGGCATGAGGGGAAAAAGGAAAATGTAGTCTTCTCAAGCAACACGTGCTGAGATAATAGCTTAAAATGGAAGGAAACAAGAAAAACAGAACAGGGACTGAGGAAAGAGAGCTCCCACTGTTGTTGTTACTTTGCATTTTAAATAATGATTCTTGTTTGGTTTTGCTTATTGTTGAATGTCTCTTTTTAGGTGCTTATAGTTCTCCTTTTGTTGTACTGGAGGCTGAATGTTGTTGTGAGTCTTTCAGATCCAGCTTTTGTCCTAAAATCCTCAGCTTGTGAATAGGGAGATCTGTCACCCTCCCTGTCAGCTCTGCTGGCTCTTAGACAGGCTGTTACTTGTCCCAGGTACATTATGCAAATGGATACTTACATTTTGAAATTTAAAACCCATACCTGTAAAAAAAATATAGTCTTTAGAACCTTTAAATACCTGAGAAAAACACAGCCTTCTCGTCCTGAGGGGCCTCATAGACAGCATCAATTTTCTCTGGCAGATCAGGCCAGAATGTAGCAACAAGAAGAGGACCTGTGGGTTTTCCTCGGGGGTTTATAGTCCTCCACATGAATCTGAGCAGAACAGAAAATTGTACAAGGTTTACAATGAACTAATTCAGCAGCACATCTGTTTCTCATCACTTCTGGCACAGCCACGTGAGCACACACACACACACACACACTCACACATGCGCACACCCGCGTTCGCAGCACGCACTTGTAACTCTTCTCTCCACTGACTGAAAAGCAAACTCATTTATTTGGACTTTATGCTGCTAGAGGAACTGCACCAAAAGCTGCATGCTGGACTGCAGGTGAAATTGCTGTGCTGATTGCTCCTGTTGCTTTTTTTGCATCAGGGCAAAATTTATCTATACTTTGTGTACACAAATAAAGTGCTTTGAGCATACAAATAAACTCATTTGCACAGAATTTAAACTGTTAGAGCCCTCCTTGTGCTGTGTATGGAGCAGATGGATGAGCATTTAACAAAAGCAGAGTTTTGTATTCCATGAACTGCTTTTGCAATTACTAGTGTAGTGACAAAAAGTTCAAATTTAATAGCAGTATATCATAGTGCTTGGAAGTGAGTTTGGCTGTAAAAGAAACTGCTAGCACTAAAAACGTTCATTAGAGAAATGCAAAGGGTAATTTATCGGTTATTTTATGTATAAGTAGGATGATCATTTGATTTAAGCTTTAAAAAGCTCTAATTATCTTTAAATGGCAAAGCTTTGTGCTGAGGACTTTTGGTATTTAAGATGGCACTGCTATTTCATCCTCCACAGAGCGAAGAACTTTTTTCCCCAGCAGAACAAAAGTTTTGACTTAGTCATAAAATGAAAAATCAGCAGGCTGGTGGAATTGCTCTTGCACCAAGCTGTAGTCATTAAATTTTGAGGTCAAACTGCTTTTACCATTAATATGTTTCTGAAGCTCAAGGTGCTGCTGGCATTTTAATTTTTTGCAGAGTATAAATTGTTATTACCCACTCCTGCCTAGAATAATTACACCTTTGAGAAGGCCAGGATATTAAACTGCGTTTTTTGTCTAAAATTTGGAGGAGCAGTCCTAAATTAATTTAACAAATTGCTGTATTTCTGTCAATAATGAAGATATGTAATATGTTATCCTATCCATGTTTTGCATACATAGATGCATTTTTAACATGTACAAAAACATTTCTGAGCATGACTCATAATTTTGATTTACAAAAAAGAGGCAAAGAATAAGCCATCTGACTAATTACTCTTCTTGAAAGTGTTAAAACACATGTGACACGCTGTAATAGGTAATACTGTTCAATTCATGCGTGTCTTTTTACACAGAAAAGAAGATCCAATATGATATGGAACAGAAAATAATATAGAAAATCTTTATAACAAGGTATTAATAAAAGTAGTTCCTTTAAAAATACAAGTTACAGGATTCTCAGTCAAGTTTGGACCTGATTTATGGCTGAATCAGCTCCAGTAATTGCTATCTGCATGAATTTCAAACTTTCCAGGGCCAACGGAGACTTAACACCAGGTTTTTAATAAACCACACATTTCAAGGGACTTGTTAAATTGGTGAGGTTTTTTTTTTTTGGAAAGGGAAACTTTGTCAAAGATGAATTTTATTTTGTTTTTGAATTGGGTAGAAGGTATTTCTATTTCTATACATCTTACTGAGAAAATGGTGAAATTTAATATTTGGCTTTCTCATTTTAGTTTGAACACAATAAAATGCTTTAACTCATCCATATTAAATCTTAATATTACATTTATAGACAGATTTAATAATTTACTTACAGTAGGTATTTTACATCATACTTTAACATAATCTATATTTGCAATGATGATGATGATTTTTATATGCAGTGTTTGAAAGTGGGTCTTTTTTAGTGTCCTGATTAATTTCAAAATGTGAACTTTTGTTCACTCTCAGAATAAAACCATCTGTGGAAATGCTGTTCTTGGGCATTCTGTGCCCAATAGAATAGCTCAACTATTCTCTATGGCTAGCAGCCATAATTCCTGTAATTCTCATTTCCTACTAATTTTCTTTCCTTGATTTGAGGTGGGGAGGGAAAATAATTATTTTTTGGAAGGAGTTAATCTTATCTGTCCTCTTTTTTGCTATTTACTCTCTTGCCATGTGACAGTTGGATTCTATGGTAATTTTCATGAATCATAAAAGTCACACGACACACGATCGACAGTTGTTTCTTGAATTCCAAAAGTGAGTCACAACGCTGTTTGCCTGATACTTGGAAAGCTGCAAGACTGACAGGCAAAACCATTCCAGAGCAAAACAATTCAACAATTGTCTGCTTTTGCTGCATGCTGGATAAAGGCTGAGCCGGTCTGAACAGATTGTTTTGGTATTTGAATAGTTCTTAGACCAACTGTATCTAAATGCAAAATACTTCTATTTTGCTGGGATTATACAGAATACTGGACCATTCTGCTGGTTTAGGAGTAGTTTGTTCCTGTGCCTGACTGTGGGTTTGCAAGAGCAGAAGCAAGGTGGAGGTCTGGCTGAAAACCCAGGGCCACGAGTGAACGGAAGAGGAGCCAGAGCTGGGAATGGCATGGAACTTGGTGGGGGGGCTAGTGCTGTGAGAGTGTTCTTCCTTTGAAGGTGCTGAGCTCAAGTGAATCCTCCAGCACTCTCATTACTAAATTAGCAAAAGTGGGCACTGTTTTTGGCAAACTTGGTATGGGTTCGTGGGGCCAGCCCTGTGAGGCTTAGTGTGAGGCTGATCTGTCACTATTATGGAGCCATGTGGTGGGCAAGGAAGGAATGTGCCTTGCCAGTAGGGATCACTGGAGTCTTAACCTGCTGCTGACAGGGCCAAGAGGAAAAATACAAAAGGTGTCAGGGTGATACCCACAGACCACATCAAAGCTTCTTACAAGCAGAAGGTTTAAATTCCTTTTCTGCATTGCTAAAACACAAAGCCTGTGATAAAGATTAAGTCCAACTTTAAACATAGAGCACTATTATGCTGGGTATCATATAGATTTGATCTAGAAGGAAATACATGGAATCATGGTGCTTACCCTTAAAAATAAACTAACTAGAGTAGTTGATTTACTAGTGTACAGTAGCTGGTGAGTAGAGTTAAAACATGCAGCATAGTAATAAATGCTTCATGTATCTAGCTGAAAATTTGAATCTGGAGTAGATGGCTGGACTCAGGTGTATCACCAGGAGATACAAATAGTTTTAAAATTGCTATTTTATGAGGGAAGCTTATTTGTTGGTTCCTGTTTCCTTTTAAATGTCAACTGACAGCTGTCAAGGAGCAATGAACAGGTGAGTTGCAACACTTCCCTTGGCTTGAGATGCTTGTATATGTTTTTATATGTTAGGAGACAGTGTTTGATTTTGGCACACATTAAATGTGTGTGGACCCAGATCTTCAGTGGTGTTGGGGGAATGTTCAGGGCAGCTGATGATAAATGATTCCAAATTTGACATTGGTTTATGACAGGGAAAAAAGGAGCTTTAGTGTTTCTCACAATGGTGCTGCCAAGTCCCATACTCCTTAGGAGATGCTCTTCATTGCTGAGCAGCTGGGTAATACAGGCCCTGGCAAAGGCAGGGGCAGCTGCTGCTGAGCTGCCACCTCATTTTATGGGGACTGTCTCTGCTTTTACAACCAAAATGTCTTTGAAGCCTTCTGTCTTGGAGGCTTTGCACACACATAGCCTATCCCAATCACCAGTGTCTTTGATGTGTTGTTACAGCAGCCATGAGTCACATAATGCTAATATTTAATTACTTTGGACTCAGCCTGAATTAAACCATTTCCATTTCCTTTAGGAGATGAGTAGAGCACTTTGTCATCTCTGAACACACAAAACAAAGGGTGGATGTCATGCCTGATAATAAATTTCTAGATTTTGATGAATAGGTCTCACAGATTCCTTCACTTGAGGTTCTCTTGGTAAGCAATTTTTCTCACTTACCTATCTTTGAAGAAAAATGTTTCTCCTCTAATTTGTGCGACTCCATCAAACACAATTTCATGCTTGCAGAGCTCTGGAGTGACAGGTCCAAGGGTTGGCTGTGGGCCTGGTCCTGGTCCTGGTCCTGGCCCCACATCAGGTGACACCTCTGTGATGGTGAACAGAGACATTTGGTTACACTGAAATGAAGGGCTGTACAGGTTACATGGAGAGCAGGAGCTGCCATGGCTTCTAAAAAGGGAATCATTTGGAGAGTTCTTGAAGGAGGAAAAACTGATCATAAAATCTCTTCAGAAGAAGGGTGGTTGAGCAGAGCTGAGGAAGCCTTGACTTGCACTCCTGCTCTAATCCTCTGTGTGGCTTCATTTGAGACATGTTGCCTGTGTGTGTCTCTCTGGGCTGAGCTGCCTATTTCCTGAGAGATAAGTAGAAGTGGCTATACTGGATGAAGATTTCAAAGTCCTTGTACTCAGAATTATGTGCACCTCTGCTGAGAAAGACGTCAAAGTGGATTTCTCTTTTTTAAAGAACTGCCAATATTTGGCAAGTTACAAAGCTGCATTTTGAGCCATTTGTATGATCTTTCTGCCCTCACCAAGAAACAAAACGTGCTTTTCAGAACATGCATTTTTCCAGCTGGTTTATTTCATTTGGTATTATTATTTGGCTTGAGGCATTAACCTCCCTTTCTCAGACATTGGGATAATCTACTGTATGAGAAAAAAATGGAGTGTAGCTGATTTATGATAATAACAAAGCAAGAAAAGAAGGTTTTTTTTGAATATTTGTTTTACATAGAAAGCAGTTTGTAAAGGGTTATATGAGTTAAAAAGATGAAGAAAGTTTCATCATGGATCTTGAAGCATGCTTTAAGACACCTGGGTTAAGTTCTGAACTCTTATCAAAGATACACAGTATGGGCTCAGAATACTCACTTAATCTTGACCATGCCTCATTTCTCATTCTTAATTAAAGCAGCTAAGAACAAGGAATAATGAAGATTCAAATCAGATTTTTGTCTCATGTGATAACATTTTTGGCATATTCTTATTAAAATTTCTGAGGTGGGGAATACTATAGAATATAGTTAAAAAGATCTCTCAGTAGAAAAGTGAAAAGTACAGAAAGAGAAATGGAATATGGGAATGACTGCTTAATTGACTGTAGTATACTGGTGCCTCTGCAAGGTAGAAAATGTATACATGGAAGGAATCTTAATCATGATACTGCTCATGCATTTTACTAAGACTATCTGTGGAGAAAACAACAAATGTTGTTAAATTCACTTTTTCTTTAGAAGGCTGCCTAATACATTTGCACTGAAGTTTCAGCTCCCACACACTTTCTGCTAATGTTATTGTGATGGTACAGCTTGAATTGTGGGAAGGCAATTTGAACTGTTTACAAGCTGGGACACAGAAAACAATGTCCTTCCCCTCTTGCAGAGGGTCACAATGTGGGAAGCTCAGTGTTGTAGAAGGTGACATCCAAACCCGGCCACATCAGGTATTTCAAACTAGAGACAAACATGGCATTTAATTGTCCCAGTAAAGGCACTAGAAAGTTTCATCTAAAATTTTGTTTATGGGGTGTTTTGATGCTCCTTTGCATTCAGTAAATTTAGTGACCCGTCATCCTTAAGTTGTGCTATTTGATTGAGGTAGGTGGCCTGGCAATATGAAGAAAGCGTGGGGAAAGGAGCAGAGGATGTTTCTGGCATTGGTGGGATTGTGCCATTTGTAATTTACTGCAAATTCTGAGTCCCAGATTTCAGCCTGTGCTGCCTGATTTTTTGATGAGTTCTGAAATGGGGGAGGACTTTACCATATAGCTCCTGGATCCCTTTGATGTCATCCTGAGAAAGTCGGAAGTTCTTGGTGTAGGTGTAGATAGGGGCCATGAGAGCTCCCGGGTCCTCAGAGTGCTCCAATCCCATAGCATGGCCAAATTCATGGGCAGCAACCAAGAAGAGACTGTACCCTGAATAACACAGTGAGACAGTGTTAGCTGCTTGGATTTCAACAGAATTGTGCCACACAGGTTATTCATAATAAATAATAATGATTAATATTTACAGCCTCCCATGGTGAACATCACACCTCTTGCCAATAATGCCATTGCACTGGGGAGATTCTAAAACCTTCCTTTGTGGGTGATCTTTGCTGCTGTCTCCCATGCAAGTGACTCTGAGCACAGCCCTAATACTTGTGGGAGCAAAGGAAGTGTAGCAAATAACATTGGACATCCCTTTTAGGTACAGAAGAATTGTACTTGCAATCTAGGTATAAAATCTTCCTTTTCACCATAAAATGGCTTGTAAGTGATAAACAGGTCTGTAAATATGTGTCTCTGAGAACAGACTCTGGATCAGTACTGGTGCATTGTTAGGTTAGAAATAACCTTTTATCCTAGGATGACATTTTATCAGTTATGCCCAAACAGTCTCTGAAATCTGGCAGGCTTCTTTCTTCCTAGTACATCCTCCCAAATCTAGCATTTTTTTGTAAATATGTAAAAAGCCTTCTGCCCTTGTTAAATTATGGCAAATATTCACCAAAGTAATTTTAAATAGTGACATTCACCACATGAACTTTATACTGTCTCACTTTTTAAACATGTTTTTCACCCTTCCCAATATCAGTCACGAATGAATTAATCTTTTACACTTAGTGTTTGTTCCTAATTTGTATCAGTGTATAATTTTGTGCATGCTATTGAAATACTATCGTACTTGCGGCTTTTAGCCTTGGAAGAAAAAACTGGTGGGGAGAAAAACCATCTATTTATTCATTAATTTATTTCATGGTTTTGTATTTTGGAAGGATCCTGCATCACTATGGCTTCAGAAAGTCTGAATATTTCAGAGCAGTTCTGGGTGTGGCTCTCTAGCTGTAGTCTCACACTTCAGTAGAGGGATTTTGCTGAGATTTCAGGCTGGGGAGAAGTGATGAGTGTGACATCATGGCAGTGGGTGTGGGCACTGCTCGGTCACCCCTGCGCTGCCCTGACAAGAGGCGTCACCTTGGTCTGGACAGAAGCCCCACTTGCGGTCGTCGTCGTAGCTGCTGGTGGAGGCGCACCAGAGTTTGCCGTCGCTGCGCCCCGCGCTCGTGCACGACTCGTATTTGTTCCCCAGGAAGATGAAGGGGAACACGCAGGGAGCTCCCTCGGAATTCCCACCAACTGTTGACATGGCTGTGCAAAATGACAGGGAAACACAGTGAGAATGGGGTTCCTTTCGCATCTTCTTAACTACGCTAAAAGCAGGAAGGAAGCAGAAATACTTCTAGGAATATGAAGAGTAAGATTAAAAGTAATATCTGAAAGTTGTCGGAGAGAATTAGAAAGGAAAAAGTCTACACATTGCCATTGCAATAGACTTGCCAATAGTTTTGGTGGAGGTGAGAAGGAGCTCTGGACTCATGTTCACAGCTCTGAGAAAGTGTTTTGGAAGGTGATTACCCAGTGAGTATCTTTTAATGCTTATTCCTGATGTTATATTAAAGTGTTTTGGAAGGTGATTACCCAGTGAGTATCTTTTAATGCTTATTCCTGATGTTATTTGAAAGTGTTTTGAAATGTTTAGGTGCAAGGTAGGGTTAGTATCAGAAAGGTTAAAGAACCGTTGAATATCCACCTGGTGGGTGTCCCACTGAAGAATAAGCTTTATATATCCTAATACATATAATATTTTATTATATTATAATATACATTATAATTCATAATATAAATATAATATTTAATATAATATAATAAGCAGCAGGATACCATAGAAAATCATGTGATTTAAAACATTTTCTAAAGAAAAGGATGTATTAAGTGGAGATAACCTTTTTTTAACCATTATGTTTGCAAAAACTTGAGAAATTTTCCTGTTTTCTAATCTGTGTAGTATATAGCAGTAATTTATAAGAAATAATACTTATATGTGCAAGTACAAGTATTTCTAGAGGGAAGAGAATGTAACTGCATTTAAAATAACAGTTTAAAGTGGTATCATGAACAGAATATGAAAAGAATATAAAACTCATTGAAATTCATTTACACTGCTACCTGGAAATTACAGTTCCTTTCCAGTTATGGTCTGTCTTCTGGGAAGGTACATGACAGCAATACAGAGGCAAAGCTGGTTGTATCCCTAATTATTTATTAGTATTTATTTCTTTCTCCTGCATTATTATTTATGAATAGACTTTTATACTGAAATAAAAAAGCTTACACTAAGTGTATTTCTTACTTCTAGTGATAGTGACTGTTACCTACAACTTTGAATACATTGATTCTAGATATACAGGTTCTTTTTTCTGTTGAATATTCCTTTAGAATTTTCTATTCCTAACCTTGTAGCAAGTAATAATAAATTTGATCCTTTCTTTTCTTTCTTTTTTTTTTTTTTTTTTTTTTTTTTAACATCTGTAAAGTAAAATGGAAGGGTTACACCTGGTTATCAAAAGTAACAGAAAGCCGAATACCAATAAGGCCATTTTCAAGAGACCTAAAAAAATCAAAAAGCAGGATGCATGTAGGTTTGATTGTAGCTTCCCATTGGCTCTGTTAAAAGCCAGAGATTTTAGAACTGCCATGGTTCACTTAATTTCTATGCTTATGGCTCTAGTGTCACAAAATGAACACCTGCCAATCTATTCAACACTATAAATTAATTTTTGTTCCTTTATGTAGTAAAACTCACGTTAGAAAGTATAAAAAAAGTGTGAAGAAAGCTGAAATTTCTTTTCATGGCTAAACCATTTCACTTAGCTTTTTGAATTGCTGAAAAGATCTATTAACACAAGCTTAATGTACTAAACAGGATCCTTTTTACAAGTGTACATGGTAAGTATTAAGTTAAAATATTATTCATACTTTCTTCTGTCTCATGAGACTTCCATTCCAGGCCATTAACAAATTGTGATCTGCTTGTAATTATCCCACAGTGGTAGCCATGCATTTGTGGGTTCATTGCCATTTGTATTCCTGACAAACCTGTGCTGTGACACACCAACAGATTGCTCCTGTTCCAGTTACATCCTTGGCCACCTCTGTTGAAACTGTGTTTAACTCATCAAGTTTTGTGTGCTCTGGTGAAAGTGTGCCAAAGGAGACTTGTTAAAACAATGACCAATTAGACTGTGTTATGCAAGCAACGTTCCTCATACCAGTCTCTGGACAGAATCCATATTTCTTGTCTCTGTCGTAGTCTTCAGTGGTCCCACACCATCGATATCCATCTGTCCTGCCTTCTGTTGTGCACTGGTCATAGGACTGGCCTTGGAATTTGAAGGGAAATTTGCATGGCTGCCCATCACCATTGCCACCCATTGTAAAAAGTGCTGTAGGGAGAATGAGAGAGGAAAATGTCAATACACAGAGCTCAGTACCAGCAAGGAATCCCAGTGTGCCTGTGGGAATATGCCCAGGTCTGGACAGAGAAGGGCCACCCATCAGTGTGATGCACCTCACACTCAGAACCTCTGCTTCACACCAGCATTGAAATGCCCTGGCATGCATGATTTGGCCTTTTTAAGGTGTCCAAGGGTACCTTCCCACCCCCATCCAGTTTAAAGCTGCAGCTAAAACCCAAATGTTCATGTGGGAAGCTTGGCAGGTTAGTTCATACTTGGCTCTTGTTTTTACAGCCTTAGTGTTTGTATAGGGTCTGACGGGGTTTGCCTTTGCTTAGTTGGATGCATCAGTGGGAAGAGGCATTGTTTATGTGTGTGCTTCTTTAGAGTGGCACTAAATAAACCCCCCAGACCACTTCTGGCTTAAGGGTGATTGAGAAAGGGTTCTGACAATGGGGTATTGTGACACAGATGGTCCATTTTGCCTTTTACACTTAAACCAGTAATTGGCCACAGCATCAGGGACATGAACCAGTAAGTTATAGAAGTTCCAGTGCCACTAATGAGAGGACTTGGAGCTTTGCAGGCCTGGCTCACACACACACATTTACTGAACTTCTGCTCTGCCTACAACAGTGATTCTATCCTTCTTCATGCTGGGCATGGATGGGGTCCTGTCTGCAACACACACTGTGCCTCCCCAAAAGAGCAAGCTGCAAATGTTGGGTTTTGTCTCAGATTCTGTACTAAGATAGGAAAGGTTCATAAACTGGGACTGTGGCTATTGTGACTGGAGAAGGACTTTAATTTTTTTTAAAGTAATGGTAGAATTGTAGAGCAAACTGAATTGTTTGGATGACTCACTTACCATGAGCTGCTTCCAGCTCTAGGTCTGGCAAACTCTGCATTTTAATAGCCTTTTTTATATTGGTTTACATGTGGCTAAGTTGCAAAAACCATATGGAAAGCCAGTTTCTTAGTTTGCATGCAGCCTTTCTGAGTCACAGTCAGAATGCAGTTTTTAATTTTGCTTGAGGCTACATCATGTGATGGTAGCAACAATGGTTTATTAAGTTTTAAATCCACCCCCCACCTTACTCTAAAATTGCTTTAATGTAAATGAAAGTTGGAGACTAGGGCAGTTTCCCCAAAACAAAGGGGCAATTTACTTGTAAGGGGATTTTAAAGGGCCTTGTTCTGCACCATGGTAAGCTCAGCAATTTAAAAACTGGTGAAGGTAGACTGAAGTGAGAGCAGATTCAGACTGCATATTAGTAATATGTGAACTTCACTTTTAGCTCTTCCTAGAAATATCAGCCAGTTGTGATGTCAGGAAACCTCAGGCTGGGAGGCTGCTGAAACCCCTGTGGCACAGATCCAAGGTGGAGGTGGCTGCAGCTTCAGGAGAGAGGACAGGCAGCAGCCTGTAGGAACTGTGGTGAGTGTGGGGGAGGTACAGGCAGAGAGAACATTGTTAGGTCTTGGAGGACCAAAGTTAGGAGCCTAACCTAACACTGCCTCTTGTGTCAGTGGAGTTTGGAAACGAGAGATAATCAAGATCCCTTGATCCCCTATGGCACAGGAGAAGTTTGGCACATTTGTGTAAGGTTTGTGTAGTAGGTAGATAACTTTCTGCTTTACCTTTTCCTTTGACAAACTATAATTCAATTGCTTTACAAACTTGAGGTACAGATCTGGGATTAACTTTAGAAAAGCCTGGTGCAGCACCATAGCAGTAAAAATGTTTCCATATATGCACTGTGGCTCTATAATGAGAATTGAAACTAACTTCAGTGAGAAACAAAGGCCAACAAGAAGGAATGTTGCCCCCAGCACATCACTCTGATGTAAATCCTCCCCTATCTGAATGTATTAGCTGGGGTTTAGCAAATGGTGCCTTGGAATAATGAGTGAACAATGCCACTCTGCATTTAATTAGAAACATCTGTGCATAACTGCTCATGGATCTTGCAAAACAATTACATCAGAAACAAAAGGCTGAAACCCTTCTGTTCCATTTCAGAAACCTTGACACTGGCATTTCCAGGAACTTCACTTTCAGAACCAGCTCTCCCTGAAAGTGCTTCATGCTTACATTTTCAGCCTTGCATGATGTTAGGATGTTACAGAAGTGTATCAGTCAGGGTATGTGGCTCTCCATTTCTCCAGCTGCCTATAATCTGGGTTTCCTTCTGACTGTATCTGAGTACTTGCAGTATTTTAAAGAAATGAGCCAAATTTTTATCTTTTCTGACTGAAAGAATTAACCCATGAAAGAGGAGATTTTGGGAAAGATGGGAAATAAAGGAGATGGCAAAGTTTCACAACAAAAACAAAAAAAGATTGTGCAGTTATGTGCATGTGCACACTTATACCATGCTGAAGTAAATATTCTGAAAGCCATACCACTAACAATAACTTTTAAAAAAAAATTAATTTTAGTCTGTCATACTCCTGCTTGTCCATCCTCTATAGCTGTATAAATAGCTGTCACTAGGGTAGATCCTAGCTCTAAATGTGATCTACAGGCGATTAGGGATTTGGAAATTAAAGAATAACTTATTACCACATTAGAGCTAGAAGACTGATATGTTCTACAAGAGATTGTCTTTGGAAACCATCACCATCCTGATGCAGAAAATATGTAACCTTGTATTTGAAACTGTATGGTCTTGCTTGAAAAAGCCCAACAATTTGTTAAGCAGGAATCCATTTAGTGTTTGGCTACAACAGGATTCCAGAGAATCCTGTTTTGAAGTTTTTCTATGTACACATATCTGCAAACTTTTGAAAAATACCTTTCTTTTCAGACATGTACATATTAGTACCTGTACATGTGTGACAGTACTTGTGTGCTGGCACATGCTGTGTTCTATTTGTGTAGTCTTGGGCTAGCAAACCCCTGAACATGTGTTGTTAGCTTAAGGCATCACTAATTTTCTTCCAACAATCTGCATTCTCTTTCCTGGTACTGACTGCATGTAGCCATAATATTGTAAGTAAGGTTAATACTATTGTTTCAAGCAGGATTAGCATGAACCTGAAAAAAACCACCATTGCTTTCTGGTTTGTTCTCTTTAAAACTCTCTTCTTATTTGTTGTGACCCAGGAGTGATAGGCAGGAGTTTTAGTGATCCAGGGCTTGATATGAAAAGTAAAGAGTGATGAAACACTCCCCAAAGCTAATAGCTGGTTATGTACAAAGGAAAAAAAAAAAATAATGTGGGAAACCGCACTACTGGGAATGGCTGTTAATATATGTGCCAGGAACTAGCAAACAGGAGGTGGAACGAGTGACTGAAAGCACCTTACCTTCTCTACTCTTCTCACTGCTGATAAATTATCTCAGCAGGCTACAGCCAATTATATTTAATTGCTTCTCTAAAGGTTTCCTGCCGTGTGATGTACAGGAGATGAAATTAACACTCATATCAATAAATTGTCTGAAATGTTATATCTTCAACCTGTAAAGGCTCATTAAGATTTTCAAGCACAGAAATATGTGTTTCTGTTGTTTTAACAGGAAACATATTGCCATATATACATTTGAAAGATAATAATGACAATCCTGTGTTTAATTTTAAAAAGTTATGACTACATGAAGACATTATACACTTTCTCTAATCTGAAAATTAATATTTCCAAATATGAAATAAAATTCTTGTGAAAGAGAGTTCTGTTCATATTCCAAGCAGGTAGAAATGAAGTACAGTCTTAGTTTTCATGGATTTCTAATAATTTTGTACAGGTACTGGTAAGTTATGATTTCTGAAAGACATTCATTCCTTTATCTGAAAGGGAAGGAAGTGGGAAAAGCACAAGAAGAAGTGGATGAGCAAAGAAGAAGGGAAAAGTCTGCCAGAAAAAAAACAGTAGAAACATTGATCTACTCACACTCATGGGGACAAAAGCCATATTTCCCATCTGCATCAAAGTCTTTGGTTGTGGAACACCAGAGGAATCCATCGCTGCGTCCTGCATCTGTGCAGCTGTTGTATTCCTTGCCATTGAACCAGAAGGGAAATTTGCAATATTCACCATCTGCATTTCCATACTTCACTCTGACCACTGTAAGGAGAACAAATGCAGTGGTGAAATTAGCCACCCACTGATGCAAAAAATACAGTTTCTGGACATCTTTTCCTGGAAGATACTGATATAGAAATGCAGTCTGAATTTCCACTTTGAAATTCAATATGCTGCTGGTCTCTCTATTGGCAAGATGATCAGAGCTGAAATATAAACTGGAAATTTAAAAGTAATTACATGGATATTACTCATGGTGGAGTGTTAGAATCAGCCCAGAAAAATATATATATTGTTACTATGGCAAGGCAAAGTTAAAAAACGTGCTGTTAATACATTTAGTAATTTAGTTTCTTAAGTAATATGGTCTAAAATGTTCAGTATAGTTTCAAAGGTTCCAGGCAGCAGCTGAACATGAGCTGAACATGCCTTGTGCCTCATAAACCACTTTGGTATTTCCAATGGGCCTTGCATGACATTTGCTATAGCAGGGGGACAGGGTGGAAACACAGACACACCCAGATCTTGGGGTTTATTTCAGTATGTTACATGGAGTCTTATGAATACAGTATTGGTGCTGGAATATATGGAATATATGCTGGAATGCATAGATAAGTCACTTATGCATAGCGTTTTTTAAATGGGAGAGATTTAAAATTGTATAAATGAATTTTCACCTCCTAATATTTACTGACAGTCAATGAAAGCATTTAATGCAGCATTAAAATAGAGCAGCCAGCAGGCCATATGTTCTGAAACATGAAAAAGTCTGGTACCTTGTCCCTCCCCAAGAGTCCACAGTTCATCATCATCAAAATGGGAGTCTCCTCCAATTCCTGGTCCTGGTGCAAAGGCATGGGCCAGGAGACCATCTTTGCCATCAAAGGGGTATCCATCACCATGTTCTGCAGGGAGAGCAGACAAAAATGAGCAGTTTCTAATGACCTCAGGCAGAGTCTACACAGGAATTATGATTATTTCCATCCAATACAGCAGCAGAATACTTTAGTGAGGGAATTTACTGGTTTGGGTTGTGCTAGCAAGACTGATCCAGAAGAGAAGCAGCCAGTTCTTAAAAAAAGCATGAAGTGTCAGTACTGTGGTTGTCACAGCATGATATTTTATATCTCCTAAGTGTGGTGGAAAGAAATTAAAAAAAAGTGAAGAAAGTGAAGTATTGTACCTGAGATTTACGACTGCATACATAGTGCTGTTTCTTGATAGAGGCTGATAGGGAGCTGTAACTTAAATATTGTAGATGAGGGATATTTTCAGGTAGTTCCTACCACTCTCCAACACAGATTGGAAAGTAAAAGCTGATTTCACTTTTCAGCTTGCTCTTTTCTGCTTCACCTGAGATTTCTGTGCTCTTTCCTTTGTGCAGGATACTCACTACCCCAGCAGGAAGGCACAGCTGGCTGGCTCAGCTGTGAGCTCTGGAAAGACAGCTTGCTCTTGCTGCTCTGAGCCCTGAAGGAGCCTATTCCTCCTTCACTTCAAGCACTCAGGCAGCTCACAGGGCAGCAGCAGGTTAAGCAGCTCTGCTGTTATTCCACTGTAGGCTTTTCTTGGAAGCACACCACTTGTGGGTAAGGCAGGCTGGCACGGGCATAGCCCTGGTATTCATAGCTCTCCCACCATACTGACCTGTGCATCAAAGCTGGCTGCCAGCATCTCCAGTTGCATCATTCCTGGTCTTTTGGTCTGATGTCTTGGCATTTAACAGAAACCCTAAATACACAGGCCTGATTCTCTCCTCTGTTACACTGACTTCAGGCTGGTGTCACTCCTAATACTGGTTCAGTTAATTCCCTTCAGGAGATTAGTGTGTCAGTTGTGAAAGACAAGATTTTGACCTATGTTAGGTGCTGCAATCCTATTTATTTCCAAGTAGACCCTTAAGAGAAAGATTAAAAATGATGGAACCTTGTGGATGTCTCAGCCCGTGTGAATCTGACCTGCAGTAAAGTGATAGCAATGACTGAATATGGAAGGAGCTCTTTGCCCACAGTTTTTTAGCTGGCTATAGCCAAGTACTAAAACCAGCAGAAACACTTCTGCTTTTGTAGACTTTCTTTTTTTTTTTTTTGGAAACCGAGCCAGTCTGGATGAGGATCTGAAGTCCTGAGTGTACAGAATCTCTGCAGCTTTTGAGGTCAAGTCATCAGTAGCTAAAGCAAAGAAAACCAGCTTGAAATGAAAGCTTTTACAAAGAGCTCAGTTATTCTTTGAAATGTTCACAACTTTCAAAGTCAACCTCCCAAGTAATTGGCTGCACAAGTATCTTCATTAGTATTAAAAATTCTCTGACTATCCAAAAGTAGTTAAATACCCCATATTTACACTGAATAGCCATAAACATTCTTTCAGGGGAAACCAAAATTAATTGAGAAGACATGCACAATGAAAATTAATAAAGTCACCCATTATCAACTGTACTCAAATCATAGTTCGTCTTATGATCCATATTTTTAAATTCTTCAAGATCAATGAATGCATTGAAAGCTTGCCTTCTGCCGTGCTAAAAGAATGGAAACCAGCTATGGAGTCAAAATTGGAAGTCAGAAATCCATTTTTAAGCTCTAATATGTTAGAACCCTCAGCACTGTCACTGGAAGACTGCATACAGAGCTATAAATAAATGGTATGATGGCATTCCATTCTCTTCTGTGGCAGGAAGCCAGCTCACACCATCTGAAGATCTGTACCAATATGTCTGAGTCCTATTTCTGATTTGTAAATTTAAAAATAAAATGTTGCCCCTAGCAATTCTCTTTTGGAAAGATAAATATAGAGTAAGGATATTGAATAAATACTTCTCCCTCTCTCTCTCTCTCTCATATATGAGAAAATGTCTTAGCGAAATTAAATCTAACTTGTATGAGCCAAGTGTGAGCTAGGACAAGGTTTGCCAGGAAGGCTCATGGATTCTACTTATTGAGGGTGGATCATTCTAAACTGAGGATTAATGACAGGAACAAAACCAAAAGCATAAGTAAAAATAGAAAAATATACCCCATCGACCAAAATTAATCATAATGTCTGCTTCTCCGTCATTTATTCGGTTAAATCTCAGTGGTGTGACATCACTCCAGACTTGAAAGGCTCGAGCAAAGGCATCATCTACTGTCTCAGGATCCAAATCCGGGGTATAGCCTATAATCCTTAGAGGTAAAAGCAACAGGTAAGTAACACACAAACATCCTCCCTGTATTAGTTGTTTACTGCTCAACACACTGAGTAGGCTCAGCAGTGAAGGCAGCTAAGAGGTAACACTGCTGCACATGAGACCCAAACACCTCCCTTTGATTCAGAGATGAGTTTAGATGTGACACTTACTCTTTATTTTCTTTTGGAATTAACTCAGCAGCAGGAAGAAAATGATAAATCCAGAGGCTGCAAAGCCTGGATGGCAGTGGGCCTTACACAAAACATTCTGGGTTTTACATCAGCAATGAGACCAGAAAGGGAGCTCAGTAACATTCTGAAAGATTCAAGTGTGCATTGTTTTGCTCTTTAATAAGAAAGAAAAGCAGCCTTGCTCCCTCACCTGTGTTGCTATCTGTATATTGTTTAACCCCTGTGGAATGCTAATCCTTTAACTGTGTGTGGGATACATTGGAAATAAGATACATGGGGAAATAGGAGGAAAAAGCATGTAAGATAAAGCTGTAGGCCTGACCTGAGAAAGGGACAAACTGAAAAAAAAAAGTGTGCTGCTTTCTTCTTCAAATGCTTTAGTCAGACTTCTTAGTATAACCTGCTATGTTCCATGTAAAGACAAGTATCCAATTCTTTGCAGCCAGGGCTGTGCATAGTGAGAGAAACTACTTTTTACCTAAGGAGGATGAGGAAGATTCAGAGAGACATCAGCAAGTAGGGGCTGTGAGCTGCTACAGGTTTTTTTCAGTTGTTATTAGGTTAGTTGCAGCCCAAGAGATGCTTTGAGTCCAAACTTGTGAGGGAACAGAAGATTAGGTCAAGCAGCTATGACAGATCTGCTGTTTTTTCTCATTGGTGGTAAATGTTTGTTCATGGAACCTAAGGCAATGAGTTTTTTACCACAATGAGAGCTGTATTGGTCCCTAACTCTTCAGAAGAAGATGAAATGCCAAACTTATTGCAATAGGCTTGTTGTAACTCATGTTTGCATGTATCTAAAACACAGTTGTTTGATTTTAAAATGTATTTAATCATCTCCTTTTTAGGACTGCAAAATGAAGAGGAGTTTGGCCTCTGCAATCAATGAGTACTTTGGTCCTCCTGGAGCACGTGGGCAGGTGAGATACTCCTGCTCCATCTCCCTTGGGATGCTTGCTGCAGAGCAAAGAGTAAACTCAAAATCTCTTCAGTTTCAAGCAGGACCAGAAAGTTGATGTTGATATGATTCCTCCTGATATATTATAATTTGAAATGACAGAGGTGTTTGTTAGAGCATTTGATAGTTATCCAAAACCAGGGGATTCTAATGCAAGGGGTCTTGTCTAATCCTGTAAACAGCTGCTGCATTTCTAAGTGCCTTCTTTAGTTCTTGGAAGAGCCATGGGTATATGTGAACAGAACCCACCATTACCAGTCTGTACCTGTATGTTATATGATTCTTTTCCCATTTCGGTTTTCTTGCAAAGAAGTTGTAATTGGCTACGTCAGGGTTACCACAGCGGGGTTTCTTCATTGTCTCAATAGTATTTTGATCCAGATCTCCTGTTTCAGGCAGCCCAAAAAATTTCTGCATTTTCTTCAGAGTATCTTTCAGGACAAATAAATTGCAATTGTCTTTTGGGCAGCCATAGTATTTATTCAGGTATTGCTTGGGGAAAAAAAAGCACAGAAAAAAGACTTCAAAATTCATAAAATAAATAGTTAATCATTATAAATAAACAAATACTATAATTCCATGTTAGCTTTCCTCTGTAATTTGCAAGTTTTCTTTTAAAAATTACAATTACTTGTAAGTGAGGGACCAGCAGAATCTTCTTAATTGACACAAAGCATCCTTTATCACATGATGTTGCTAATTAAACAATCATTTCCATTATTAGTGATCACCTTTACTTAATAAATAACTTTCAGTTATTAGAGCATAGAGCTTTAATGTAGAACTACAAAGTAAAAATGGGTTTACCTTTTTTGTTGTTTCTTTATTATGTATAAATCTGTTTACAGTTTTAGCTTTTGTGCAATGTTTTGATGGAAGAATCTGCATTATTGAGAAATCAAACCAGCCCCACAAATGAGACCACATTGATTGCAATGAAAAACCCCATTCTTTACTCAAACCGACAGAGTTGTTTGAATGTTGGATGTGTTTGCTTTTAGTCAAACATTGCAAAGACATGAGGAAGAAAGTATTTGGTAACATCTCAGTTGCTTGGACACTGCAGCCAATCAATATTTGCATACTTAAAACTCCACTGAATGCTCCAGCACATTATGGCCAGACTGATTCTTCTGATACAGCTGTGGTGGCAGTTCACAAAGTTCTTTCTCATTAAAAAAGAGTGGTCATAAGGGACCCAAGAGATGGCACAAATCACATTGTTTTCATCTCAAATAATACCCACTAAAGTCTCCTCCCCTTCTCTTAAAGGATGGGTTGACAGTGTTTTATGCCCTTCTGTGAAAGAGAAGCCATGTGAAATGGCAGGTGTTCCCAAACTGCACCCGAATGGGCCCTTGGCACTGCACAGACTGAGGGGTGCCCTTGCCAATGGTGCTGTGAGACAGGATGGCTGCAAGGTACTGATCTTTCCAGTAAAAACCAGTCTGCAGCTGAGGAAGAAACATCCTTCAGGTATGGTATCCCAGATATTAACTATAAGTCCAAGGGAGGAAAACACCTGAATAAGGTAAGGTATATTTGCCAAAAATAGACGATGAATATCAGGGAGAACTATTTCAATTGAGGATTACAAGAAGCCTGACAAAATGACTGCACATTTAAGTTCTTGCGCCACCAATTATTCCCAAGAGAAACCTTTTTTCATGTGTCTAATTAATTGCTTAAGTTCACCCAGGAGACTGGGGATAAAACCACAACACCAGCAAAATAAAGCAGAGGATATTTGATAACTGCAGTTGGTCAAGCCTAGCTTTCACCACCTTCCTCACAAAGTCCAGGCTGACCTCATCTGCCCAGCATAGGAAATGGTTCAGGGATTACTCAGAAAAGGATTTCATCAAGATGTTACACCATTTCCTTCAGAAGGTCCTCCATCCATCATGATTGAACACAGACTATGGCTACTTTTTGTGATTTTTGTAACCTCTGATGTGGTATTTCTCCAGTGGGGACTGTGGCACTGGCAAATGAAGGACACTCAGTGGCTTCATCTTTGCTTCCACTGAGCTGCTCTCCACACACAGTTAATGGGGCCTGGTGGAAATTATGTGAAATGCATTGAGAACATAATCAAAAAAGCCAGTTTGGTTCTTAGTTTTCATTTCATGTAATTTGATGGGTTTTCTTACACCTTTGCTTGCATCCCCCAATGATGTACCATGGTGTAATACAGACTGCACGTAAGAACTGACATTTACTGAAGAACCAGGCTGCTGCTCTTGCCATTTTAGGTTTGGGAGCAAGCTATACAATCAAAACTATAAACTGAGGTATGATGAAGAATTTTACTTGCTAGGATTCTAAATAAAAAGCTAACCCCTTTCAGTTTTTTCCTAAAATGGAGATTTTATTGAAGATGAGAAATGACCATGATCAGCTGTTCTATGAAAGAATCTTGAAGAAAATATAATGTCTATGCAAACCACATCTTGGCATAGGCTGTGAAATGCAGTTTCCCCAGAGTCAGCAGGGAGCTGTGGTGATCTGGAATTTTGATCCAGCCCATTAATGAAACAGGGTCCAGCTGCAACATAGCAATTTGTGTTCTGATGCTGAGTGTTGGGGCTGCTCTGATGGAGGGCGTGAGGAAAGGCAGCCAGTTAGCATTGCCCAAGAATACCCCAAGAAAGACAAAGAAGGACTGCAGTGTCAAACCAGCTTGTAATTTTCCTCTGAGTACACATAATAAATAGGTTGTTTGAAAGAAACAGAGTTGAGGGGAGATGTAGATTGCAGTTATTGAATAAAAGCCTGGCTGTGTCTAAGAAAATAAATTCTCTTAGAGTGGATAAATTGCTGTTAGACACGTGGGACCCCACTCTCCTCTCGCAAATGCACTGCCCCTGCCCCCAGCTCTTGGCTACTGTGCTGCTAAGGCCAAGCCTTGGGTGATTTTGTTTTGTTAATGGCTGAGGAATGCCCTATTTGGGTCAATTTGTCTGTTTTTCCTAAACTTTCCGACACAGCTCCCAACTGGAAATTCTCTCTGTACTCTCCCCCAGACCTCCTTTAACCTGGCAAACTTTCCCAAGATGCACACAAACTCCTAAAGAAAAGTGACCAACTTTCAAGTCTCTGTGTCCTAAAATAAGAATAACTTATCTCAATCCTCCTTAAAATGGATTTGCTGCTGAAGAAGAGAAATAATTTACATGCTAAAATAAGGACAATCCATCTCAATCTCCTTATAAATGGATTTCCCCATAATGTCACTTTTATGAACGTCCACAGGGTTAAAAAAAAGTTAGAATAAAATGCTGTAGAGTTAGAGCTATAATTTGCTAATATACAGAAATAAAAACTCCTTTTTTTTTTGTTCCAGATCAGATTTGGGAAAAAATACTTTAAACCTCGGTGAGATTGTTTTCCAAAGTCAAAACTAGTCACAATGGCTTCTGAAATTTGAGCCAGCTTTCAGTTGTAGTGTCCCTTAAAGTAGTGTTTATGCAATGTACAGTAAACAATCTGGAAAACACACTCTTGAAAGCTGTGATACATACATTGAGGGAGTCTCAGCTGCCCTCACTTCTACTGGATTTAAGTAAAAAAGTTAGATGTCTCTTATTTGCCCTTCACCCCTCTTACCATTGCCATTATTATAGTCATGATGATTTCATGAGGATATTTTGTATCTTGAGACTTAAGGGAAAAAAAGAAAAACAACAAAAAACCGACTTTCTTTGCTAGCTTTAAAAATTTTAAGAGAGGAAACATTACTTGGCTCCAGTTTTAACTTTTGAAAGCTGATACCTTTGCTAGCTAGCTAGCACTTCCAGAGACTCCAGGGAAAGAATGCTACAGTCATTCCTTAGCCTCAGCTGAATCAAGAAAGAAACATCTGCTTATGAAAGAATATAAATCCAAAGCAAAGATGAAACCAACACTTACCACTGCTAGCTCTTTGTCTGTTTTGGGAGTGCTGTCTCCAGGAAACTTTATGATTGGTGATGGTGCGGCTAAAGTTTTGTTAAAAAGATAAACTTGGATGAATAGTACTTTAAAAACAAAGCCACGGCCAATATGAGTCTTCATTCTGCCTAAACTTGTGCTCTCCTCTTTGGAAAAAGCTTTTCCCCACTGCCTCTCCGTTACTTTAGCTGCAAAGTGCACCAGTTGCTTATCTGCACATCTTAACTCCCAGCACCGTTTTCCCTTTTGCTTGCTCCAGCAGTTCCTTTGTATGTTTAAAACATCCAGATGCGCAGTCTCAAGCTACCACAAGAGGAAGTCTGAAAACTAGTGGAAACATGAGAAAAGGGCAGTTACCAGATGTGATTGCTGTGATTTTAAGGTAGCAACAGGCAGATAGTTACTTTTGCTGAAAGAGGCCACATTTTCTCCTCATTTGCATTTACAAAAGCATTTATTTATGCCGTAGAAGAGGAAAAACAACACCTGACTTAATCTTGAAGACAAAGTATCTCACCTTGGTATATATTTAAAATATAAATTTAAAATTTATATTTTAAATTAAAAAAAAAAAAGAAAAAGATAAAGAAATTACTAAACATTATTTTCCTGCCTAAGCATTTTTTTAAATTATTTTTAGCCTATTTTTATGGCACAGATATAATGATATCCTATAGTCATATGTGAATATGCTCCCACACAGTGCCTTGCAGCAAACATTTTGATTATGGATTTTGAGACAGACCCTGCGCAGGGCAGTGCAGCTGTGCACTTTGTGTCCCCCTCCTGCTGAGGCTGCCCAGAGTGTGGGTCTGTACTCGGGCTCACCGTGCTCCGTGTGAGCCTCACTCCCTCCCTGCTCTCTGCACAAAGTGCAGAGCTCTCAGTAAGATCATTGTGGCTTCCTGGGTTCAGAACCAGCTTTAGGCTTTGCCACCAGCAGATATCACCTTACTCCTACAGGATAAAAGATAATTAGGCAGATTCAGCAAGAGAAATGAACTTCATTAAAGGATGTCAGGGAAATTGTACAAAATTCAGTGTTTGCTTGTAATGGGGGTTTGAGTGCCTGGCACAACTGCCTTAATCTGAATTTTGGTGTAAATATGGCCATTTTCATGGACAGTCATTTATTTTGTCATTCATAATATTGCTGGCTTTGAGGTGCTATTACTAGTGGAATATTCTTTTAGCTGAATTTCCCTAATCTAGGGATTTTACTCATGATTTTTCAAGATGGGAAGCTGGCAATTCTGAATGATTGCAAACTGTGTTCTGGCCAGCCAAGGGTTTACTGTTTCTTCTGAACACAAGTCCAGCTATGAACATTCCTCTGACCTGTATGTAACCATAAAGATTACCAGGGTGTCCCAATCAATGCTAAATGAAAGTTTTCCAGGTATGACCCATTAATAAATAGGGCTGCTAAATGTTTGGTGTTCACTATTTGATAATCGGTTGTAAATAGTTAATATTGGCAGTTAGATTTGTGCTAATATCAAGCTATTTTGCTAACTGCACCCCATCATCCATGATGTGAATAGTCTCTCATAAGGCAAGGATTTCAAGGAGAGGGCTGAGGGGCTCAGGGAGAAAGCATTTGCAGGGGATTTTGCTGCCCATACCCTTCCACTGGGAGCCCAACACAGCAGCTGTAGGCTGGGTTAGAAGGGCTGCTGGGTGAATCAGCCATGAGAAACAACACTTGAGGCTCAGGAGAGAATGAGGATTACGGGAATTTGTGTTTGACTGGAGCTGTCTTTGTCAGCAAGTGGCTTTGTACTTATCCCCACTCATCCTTTCAGGAACGAATCCAACCTGACTTGAGTTACAGTGAACAACTTTCCCCTAATGGTTCAGCTTTGAAATGACACATGTTTTTTTTTAGCTTTTCCCCATCAGCAAAAATCCATGCTCATTTAAAGTGTTGCCTTAATAAACAGCACTTCTGAAAATATGATCCAGTTTTTCCAGAGCCTGGTACTTGGTTGTGTGGAATGACTCTTCTGCTTTGTTTGTGATGACAGCTTATATTTGTATCTGGCCATGTGACACTGTAAGAGAACAAAGGCCAAGGAAGCCTTCACTGTACGTGCCAAGTTACTCTCAGGTCTCCTTAATTAAGCAAGTACAAATATTATGGATCGTGTTGCAAATTCTGCAGTTATCTCTGTGCTCCATGTTAGGTCAAAGACTGATGTAAATCTTAAGGCATGAGAACCACGTCATTTTCATAAGAATTTTAATGTAATTTATGACACCTTAGCAGCTTTCATTTAGAAGGTTACTGTGGTGAAGCAGTGTAAAGCCAAATGAGTCCCGGAACATTCCAGTTGCACTCATAAGCCTCATTGAAAACTAATGAATGCTCTGTTCTCTGTCTGTCCTAATGAATATCAGATCAGAAATGGATGAGGAATCTTTGAATAGACTGTGAGGTCTGTGCAGTTTGAAAATCTCACTGTATTTTGTTTCTTATCCTTGCTGGCAGGGAGGGTAGGTTGAGGTCATCTTTTAAATACACTTTGTAAAACAAATTGGCAAAGCAACAGAAACCATGCAGACCTGCAGTGAAGCATTGTTTCTCACCTTTGTTTGCATTTTTGCTGGTAAATTGCTTTGCTGGTACTACTTCAGTGTATGAGCAGTTAAGCAAGTTATGTTCAATTAGGAAACATAATACATAATAGAATATTTGATTTATGGGTATTGGGTGAACCAACAGATTGAGTTTCTGAGCAGTCAGTGAAAACATTCCCTTTCATTAGCACGTGACATCAGAGATACTGTCTGAGCTGCCCTCTTTCAGATTGGCAAAGCAAAATAAATTCTGGTCACACTTTGTTAGAGTAGAAGCCTTATTGTATTGAGACTACATTTGGGGTAAAATTCTTCTTATCTCTTTGTATTTGTCTTTAAGCTCTTTGCCACCATCCTGTTCTTAGTGTGCTAGAGAGGTGCTGCTTTTACAGGCAGGGAGTGCAGTGGTGCTCAGTACTTGCAGTGGGGACATTCTGCTGCTGGCTGGCCTCTGCTTTGAATTGAGATTTGAGGTTGGGCTAAATGACTCCTGAGCTCTGGTACAGCCTAAATTACCCCATCACCCCACCACTCTTGCTGAATTTGAAGACATGGTATGATGTGTTTTTTTATCTCAGACTAGATAAGCCCAAATTCGGGGAGACAGACTCTGAAGGATCTGAAGGGATGTGTTCATTGACAGATTGACAGGATACCTGCTGTTAGTGTTTGCTGCATGGACATTCCTCAGCCCTCCACACTGAAGAGATTACCTCTGACAGTAATTAGTGACTTCTGGGTAGACTTCCTAGAAGTTAAACATTAAAGAAAGAGGCAATACAAAACACAGGGAAAGAAGAAAAAGCTCTGCTGAGAGAAGAACCTAAGGCCATCTACCAACTCTTCAGAAAAGCTGAAGCAATAATCTAGATCTCCTTTCTTTTACCTTAATCCTCTGTAAAATATTTTGCCTATGTAGAGAGATGCTGCCTCTGGATTAGCTACAGAAGATTAACAGAGTTGTATCTCCTACTACTGCCTTTATGTACGTGTAGAAAAAAAAAATTCTCTGTTGCATATAATTTCTATATTGGGTATTTATCTGGTACACATATTGAGGTATTTCTCCTGAGTCATAAAAAAAGTCCTCTATAGTTACTGAGTTTGTTTCAGGTTAGAACCACTTCATATTAAAATTTTAAACCTTCTACTTTGTGAGTAAGATGCCAAATGTACTTTTTAAATGTCTACTTTTGTACTAATAGTTACTGTATGGCAGGCAATCTGAGAAGGCAAATACCTCTTTTGAGGATATACTTCAATAATAACAGTAAAATGTGAATCATGATGTCTTTTGAGCTGTAAGCTACATCTCTAGGTAGATCTGATTGTGATAAGAGAAACATGAGCATGCATTAACATGCTGTGTTTATCAAAGGATTTTTCTGTTTCAGAAAATGATTTTTGAAATGATTCAGAAGCACTCAGCAGTTTCAAGATTACACTTCAGATATTGTTCTGGATAACTTGCTTACAGAGTAATCATCCCTCCAAAAACACACTGTAGCAGTTCCTACTGTCACTAATTCAAAAATTTTTTCAGAGGCTGATGATTTCCTCATGGTTTCAGAGGAGTATGTTAGGCAGAGTGTCGTGAGCACAGGCCATGGGAGGATGGTGGATTTATTCCTGGTGGGGTTTCATGTTTTAGATTGAAATCTGTTGCTAGGCTGAAGAAATAAATAATCATCAGGACAATTAAGGTCTTAAGAAAACAGCTGATCCTCTGATTACCAACTAAGCTGGTTCAACAGGGTGCAGTGGGATGTGTGTCTGCAAGTAAACTATTGCACTGTGTGTATATAACCTCTTCTTGTGTGTTTTCTAGGCCGTGTGCTGTCAGTTTATAGCTTCCAGTTTAGGAAGCAAAGCAAGTTATTAATGTATATGGACTTGCATTGATTTTAGCAGGAGTTTTTGAAAAGCAATGGCTCATTAAAGTTGTCAGAGCAACTGTAGTGTCCTCAGAGTTTTGCAATCAGAACTTCTAAGGAACTGGAAAACCCAAAGCTCAGGTGATGGAAAAGTTTGCCTGAATTTCAGGAAAGATGCCAATGAAAATATCCCAAGGTCCAGTTTAGCCAGACCTTTGGCTACTTTTTGGTTTTCCAGGGTTGCCTTCTGACTCATTCTCTTTTCAGAAATCCCATTTTGCAATTTCCCCTGGATCAGCATTCCAGAGCCTTTCTTCTTGTCTGGGAAAGAAAAGTTTATAACTAACAAGAAAGCAAAGAGCTTACAGAAGAAATCACAGGACTGTACTATGCTATAAAAGGGATTTTGATGCCTTTCACCACATGTCTGCCTTGTAGGACACTGTGGTAGAAGTGCAAGGCCATGAGTGTGATGCCAGACTGAGGCCCCCCAGAGCCTGAGGTGTGTAGGAATCATGTTCACTGCTGGCTCTTAGTGGTACCTGTCCTGAAGGTGGGCCATCTACACAAACAGCAGTAGTGACACACCAAGGGACTACTTTCTTTCTGAGGTTTGACACTGGCAAGTCACTAAGCTGCAAGCAGCTGCCTTTCAGTGCCTGTAACAGAACTGCTGGGTGCAGCGGGCTGAAGGAGATGTGTGCCCCTGTAGGAACAGAGGAAGGTGTGATATTAGCAGGTTTTCTGTTTTAGTAAGGTTGTCTCTAGGAAGCAATGGCTCGTCACAGCAGCCCCCACTGAGTTTAAAAGGATTAATAACTTCAGCAAGAACTCGTTTGTATTGCAGGCAAGGAGCTCACCTAAGCCCTGCATGTTGAAGGGTTGATGCTAACAGAATTTAAGTTTTAAACATCCACATCATTTATTATCTGGATATGCTCTCTGTCAGCTCAGCAGCTGGCTCAGCCTCAGTGATCTAGTTCACCATATCTGACCACCACATGAGGGAGTCTTTAACCTGTTGGAAATCAGTGTGTGTGTTTGTGTGCATGCAGGGGTGAGAGTGGAACAATGTACAAAGGGTCAACCATTGGTACCAGATGTTATTTTCAGCATTTAAGGTAGCAATTATATTTACCTTTTGCTTCTCTCACCCTTTCTGTTTTAGTAAGTTAGGTCCTAAGGATGTGAAGTTCCTCTGACATGTGGATATAATTTGTTAGCTTGCTACTAAATTAGACATGAATTTTTAAAATTTGATAATGAACTGGATTTTGTGGATACAATGTGCAGAATTAATTTGTTTTCAAACATATAGGTGATTCCCTCCTGGTGCTTCCACATAATGGTGGTTCAGAAGAAGTCCTGATGATGCTGTATTTGGTTAAACTTATCAAACTCAGCATGACCCTCAGGAGCACTGGGAACAGATCCTGCTGTCCACACTGTCGCCTTGTGCCATGTGTAGTGAATGGGCCTGTGAGCTCCATGAAGAACCCTGCAGTGTAAAATGTGAGTAAAGATGATGGGACCAAGCTCTTTGCTAGCCAGGTAGCCACCCCTACCCCCACAGCTAAATGGAGGTGACTGCATGACCAGCTCCTCAGCCATAGTGCAGAGCTATGGCATTTCCTCAGTCGTTGCTCTTGGTAATGTTGCAAAAAGTTCATTTGTTTTATATAACTAACTTTTCATGTAGTACTTCAACTAACTGCTAAAACTACATTTAGTGAACTGTTAAAATGGAATTCCTGGGCACAATCATGGGGGATATTTATTTGAAGTTTTATTCTTCTGTTTTTATTGTCAATTTGCTACAGCAAATTGTTACTCATATTGGATTATTTAAGGCTGTTTGTCTGGAAGATGTAGTTATATGTGAGTGTTAGTAGCACTGGGCAGTTTCTGCAGCTCTAACCATCGTGAGGGCAGCGGAGGCTCAGCTTTCAGAGCGCTAAACCAAAGGGAAGGTCGTGGAATGGCAGGATCCTCTCTGGCTGAGCAGGATTTTGTGGTGTCACACTGGAAGCACTGATTTCCCACCTGCAGTGTGCAGAGGGATGCTCAGGGTCCATACCAGGCCTGACCAGCCTGTTCCTGGCAGTGCTCGTGGGGCAGGAGCTGCTGGAGCTGCTCAGGGAACCCGGCTCCTGCCCTCCCTGCTGGTGTAACTGGGTCAGCTTCCCTCCCTTGAACGAGGCACACCGGTCATCGCTCCATCACCGGGATCACACGAACAGAACCACGACCCCAAAGATGCCAACAAGGAGAAAAATCCAAGGGCTCCATGGGAATCCCACAGGGAAGAAGTGAGGAAATCCTACAGGTCCACAGAGCATCTGAGGTGGTGTGGAGTTCAAAGGGAAAGTTCCATTAGCTGGAAAGGCACAGGAGAGGCACGGCCTGCCTGGCCTCCAGCAGGCCGAGCTCCTCGTTAATGGGAATGGCTGAATAAAGGCAGCGCTTTCATGGGCAGGGAGAATGTTCCTCTGAAGGGATTAAATTCCAGCTTTCTGTCTTTCAATGTTTTTATGAGCTGTTAATTTCTTTTGTGCTTGACCATTATTAATACAGGGCAAATAAATGGCTAAACTGCTTCCAGAGGCAGCTTGATGGACCATAGAGAAGGTCTACATTTTCCTGTCAGGACTGACAGGTATCTAGGGCCATTTGCACAAGTTTATACTGGATTTTATTCCTGATTCAAGATGATATTAAAAAAATATGAGTGCTGCTGCACACAAAATCCGGATCATGCTTTTTTTTTTTTTCTCTTTCAAAGAATAAAGTGCTTAAGGTTTTACTCTGAAATTTAAATGAAGATTTATTCTGGTTTTATCACTGTGCTTCCCAGGCTCCCTCACCAATCTGCTGTGATGTAATAGACAAATATTTGAATTGGGAATTATGATCATAAGCAGATCAATACATGTTTTTCTGATGATAGTAAGATAAGCAGGGGGAACTTCAGTGTAAAATTATGGATTAACAGGCATGACTGAAAACAGGGTGTCTTCTGTGGAGCTGCAGCACCTGTACAGTAATACTAAATTTACCTTATTGTATTTTTTTTTAGCATTACCATCTGTGATGGAGTCATCTTCCTATTCCAGGAAGAGAGAGAGGCTTTAAAATACATTGAGTTGTCTTGCTTTCAGCTCTTCACATTGAGAGCTTTTGGAACTTTACAGTCTCAGCAGTTGTAGCTAACTGTTTTTTCCTGCTTGATCTCCTTAATAGCTTTGGGAATGTCAGTCTACATCTTACCTGAGATGATGTTTTACCCAGAACAGTGGTTTCATTCTGGATTCTGCTTTTACTGAATTTTTTGACCTGTGTATATAGATTCCACATCGGTTTTGGTGGGATAACAACTAAACTGTTGATAATTTCTCCAAGATTTGGAAGAGAACTTCTTTTCAAATCACAGAGTTTAACTGCCAATTGCTGCTTATTCTTGCAAAAACTCAAATGGCCTCAATTTGACAGAACACTTGAGCACTTGTTTTTACTCAATATTCATGTGAAACAAAAGAGATTAGTTTTATGCTTAAATGCTGGGTTAGAGTGTATTTGATTAAAGAAAATTAAATGCATTTATTATTGCAAAGAATGTAAATTCTATACTAATTCTAATGAGCTGAAGTTCATTCAAAAGAATAGTGCTACCCACAAACAATACAAAGAGGAAAGCAGGCATAGTAGCAAGGAGAATATTTAATACTTCCAAAGCACCTTTTACCCAATGAGTTCACACTGCTGTGTGCATAAAAATGATCAACACTTTAACACTTCTGTGAACTAAGCTGAATATCTCCTTTCTCAGATGGGAAAGTCAAAGCACAAAGACTTTGAATGATTTATCTGCATGAATTGGTAGCAGAGCTAAGAATCAAATCTTGGCTTGCCTCAATCTGCCATGGTATTACTGCTCATATGAGCTATTCAGTCATTTATACTACATAGAAGTGACAAGCTCTGTCATTCAACTGCATAAAAATAATTTTAAAATATGATTTCAGTACAGCTCCTGCTCGCCATTCTCCAAGATGCTTTTCTTACAAGTTTGCATTTTTGTTTCCCATGACACCAAGGCTTGGATTTAAAGTTTACTGCATTCATTCTGCTTTTCACTTCCACCAAACAAAAAGTTTGGGTGGGCCAAGTCACCTTGTCCAGTGTTAGAACAATGCTATAATAAAAGTGAGAACAGGCAGGGCTGTGTGGAAAAGTTGTTTCCCACCTAAAGGCATATCACAGATGTGAAGTCTGTTACTTGCTTCTCACTGTGAGAGCTGTGCAGCAGTGTATATTTAGAAGATGTGTAATGTACTGTCCTGAAGCATGGGCAGACCCCTTTTGTCACAACTCAGAGTTTTTCTCTCTCTCCCAGCCCCTGGGGGTCTCCTTTGCCAATTGTGAATCACAAGAATTAATAATTTACAGTCATTTTGCATAGAATGTAACGCTAAAAGTAATGTTCTTCTCATTAGATTGCAAACTGGAATTTCTAGATCCTAAGGAAAATTGTGTATCTTAAAATTGTGAGTTCTTTCCACTTATGAGTTTTGACCAAGAACTTTTCAAGTGAATAAACCCCGAATATCTAGTCTTTTACTGCTGCAAGTTGTGAGGGTGGATTCTTCCTCTTGTAGACCTTGGAATGTTGGTCATTCACTTTGCTGGGGAACAAGACAGGGTTCTATATTTTAAAGACCTTTGATTGCTTTAAGGTTTAATATTTCTATTGTCTAGAAGCCAAATGCTTTTCTTAGTCAATCTGTCTCTCACACAATGCTCACATGTATGCCTTCTAGTTTACATGCTGCAAATAACTTCTTAAATGCCATTACAGTGAGGGAAATGACTGTAAAACAATGGCACTTGCCCCCAGACCTGCTCCCTGTATGTCTGACGTATCTGCTTACTTAACAGAACTGAACTGCTATTATTGCTAGCAGTTAAGAGACAGTATAGTTGTGAGAAAGTGAGCTGGTTTTCTTCTCTGCCTGGGACATTAACAGCATCACTCTCAGGTAAAGCTCAGTTACTGATTTTTATTATTGGTGATGATATTTGAGCCCTGAGCATCAGACTTCTGATTCCAGGTTGCATTTGCACAGCTGGCACCATGGAAAAAGAAAGGAAAGAAAAAGGGAGAAAAGAAAATCTCTTGCCTCATAAATTGAGTAGAATTAGCCTGGAAGATATTGAGAGACACTAATGGATCATTAAAGCACATTTTCCATATTTTTAACTTCAAACAAAGTTGGTCGGGAGCAAACAGAGTTGTTAATGGTGTTTGTAGGAAAAAATGCATCAAGGCATGGTGATATCATGATGGCTTGTGGGTCTTTCTTTTTAAAAGCTGTTATATTATCTTCCTCTGTTGTCTGTTTTATGATGTATGTACCTCTTCTCCAAGACTTCAGCTCCACCTTATCATGTGGCTGCACACATCCATTCTTCTTTGTGTCCCTCCAGTCACATCCCAGGCTTCTAAGGAACATGCCACTGTTTCATTCAGATGTGACATTTCCAAAGTTCTCTCTCATGTTTCTCAGATACACATGTTCCTTGGAGGCTGTGGGAAACAGACACTCCTGCAGGCTTGGCAAACACCTCAGTCAAAAATACATAAGCAAATGAACTTTGAGGGAGCTGAGCCATTCCCATATTCTGACCATGGCAGGAAATAATCTATCTCTTTGCTGTTCAGTGCAGCTTCAGTATACAGAGTTAGAGCTGCAAAATGTGGGGCCTTTGTGGAGTTTTGGTTTTGTTTGTTTACTTGCTTTTTTGTGTTTGGTAATGCAAAACAATTGTCCCATTTAGCCATCAAGTTCAGCTGTATGTTTGGCTGAGGATGCTTTTGGGAACATAATGGATCACAGAAGCATGGAATAATTTGTTTAGGAATAGACCAACACAAAGATTGTTGATTCAACAGTTATTCATGCTGTTATGTCAATAATCCTGGAAAAAGCTTGATATACAGCTTTGACTCCAGGTAAAGGAATGTTGGATTGGATAACATTAGGTTATATTCCAGTATAATAAAGAGCACAGCATAAAGTCTGTTCCTAAACATGTGGGGAAAAAAAAGTTGTGATATAGAACTTTCTCCGCAAGGAAGCACTTGTCCTACTGAGAGGTCTGGAGAATGTAGGCTTGCTCTCATTAAACAGTGTGTTCAGTTCCTTTGCAATGGACAGTGTTACAAACAAAACATGAACTCTTAGTGTCCTCTTACTAATGCTAATTTTATTAGGAAACTCATTCACATTATTCAGGGAAAAACACAGAATCCCACAAGTCAGCCTGGGGTCTGTAGCTTTGGGTACAAAGCAGCTGAAGAAAGGTCACCTGATGCAATGAGATGGTTTCCTGTGGACTTCCAACTCTTTCCTAAGTATAAAAATTCTTCCTTTGATGAGACATGAGATTACTGACTGTATGACTTGGTTTGTTATCAGAATTAGAATACTGTCATGCTTCATTTATGAGTATTTGCATAAACCAACACATCTCCTTCTTTAATATGATGTACAATGCTAAGATCTTAACTTAGGCTAGAGTTGCTTCTTTCCTCATATTTTATAGAGCACATGGACTTGATTTTTAAATTTTTAATTCTAACACATCTTATTAAACTGCAGGCATAGAGAAGCACCACCAGTCAAAGACATCATTATTATATGCATGGAGGGTTATCTTCTGCCTTTCTACCCTCATCATTCATTAATGATGCACAGAGACTTGTCATTTGTCTTTTCAATTCTTTGACTTTATTTTATTGCTCATCTTTTATGACACATAGAGAGCTCTGTGGCAAGCATTCATCATCAGCTTCACATGTCTGTGGAAATACCATCTCTGCTAGGCCAGGAAAATGTACCTTTGACTCTCTTTGTATTTTGCCTATGAGCTTGGTCTAACATCACTCTTATTGTTCATGTTTCCTGCAGCCTTCAAATTTCTAAGAAAATGACTAACACAGCTCTGCTGTATGCTGAAAAGGCAGCTAACTTGTACAGTGGAGTGTGTGTTTTGCTCACCTTTATCTCATTTCATAGCTGCTCCTATAAACCCCACTGGCATCAGGGATAGTCATTGGGACCTCAGGTTTGCCATTCAGATAACGAGATAACGATCCTAGATAAGATTAAGATGCTGCTTAGTCTTTGTGAAACTGCCAGATAGAAATTTGTCCTGCCAACTATGCTGGATGTGTCTTTGCAAGGGAAGCTCTGGTCCACTGGGACCAGTGAGGAGACTATTAAAACAGTTCTGACTTCTACATGTCACTTTGGAAAGCCCCCCAAGATACTCTGATCAGAGTCTTTGGAGTGTTTTAAGTTTCTCAAATTCAGTTTAAAGAGCTTAATCAAACTTTCTGACACAACTGGCACACATTAACATTTTTCAGCTGTAAACACACAAACCCAGGAATTTCTAATTGCCAGTAATTAAAGTGCGTGGCTGGTTTTGAAATGCTTTCCTATTGAAGGAGTCTGAAGTGGTACAGCTCCCTAGTGGTGCTCCCAAGGAGAACAGAGGCCTGCCTGAGGCCACCTTGCTGCCTCTCAAAAGGTAATGGGGAAAAAACTGGGCTGTGTACTCATCTTGCATAAGCATTTGAGTTGGGGCTACTGTTGTGTGTTCATAGAAGAAGTTGGATAACTCCTTTTTATTAAAAAATTAATTAGTTCACTGTGCCAAATATCACTTACTGCCTGATATGACATTTAAAAGTACTCTGGTGTGTATCATTTTTTTCTGAAATGGTTCAAGAGCTCAGAAGCACAAACCCATACTGTCCCAGCAGGATGTGGGTGGCTTCCACTGCTTTATTGAAAACATTTAAGAATGAAATGTTCTTTGGACTAGAGCTTACCCTGAATTACTCTGAAAACATCCAGAGACCTGCCAGTTAGGGGCCAAGTTACATGCACTTCCTCGGAGCTCTTTGGAGCACAGAGAGGCAGTCCTCTGATGCTTCAGTGCTTTATCCAAACACTGACTATGAGAAACAGAACTCCAAGGTCTCCTGGGGAATATGATATACTAGACCTGTCTCAGTTTCCTCTGGAGCATCTGGGGCTAATGACTGCTAAGAAGAATTTGATAGGAGGCATAGCCTAATCTAATATGGTAATTCCTAGATATTCATGATAGCTTGACAAAATCCACTGCTGCTTTTCCCTTCCTTGTGCTCACAGAAGGTTCTTGCATAATCTGTCTTAAAAAATCCAGCAGAGCTGCTGAGCCAGGGCTTGGCAGTCCATCCTCTAGGGACACGCTTGCATGTATTTTTGTTTCTCAGACTGGTATTTCTGGTGGCCACATCACAATTCAGTTTTCAAGTGCTTGTCTTTTATTATCTCTCACAGGATTTCTTGATCTTCCTGTCTCTTCTAGTCAGTTCAAAAATACGGTAAGAGCAGCCTTTATTGTGGTATTCTGGCCCTTCTGTTTTCAGTTTCAACTACAGCGAGGAAGCCCAGAAGGGAAAAAATGCCTTTTTTTTTTTTTTTTTTTTTTTTTTTTGAGGGGGGGTAAGAATTTAACCATTTGGAGGCTGAATTGGTTCAGCAAGTGCAGAATGGGGTGATGTTTGTTATTCTGAAGATTCAAACAAAAAAAAAATAGACATGATCTAAACTTTATGCATTCACACCAACATGAAATTAACTAAAAAGATTTAATGTATATGTCATTAAAATGTGTTCTACTGCAGCGTTAGCAACCCAGTAATAGGAGCAGTGACACTTCCAAAGGTTGAACAGTCAGTAAGTGCACCCTCCATTGGATTACTGTCATGCATATGTGGAGAATGGGTGAGAACATGAGGAAATTAGGCAAGGGGCATTGTGGAGCCATGTGAATTGGATTCCTTATCTGCCATCTTTTATCTCTGCTTCTGCTCCAAGCCAAAGAGCTGTGGTAGAGCAGAAGCACTACGGTAAATGTGTGCTAGGACTATGATTGCACACTGTGTGTGTTTTGTTTCCTGTGGATACAAGTACATGCCAATGAAATGATTAAAAGTGTTAAACACTGGTCTGACATCCTGAAAACGGAACAGAGAGTAGTTTTCTGAGATTAGGTTTATAACTCAGTACTTAGAGGGGGAAGTGTATTGGAGCATTAAAGCTGTTAAATTGCAGTCACTTAATTATCCTGAGTCATTCCTTAAGTATCTGTACTCCAGAGTGTCCATCCACTGCACAGTCACCTTATAAAGAGGAAAGACGAAACTGAGTTCCATACAACATGGATTGGGAAAGGACAAGAATCGAAGCTTAACAAAGCATTTATTGCCTAATAAGAAGAATTAATGCACAACTTATATATTTTTTTAAATTTTGTATTTTATTTTATGTTCTTCAAACATGGGAGCATGAGTTTGGAGTTTTTTATAATACAGGATCAGCTCTACTCTGGTAGTGGGGGACATGGAGTCTGCAGTACATTGGGTATGGTGATAAAAATGACTCAGGTGGTAGCAATTCTGCTACTCCTGCTAGAAGAGTTTCACAGCTGCATAAACATTACCAGAGGAGTTCTTCCTGCTGTGCTTTCGTTCAGAGCAGAAGTGAAAAGGATTGTGGTCCCTCTCATTCAGTGGGGCAGAAACATCCTGGGTTCACTGGGAAACATTGGGAAGGTGTTTGGAGGAAAAAGGAAGAAGTCTCAGTGGGTAAGAGGGAAAATGTGTGCTGAGGATCTGGGCTTTAAAACTGAACTGGATGGTAGGAGAATGAGAGTAAAATGTCCATTCTTCTGGAGGCAGCTACAAATATAGCACAGATTGCAATTATTGGATAGTGATGTTTTAATTTATACTTCTGCTTCCAGATCCCACTTGTAGGCAGAATCCACTGAGTGTAAACATCAAACACTCAGCTCAGAGTCAAGCAAAATGCTTTTAAAACAATGAAGTAGTGGAACACCAGAGCTTTAAATGTCCTGCTTAGAGCTTTAGCATAGGATTTTTCCAATTCCAACTCTGACACTTCAGACCAGAGTTTCACCACTAGCCTCCTAGAAATTTATGAAGTAATTTTCCAGGGATTTACTCAGGAAGTGCCCATGCATCTGCCTCAGCTCTGCATGGACAGGTTGTAGCTTCAGGGCTGGAAGCAAGTCCCTGAAAGCCTGAGCAAATTATTAGAAATACAGGATTACATGGCCTTCATAAAAGTGTCTTGCAACCAGGATCCAGGGATGTCTGCCCTGCTTTCTCTTATACCCCAGGGTAATGAAAATTTTCCACTCAAATGATTTTAATGAGGATAATTACACACACTTGCTGAATTTAGTTTGTGATGCTCTGACTTCACATCTCTTATTTGCAAAGCCACAAATCAGAATACTATTTTTAGATGGAGACACTCTCTTGGATTCATGCTGAGTATATTTATAAGAGTAAGGAGCCCAAATAATTCAAGAATGTTAAATTCATCTAAATAATTTTAACATATGGGTGAAGTTGACAAGTATGTTATCTTACAAAAGAATTTGCTGAAGTTATAGTTAGTATATATTTTCTAGGCTTGTATTTACTCAGAGATCATCCAAACTAATGGCAGAAATAGAGGCATTCTAAAGATTTGGCATTTCCATCTGTTTTGGTCTTCTGTATCAACAAGTGCCATGTAGGCACACAGTTTGTGTGATTGGGATGGGGCTGGGCCGAGCCTCATCCCCAGTGGGCAGAGCTGTGAGAAGCAGGTGAGCAGCACTGGCAGCAATGAGCCATGGAGTGCCCAGGGGCACTGCCCAATCCCAACGGGAACAGAGGGCACACAGGTGTAGTGCATCAACATGAGGGGTTAAAAGGCTGGGCTAAAGAACAAGAAGGGCAGATGCTTGCAGCCTTGAAGTGATGTGGTGTTACTCTGCATCTCCTGACTGTCTCAACTGTGACATGCTGCAACAATGCCAGGCAGTTTTCTCTCTGCAAGGACTAATGAAGGTATCACAAATGTCTGCAGGGACACTAGGATCTATCAAAGCTTGCTACAGCCAGCTGTGAGAGACATTTGGGCAGAAGACATCACTTGGACAGTGTGTAAGTGAACAGCATTAATGCTTCCACTCTGGAGCTCTGCATCAGGCTTTCTTCTGAAAAGCTCCCTTGCTGAAGTGTCAGGAGAAAGGAGCTGTGCTAAGTGTTGCCAGACTGGGTAAGTGTGCATGGGATTGTGACATGAGAATATAGTGTGAAAGTATTTTGTTCTCCTTGTTCCAAACTTAAAATTATTCCAAAGCAAACATGGCCTTTACTCCCCTTAAACTGATAGTGAAAGTACTAATGGGAATCCATACAGGTGCTGTACACAGCGAGGGAAACCCATCTGCAGGGCAGCTATGCTATCCCTCAGTTTTGCAAGCTCTTGTGACCCAAGTGCTGCATTGGTGCTCTGTGCTTCCCCTGAGTGTGCTCAGTACCATGTCACTGTACCATGAGGAGATCTGAGAGCCATGGCTCGTGAGGGCTGCAAGTAGGCTGTGTTTGCTCAGGTGCTTGGGTTGCTGGTTAAGAGCATATTGTGGTGAAAAAGCTCCTCTGCTACAGATCTGTGAACTCTTGAGCAAGAAAGATTATGGGCAACCTCAAAATAACAATGTCAAGGTGGGCTGTGTAACTAACTGCTGTTCACTTGCAATAAGCAGTGAAGTACAGCCTCTGGTGTTTGCAGCCCACAGGTTAGGTAGAAAATGTTAATGTCAATTAACATGCATACAGCTATGCTGAATGATGCCAGATCTGTTCCTAACTAGTACTAAACCTGTTGAGTTCATACTAAACTTACTGTGTTCAGAGATCAATCCATTGCTGTCAAAGGCATCCTCCTCTCTGGTGGCCCCTGAACCACTGGCTCTGAGAAGCTTGTAAAATTTATACATGGAAAAGCCATGGTATGGGCTCATTGCCTCAAGTTCTTCTCTACACATGCATTCCTGACCTGCTGGGGCTGCCCCAACAGGGACATTTCTTTGAACTATTATGACTTTTCTTATGTTCTAAAGCTAAAGGCACCCTCTACACTTAACTTTTGGTCCAAAAAGAAACGAGAATACCAGGGTTGAGAAACAGGAAATGTCTGTTGGCATAAATTTAGGAACTTTTTAATGTGTGTCCCAAAGAATGCAATTGGGAGTGACACCACTCTGGAGAGAAATTCAGTTTCTCAGACTTAGCAGAAGCCCACCACACTGTTTTTTTTTTAGCTTAAGGTTATTTGCTGTTGTACAAATCAGTAAATTGGAAGCAGACCTGAGAGGACAGGTATCCCACAGTGTATTGGTGCTAGAGAAGCATTCTGCACATAGCAGGCCCCTTCAGGCTGGCTTGCAGGGTCAGCCTTTCAGGGCACTCTGGGGGTTCCAGTCTGTGTGGTTTCCTCAGGCATTGTACAACCTCTGTACCCAACTCTGCTGCATTTGGGTCAGAGGGACAATGCCAGAGATCAATTCCTAATTTTTAGACTTAGTAAGAGTTGTTAAGAAGGATCTTTTTATTCTGAGGAAATGCAAAGGACAGTCCCACATTGTCCTGAACAGTTGTCCAAAATTGAATGTTTGGATTTTGAGCTCCTCAAAGCATGCATTTTATGTCTGTATTTATCTTCAAAAGGCCTTTAAGCACCCTGTTAAAAAATGCAAACATTTATAACCTCTAGCCATTCCATTTGTGCTTGTTTAACTGTGAACAAAACATTCCTCCCCCATCCCTGGTTCTCATCCTTAGACTTTTTCAACTTCTCATCCAGATGTTAAGGAGTGATGGTCTTTTCAGGTCTTAATGTGGTAATAAGCTGTAAAAAGGTAATGAAATTAATGGATAACGTGGGTAAGAAACGAGTGAAACAAAGGCTTGGCTTGCTGTTTATCAGATAAAAGCAGATGAACTCTAGGTATGCAGCAGGATGAGGATCCCACTAGGTATTGTGCTGTCGGGTACTATCTAGGATGCAGCATCAAAGAGAAAAGGAGCAGTCACCAAAACCAGATGATTATAAAGTTGTTTTATAACTGCCTAACATAGCTTTTAACAAATTAGTCAGAGGTACTTTTCTTTAATGCTTGGTGACACATGCACAAAACCCCCAGTACATCTGATTTCTAAGGCTTCAAATGAGGGTATGTGTTTCTCTGCCATCCAGAATATAAATAAATATGAAAATGTCTCTTCATCTAGTACTGATTATGGTCTCAGTTCTGAGTAATATGTAGGAGATTAAAGCCTGATGCTTCTGTGTACAGCCTAAGGCACTCTCACAGTGGGAGGAACAGCAGTCCCCTTGTTCCATGTACTGTTCCAAATTCCCATAAATGTCTCTGTCGCTGCTGTCACCTGCTACCATGTAAAGATCAGTCTAGTTCTCCATGTCAACTTTGTAAAGTGCTTGTTCTTATTAGCCTGAACAGTGACAATTTGTTATTGTGGGCTGCTCTGGGACGTTTCCCTCTCCAGCAGTACATTGTTTGCCAAATCTACACATTACTGCATTTGTGCAGTGCAGGCTGCCTGGGAGGATAAAGCTAGGGTTTTACCTTGAACACTTTGTAGCTGTAGGCCAAATTCTGTCTTCAGTTACATCTGATCAGATCAAGGCTAGCATTTAGTTGTGTCATACAAATACCCCAACTCCTCCACTTACATCAGGATAATTGCAGGCAGAATGGATCACTCGGCCTCGGATGTCGTGTTTATTGAAATGTAGCAAAGCACCTTTTGTGTTAGTTTGATTTGTACGGCTTCATATAAGTATTAAAACCATCTAGGTGTTTTGAGCTTTACTGAAGTCACTTAAGAAAACAAGAAAATTATTTTCAGAGTAAGGGATAGTAGGGCCTTCTGATGGTGCAAACCAAACACTTTTGGAGACACTTCTACCATAGAAAGCCTAGGGCAGCTGCATTCCTAACAATGAATTTTGGCAAGGTGCATGAAACTGGACCAGGCAACCTCCCAGAGGCAATACAGGGGCTTTATATCTCCTAGAACATTCTGTTGTGGTGTCTGCAATACATCCTTAGCTTTCAGTCTTGGGGGGGTGAGATGTATTTAAAATTTCCATGCCTTCTTTTGTTATGTAGTTCTCTGGAGAAACGGAACAATTCTTTTACAATGCAACAAAGCATTGATTTTAAGCAAGCAAGACATGTGCAAAGCAAACGTGCCCAGGAGCTGAACTGCACAAATGACTGCAGTTCCTGGCCTTCCCTGAGGTGGCTGAGAGGCTTCTGGCAGAGCTGTGCAGCCCTCCTTTCCCTGGATGAACTGCTGCAAGAAGTCCCCCATAGGTAAATACATCTACAGGACTGCCTTCAGCTGATGTAATTCAAATGAACTCTTCAAAGTCAGTGTGAATTGAAATCACTTGTGCCACCTAGATTTGCAGCAGCTGAAAATATAAGTGATAATCTGTATTTCAAAGGGATCAAAAGTTTCTTTTCCCTTGCTCCCTGAAGGTTGCTTTCACTTAGGAGAAGTTAGTCTTTCTGAGTGCTTGAGTGTATCTGCATCTTTGTTTAAGGCATTATCCGTCACAAAGTTCTACTCAATAATGGGTATCTTCCTGCGTGTTTCAAAGAGTGTGTATGTAATGTGGAATTTTTCAGAGGGGCTTTATTCTCTTTACTTTCTTCCACTAAAAAACAAAGCACTCTTACAAATCTCTTAGTATAAAATTTAATTTTGAATAAAAATATTCTCATTTTCTTCTTTAAATATGTAGTTAGGCCTATTCAGTTGCTTATTGAATATTGAAATTGGGAATAATTATTGTCAATATATTTTAATGAACACTGTTATGAAAATGAAGCTCACAAACATACCTTCACTGAAATCAAAAGCCCTGTACTAGTTTATATTAGTTTATAAAAGTTTTAAGCATGTATAGGAAGCACAGGAATTAAGTAACTAGAGATCTTTCATTAAATGAGATGTGATAAGTTTTACAGGTCGAGAAAACAGTGAATACTTTCAGGCTATTGAATAACAATGTGTTTGAGACTCAAAGGAACTTGATAGCAATTTTCTGTCTCTCTCAAAAGCAGTAAGTGTTTTATGGGTCAGGTTTGTGTGTGTTTTGTACCATTTTCTTACCTTATATGTCATAGATAAAGCTGAAGTACGTGAGAAGAGAGGATTAACAATGTAATTCTGGGCCTATGTAGTTTTGGGCTTTCTTGGTGATAAACTGATCTGACCATTTGGTGACCTTAAACAAACTTCAGAAAATAAAGCCAAACTTCTGACATGGCAACCTGAAAATGTGCAGAGCATTTTCATTAGGTTAATTGAGTCTTTTGAGGTGTGTATGTCTGGGTAAGGATAAATCATGATTGTGGCTTTTTTTTTTTAAATGCACTTTAATTGAGCCTGGGCTGATTATTATTCTTAGGTATTGCAGTTCTGCCAGGAGACCCTGGAGGTACTGCAGACAGTGAATCTGTCCTTCTCAACATTTGAAAAGAAAACAAATATGTGGGATGGAATGTTTCCTAGTAAAATATATTGTCTCAAGTATTTTGTTCCTGTTTAAGAATGGTATTTGGTAGTGGGGATTGATGTAATCTAAAGTTCAGACTTTAGTCAAAGCAGCCCATGTGTTTTGATTTGAATTTCCTCTAAGTGGCTTATTTGGGTTGCTTCTAATTATGAAGAGTATCTGTGCTAGGCTGCTTATGTGGACAATATGAAAGATACTATCATAAAAGGCTTTTAAAATTTATTTTTCTAACTGTTTCAAGCCTTAACATAGACTCTTCTGCCTGTTGTGCCTTTATGAGCCAGTTTGACTTTCCAAACTCAGATTTCTGTTGAGAGACGGTAATAAATTATTTCAGGATTTTGGGAAGCATAAATGTAATGTGTATTTGTCCATAACTCTAAGGGACTAACTTTCCAAAACTAACTGGGCATTGCTGGGTAAGCAAAACAAGGAGAATTTCTGCCTCTATTTTCAGTTTTTCTGTGTACACATAAGTGAAGACATGCTCATTTGGAAAGCCAACTTTGCCTAAACCACTGTCAGGAACTGGATATCTATAGCTGTGGAGCTGAAATTAATATTTTGTGCCAGCTCAGTTGGAAAACCAGAAGGTCTTGAGAGTACTTCTGGCATTGTCTTAAAAATACTATTGAAAATAATTGTGTTACTATTGAATTTGCAATTTACAGTGGATGAGTATTTATCTCTGCTAAGCTTGCTTAGTTTAGCTGTCAGTGACTTCAGGGGTGTTCTCTGTGTGGTTTGGTAGTAGATGCAATTCGCAATAAGAGGATTAGAATGTGATGTGCTGCTTGTTCATTTAAAATTGCTTTGCCTGAATCCAGAAGTTATGAAACTCCATTGATGGAGAGGGAGAGAATTCAAGAGTGGGAATTTTTCAGGGCATGAAAGTTGACAAACAGCTGCAAACAATTTTCTGAGTCTAAATAAAATTCTTTTATCTCAAGGCAAGAAAAGATCCAGTCTTGTAGCTGTGGAGTCAGTGAGTAGATTTGCTGGTTTTTGGCTTTTTTCAGTTGTGTGTTATTGTCATCCTCCTCCCCACACTACAAGGTCATTCAGGGCTGGAAGTGTACCTGGAAGTAGAAATAGTTTATGTGATTCACCTCTATTTTATACCTGAGCACCCCCAGTGTGCCCCAGCACAGAGGGGTTACAGACCTCTTCATCTGAAACTTAGTAAATGCTGGGGATTTTTTTTTTTCTTCTGTGTTTAATTTACAAATTTGTTTTGTGGACATTTATTTTCAGTTAACAAAAAGTGCAGGTTCTCTGGCATATATTGGTCCTTTTTGCCTATCAAGAATAGAGTACAATTCTTCAAACAAAATTGTCAAGCTTGGAAACAAAATGTACTGTATTCCTGCATTATTTTTCTGACAGTATAAATCAAAAGTCCAGTGAAGTCACATGAGAAATAATGCTTCAAATCGTTCTTCATGAAAAAAAAAAAAAGCAAGAAAAATCCCCAACCAATTCTCCTATGATGCTTTTCCATATTTAGACTTCTAAAAATGTGGTTTAGAAGGTTAATTGTGGCCTTTTCCCAGTTTGGGAAAGTTAACCCACTTTTAGTACATTGGAGCACATGACAGGACCTCTGGGATTTTTTTGCATCTTCTTTTATTGCTGTTGCTGAGCCACTAATGGTTGTTTATTCATATTTTACTGATAGTCCGTGCAATTTCTATTATCTGTACGGAACCTTAGTAGTTTTTGCTTTTACCATGTGAATCCCTTTAGATTTACACATAAATCACTCTTTGTTGTGCATTATACTGCAGTTTTATTACTGGTTGCATGTCAGAGCAGTTTAAGTGGACATGACATGCCCTGACATGTCTTTTAGATTGTTCTTTTGTAATTTTTTTTAAGGCAAAAAGGAAAAATAGGGAGTGGGGGAAAAAAAGGTTAATTTCTCAAATGGCCAAATCTATTAAGGAAGTCTGAATACTTCTTAGCAAGCTCTATGTATAGCTGCCCACATACACAATCAGAGGAGGGGAAAGCCATCATTAAATTTGACCCTAACAGTCCATGAGAAATTTAAACCCTTCTGAGCTGATAATGTGGAGGTGTCCTCCAGGCTGTGGTTAATTCAGGCCATCCCTGTGCCACAGCCTGGCTGGGGCCCAGCTGCAGCTTGAGGTGACAGCATCTCTGGCCTGGGTTGTGCTCTGCAGTTTGTGCTGGGAGGTGTAAGAGAGGATTTCATTCAGAAGGAATGTCCTGGTGGGAAGCAGCCTTTGGGCAATGTGTGACAAATGTCTGGTGGAATAAACTGGCCATGGTTGCCAAAGCTGCAGAGCAGTGTAGGGTACCCTGCAAAGTGCAGAGGTGTTAAAAGTTTCCATTATCGACAGCAGCAAAAAAAAAAAAAAAAAAAAGGGAAATTAAATGACACATTGCCATGGCTGTTCATGGGGATAGAGGAATTGAGATGTTTTATAACACCTTTGAATTTTCAGTAGTGGGCTACTACAACCACTGTTCTCCTTTTTTTTTTTTTTCTTTTTTTGCTTTCTGAAGTTTAGATATGATGGTTTGATGTCCTGTAATGGGCACCCTAAACTTTGTCTCAGCTTAATGTCCAGTCCAAATCTTGTGATTTAGACTGGTTCTTGAGCTTCTGGATTTTATTTCAGCCCAACAGACAAATTAAGTCAGAAGCGATTTTTTTTTCTGGCGTAAAACTAGTGTGGGATAGAGGGATTGAGTTTATCTGCAGAACTATTTTATACACATCCTTGATTTTAAAGACAGGCCATCTTTAAATATTTTACTATGACACAGAGGAAAATATTTGTCATAGTGATTGCAATGGAAGTCAAAATTTAGAGGGTTCTGTGCTGGAATGTTATGTTATTACTTCCAGCAGTAGATGAAGCTTGTGTGCCTCTGTTTCAAAAAAACTCTTAAAGCAGATATGAAGACATTTTAAATTTACTGTATTTCATGGCATAAACTGGGCAGCTCAGATGGGGATGCTCTTGAAGAAACACTGCAGAGTTCAGTGCTTGCCATGGGGACTAGTACTTTCCCAGGCTGAAAGGCCTCATATAGCTACAGCCTTGTTTGAGTAAATCTGTATGGTTCACAGTTGCTTTCTGTGGGGAATTTTCCTGTGACCTTCAAACAACCTTTCTGTGTATTTATTTTCTCTCTAAAAGCAAAAAGCTTTTGTGCGAACTTGTTTTAAAATGAAAAATAAAATCTAAGTTAAATGTCCTTGAAATGCTGCAAGGCAGCAGTTTCTGCTTTGCTCTTGTCGTGGTGGTTGATTTCTGTTCCAAAAGCCTCTTGATATCAAATGCAGACAGGTAAGTGCTGAATGGGAGGAAGAAATAGTGTTAGGGCTTTGCTATTTGCTGTGGAGTTTCCTGCTAGCACAGCACAGAAAGTCTATGGCTTGGCAGGTCTGTACAGCGTTATTTAACACATCATAAATGCTCTGAAGTGCCCTTCCTAAGGTCAGCTATCTGCAGTCGGCTCCAGAGTGATTCACAAACATGAAATAATTAGTGTGAAAAACCAAAGGCTCGTTTTTGAAGTGCCTTAGTAGCTCCAGTGAGTTGTGACTTCTGTAACTGTGGTGCAGTCTTGCTTTGGGGGCTGCATTAACTCTGCCAGGAGCAGCTCTCCCGGTTTTCAGATTGCCATCGGGGTACAGACAATGGAAGTGCTCGTGGATCTTGAGCTAAGTGCTGGTCTGGACATTGCATTTGAAGTGGTGGCTGATCATTTCTCTAATTAGTAAGTGGCTGTAAGACTTGAACTTGCTGAGACAGTGGCACTGCTGCATCTACAGCTGGGAGGGCCCTGCTGGTGGGCACAATCTCAGCCCCAAACATGGCAGGGAAACCCTTCCATGAGTAGCCTGCTCTCACTGTCCTAATCTTATCTTCAGACTTCGCCAATAACTGTGAACAGCCTGACTAGAAAGCAGCAGGGTTTTGGGAAGGCTTTTGATCTCAAGTATGAGGGTGGTCAGGCATCATGGAATGGTGTAAAAGAGTATTTAGAGTTGCATATCCTAAAGAAGTTTGTGGGATTTCACTGCTTACCAGGATAAGGATTTGCAGTGTGAACATCTCGTTCTTCAAATGAGGAAAAAACCAGCCAAACAAAACCCCCCATGTGCCATGTCAATGGCACTGTGAGCTCCCTGTGAGGTTCTGTATGGACACGTGGCTCTGGAGGATCCAGCTGTGAGGAGTGGGGAGAGAGGGACATTTAAAGCTCAGTGACAGTCACAGAGTATTGTAACACTTGTGCATTTGGGCAGAAGTGCCACGAGGAGATGTTCCTTCACATTGAGTTGGCTCCACATGGCCAAGCTCATAACCCTTAACAGGTCTGGTGGAGCTCTCGGTGTGTTTATCCTACTGTGGCAAACATCTCTGCTTGCTGCTCCCACACACAGGGAGGATGTCAAGGCTGAGCTCCCCTTCCTCTCTTTGTCAGGCTCTTACTTTATCCTTAATTACCTGTGCTGAAGGCTTCATTAGAGCTTGACAAATCAGCTTTATCCTGAGGGGAAGGGAAAAGGAAGGAGATAGCTTCCTGCCAGTTCTCAAAATTGTGGGTCCACACGGGAAAAACATTTTCAAGAGGGAAGAAAACTGCTGTAAAATATTTCTTAAGCTGGTCTTCCTGTGGATCATTGCCTAATTGAATCCTACTATAAAAAAGTGACTGGTCAGGGCAACCTTGAATTAGTAAATGAGATTTTTTTTTGGTATTCTGAGAATTCTCAACTGAAATGACATCATGTTAAACTGTGATGCGCCAGGGCTAAAAGACAAGCGAAGGCTGCAACTTTGCCCCTTTTTTTATGATGGAAGAAATCAAGGTCATCTAAAGGAATTCAGGGAATTTATTATAACAAAGAGAGACATCAAAGCATAGCATAACTTTGTATTCACAACATTTGTAAAATTCAATATTAGTCATTCAACTTTGGGAATAAAATTTGATGTGCGCACATGTCAATGCTGTAATCCCTCAGTTGACATCATGAAGCTGAGCTTTTACAGTGTTTGATTGAAGGTTAAGTGTGCAGGTTTCATTTTTTTCCCCTATTAACTAATTTTCTTCTTTGCACATTCTCTAGGGCTTTCACTAATGATGTGTTTCAAAATATTTAACAAACTATCAAATAAATGAAGTATCAAACTGGTAGATCTGGTCAAGTTCTAGAAGAAGTTTGAACAGGTTGAAGATCCTATTGGCCCTAGTTTTATTTTATTCACCTAGAGAAGAGAAAAACGTATTTTGAAACCTTTAAGGGATATTTTTAAGGATGCTTCTACTGCTTCTATTTGGGATAAATAAATTTTCTTTTCAGAATTTCGAGTGAAATCCACTAGAGTTTGGCTTTCAAACACAGCTGGAGAAAGTGGCAGCATAGGAGCTATGAGAAGAAAATGTTGAAATAGATTACAAAATAATTTGGGAACAAGGAAGAAGTTTGGCTTCAGTGTTGCTTCTTCTGGCTAGAGGGGAATTTTCTCTCCAGAAGTTCATCCTGACTGGATGTTGCACTATGTACATTTATAATAGTTATGTTCCACAGCAGGATTATGAAAGGATTTGTGGGCATGGGAGACCTAGTTTGGGTCCAGCTTGTTTGAGAGGTCACACATTGTTTCTATGGTATAATTCTTATAGTCAATAGTAAGACTGCATTTTGTTCTAAAACTCCTCTCTTTTGGAAGAGAGTTTTATACATTAAAGGAATGCTTTGGACCTCCTGTGAAATACAAACTACTGTTCCTGTAAATATGAAGAAAAGAAACCCTTAAGTCCTATGCTCTGTTTCTTCTGGGCAGGTATTATAGAACTCCCAATTTCTCCTTTTGTGTTGCTTCTTTATTGTACTTGATAGTGTTTCTTTTCCTTTCTATTTTATTCTCTTTTTCCTGTACAAATCCTTTCCCTCTCTGAAGAAAATTCCAACGTTTTTCTTTCTGATGTTGTTAAGAAGATGGTGCAGGGCCTGTAGTAGATAACAGAACCAGTCTTGCAAGGGACTGAAGCTCCTCTATACTTTACCACTGTGTATAAGAGAGGTGTGTTGTAAAAATCTAGTAGCCATAGGGATATTAAGTTAAATTTTAAAGGAGTAAAGTCAACTGGATTCATCAGTTTGTGTACTTGAGTCACATCAGAGGAGTCACAGCATCCTTTGGATGGATACAGGCTTGAAAGAACATGTGTGGGACTGATCCCTTTAAGTCTATTGACTTCTCTCCCAAAAGTTTGACTTTGCACAGCAGTGAGTGAAATATTTTACCTATGGAACCATTACGGAAGCAATCCCTTAGTTACCAAAGCACTATCACTGCTCTGAAACTAGGAATCATTTAACAGCACGGTTTATCAGAAGGTCAAACATCTCATGAAGCCTTTATTACTTCCAGTATTTATGAGACTAAATCAATTTTTATTGTTCCTTGATTTCCTTCTGAAATTTAAGGACTTGGTAATTTGCAGGTTCAGTTCAAATAGCCATGATGAGATCACAAATGTATCTGCAAAGCCACTCATGGAGTGGTTTAGGGTTTTGGCTTTGCTTGAAGGAGTCATCTTTTGCAAGGTGTTCATCTACTGGGACTTTTTTCTCTAATGACAGGTGAATATCTGATATAAAGATATGGGAACAAACATTTGGGATTCCTCTTTGAAAGGATTTGATGAAGACATCAATATCTTTGATATTCCAGAATAACTTGGGAATTTTCTGTAGTCTGTCCTGATACTGTTTCTCATAGAGTTAGCCACAACCAGGAGCAGAAATTGAAGGCAGTAGTTTGATAGACAATCTTCAACTGCAAATAAATTCTGGCTCAGATTTGGATCAAAAATTTAGATTCTTCATCTCTGTTCTTTTTTTGTTGAGATAAGAAGTGGTTAGCATCAAAGACCACTTACTTTGAACTGAACAGAGATTAGAATGTGATCTAAAGACTTTGCAGGAAAAGCACAGTGATCTGTGATCGATGTGTGTGGTAGACTCCCACTTAGGGGTCCTCAAGTATCTGCCTAGGTTTGAGTTTTTTTTTAAGTATTATTAGAAATATGAAACCTGAAAGATTGAAATATAATGTGTTGTTCAGGAAAAGCTGCAGTGAGTCTCCTTTTATAGTGGGACAAGAAAATTCCTCACTCTGTGGATAAGCAGAAACCTGGAAATATTAGAAATGGATAAGATAGTAGTAGGAAGTGCAAGGTGTTGTATTTAGAGATTTATTACAGGAATTTTGACTATGCACTTAGGTATCTCAGTAACCACCAGGTTAGTGATACTTGGCCATTTTTGATGAACATTTTGTCTGAGTCCTTTATGTAGTATTCAATGCAATATTTTCCTGAATTTATGAAAAACTGAGAAACTTTAACCAGTCCATGGCAGGATGAGGATAAGGATATAAGCATGAGATGGTAATAATCTTAGAGGGTTTTTCAGGTTGATTTCAGAATTTCTCTCTAACTCTTCATCAAAACTATTGCTGTTATAAGGGAACACATATCCAGTGCTGCAGATGTCCTAGGAATGAGACTCGCTTGAGTGTCTGCTTAGACAAACCTGTGCCTTTAGGTGCAGCCCAAAGCACAAGTCAGTTCAATGAGCTGCATGGGACCTCCCTTCTCACTGGGAATCGAATTTGCAGCTTGGCTGGTAGCTAATACATTTTTTAAGTAAGTGTTAGTAGCTCTTCAGAAGCACATGCTTTTCTTCTGTGTTATAGAAAACCAAAACCAGATAGTTTTGCAATCACGCTGTGTATGATTTGAAAATGTGCAGTAGTTAACTATCACTGCACTGCTTGGGATCATAGCATGGAATTGGAAATACCATGGGTATGTATTTGCCGAAATAAAATAAGGGGAAGAACAGGCACTCCCCAAAAACCTTCACTAAATGCCAGTTCACAAAGACAAGTGAAAGTCTAAATCCTGTTATTTGCAACTGACTTTGTAGAGTTGAATTGGGTATCTTCTTAAAGTACAGTTTCCTCCATTCTTAACAATTGGCTCATGGCCTTTAGCCAAGCAGCCAGTGTGTTCTGGAGTTTTTAATGTGTACAGTGATGTTTTTGTTGGCCTGAAGCATCTTTACTGTTGTAGGGATCTCTGCAAGGCTGGCCCAGTCTCTGAAGGACTGTGCAGAGCTGTTTCAGTGCCTTCGGTGCCAGCTGCGTGTGATGGAGCTGAAGCCACACCCTTTGTGCACATATTAGTCCTGGCAGCCACTGCAGCCCCTCAGCTCACTTCCAGTGCTGAACTTGCATCACTGGTGTGACAGCACTCACCTCCAGCTGCAGCTCCACTTGTCCCTTTTCAGCAGCCTTCAATTTGCAAACTGGCTGTCTTTTGCACAAAATTACGTTTTATTTCTTTGATATTATCCTGAAAATATTTCACATCTTCCCCCAAGTGGAATATTTTTATTATTTTTTAAAATTTATTTTGGTGTTTTTTTTAACTTCTGGCTGAAATTATTTAATTTGGAAGCAGAATTAGGTTTTCTACTGCAAAATGTAGCTATCTCGAGCCTTATCATAGCAGCAGACTTCTGTCTCCTAGCCTAGGATTCCTGCTTTTGATCAGGCAGCTCTTAAAGGGGCACTGTCAGCACAGAATCAAACTGGTTTTGAATTTGATGATGGGTATTTAGGCAGCAGCAGGTTTTCTAAAGGTAATTTTAATATAAATCTACTCCTGAGTGTAACCTAGTGGTATTAGGAGGCATAGGTTCTGTGAGTTTGATACTAAACAGCGATTTAGACTATCCTAAAGGAACTTAGGGTATATTTTTTGTAACTTATTTCCAGGTCTTCATCTATTGCAATGCATGTTTTAAAATTTTTGCAAATACTAAACTTTTAATTGCCTTGAAAATCTCAACTAAACCAGAGCCTAATGTAATCACATAGGAAGTTTTATGAAACAAATATTCCCATACTGCCAATCAAATTTTTAAATTAATTGCTTGTTTAAGTAGTGACAAGAAGTCAAATGTTAGTGTGACTTTGAAAGTTATCTTTGCTTTCCTCGAGTCTTGGCTTTTGGCTGGGACAAACCTTGGGTGGGGCATTCATGCAGTTGTGCTCCAAGCTTTTAAAGGGTTTGCAAAATATGACATTGAACACATGGGGCCAAACTGGTTGACCTGGAGTTGTCAAGAAATAAAGTAGTTTTTGGTTAGTAGCTTGTGGTAAATCAGATTATCTGTTACCTAACATGAAGAGTCTAGTAGCACTTGACTGGTCCTAGGCTTTCCTTTCAGAAAGATTTATTTCAAACTGTTTTCATATCTGATTTAAATTTTTTGATCTCTGAAATTCAGAAGTTAAAAGTAAAAAAGGCACTGCTTAAGGTAGTAAGAATCTGTTAAGCAGCAATGACTGTAAAGGTTTGGGGACTTTTTTTTGTGCAAATTATGTTACACAAAACAAGCCATTTTATCCTCCGTACAGCTTTGCTTTAGACTTGCCAGAAAGATGTGGTCTGGATTCCGTTTTGCTCTCCAAATGTAGGAGACTTTTTTTGTTTTAACTCATGTTTGTCTAACATAAGGAAAGTTATATTGGATATGCTGTGCATGCCTGCATGGAGCCAGAGCAAGTTTTCTGTAAGCTGGTATAACTCTCCACGTCGGTACATTGCTAATACGAAATGACAGCTTGGTTTGAAGTGCCCTCTAGTGACAAATGGGATTTTGGATGAGGCAGTCGAGATAAAACCAGTGAGAAAAAAAGCAGGCTTCAAAGCCAGGTCACCTTTTGAGAATGATCATTATTGCCCTAGTTTATTAATTCCTGCTCTGGCAGCACAGTGAGCAGAAGTAAATCAGGATGTGGTAATAATTGCCAGGTATTCTTCCAGCAAAGTTTGTAGATATGAGGAAATAATATGAAAAGAAGTTTCTAAAGGAATTTGTGCAACTAGAGCTAATCAGAATGTAAACTCTGAGCAGCTACAGGTGCAAAGGTTTCTCATAGCCATGTCCTGACTGTTCTTGAGGACAAGGTTTTTAGGTAAAAGCTATAGCTGTCAACTTCAGAAATTTATGTTTTCTGAACTTTCTGCTGTATTTCAGGAAGATATCACTTTGGTTTGCACGTGCAATTTGGCATCAGACTGGGGAAGGCGAGGTGGTGTGGCACTGCAGTGTGCCGGGGGAGGCTCCCGAGCTCTGCAAAGCCGCTGCTGAGGACTGAGTCTAAAGCCAGAGCAGGTTCCCCTTGGGGCCACATCTGGAAAGCCAGCACTGAACTGCCACAAGGTGACTGCACCACCTGTGTAGAATTAATAAAAGTGTAATTACAGGACTCTTTATGAGTGTACTTTGTCTGAGAAATTACACCAGTGAGTTAAATAGACTGGAGTGGGGAGAGACAAGCTCACTGTGCAGGTGCTGTATCTGAGCTTGAAGTTCATCCCCTGCTGATTTCTACTCCTTTTCAATTCCCTTTTTCTCAGGGGAGCAGCTTTAAGGTGGTTACTCATGGAAGTCCTGTGCTTCCAGCCAATGCATGCACAGGGAAGGCATATATTGCAGTGTCACAAAAGACTAAAATGAAATGTATGCTCACCTTTCATTGCAGGGACGCTGAACATCCCCTTTTCCTCTTGTAGTAACTGTCAGTGCAGTAAAATGCTTGCTGAAATACTTTGCGAAGCAAATACACATTTCACGTGTATTATTTGTATTATTATTGTGAATGACACTGAAGGATTGTTAGTATTTAATGTATTTTAATGACAGAATTATCAAAATAAGTCAGTATTGGAAGTACAAAACTGCATGGTTATATAATACTTTTTATGTTTATCAGCTAGAATGAGAACCAAGAATCCTTGGAACAGATTTTTCCGGGATAGCAAACATTGAGCAGTGGAGTCTCCAGCCCTTATTTTTATTCCATTGCACCATCTAGTGGGCACAAACACCCAGATCCTGGAATCGGCTGTCAAAGCCACCTCCCTTCGCTAGTGAGTGCATCCAGCAGAGCTCCTCTTGGGTCCCAGTGCCTGGAGACATTTAGAGAGGCGAGCAGAAGTTTAAATATTGTCTTTTCCATGAAATACTTGCTGTCAGAAGGACGCGGTCTGAGGCCACAAGGGGCTCCATCCCGCAGTGTGTTCACCAGTGTCCCTCTGAATGGGGTTCTGCAGGAGCTGGAACAGTAGAAAAACATTTTCATTATCTGCTTAGCCATAAGGATAGCTGGGGTTCCTGATGCAGCATGATAAATCATAGAACTGTTGCTGAAGTGTAGACACATAAAAATGAAGTTAGGTATCACCTATATTTTTTGTAAGAAAAAGATGTTTCTTATGCTTGTTTACCTTACCTGCCAAAAGATGTAAAATCCTGATGAAAAGATGTCAGCTAATAGCTTTCACCTAAATTGGTTTTGAAATAGAGATAATGGGAGAACAACAGACTAGGAAAACATGTTTTCTACATTTAATGAGGGTCCATTGTTTCATGCTATGACTTGCTATAAAAATTAAGTGCTTTCCATCTAGTGATCCTCAAATGCTTGACAAATGCAGTTATCACACTCTTTGTAATTATGCTGCATTCTCTTATCTGTAATCTTTCTATCTTTTTCTTCTTTTTTGTAGAAGAAAGCATTGAAAATTCAATCTACATTTTAATTAAGAAATAAACAACAGAAGTCACTGGTATGGGATTGTCTGAGTAAGTTACTGCCTTGAGTTCAGTTTGCAGGAAGCCCAAGTACTCTGTATGTTACTATAATAGCAAGTAATGGGAGGTATTTTTAATACCACAGTGTAGAATATCTCAGGGCCAGTCTATGGTCGTAGTGAAAACTGGATCACAGAAAGGGATTTTTTCCTCTTAGAGAAAACCAGAGGCCATGTTTAAGTCAGTGTGCTAATTCTTTTGTCCTTCTTCCACACGCTCTGCACTATTCTTTTCGGTGCTTTCCTTTGAAGAATGGTTTTTAAGGAAATGTATTTATTTCAAAGGTTTCTCCAGATAAGTAGACAATTTGGCTATTTGCAATATCCAAGAAATCAGTCAGGATAATTTCTTGTTCCTCTCTCATGTTAAAAGCTCTTTCAGTCAGTAATAGCTATACCTAGCATAGCTGGTCTCTTGCAAAAAGAGAGAAAAAATAGATTCCATAAGGATGCTCTTTATTTTGAGAACAAATTTCAGTCACAGTACAGGGAATTTGGTTTAGCAAGTTTCTTTTTAGTAAAACATCATGGGACTAGGAAGAGTCTTGGGCTCTTTTCCTCTGTTAGTTTCTTGGGGGTGGGTGAAAAAGAAAAATTATTCATAGCTTAGAGTTTGCTTTTGCTGCATTTGCAAAGCATGCTAAGAGCTGTGTGTTGAAGCATTAATACAGGTATGAGTATTTTTTTTCTTAAATTACTGATCCATCCAGTAGTCACAGGCACAAAAGCTGCAAGTGCCGGGCAGAAATGAGCGACTCTAAAGGGCAATAGGAGTAAGACTTGCCAGAGCTACTCGGTACTACTCTGATACAGTCAGGCTTTAAAAACTTTTAAAATCTCTTCTACTATTTTGAATTGCATCTGTGGCTTAGCAAGGACTCCCACTTTGTTTTGTGCTCAATTTTCCCCAATCCTTTTCTAAATGATGCCTTTTCATTTTCCTGTTCCTGGGTGAATGTCACCACAGCCCCTCCGCAGGGCTTGCTTTTCTTGGCAGTGTTGTGCTAATTGTGCTTCTGCCTAATACTGCCCTGTGGGGCTCTGGCTTCAGTTTTGCCTACACCCCTGTGAGCAACAAGAAACCTTAAGTTTTGCCTTTGCCCAGGCATGTGCATGGCAAGCAGCCTATCTGGAAAACATGAAATGGGATTAGTTCAAGCAAGTGGGTGTTGGTAGGAAGAAAGCACTGTGAGTTAGGCTGAAGGTGGGGAACTGGATGTGTATGAACCACCTTGAGAAGGCACTGGCTGGTGCTTTACCATTAGTCCATCCATACATACAGAGAGAGAGATTTTAAAAAATTATAGGAATTTTGGCATTGTAGAAGTCATAGCAGTCTGCTGAAAGTAAATATACAAGAAAAAGTAGCTGTGAGAATGGATAATGGCTGGCTGTAGGAGATAAGTAGTGGCTGGAGAAGTCTTATCAGAAATCCTCTAGGAAATGCAGCCAAACACCCATAGGGTTGGGAGAAGTCTCTATCAATCAAACCAACCCAAGAAAATTGTGCAGTGAAGCCAATGCTCAGTTTTGCCAGATTTCAACCTCCTCTCTGGCTGTGTATTTTATAGAAACACAACTGCATACAGCAGTCTGAGCAAAGCAATTCGTGCAGGGAAGGGAGGGAGAGATGCTGGGTTATACTAAGAACTACTCATCCACAAAAAGCCCCCAGGCCCTTGTAAATCTGCCTGGCTCCATATGTAGACTTGTGCCCAGCTGGCATTTTTCTTCACTGCCACTGGGAGCCAGCACTACTGGAAAAGTTACTTCTAGAAATGGTGAAGTTAACTAACATGTGAAAGACCTGGCTGGCTTTGTGCTTGACTTTTGGTTCAGCCAAGGTTTTCAGCACAGCTGAAATGAGAGAGGTTTTGAGTTTATCCCCAAGTGGGAAGGCTGGGTTGGTGAGATTTGGAGGTTTGAAATTAAACTTTGGGACTTAAATACTGTGGAGACACTTTGGGTGTGAAATAGAGAAATTCTCAGTGATGTGTTTTAATTATGTGATGCTTTCAGTTTTGCCTCTCCACTTTGTCTGGCAATGCTGCTTTTCTGCAAATCGTAGCTGGTTTAAAATGGTGTTATAGGGACCTCTGTCCAGTGCCTTCTGCACCCTTAGGTTTTAGTGAGCTGCTTGGAATTTTAGAAGATAAGCTTAGAATGGTTGAGTTTATTCCTGCCCATTGTTATACTGCTTACATGTTTCCTCCCACATCATTAGAATTTAGATTTAGAATCTGGACCCTGAAATGAGCTCTTGTCTAGATTAATGGCCACAGAGTGTGTAGTAACTAATACAATGATTGGCTATTTCTGCTCTGTATTTTAACTTGCATTTGAATAATCTTATGACTTTTTCTTGGCATCTACTGAGAAATATATCCAAAAGGCAAAGGAGGCTGATAGAATGTAAGGAAGTTTAGCATATAACACATTGCACCTCTTTGTTGACTGCTCCATCATTCTTCAATCCTTTGTTTTCTTGATAGGAGACAGTGTATTACCACTTCAGACAGATATTTGCAGATGTTACTGAATCAAAATTAGAAGCAAAATCTTTCTGGTTTGTATCTAGTGGGAATTCTTTCCTGCAGTCAAAAACACTGCATGTTTCAAGTTCTCCAAACAAAGCCTGGAAAACTAAGTAACCTGTATTAATCTGTCCATTTCCTTTGCCTCATTATTCTTGTCCCTTACCCTTATTTTTGAGGTGCATCTGTCATTACAATACTCCATGCTTCCCTTCAGAGGAGCACTCTTAAAATCCCCAGTGGTATGAACTATGGGAAATGGGCCCAGCAGAGGAATAGTCCTATCAAAATTGCTCTCAGGACACCAGATATATCATGGGTGTAACAAATCCCAACTGGCTTCATTAAAGCTATTTTAGAGAAAATAAACCGGTTTAATAGATGGCAAGTTTCTTTCTGTTCCTACTGTCACCATACATTTTTAAATGTAGAATGTGGCTCCACTGTAGAAACCCATTAAAGAGATATAATATTTCATTCAGGTAAGTATTGCTTTTCTGCTTAAAGGGAAAACACCATTGTGAGCTTAGTGAAGAATTTAATTTGATGTATATCTGCAGGAAGTAAGCCTTACATCAAAAAGTAAGAACCAGCAGCTGGGTTCAATATGGGATTTGACACTGTTTTCTATAAGCTCTTTACCAAATGTGTGCAGGTTTTGAAATAGCCACATGCCCACCTTATTATGATCCTTTCCTGGAAAGAGAAATACCTTTAATCTTAAATATGACATTCACATGCTTATTTTTTGAAGAATTGATTTAATATGAAGGATTTTATTTCCTGTTTTTATTAAGATCCAGGTTTCTTGTCAAAGTACTGCCGTAAGTAACAAGCTATTGCACATCCTGTTCTTCATTAAAACAGGCAGGATATCAAAGTAAAAAACATAAGAAACATAAATGTAGAGGAATTTTAGGATTGAACTGTAATCTATACCATGCAAGTGACTTAATAAGGATCTCAAATGATAAAGGAATTCAGGTCTGGGCAACATAAGCAGAGCAAGTTTTCTCCCCCTAAATTATGGACTAAACTACTATTTTTTTCCTTTACTTTTGAAAACATCATGTTCTTAAATTAATATTTAGGTTACCTTGGAAGAGATACACAATTATTAATTCTTGCTACTGCTGTTACTCTCCTTAAGTTCTTATTTTTCATGATAAGTCTTTTCAAGTCACTATAGATAATTGCAATTCTTTTCATGATTGCTTAAAAAAAAAAAAAATTTCAAACATGAAAATATTATTCATGGTATTTTCCAGCAAATGTATTTTTTGTTCAATTAGCTGTTGTGAGTTCCTGTGTGAAACAAAGTCCAGGAACTGGTACACACTTATTTGGTCAGGACAGGCAATATTACACAAATGTAATTTTATTTGACCAATTGCACTTAAGTTATAAACTCCTGAGTGTGATTAAGGTGGAGGTGAAATATGAAATATCCTTAGGGAAACAGAGAATGTAGGTCTGTCTGTAGATAAGGATACATTAGGTTTAATCTAGAAATCATGGCTAATCAGAGCAATGCTGGAATAGCAGGACAAGCCTCCATTTAGTGACTAGAGGATATCTCCAGCAAGTCTAGTGGGCTTGAATGAGATTATTTTGACTGCCTTGTCACTAGTACTGTTACTTATTTTGGCTGGCTGAAGCTGGTGTGACTGTATCTAGCAGAGCTGCATGTTCATCTGCAAGTGTGACACAGAATAGAAGTAAGACTGAATTTGTCCATTTAAATATTCTTTGCTGTCTATTTGTGCATTACTTAGCAACAGAATCAAGATAAATTTAATCAAATTTAGAGGAAAAAAACAGAGGTAAAACGCATTGGTTTTGGATTGGCATTATTAAAAAAAATTAGATGTGAGGGGGGGAAAGGCCCAAATCAAACAGGAGTAAGTAGAATTTTTGGATCCCCTAATCTAAGAAATATAGGGAATTTCCTTCTGGCATAGGTATATTATGAACCCTAAGAGACCGTATTGTATCATGTAGCTGAAACTTGTTTCTCAACCAGCACTATACACAGGCAATTACTTCATGAGATTGGGTTTTTTATGTAAAAAGCACACAGAATGTAAAGAGCATGAGGACAGACCAGAGAGGAGGTAAATCTACAATTGGGCAGGTCTTGACTTTATTCTGTAGTGTATGAAATAAGCCACTGCTCATCTCTATTGAGAGGAATGTGAGCAGTTGTACTGGAATTGTGTGTAAAGTATGCATGTACATCTAACACTCCCTGAGAGACACAGGCTAGCAAGGACTTAATCCTCTCTAATCCCTGATTGAAAAATTACACAGATAGCACAAACTTTGAAGAAAGAATACATTAAAAGAAGCCGGGGGGGGGGGGGGGGGGGGGGAATAAATCCCAAGCTTGAAAATGTACAGCAGCAATGGGATGTCTTCAGCAAATGTTCCCAGCAACACCCATGTCTGCTTTGCTTCATTTGCCCTTCCTTCTAAGGCTGTTCCTCCCAAAATGCAATGAATTGACCCTAAAGTGTGAAATAATGCAACCTTGTGGGCAAAACTGCTGCTCCTGCCCTTCCTTTTTCTCTTGGGAGGGTGTGTAACCTCAGCTTGCTAGCCAAGGGCAAGCTGTGCTTTAATTGATGGGAGACCTGAAAGTGAGGAGAGCTGGGGATGAAAAGGGCTGGGAATCAGAGCAGCATCACCTCCATCCAAGGGAGCAGGGAAAGGTGCCAGGTCTGGCTCAGAGGAGCTGTGTGAGCCCTGGGGCAGGGCAGGGAGGAAGGTGGAGGGTCAGTGTGACCTGTGTCACCTGTGCCTGACCCTGCCAGTGCAGGTCTGTGCTCTGCTGGGTGTGGCAGTGCCAATGTGCTGCTGTGGCTGTGCCTCTTCTGCCTACATACAGACTGAATTTAGGGGAAGGAAAGGTAGCCAAAGCACAGCTGCCCATGAGAACATGGGCACAGCAGGAAGGTGCAGTAAGCTTGATATTCATCCATTCCATGGGTCCTGTGAGTGCTCAGGCTTTCACACAAAATGTTTCTCAGGACCAGGCCTAGGCTCTGCTGCAGGTAATGCCATGAGCTGCCTCCAGCTCTGTTACTTTAACCTCTTGCAGATGTTTGCACACAGTGGAAATTCACCATACAGGAGAGGTACTAAAGGAGAAGTTGCCTTTGTCCACTGCCCTAATCATCTGATACAGATCAAAAAGTTATATTACTATCTGTAGGAAGGGCCTCTTATCTGCAGATACAATTGGCTTTTGATGAGGGGTGGTTGGGCTATTAACTGAACTGAAAAATGCAGCAGAGCTCCTCTACACAGGTCAAATACAAATGCTACCCTCTGACACGTGCTCCTGTTGCAAGGACTAAGGAATATGTGGATTACAGTGAAATGAGTAGATACTAAAGGAAATGTCAACAATTGTTTTTCCAGGTTTTATGGCTATTGCACAATTTCTTCAAAAAGTGCAAAATGTAGCCCTGAGAATATAGAATTCTGATCTATTTCTACTACTCACATGGGAAAATAAAACACCTTTGAATTGTTTTTCTTAGATAATTTTGCTCATCTGCAGTTTTTTTTATACACTAATAATGCCGTACAGCTTTCATAAAGCCTGAAAATAGGTCAGATTTTGCAACCAGAAGATGCTCACCAAGTGTTCTGCTTACAGTCTTGTAGCAGCAAATGCAGACAATGTATAAAAACATGGCACATGTGTAAATTTGCCATCTCATTGCTTTTGCTGCTCTGGCTCTATTGTCAGTAATAATACCACAGCAAGGACGGTTGGAGGGAAGCCAAACGTTTATTTGGTCTTTAGGCTTTGATAGTATGTTGGCAGCTGTGTGATCTTTGTTAAATTCAAAAGTGCAAAGTGTAGCTTGTTTGCAGGAATCAGATGAGGCTGCTGAGACAGATGCTTTTTGGAGCCATACGCAGCGAGCTGTAGCACACATGGAAATGGGGCTCCTCGACCACTTGCCCCTGTATATTGAGATTTCCCTGGTCTCTGGAGCTATTTAATTAAGTTGGGATTCAGTGTTACACAAATGAAACATTGTGAGCTTGGACAATGGAAATGTGCCTTTCCACTTGCCTGCTAGCTGGGAAGCCCCTCTTCTGTAGGCAGAGAGCACACTAGATAAACATCTCTTTATCTGGGACTCTCATAATGGTAATCCTCAAAGAGAACATGGAGATTTTTTATTGTCTGACTAAGTTCGCTCTCTCTGTGTTTTATGTGGTGTGTCTGTAATTAGTCTGGTGTTGGTGTCCACAGTGGTGCATAATAACACCATAAAGAAACAGTGGAGGTGGTGCTCCTCTAATATTTCTGCTTCTGGTGTGTCCAGACTGAGCAAGAATTTTTGTAAAAATAAGCATATATATATTATATGAAAAACTAATATCCTTGCTTATGTGGCTGAGGCTGTGGTTTTATTTGCTATTAATAGGGCTGGAGAGATTTTTTTTTTTTAATGTTGACTTCAAGGGTTTTTTAATGATGCAGAAAAAGGGGTTTGGGAATGAGTGAGTTACTGAGTGCAGGAGTGTGGAACAGGTTCTGTTCCTGTTGGAAATCTGCTGTTTCCTTCTGCAGGTGTGGGCAGGCAGAGGACAGCAGTAGGTTGTCTGTCACTCACAGCTGCAGTGGACCAGCCAACAGCTGGTTGCAGCTCCTGCTGCAGTCAGACTTTTCGTGGAAAGTTAGATCAGTTATCTTCAACTTCCTCACTGCTTTATTGCAGACGAGAGGGGGCTGTACCAAAGTGTATACGTTCCTTTCTGATTACACATCTGCAGCCAGCTGGGTATTCTAATAGACAGAATCACTCAATCAGGCAGGAAAGCAGACTAACAGAATCAGACTGTCATGAAACTGTTTACATTTATTCCTTGTTCTTAGTCCATTTATATAGTTTTATTGCTATAGTCATTTTGGAAGTGAAGTCAAACTGAAATATGATTAATACACTGATGGTTACTTGCTGTGGCCAGAGTGCAACATGGGAGAAAGTTCAAGTGCAACCAGTTGCATTATAAACTGCTTAAACTAAGGAAAAGTCCATGGAGTAAATGAAACTACGTCAGCAAGATTAGCCCCACCAATTACAGCCAGAATAGAGCATATTAAGAGGACCAGAATACTTTTGAAATGAGAATAACCAAGTTTAAAAAAGGGAGAAGAACTTAGCCAGGAAACCACTTATCTTTTGAGTCTTGATAGTCCCCATGAAACTCCCAGAACCACATTTCCTTCTTTGAAATAATGAAGTGGCCCAGAGCCACTATCTTGCAGAGCTGCAAGGTCAGCTATAAAAAGCTGCAGGTTGCTGAACTCAGCAGCTATTTTTGTTATTGAGGTTGGTCTCTACATGCCAACATGTTCAAGCTAAAATGTAACTTGCCCAGGAAATTAGTTAGTGTGCACAAAAATACAAGATTATAATTACAGCTACAGAATGCGGCTCACTGGAGAATTGAACTTGGATGGGAAAGCTAGTCCTTTTCTTTGCCCATTTTATTTGGAAAGAAAAGAAACAATGCAAGCTGCCAATATTTTGATGTCAGCATCCTTTGTTTTTTCTGGCCATCTGAGACCTCTTTGATCCTCATGCTGCCAGAAATGTTTGCTCTGGCTGTGCTCCTTCTTTCCAGCAGATCAACTATTTTGCTACAGGTTGTCAGAATGAAGGTTTTTAATTTGATGAACTTCTGAGTGTGTGCCTCAGACACCTGTTTCTGTCCAGAACACTTTGTGTTTTTAAACACGCATGTTAATTTGTACACCATGACAATAAGTGGCATATGTAGAGGCTGAATTCAGGTTCTCTGCCTTTGCTCAATGAAATTTTACTCAGCACTGCAAATGTTATTGGATGTATAATAATCATTAAATGTGGTGACCAGGGTTGGCGTGGAGCATCTTTTCAATAGCAAGATACAATGCTGGAATATGTAATTCATGGAACTGTCTTGCTGTCGCCTTTGGAACTTGTTGGATGAAAGTAAGACTCCAGCTACACAACCCTGATTAGTTACTAAGCTAAATGCAGGCAAAAGCAAGCCTGTGTTTTGTATTGTGTTTGTATGCCTTGTGGATCTCCCGTGTCTGACAATAACTTTTGAGCTGCGACAAAATGAAAAACTTCCCACAAAGCAGAGGATCCATATTGGTTAGTCTGGTTATTCTTGGTACTAGAAGCTCCAGTTATAATCTTCTAGGAGACAAATCATATTTTATATTATACAAGGAGAATATATTAATTTTTCATATTTTTCTAATTTTTCTTGTCTGACCATCTGTATATATAAAGTATTAGTGAGATTAATCTTGTGATAGTTGAAATCCAGTTGGATGTTTTTAGTTGAAACACATATAAATAACTGAACTAGTATCACAGTGTAATCCAAAGCACTGATTTACATTATAGTCATATATCAGAATTTTTTTTCTTTTATGGGAGATGTTTTATAATATTTAATGATTATAGCAATGTAGGTGGTAGGATGAAAGTGCACATTGTCCTAAGGTACTGCTGGTGAGGGAAATTGCTTTTTGTATCCACAGATCAGAATAGTAAATCATTTAAGAATTGGTGCATATCCAAAACGCATCTGTTGACCCAGATTCTGTCCTCTGATAACAAGAATGAAGTGATTGTTTTTCCGAGAACCAAATAGATTTTATTTACATTAGTGGAAGTGCCAATAAGGTCTTGTTGTGGGATTTGTAGGATTCTGCTTTTCTTAAAGAATGTGTTTGTGAAATTCTCCTTTTTGCTACCTCCTCTCAGCTCTCTCATTTGGGGAAATATTGCACCAAGAATTTAACAACAATACAGTAATTCTAGCAGAGACAGAGGGGAAAAACTTGTTCCCGACAACAGCCCTGATAGTGCAATATTTCCTGGGCAGAAAAAGTGACTTAAACAACATGAACCATATGCTTGTAACACCAACTTCTTCAGAAATACAAGGTAATTTATAGTTGCACAGAAAATGAAATGGAGGAGGAGACCTTGAGCCCACCACATAAATCCTCCTGATGCATATTTTATTCTGTGTAATAGTGTTTCCGAGGATGGGGTCCCACCTGCATTCCTAATTTCCCCAAGTGAAGAGTGTCTTCTGTTTATCTGCCTCTCTCTTTCAGTGAGTGAGCACATGATCTGGTAGAAATAATCCTGGCATGGAGTATCCATACTGTGACCTGCAAAGAGAGGGCTGGAGTTCAGTCATAGTTGCTTTCCCATGTGGAGACATATTTCTGCCTCCCTTTTCTTTGCAGAGAAGTGTAAGGTCTGTATAATGAGGATACCAGATGTTTGCCTTCAGTCAGGATTTGCATTATCACGGCCTCCAAGCTGCCAGGAAGGTCTGGACTCCAGCAGTGGGTTATTTCCTTACTGAGAGAATGGAGTAGCCACATGCATGGGATAGTTTATTCTGGTCTCCATGTTTTCATAATTATGTGCACTGCTGTGATACTCCAGATACTCCAGAGCAAAACAAGCAGAACTTACAACTCTCAGAGCTGGAGAAAACACATGTGTCAGTCTCTGGCTGCTTGGTTTCTCATTGCAAGCTACACCAGGCACTGAGATTCAAATCAACTGCTCTGAAACCAGGTTAAAGTACTATTCATAGTAGAACCTGCAACATGGGCCTGAGAGGAAGGAAATTTGAATTGTATCATAATTTCTTGTTCCACTTAAGAGAGAACAGGAGTGATCTTGTGCTATCAGAGGACCTGGACAACCAGCATTGCTCTTGGCCTGATCTAATCTCCCCTATCAGCTCCATCTGACCCCTCTGACTTGCTGAGGGTGTTTAGCCACCAAAGGCTCTCCTGTGCAGTGACAAGCTCTAGAAGCTCCCTGTCTCCTCTGCTGACACAGACCGAGCCCAGCTGTCCCACTCCCCTTGTCCCTCTAATGCCATTCCACAGGGAGGTGTAGGAAAGGACTGCTGAGAAATTAGGGCTCTCAATGTACACATGTATCTTGTATGTGCTTATCTCTAACACATGTGGGTGTGAACATATAATGTTCTTTTGTGCATGTGATCACCCTTCCTGACTCTACTTACAGCAATACCTTATCTGTAGATAGTGGTCAGCTTTTGATAGTTGGTTCTTAATTTATTTCCTGGTTATTTTCTGGGTTTTGTCATTTTGTACAGTTGGAACAGTGCAAACTCATCGCACACTTGTTGAGTAACTTGTAACAAATGAGACTTCCTTGCAGAATTGAAGGACGCCCATTTTTCAGATTTGATTTTTCCAAAGGCTTTTGGACTCAACACTTTGCTAACACAACTATTGTGGTTTCTGAACTGGCTCTGGCTTGGGTCCAGCCCAACTCTGACAGGGGCAGAGCTGGCTGGCAGCTGTCAGTACCCATCTGTGGAGGCATAACCAGTAACATTCCCTGTATTTATAAAGACCCCTAGCTAGAAAATGCATTCAGCCTTCTGAAACAATAGTTCTTCCAACTAATTAAAAACAACATTACCCTAACAATATTACATGCTCAAGAAGTAAACAAACCATAAAACGATCAGCAAACCCAGCAGTATTCATTTAGAACTGTATCTGCTGGAGCACAGTGTAGAAAATGAGCAGGATTTTGGTCTGGAGACTATTCTGTACTCCTGGGATCACCACCCAAGAGCTGGAACCACTTGCTGATCCTGGCACGGTGGTAGAGCTGCAAAGCAGCAGGTGACAGATGAGTGAAAAATCCCATCTGGCAGGAAATGAGGAGGTGGAACTGAGTGCTTTGGACTCCAGCAGGTTCATCAGAGTATCCATTTAATAGGCAGCAATTAAAAGGACATAAATCCTGGTGAATGGCCACCACTGCTCAGGGCTCTGATGTAGTTTGTCTCAGAGTTCTTTGTGTGACCAGTGGTGGGGGCTGAGCAGCAGCAGAGCCAGATGGAAGCTGCAGCTCTTGAGAGCTGAAGTCAGAAGGTGCCATAATGCCAGTGGCCAGCACTAGCCCTTCTTCAGGCCAGCCTGAGAGAGTGAACATTTCTTACTGATGTTCTCATACCGAGGAAGAACTAAAACTGTGTTTCCTGCATTATTTTGTCATTAAATGACCTGTGAAAAACTTGAAAAGAAAGCTGAAACTTGTTTCTATAACTTGCTTGGCATGGGACCGTGTTTGAAGAGGGTATGGACTTAGAACTGAAAATTTATTCTCTAAAGGCGTCCACTTGGACTGATCTGATCTGAAAGAGGAGTGAGTCACCTCATCAGAATGATCTCAGTTCAGTAACATTCCTGTCTCCTCTGGGATGAGGACAAGGCAGCTCAACTAACAATTATATTCCAATAATTGAATCAGCAGAGAATGTAAAGCACATTCCCTGATATAAGCTTGTTTTGCAGATTTGGACATACCACTTTTTTCCTTCATATTATCAGTGGTTATTATTAAGTTGTACATATTCTGGTACAGTTATAAATATCCTGATTTTCTAAAGACAAAAAAGAAGTCAAATTCTAAATCCATAAATGCATGCCAGTGGGGTTTTGCTTGTTTTGCTTTTAAAAACAAGCTATGGTTGTATTGTTGAATGAAATATCTTGTTCAAATAAAACTTAGAGGCTGAATTTTTTTTTTTTAAGATGAAAATATGACTCAGATATATCATTTGGGCAGGAAATAAAAGCATACTTTGCCTTTTAGTCTTCTCTCTTGCTGCATGCCTGCATCATGCTGTGGCTGTCCAGAAGCAGCTGCAGATGTGCCATATTGCAGAGGCAGCTACCATTGTGCTCACTTGGGTGCAAATAGGGCAGCTCTTACTAGCATTGGTAGCTCTGTGTTGGCTTTCAGTAAGTCTGAGGACTAATCAATGGCAGTAAAAGAAATAAAGTCTCTAATCTTTCTCTTTTTCTGAACAACCATTCTTTTTCTGATGTCAGTTCTTGCCACTGACAGAATCTATTGGATTTTTGCCTTAAGACTGATTTGGATGCTGACTTAAACCATATTTCCAGGGGGAAAATATCCCCTATAGTGCTAGGCCATTGATGCCCAGGTAGCATTAGATGCCTTGGCTCAAATGACAGAGCAAGACAGAGGATCAGAGCTGGTTCCTCGTTTCCCAAATACCTGTATGGCCACATCCTAAACAGGACAGTGCCTCTGGGGAAGGGCAATGTCTGTTGTTAACTTGTCCAATGTAGTTGCAGGGTACAGACAAATCTTTGGACCTGTAAAAACTTGTCAAGTCCTGACCTTGAAAAAACCCTGTTTCCAAACCCTGGCCTAATAAAACACATCACTGCTCTTCACCTGCCTTGCTTTGGGTCCCTTCAGCATCTGGGTTACAGGAGTCTGCAATAGGCAGAGTTTAGGAATGGGTGGTGTTTTACTCCCAAATTCTATGTCCACAACTTGCATTAGTGTTCAATTAATACAGGCAATTACCAACAGGGGGTGTTAAATGTATACTTTATTAGTAACAAAATATAAAATACTATTTATTTTTGCTAATCTGAAAATTGTTTTCCCAAACTGGGCTGTGCATTGGCAGAATTTGCTGTAGCAGTGTCTGATTCTTGACAGTGGTAGCTGCAATTTGCACAGGAGTGATGAACTCTCTGTCACAATGAAGCATCTTGATTAGATGAACTCAGTTGAAAATTAAAATAAATTCTTCCAACTTAGGAAAGGTATCATCTGAGTTATAGCTGGGTCAGGTCAGAGCTGAGTGTGTATTCTAAGTAATTCCTCTGTGGAATTATTGCCATCACCATAATAATATTTCAGTGAAATCAAAATGGAGATATTTGTCATGATGGCCTTTCACTTTTTATTTGGAAAATCATTATAGTTACATTATCTCAAGGTTTATGAAGGAAAGGTAACACCTGCTCCAGGAATCTACTGAAACATTATTTCAAGGGGAAAACTACTGAACTAGAAATTAGACAGATATTAAAACCATAAAGCTGTTTTCCTTTGTAGCAAAGTTCAGCCTAGAGTTGCATCAAACTCCGATTTAATCACAGCTGCTCTCTCTGTCTGTAGCAAGGGCTGTCATTTCCTGCACATTTTATGTAGTATTGCTCTGTCCACCCCAGGACAGTACAAGGTAGGAGAAGTTTTTGATGGGGTGAGGTATTAGTTCTAATGAGACTGTATCTGGTATTCTTTGTTCTTGAACACTTTGTTTTTGCCAGCAGGCTGTTTGGCATCTGAAAAGGTAAAGCTCCATTATCTGTTTGTTGCTTTCCCAGTCACTGTCTGGCATGATACAAGTGTGAGTCTTTGAGTGTTCTGAACTTTATCTTTGCATCTCCACCTAAAATTCAATTTTAAGATGGTCTCCTGACATTTTGTATCCTCTTTTCCTTCAGCCCTGGGAAAAATGTGCTCAGCAGCACTTCGTTCCACTGTGGGCTTAAAATGTCTGTAAGGCTTCAGGAGGATGTTGGATGCATTCCTTGGGTGACAGCATCTACTTATGTGGAGAGTGTGGAAAGCTATCCAGGATAATTCAAAATATTATTTTACTTTGTCATAACTATTTTTATTTTTTAATGTAATGAAGCTGTGGGTGTCAAGCCACACTTCCATTTAAAATATTTATTCTCATGTCTTCAATGTATACAAGTTTCTTTTGGAGATGTTCTAGTCATCTCAAAAACTTGGTGTAGAATTACTTTTCTGTGGACTAAAGGAATTTTTTTAGTTTCCATACTTGCATTTCTGCTTGCCTTCATTTTCTTTGAACATGAAGTTAATGCTGCCCTGAAAGAAGTTGTATGCTTTACCTTGTGGAGAGAAAGATGGTCTTAATATTACTTTACTTCCCTGTACTCCAGGATGATAGTTCCAGTTTTGTTAGCACTACTATTTTAGGAGATAGAGAAATGCAGATCTGGAAATGTAATGATTTCTTTTCATTGAAAGCCAGAGGAAATAAGAATTTTTGATGACTGGTGATTTGATGGTGACTGATCTATGTTAATAGACTTCTCTTGTGAAATTCTAGTTTCTCTCTCTTTAAAAAAAATAACAAACAGTCCTGCAACATCTTGGTACCACAGTGAATGTCTTCACCACAAATTTATACAGTGCTGATGACACAGTTTTCTGAACCAAAGATCTGGATGTGGGAATTAGAAAAAATGCATTATCTAGTAGGGAGAGAAGATCTCTGTTAGCTGTGCTGACAAATTGGGAAGGCAAATCAGCCATAAGACTCCATTAATTTGATTTTAATCTTTACTTTATAAACCTGAGATTCTGGATGATAGGACACAACCATTTTAATTAAATGGCTTGATGGCTTGTACTACCTTTATTTTTTTTTTTTTCTTTTTTCTTTTTCTTTTTTTTTTTTTTTTGGCAGGAGCTTTGCATAGTTAATAAGGACAGAATTACCCTACCTGTACATACCTGATCTGTGTAACTTCCAGGTTATTCTACCAGATGCTGTGGGTCACTGTGCATCATCTACAAATGTACATGTTTTAAGCAGCTTTGAAGCCAATGAGCCCTTGTGCTGATTGGCAGACTGACTAAAAACTAACTACAATATTATATTGTGTACATTTTAGCCTCCTAAAATACTCTGGATTTATGGGTGGTTTTTTTTTTCTTTTTTCTTTCTTTTTTTTTTTAATTTCGTTGCCCTTCAAGTTAGCCATCAACATTGTGAGGAAAATCCACTTCAGAGAAGAGGAGGTATCCTGCTGCTTTCACACGAATGCTCTCAATGTATCTCCTTAAGGGTCCTGGCAATTCTTTGAAGTAAAACTAATGTTACCTTTTTTTTCCCCTCCTCTCTCTGAAACACAAGCAAGGTTTGCAGCTCTGTCTGGTGAGGCAGTTTCCTGTGAGTAACTTTCAACATCAGAAGCTGACTCGGGCTCCTTTCCTAAGCAGATAAGGAAAGCTGCTCGGTTTCTCAGCAGTCTGACATTAATTAGACCAACTTATTGGTAGCACATGTTGACCAAATAGATGCTTTATTTTCTGTAGCACAAAAGGTGGCAAAGAAATCAACAAGACTTACATTGTGTGATAGCTTTTCTGGTTTGTTTTCTCTAATTCTTTTTTTCCATGGAACGTCTCCCATAAGCCTGCACGTGTGCATTGGCGTCAGCCTTCTGCAAACGGAAATAACATGCATGAAATGGTAATTGCTGCCAGCATCCAGTGAAGTGGCTCCTATCCAGGGTAGTGAGATCAATTATTTTTCTGGGAGGCTACACATGTGGGGCTGTTAATTTAACAAATGAATTGCAGAAAGAAAGAAGGAAGCACCTCTGATGGATCGTTATTGATGAAAGAATTTATTTTGTCCAGGAATCATTCACCGTTTGTTTGCGAGGCGAGGATGTGTTTTTATTGTTACTGGTGCTCACCCTGGAGGCTGAGGCAGAGGGATCTGTATTGTTCTCCTGTGTGAAATTGCTTTTGTCATCTCCTACAGAAATTCATGAAGTGTGTGTGTGGAGCGAAGCATGGCGAGGGCCCGATTTTTTGTTATTTTAGTGCTTAGTAGTTTTTTTCAAAGCAATGATCCTGCTGTCTCAGTGAGTGCAGTGTGTAGCTGGTAGTACCCAAACCCAGAGATTTTATGAAGATGAGTTAAAAGATACACAGTTGATACAAGCCTGCATTCTACTGGGACTTGGTTATCTCTTACAAATCAGAATTTTAAAATTTAGACTATCAGTCTTGTCCAAAATATTTTATTTTCCCAGCAGATTGATGTTGCAACAAGTTTTGAAAAACTGTCCTTAAGTTCTAAAGCATAAATTTGTCTGAACACTTGGTCTCTGTCCCACACTGCTGCTGTTTGTTTCTTCTTCCCTTTTTTCTCTGTCTGAACAGAGCAGTAGCACAGCTGGAGTGACATTTCCAGCTGACTCTTTTGAAAAACTGCCATAAAATAGCATGGACGGGCCCCTCAGCCCCTGCTCCTGCCCCTCACAGATTGTGCCTGGGCTGTAGGAAAGGCAAAGAAAGAACAGTTGGGGAAAGATGCTCTTGCTGTTGTGTGCAGAAAACAACCCAGGGAAGCAGGCAGCCCCTCCACATCCTTGCAGTGCACAGCAGCCCAGGATCACAGAAGCACAAAAATAGTTAAAAGGCATTGAGGCGTAGTCCTTTCCCTAGGAAATCTTAAGCTTTTCTTCAGAGTGATTCAAATTGAGTGCCAGCACTAAACAGCTTCAAGAGGCATCCCAGCTACCTTTGCACTTCATTTATTCTGGCACAACTAAACAGAGCCTTTCTTCTCCTCTGTTAAGATGTGAGAGCTTGTGAGCTTTGCACTCATCCATGAGATCACACACTGGGTTTCAGTTTCAGACCTCAGTAGTAGCAGCTGGTGGAATAAAAGGATTCCCTGAAATAGCACCAGTTCCATGTGGCTGTGCCTGTGCAAAGGGAAGCTCAGGCTTTGGGGTAAGCCCTGCAATCTTGGGCCTCTGCCCATTCAGACTGCAGCACCTCTGGGAGCATGTTGTGGTTTCCTGCCTCTCTACACCTTGGTTTCTTTCCAAAATAAATCGAAGCACACAAGGAGATGGTGCACTCTGGTTTGTGTCTGGGTGGGGCTGAACTGCTCACCAAGCAGGTCTGCTCTGGAACCAGGTGCCCTTGGACTATGCAGCTGCTGTGCTGCCCTGCTGCTCTGACTTCTGGGGTCTTTGGCTGCAGTGCCTAATGCTTGAGATCTTGACTCAGAGATGGTGTAATATTCTTGAGAAATAAAATCTATGATTTCTTTTGTACTGCTTAACACAGGTGCTGTGTTGGTCGATTTAGGTTTTCAAGCCCAAAGCTTTCTCAACAGGACAAGAGGAGCGCTCCAGGCAGGGTGTCCATCCCTTGGGTGCTGAGGTGTCCTGGGAAGCATGAAACCCTCACTGTGAATGCTGTCATCATGTGCCAGCTCCAGGCATATTCAAGCTGCAGTTAATCTAATTGCATTTTGCAATCTCTACAATGGAATTTATAATATATATGTATTTAGAATATACCCCTGCAATGAAGCTGTGCAGAGCTTTTTATGGGCATGGCTGCACGTGTGACTGCACTCAAGTGATACCACAGGCAGCTGCTGTGTGTCTTGGCAGCTGTGAACCTGCTGGTCCCTGTGCCCCCTGGACTTGTTTTGTGCCTGATAGAAGGAATGTTTAGATGGTTTGAAGTGAGCTGTGCACTGAAGGCACACGTGGCTGGGGAGGTACAGGGCAGTGCTGTTCCCTCACAGTCTGTTCTGGCCCCTCTGAGCACTGGCAGGAGCTGGATTTGCACGTTCTCCTGGCCCTGCCATGGAAGCTGTGTGAGAACTTCTCTGTGAGGGTTCCTGGTTGGGGTCTGTATGTTCTCATCTGTGGCATTTGAGGAGGCAGAGAAAACAGCTGCAGAAGCAGAGCAGCTGATTGGTCATAGTTTGTTGGTTTATGCTTTCTATTCCACTTTAAAACTGGAGTTTGATGTTTCAATAGTGGGGAATAGTGGTTTACTTGTTTGGTTTTCAGGGCTTTTTAGAAGAAGTTACTTATATGGCTATTTTTAAGTGAGGAGAATGGGAGGGAAATTCTTTTAATAATTGCAACTTACCCCTTAAATTGTGTGTTTCTATGAACAGGGATAGCAGGTTAGTACAACCAAAAAAGCCCAAACCACATCAGCTTTTTTTTTTTTTCCTATAAAGCTATTTTTTTGGAATGCACGTTTGAGCACATTGCAGAAGTTCCTTGAATCTTTATCTATTTCAGCTTTAGGCATTTAGGTTAGGGTAAAAACCTTTATGGTGAGTTTTTGACATTTCCATGCACAGCACTTCGAACAGCACAGGTGCTGAGAAGGCACCCTCCCTTCACAATGATTGTTGCAAAATTTAAGGCACCCTTCAATACTTCTGATGTCATGAATGTTTGGAATCTTTAGATAAAACCTTGCGGCCCTGACTTGTGTGGTTGCAATAGTCCAGCAGCTCAGGTTGAGGCAGAATATTCAGAATATCCAAACACATTGGGTGTGTTTCTGCAGTGTGCCTGCCCCAGCCTAGAGGGCTCAGATCTTTGAGGAGTGTAGGACCATGGGACAAATCAAGTTAAAAAGGGCCTCAGAATGTCATCTAGACTTATCTCCTGCTCCAAACAGGGTCACCTATGAATTTTGGTCAGTTGAGTCAAATCTGCAATATTTGCCCAGAGTGGAGGTTTAAAAACTGCATTATGTGCTGCAGCCCCTCAAAATCAGCAGAAACCTTTTGGGGGCTGCTGTTTCAAAGCAAGAAGGGCTCATTGCTTAAGAGGAAGGCAACAAGCAAGAATCTGACAGGGTATTTATTGCATTACTGCAAATGGTCTCTCAAGAATCACTGATTTGGACCATGATGAAACCTTTAAAGGAGAATTGCTTTCAGCTGAGGAATCCTCTGGGACCTGATTGTCAAAACAGTCCCATTTACATAATCATTGTCAGCATGCAAATGCCTGATTTATTTTTTTTTAAGCATAAAGGGCACATAAATGTTTAGTAAAGAGGACCTGATTTTTTTTTTTATTTTTGAGCTTTCCTCAGTTGTAAAAGAAACATTATAATACTGTTGGTATGCTGCTTAAATTTAAATATATTTGTGATAGGAATAAATCTATTTTTATATAATTGTGTATGCATAGTTTTGTGTGTGTAGGTACAATACATGGTTGATCCATACCTTGTAAGGTTGCCCAGATGGTAACTTAGACATGTTGAGAAATAAATTGTCAGCCTATACCTCATACATTTTATGCCTTCTAGAGACAGTTTAATAAAAACAGGTGCTTTTCCATAAGAAAAGTTCAGCCATGAAGAAATATGCGCAGCGTGTTTCCATTTCATCTTTACATATCTTGTAATTAAAGATGTGCCAAACTCCTTGAAAATAATTCACTTGGTCAGTGAACCACATTATTCAGCGATTTGCAGATATCACAGAAGAGAAAGCTTCGGCATTTTGATTCACTCTGCGAATCCACGCCGAGCTCCTCCGCATTATGTCTCGGTGATGCCCAGCAAATTGGCTCTCATTGCTTCACACCACATTGCTATGCATCAGGTCAAAGTAGCACTTTTTCCTTATCGAGTATGAAATGTTAGGCGGTAAATATTAAAGTCACAGAAAAAATTTTTGCAAAAGAGCTATTTGCAAGGTTGATCTTTGGGAATCTGCTCTCAGTAGAATTATATTTTATTAATATGCTTTAAGAATATCTTCAATGGATTCTGAGGCAAGTAGTAAAATCAATCTTTTCTCTCTTTAGGGCATGCCTGAGGTGCATTTTAGGAGGTTCAAGGCTTTGTTTACTTTATGGAAAGTGGGGTCATTACTGTTGGTGTGTTACAGACTGATCTGCTGGGTGATACCTAAATGGGGCTTCATCCCACTGCAGCTGCATCCACTGAGATTTCTGCACAAAACGCTCAACCCTGCTGCTGGGGCTGCAGCACCCTGACTGTGAAGGAGGGAGAAGGATCCCTGGAGGTCCAGAGCGGCCTGACACAATATTATTTCATTACCTTTTGTCTGCAGTTATGGCAGCTCATCCTTGAAACTTCCACTGGGCTCCAAAAAAACCCCAATCCTCTTTCCTTCACTCAAGTCTTTATGGCCTTTGTATACAGGTGAGCCCTGTGCAAGCTCAAATCCTCTGTGTACCCAGCTCTACCACAAGTGGTTTTGTCAGGGGCTGTCCACACCTGTGAAAGCAAAGAGAGGTCTTCCCTGATCATACAGTGGTTTTTTTAGCATTTGGAATGGAATTTAGCTCTAGTTTACTAAAGAGGTGAAGTGGATGATCTCTTATTTTCCATCAGCATTGTGTTCCTGTGGCTCAGCTTGCACAGACTGAGCAGTACCTTACGAGCCATGTAGTCAGCAGCAGAGCTTATGTTGTATTTTTGTATTTCAGCAATTGTCTGGTATTTTAAAAAATCTATGCTCAGTTTTTACATAATATAAGTAGAATTCTCTTCCTGTTGAAATGTTTGGGTGTTCCTCTGTGGGATGGATTGATCTCTGTAGGGGTGGGTGCAGCCTGGCAGGGCTTTAGAGGAGACTCCAGGAAAAGAAGGGGAATTGTACCAGCCTGAGCTCAGCCACCTTTGACGTTTCCTTGCTGGATTTATAGCCACTAGAGGATAATGAGTTGTGTGCTTTTTGCTGCTGTGTAGCATCCCGACCCGTTATGTTGCTGTAAACACAGAATATGGCACAAACAAGCAAATTAATACCAGATATGATGGACAGATGTCCCATACTAGTTCCCAAGCCTGTTGGTCTGTGAACCAAGGCCTCTGGTCTGCAGTGTTGGGAAAATGGGAGCAGTAGTTGTTCTTAGTGTTTCATCACTGATCAGCTGATCTGATTTGTCATCAGTGTGAGAGAAAAATGGGTTTAACACGAGAAATGTTTACTGGTCAGTGCTATTCCACAACACTCGTGCTCTGTCAGCTGTATTTCTCCTATTTTCAGTGCTATGAAATATTTGTTGTCTCCAGGTTCACTACATGGAAGGGAAAGCAGGAGCTCTTCCAGTGATTTAACAATTTCCACAATTTTTTAATTTTCTGGATAGACTATGTTGAAGAGGAGAATAATGGAATCTTGTGTTTCTCTGTTAAGTGTTCTGATTTTATGATGCAAAAAATGGGATGCTACCTAAGCTTTGTGGAATTTTGTAATTCTTCCTAGAATTTTGCTTGATCTTATTGGCGGGAGAACAGGGGTCCTTGTCTATTGCCTGCAGATGTTGGATCTGTCTGTGAGTGTGTGCTGCTAACACCATGTTTACTTCAAGGAGTTTTAAGAGATGGAAAGAATATCCTGACAAATAGGTGGGATGTGGGATATTTCTTAGCTGTGGACCTGGGAAGGTTGGGCTGGAGGGCAAGAAGGCAGCAGAGTGTTTCAGTTGCTCAGAAGGTTTAACTGTAGTCGCTTCAAATCTTCTTTTGCTGATCTGCTGAAGATTGTGTAATCTCTCTAGCATGCAGATGTTGAACAAAAGAATATTACTGTTACATCCTTAATCTGTCTTTCCATCTTCCCTTCCTTCCTTATGATCCACTCCCCATTCTCCTGGGAGTTGAAAGTATAAAATGGAATTTGCAAAAAGGTGCATTTCTACTTTCCAAGAACTAATTCTCTGCAAAGAGATTATCTGTATTACTGGGAAAACCTACTGCTCATTAGATGTCTTGCTGTAGATGCAGTTTAAGGCGATAAATAAAGTATTGTGGATCCCAGCACACAGGAATATAATTAATCGGGTATTTGCTTTAATATGACCATGGAGGGATTTAACAGGAGATCAGCTGTGTTTAGTAATTTCACTGATAGGTTCTTCCCTCCCTAGATGAAGGATTCTACCTTTTTCTGGAATCTCAAGCTATGCCCTAATTTACATAATGTAGGGTATTTCTCTTGTATAACATAGAATAGAGGACACTAACAAGAAATCAAGAATTTTAAAACTATGCGAACATAGGGACAGTTTAAATATCTTCTTTTTTTAAACTAAGTCAGAGCTGTACTATGTTTGAAGGGAAACACCTGAGCTTTTGAAGCAGATATAAGATAATTCCATGCCTTACTCAAACCAAAGTCCTGCTGAAGTCAGGAAATGAGATATCCATGCCATAAAAGTGGGAAGAAGTGGTTTAGTCAATGTTGAATAATAATCTGTCTGTAAAGGTGCTATAAATACAGCCATAGAAGTGGGATGAAATGGTCATACAGGTGTGATATTTCAAGGATGGTCCTTAGAGCAGCAATTTTTCATTTCAGAGTAGTTCAGCAGGCATTGGAGGTATCCCAGTGCAATGCCTGTGAAATGGTGGGTGTCTCCAAAGCCTCACCAAAGCACTGCTCCAAGTCCTGGGATTGAACCAGGGAAAGCAGAATTTCCTCAAGGCTCATATGTGAGCACTTAGGCCCACGTCTCTCTCACCCTGTGCGAGCACATGTGGTGCTGGTGTGTGTGGGGGAGAATAATCCCTTTCAATGAGTGGCAAACCGTCTATCTAGACAATTTGCATGGATAAGCACAATCCATCATAATACATCACCAAAGATTAGCCTGCTTATGAGGCTGACGTGTTTTGAAAGGAACACACCAAAGTGAAATTTCTTTTCACACTCCTAAGTCTGTGGCTTTGATCAAGGAAACAAAGCACGATGTTGTTTTAAGAAGACACTAATGACTGAAAAAGAAGTGATGTGTTTAAAAATCTTGGTCTGCTGTGGGTAATGGTTGCAGGGTTTGCCACCAGCTTCCCATTAGTGTCTGAAAAACTGCCATGCTAAACCCTGCTGCAAAAAGCTAGCAGAAATTTTAATACTTATATCTCTGATTAAACTAGTGCACATGTCTATGAAAGACTTATTTTTTAAGATCAACAAATATATTTCATATTGCTTGCTGCAGATTACAAAACCTTAAGATCTACAAGCATCAATGAACAGTAAAATATATGGCCAGATGATTGACAGGACAAGAAACAGACAGGTATTGTGTGTAATAGGCTAAAACCAGCCTCTGGAAAAAACATGAACAATGGAAATTAAAACAACAGAAAAACAAAGAGCATTTCAAATTTGCCTTGATTCAATTTTTATTGCTTTGCACATGATGTTACTCAGCCAAAAGCAAGTGAAATATTTTATTAATTTAATAGTACACTTCTGTATTTGTATGCTCATGTCTCTTATTCTGTATTAAAGTTAAATGAAAATGGAAATGTAAGGGTTGACTGTGATATCATTCAGGCCATGTCTCAAACACATTTGAAAAGTTAACTGCACCAGTTTGCTTGCAACTGATGGTTATATGAAGCCTTTAGTATTTTTATGAGCAAGTAATTCTTAAGGATGGGCACCTGCTGCTCAAAGGAGAAACTCTTGATTTTTATGAGATCATTGGGAAGAGAAATGTAATTTCCCTGTTGTGAGTTTTGAATGAATATTTGAAAATCATTCCTTTGTACCTGAGCTACCATTAAATGCAGATTGCTTGGATCTTTATCTTGTCTGAAGTTTGGGTTCTGTACAGGCAGCCTAGTTGAAAGGAATGGGTGAAATGAAACTGCTTTCTACTAATGCTAAAAATCTGAATGTTTCTTCTGTCTAGCTGTACTTGTGCATTCCCACACACCATCATGGCTTATTTTTTCCTCTGACAGCCCTATCTCTGTTTTTCAAGCTAAGATAGTTGGCTGAAAAAAGTAAAATTGGATGGTGAGTTGCATGTCTTGAGAAAACAATGGACTGCTTCAGTTTTCTGTGTTAGGAGGATTTTCACTGATTTCATAAATGTACTGGATGATGTGCCCTTTCAGAGCACTGGAAACATTATGTTTTATGGTCTCCATGGAGTAAGCCAAACCCCCTTGCAGTTAGTAACAAAGTGGACATGAATAAGCTTTATAGGGATCATTTGAATTATTGCAGCATCCTTCATAGTTAGCATTGTCATGAAGCCATAAAGACTAAAGCCTGCACAGTCACTGCTTTATTAAAAAAATACAGCAAAATGTAGTTTGAACAAGCAGCCAAAAATAATGTGTAGCTTTTTTGGAGCAGGAAGGTGATCTTCCTCCCTTTGTCATCCGCTGCTTTTGGTCATGTCATGGCAGAGCAGTGCTCAGTCATCAAATGTTTGAATTTGGTCATGATGTCTGTACAGTCATCCCTTTTGGATTGCCCCTGCTGGTATTATTTCTCAGAGAAATTAGTATTCGTGTGGTGTCATTGATCTTTCTGCAAATCACATCTATATTTCAGTGGTACATAAATTGTTTTCCTGCTCTGTATCCAAGCACTGGTCTGGGTCTAGATATAGAAGACTGGGAAGGGAAGGTACAGGTTGTCCCTGCTGTGATCAGCAGTGAGTTCCTGCCACAGCCATTTCACCCTGAGTTCAGCACTCTCTACCTGTGTGTCAGTAGTGTTGAGCTCAGTTCAGAGGTGTAAAACATCAGGAGATAAGTGGGCAACCAAAAGATTGACTTTTTTCTTCTCTGTCAGTGAGCCCAATATTGTCTTTCTCAACTGTTCTCTTACTGATGTATGGCTTCACATTGTGTACATAATAATGTCCATTAAAACACAGATTCAAGGATAGGGAAATTGCTGTGAAAGTGGTGAAAAAAGACATTTCTCTCTGGGGGTTTGTTTGCTTTTTGGTTTATTGACCTGGCTGTCTCATTTGTTGGGTTCCTCTAACCATCTGTATGTAACTTGTACATTCTAGTGGGATTGAAAATGTGAACTATGTGAATTTTTATGACTTGGATGGATAGTTGCTGAGGTGCTGACTGTTCTGGATGGCAGATGTAGCACTAGGACTAAGGAGGGGCTTTTGGCAATATTCAGAAAGGCACGTTTGCCTGGCGCTCGGTGTAAAAGCAAACATGATCACAGGGGAAAGACTGCCAGAAAAGCAACATCTTAACATCTGTCCCATATAAAATACCTTATTTTAACTTCTGTCATACAGTGTTTGCTTTCTGGTTTCATCCTGTACAACTGCAAAGCTGGTAGGGAATCTAGAGTTTCATGAATGTCTGTGTTTAAAAGCTCAAACCTATTTCAAGAGTTCTGTATTCCCAGCTAACTAGTACTTTAACTTTTGAATATTTTTTAACTTTATACCTAAACCAGTTTGAGATATTAATTTGTTTTTCACTGACAATCAGAGGTATTTTTATTCTTAGTAATTAAGTGCTGATGTTTCAGCCATACTAATTACTCCTCCTTCTGTTTTTGAGACAGGCTTGGTGGTTTGTTTGCATTTGAAGCTTCTGGTATCTGAAAATATTTTCTCACAAAATTATACACACAAGTCTATATACATAAATATGTCAAACAGCCAAGTGTTGCTTTTCAGTCTGGGTCACCGCTAGGGCTCACAAAGAATAACTAAAACAGTAAAATCAAAGCATAATTTTTCTGGGATAGAGATTTCCGCTAAAGATATATATATTGATGTTTGCAAATCAGAAGGCTGGAGACCATTAAAGAAATCTTTTTGCAATTGCCTAGAAAAATCCTGTCTGTGGCTATTACCTGGATACTCAGTTCCTCTCCCGTGACAAACTGAATCTCCAGCAGCAGACGAGTGTCTGTAAATGGCCTCACTTGGAAATGAAAAAAGATGATGCTTTTTCTTTCTGTCTTTGCCTTTGCTGAGCTGAGGTCAGTGCAAATTATGTCCAATTATATCTGCTGTGCCTGGAACATTAGAAAAATTGTCATTGGTGATACAGAGGAAATAGTAATCTACCCATGATAAGGAGGTGATGCTGCTTAGTCCAGAAGTGACACAAAAGTTTCTGTTCAAAATGGTGAAAAAATTCATTGTTATGAAAACTTGAAAAATTTAAAAAGTCAATTTTTAAATAGACTTATGTAGTCTTTTGTTTTTGTTGTTATTCATTTGGACTCTTTCTGAGTGTTCTGCAGAAGGTATCTCTGAAATATATAAAACTGTCATGTGTTACTTTGTTGCCATTTTTTTTGGTAATTAGTTCAACATGGCACAAGACCTCTCAATGACCCTTGGTTCTGTGTCACAGATTGCACTTTGTATGTTTATATGAAATACCAGGATAAGAGTCAGCCTGGGAGCACTTTGGTGATTTTCAAAGCAGAAAAGTCTCTATGGGGGCAAATGTTTGTGATAACTACAACTTTATTAAAACTTTTGAAGGCAATGAATAAAAGACTGCAGAACTTCATCACTGACTGAATTTTTCCCAGTGGCTGGGAAAAATGTGTCTGAAAATATAATTCTAAAAAGATTTAGGCTTGGTTTTTTATAGCATTAAACCCTGTTTTGTTGATTGTTTTAAGGCAAAGTAAGTGTAAATCTGTTGGTCCAGTGTTTTGTAAAGGATTGGGTGTGAGGTGAAGCCAAGGTGGGTGCAGCCCTTAGACTTCTGAAAAATCAGTTTTCTCCTACTGATTTTCACATTTTTTTGTTTGGTGATTGTAAGAGGGAAGAACAAACAATATAGACAAACATGAAATTATTGTTTAAGGATGTAAAATCAAGTTACCAGATCAAGGTGTGGTGCAAAAATAAGGAATAGCTGAAAGACTGATACTGAAATGGTGCCTTCTGGTCAGAGGGCTTAAAGGGGATGAAACAGGTTTCAAATAAAACAAACTTTTGTTTTGTTTGTTACAACAATTAGAAAGGGATCCTTTTAACATTATCATTGTATTGCATTTAAGTGAATCAATTTGCTCCAATAGAACTTTAAAGCTTAAGTTCTTTAGGTCTCAAAATCCCAGACTTAACCTTGGTTCCACTTTCTAAATCTTAAAATCTTGCCTTTGACACTGGGCATATAAAACTTCATAGATAAGAAACAGTTGTGTGTGCTCACTAGTTACTCCAGTTCTGGGATCACTTTGAGGAGGAGGCTGCTTCTGAAAACACATGATGATCATATCATCATATGATCATGGTTTGGGAGCAAAATTCTTCATTTTCTGGGCACAGAGAGACTTGAAGAGTGAGGAAAAATATGCTCATAATGCAGTTCTGGATTTATCTCTTAGCTTTCCTTCAGTTGTACTAGCTCAAACCTGGCTGATCCTTCAGAAAACTTGATTTCTCCCCACAGTAAAGCTTTATCCTTCTCACTTAATGGTACAGTCTTTCCTGCATCATGAGGTCATGATGCACTATTTTCATAATAACAGAAGCATAATTTTAACAAGAATTTATATCCTGTTCTTATATTCTTTTGAATAGCTCATTGCCTCTTGTGCATGGTCTTTTAAGTTACAGCTTACAGCTGTGCAAACCATTTTATGTGGGTATATTTTGTAGTTCATAATCTTCATGGAATTGTATTTCTGAATTTCTTTCTAGTTTTTATTGCTTATTGTCTCCTTTAAAGACACTTATTTGCTTTGAAATGTGTGGCATCAATAATATAATTAATTAATTGGAAGTCTCAAGATAATGTTTTTTTGAGAAACACCAGATTTCTATTGTTGGTCTTGTTCCAGAATTTTTCTCCTGAAATACATTCCAGGAAAATCCTGCAAGAGAAAAGCCCTATGCCTACCAATTCAGAAAAGTTGAAATTGATGGGTTTAGTCACTAGCTTCCAGCCTCATGACCTGGGAAGAGGTGGCTGAATGTCGAACTGGTGCTGGAAATCTTTCGCCTTTGAGCAGTAGATGTGTCCTTTACTAAATTAAGTCAGCTTTGAAAGGAAAATATATGAAGCATGGTCAGCGAATTAATTCAAATTAAAAAGAGAAATGGTGTTGAATATTCAAACTCAAAGCCAGTATTTGTTCTCTTAAATTTAAAGTCCACATGCCTTCAGGCTGTGGACTACATCATAATGTAGTTTTTCATGGTCCACTCCCATCTCACTGGCTAACTCATAAAATCCCTGTGACAGCTGTAGCTGTGGATTAATAGAAAAGTAGGAGTTGGAAAGTATTTGAAGTCTTTAGCTGCCTTTTTAATAGAATTTAGGAACCAGGAATGGGAGCTCTCCAGAGACAACAGTTTCAGAAGTTTGCTGTAAAAACTGGCTACGTAAGGAAATTTTGTCACTGAAATGGTTTATTAAGAAGTAGCAATCAGTTCTATTGGCAGGCACAAAAAATAAGGGTTTCATGAGATACAGGACAGGAAGTTGGTTTTTTTCAGATGTATTTTACAATGAAAACTTAATTTAATTTTTTATTTATCTACTAGTATTCATTTTTGAACTCTTACAGTTTCTCTCACAACCCACATATGATATATCATTTAAAAAAAAAACCTCATAGTATTCCTTATTATTCCTTATCTTTCAGAATTGCATGATTTTGGCATCTAAATTTTGCTGTAAATTCTTATTGAAATCTCTGAAACGTTACAGAGGATTAATTTTAGCTTCTTGCTTCATATAATGTAAACATTTACCATCTTTTCAATATGTAATACATTTGAGCACATTTATAATCAGTCCTAACAGGAGCACTCATTTCTGTTTGCTTTTAGTTATTTAAAGTTTTAAAATATGATAATGTTTTTATGTATAGATAAAACAAGACAAAACCTCCCCACCAAACCCAGCATCTAGATGATTCCAGTGATGAAAGTATCTGTCAGAGATTGCTTTTCAAGCTTCTTGAAGTCCCACAGATTACTGGGGACTAAACAAATAATGGGGTTTTAGTTTCAGTTTGTGGGTTATTCTTGATGATAAAGTTGGAGAAATTTAAAAGTCTAACTTAGATCAAATTTTACATTTTATAGGACCAATGTAAAGAGACGGGTTTTAGTTGAAGATTTAGTTTTAAAGGAAGTTTCCAAACAAGATCATTTCAAATTTTCTGTATGAGGTATTGTATTTTGAATTATGTGGTGAATTTTCAGAAAGCAGCAGTTTGGACTACAAATACCACCAGGTACAGGGCATAAAGAATGTCATTGTAGTGGGGGAATTTGAGCATTTTTGAGAGGGGAAGAAAAAGCCTCACAAAGCACACCTCACCCCAAGGCTGTCGTTCTGCCAGGCTTTAAGCATGATATATTAATAATAAGTAACGCTGAGAGAGATGCTCTGTGGTCCCAGTGGGGCAGTGAGTTGACCACCTGAGGCCTGGTTTTGTAGCCTCTGTGCCAAATTGGCTCCTTGCAGGTCCTGCCACCACCAGGATTTTGCAAATCCTTCTCTGGGGAAGGCTGGATTTCACAGGGCTGCTCAGGGAGCACCCTGGGGTTTGCTTGGCAAACAGAAAAAACCTTGAGGGGCCAGAGGTGCACCCAGGAGTCAAGTTACCTCCCTTTATTCCGCTCCTCAAATCTTGTCTGCTTTGCCTCTGAATTCTCTCCCAGTTTGAAGTCTCCCTTGTGGAGCTGGGAGATTTAGGAGCCCATGAGCGCCTTGAATTTTGTAAATTAGGGTTTGTCACATGGAAGCTGATAGTGAACTGCTTAAAGTGTGTAGGACTCTAATTGATAGCTTAACAAGTCAACAGTGCTTTTTGCAGTTACAAAGTAGCTGCCAAAATCGCATAAATGACCATGTTAGTCATATTTTTTCCTTCTTCAGAAGGAATATTTCTTTCTTTTATTAATATAAAACCACAATGTCATTATGTCACCCATGCATCCACTGTGTAATTACTCTATTTTAAAGATAAATCCATTGCCTTAGGATGCATCCATCATGGATGTCACCTTTAGCACAGAAGGTGAGACACTAAATGGACACCTTTTACTAATATTAATTTCTATAGAGTCATCAATTGCGAATAGACTATCCATTGTTCTCTTTGACAGAGACAGGCCAATGACAAAGATTAAATTATCCATTTTTGTGGAAGCGAGAGATCTGCTTCGAAGGGTGCTCTGTGAGATCTTGCTTTTTTGGCCTGAGTATATTACATTAATCTACAGTTTGTTCATTTTGAACACTGATCAATTACAGCAGAAGATTGCAGACTGCATGTTCTTCATTGAAAAGAAAGGTCAGGAATTGGAGAAGCTTTGATTTTCTCTGGAAGATTTTAGTCAAAAAGAAAAGAAAATGCCTGGTTTTGTCTCTTGCCTGCTGTGTTAATCTGACACTCAAGGGCTCTTTCTGGATCTTCTGCCAACCTTATCTCACATTCTCATGCAATTTAAATGACAATTTATAGTGCTCATTTAAATTATGCAGGAGTGTTATTCTCAGAGTATACTGAAGGGTAGATCACTGGAAACTTGCTAGAGCCAGTACAGGCGCCATCAAGGCCCCAGTGCCTTTAGCAACTAACAGGCACAAAAAAAATCTCTTATTTTATTTCCAGAACCATCTGCCCTTATTTGGGGGGTGGGGGTGTGAAGGCAGGCATGCTGCATGTGGGCTTTCTTTTTTTTTACCTTGGTGCAGTGAGGGAGAGTGGCATGTCTGGATCCAGTGACATGGGAGAAACTGATGCAGGATGAGGCAGACCAGTAGCCGATGAAGTTATTTCCCCATTCTATCTGGGTAAAATTCCTGGATGTATCAGGGCACCTGGGGACACGGGTTAGTGGTGGGCTTGGCAGTGTTATGTTCACAGTTGGAATCAATGCTCTTAAGGGTCTTTTGCAACCTACGTGATTCTATGGCTATGTTGGTATTTGACAACTATTTAAAGTCAGATTTCTTTGTTGTCTCTGGGACAATTTCAGTCCTGTACAGAGTGATTCAGAAGCTGGATCAGAATATTGGGTTATTGTCTTAAATCCATTGTGTGTTCATGAATAAGAAAAATAGAAAGGATAAAATCCTGGTTTGGGATGGTGTAGGAATATAAAAAGGTAAAAAAAAGGGTCCCATCCCATTTGTGAGACACAAACTTATCCAGCAAAGCAAGGTGCTTCAGTGGGAAAGAGTTCAGCACCAGCCTAGGCTCAAGGAAGCATGGAAAAATATCCAAATATTGTTGAAAGTATCACCTAAATTAGTGGGCATTTGGAAAAACCTAACAACCTATTTTGCTATGTGTTTATACAGCATGTGCCTTTACAGTAGACATTTTAAAAAACACCTAAGCAAATTTTTAAGTAGCTTTGCTATCAAATAAGAGTAAACAATAATGTAACTTCATGTTTCCCTTCCCACCAGGTGAACAGTTTCTGTAGCAAACTCCGTAGCTCTTCCTCCATGTGCACTCACTTGGTGTGTATCTTCTGACACTAGAAAATGTCTCTTTTGGCTTTTATGGTCCAAAAAGTGTATTTCCAGCACATAAAGTTAGTCACACTTGCTTAAAGGTAAAAATATTCAAGAGACAACAGATCTATGTTTAGATTGCAGTCAGTGGCAGGGATGAGAGCCTTGGTCTGCAGGATCAAATGAAGACCACAGTTGCAAAGAGCAATGGCCCAGCTCTTCCTGCAGTGGTGCTGTGGGGGTTGCTGTATGATTTTTGTTTGTTTGGCTGGGTATCTTTGCGTGGGCATCACATTCCTGGACAAGGCATGAGAAATTGGACCTAATACAGGTCGTAATACTTCCCTGGTGAGTGCTGCACAGAAATCTGGGCTTTGTCATCAAGTCTTGAAATTCATATGTTTTGTTGTGCTGAAATTTCTTTTGACATCTAGTTTATTTAGCCTTTACAGAGAATGCTAAAGTTAAATCTCAGGATAATCCCAAATATTTAATTTTAGGAAAGTTAGGAAATTATTTCCTTGTCCAAAAATACTTGTACATTAAATAGTACCTATTAAAGCAGACTCCTTGTGAATTTTTTCCATTGTTCCTAGTGGAAGTTTCATGTTCTGCTGTGTGAAGGTAGTACATGTTGGACAGGATGACTCTCTTCTGAAATATGAGAAATTTTGTAGTAGATTGTTGGTACTTGCAGTCTGTTTTGTAGTAAGTAAATCTGTACTCTTCTTGGTGTTTTTAAATATTCACCAGGCTATTTTAATGACTTGGAGTATTCTTCATGTATCTGTGAATTCCTGAATTCTTGTGTAACTGCAGTCTTCTTTCTTCTGACTTTTAATTCCTTTTAAAATGGGTTATTTTCCCATTCATGCAAATATCTTTATTTGTTAAGGTACTCCACTTTTGGCACTACAATTTTTTTTATTCACTTACCACTAGCTGATGTGTTATTCCTAACTTGGAAAGTTTTCCAAACAAAATTGTGCTGCACTCACTACACTGTATTTTTCCTTTGTCATGTTCTGGTCTGGTATTCTTCTACGGCAGAGACTTAGCAATGCACAGAAAAATGTGAAAGATTGCTATAAAAGAAATTGCATTTTTATAATATTAAAGACACACTTATTGAAAGAACCCTATGTGAGAAACAGGAGAAATATCTCAGAGGTTACTTTTTTAAAGATCTCAGTTGTATCAGGGCACATATGTTTATTTCTGATATTCATATTGAAGTGAGAGGTAACACAACCAAATTATATGTTAGGCTTAGATTGAAATATTGGCACTATTTTTAGTGTCATTACTTTAAAATGCTGACCTAAAGCTTAAATCTAATTTTTGTTAATCAAGTTATCAGCAATTTTAATAGTTTCTAGGCCTAATGCAGCTTTTTCCTCATTCCAACTGTTTCTATTTATCTGCATTTTGTTAAAGGAAATTCTGGGACACAAAAGGGACGAACATTGTCCAAAATTTGGTATTCTAGACATCTGCTGCACATCAACAAACTCTGTGCGCATGGTTTTCAGTGTGTCTGGTCTTTTTTCTATAATAATTTGTGTAGCTGTTAGGGAAGGAAAAAATACATTCTGGAAGGACTACTGTTTCCTTTTGACTGGGTGACCTGCAGTGGACAAGCACCATGAAAGGACATTAGTCACAAAGTTTGCTAGGAATAGTATTTTATTAGAAGAAGTAAAAGAAAAAGGGCTCTACTTAAATGTGGATCTTTTCTTTAGTCCTAATTAGAACCACAATCCATCATGCTGGAAAGTTTCTATTCATTTTGGTGATTGGGGACATGACAAATGAATCTTGGAATAAATGGGATGTCAAGGCAGAGCAGGAGATGGATGTGTTCTGCATGGGATGAATGTAATAAGTACAGTTAATGTTGGCAACCAGCCAGTCCCATTGCCTCATGCTGGGTGAGTTGCCCCAAGGCTCTGACCAGGGGTAAGCCACCAATAAATGATTCCCCTCATCTCCCATTTATTAGAGAGTGAACACCTTGTCAATGTTCGTTTTCTGTTTTCCTAACTGTCACTTTGCTTCAGTGATGGCAACTAATTGAATATTAGTTAATTGTTTCTAATAAAATGCTGATAATTAGATATCTTTTTCATCTTCCTGGCCTAGCTCCTCTCTTTAATTTCACTTCCCTTTCAGGAGCCTCTGTTTCTCACACAGCCGCGTCGAGATTGATTATCTGCAGTGAGCGAGAGGCCAAGCAAGAAACTTCATTTAAGATTAATTTCAGGGAAAGTGTTTTACAATTTTTCTAAATTGAATTTAGTCTTAATTTTAAAGTGTTAGGGGTTGTATGTCTTCAAAGGTTGCTTTTGGATAATTTATTATGTAGCAAGTAATCAAACCTACTCTTGAACTAGGATGCTCAAGATGTCGATAGGCATTCCTTGGATTTAGCCATGCTGACAAGCCTGGTTTTGCTCAAAAGTGTTGGGGAGACAAGGGAGGCATTCCCTGGCATATATACTAGATTGCCAGTAATTTATGTTATTATTAAGCAGTTCCAAGAAAATACTGTCTTTGCCTCTTTGTGTCCATTTCTCCTGTCCAGTGCTCCTCAGTCGCCGCTGGTAGTTACAGTAAGCAAAGGGGACATGGAAGGTCTCCCCTAAACACTTAAAACCAAGTGTGTGATAGCTGTGTATGTCCATGCCAGTACCAGATCAGCAATTGTCTTCCTTACACCAGCCTGGGAAAGACTCAGCTGTATCTTCAAATGTATTTGAATTGTAGTCTGTTCTTCGAATCCATTAAAAAAACAACCTCCAAAATATAAGACCTGTGTGAATGCTGCACTCAGCTGTTTCTCAGGAAATACTGGCAGCAACCTGCTGGCTGTCTGGCCCACACCACGTGTAAAATGTGAGGGATTCCACTAATTTCAGTTGAATCATGATGTCTTGCAAAAGTGCAAAGCTGTCCCAAGGGTCTCTTCTCTGTCTTATCTGGAGTAAACCATGATATAACAAATCTATTCCAATTCAGTGTGCTCACAAACTGAGCTGTAAAAATGATGAAAACAAATATTTCTGCAGCCTGGTGGTGGGGATGTGTGTGTGCCTAGTAAGGGTAAAAAAAAAAAGTGGCAGCAAAACATCCATAATTTGTATTATGTTGTGCTTATTTAGAAAAAGGGGAAGGCTGGAAAAGGCACCCCTAAGATCAGTTCCACCTTAGCCTCTATCTCTCCCCACACAAAACCAGCTTTATTTGTTTGCATTCCCTTGGGGAGGGGATGAAACTGTATCATGCTGCTTCTTTCAGTCATTGACTTGTGTAAAGATATCAGGCGATGGATATTTGTACCATGGCAAAATGCTGAGCAGCTCAGTGTAAGAACTGCTGAGCTGGAAAAAGAAGCTGGAGAAGGATGAAATGAATCCTGAAAACACAGGAATGAGAAAATGGAACATAATGCAAGCTGAATTAAAGTACTTGGAGTCTGTCCTAAGATATTCCTGGCCAAGTTTGTCCCTTCAAGCAAATAAAACAACCCCAGGGAGCAATTTGGCCTACCATGCATACATTTGGATTCTCTGAGGAGGGCAGAATAACCCAATTGCATGGAGTGAGAAAAACTGTAACAGCTTTTACATCCTATCTTTTGTTCTAAGAGATGCTGAATATAATATATATGAATCATATAGAGTCCTTGTTAAAAATCAACCTGATACATTTTTATTAACTTCACAATGTACCAATTATTTAAAAACTCATCAAGAGAGAAGGTCAGATTCTGAATCAAGGTAGCTGTGCACTTGCCTTAAACCTTCCAGAAAAGTAGGTCTATAAGACTTTCTAAACTTCATTTTTTTGCTAGCAAGCCTTTTGACTTGGCAGGAATTGTATTGGCAACTTCCAAAAAATTCAGTGTGTTTCTTTGACTGCACAGTCATACGGAACATTTGTTCATATAGACACATATAAGCCAGCTTTAAATTAGGAATGTAACCATTATGTCACGGAGCTCAGCATGGGACAATATACTTGCCTGGCTTCTCAGGTAGTTTTTGCTGTCTTATAGTGGCTGAGGTGTGTGTGTGTGTATCCTCTGTCCCTGCTAAAGGGCATCAGAAGACTTTTGTCATAAGGGAAAAAATAAAAAGTCTGCCTCTCAGATTTATTCTGTATTGGAGAAGCTGAAAAGGTTCTCTGCTAAGTGCAAAGAGTGATCTATGCTGCCTTTAAGAAAAGAGTGCAGATTTTTCCATTCCACTCTGGCTGAATATATACATAGAAAAATAAAAAGGAAATTGGTGAAAGAACAGAAAATAGTTCTCTAATTTTTCTTGCATATCTTAATCTTTCAATGGAGGTTATAGTTAACATTTTTCAAAGAAATCCAGCTCATTGCACATCAAATATATAAGTCTGCAATCCTTACAGAACAAATGAAGTACCCTGTGTGCATGGTGAGCATGCATATTAAAGAAGTCCAGTTGCCAAGACTTATCATTTGTAGAGGTGGAGATTTTATTATTTCCTGTAAACAGGATTTTCTTCATTAGCTATAACTAGCTGTAGAGTTGGTAGGAAAATCATCTGTTGTCATGAGGGTTTGTACTTATTGTCAATATCTAAACATAGCAATCCACCTGAAGTAACTCTGAGCACAGTAAGAAATAGATCCCCCACTGCAGATAAGTGACACAAGCTGTGGAATCTGCTGTAGAAAAGACTTCCAGGAATATTCACATGTTTCAGTCTTGAGCAAGTAGTCTGTTGCTTCTGATTTTTCACTGGAAACAGCTGACTGGTAAAATATTGTAATGTTGTTTCAAAAAGCCATGCTGGATTGCTTGCAGCCTGCTATCAGCTTACTCCACTGGCAGTTCAGTTTGCAGCACCTGTGATAAATGAGTGAAATTAATGATTGCCAAGTGCTGCCTGACTATATTTGACATAAAGTGAGATGGGGTTTTTTGAAGTTCAGGCTGTCATCAGATTTTTTTTTAATTTATTCCTCTATATTTAGAAACTATGTAGCAGCAAATATGTGCCATGTACTGCAGGTTGATAGACAACTGAATGGCAAGGCTGTAATGGGATCTTTCAGTTCTAACTGAATAAAGTCTGTTTCCTTTTTATTGCTCTGATTATACCTATATACCAACAAGGCATGTTCAAAGCCTCTAGGAGCCTGCTATCATTACAGAAGAAATGTGTTTTCTCTTTACAAAGAAGAGAAGAATTCAGATTATTTGTAGTCTCATGCAATGCTTATGTTGCCTTTGTTTTTGAGCAGCCATTTGGAAGAAATGTCTTCCTGTGAAAGGAAATAAAATATGTAAATCTGTTCAAAATGTGGTCCCAAGATCTGTTTCTCACCTCTTCAGACCATTGTGTGTCGGGGTGAGGGGAGTGCTGGGGAGCTCAGGGAGGACTGTGCCCTTTCTGGAGCAGTTTCTGCCCTGCAGAACACGGACCTTTGCCCAGTCCAGCCAGTCCAAGAGATTTCTGCTGCATCACCTGAGGGCTGGAGCTGCCCACAAATGCCTGAGGTTGTGCCCAAACTGACATGGCATCTCTGGCCAGGAAACCACCAGAGGGGCTCTTTGTTTAAAGGAATGTAAACAAATTTATCTTGAGATTAAGTCTAACTCCTAATAAGAATCCAAATAAAAACAGTTGATTCCTCCGCTCAGCTGTGTGATGAAGAAACATGTTCTTGCATTGGTGTAGATAAAAATTAGGTCCAGTAGGAAGATTTTTAAACTATGTATCTAATAGTTTAGTAGTGAATCATTTGAGATCTGTAAATATCCTCATTTAAAACTTGACAGATACAGAAATAGTAATCTTTATAAACTGTGGCCCATCTTTCCCTGAAGGAACCTCGCGAGAAACTGTAACATTAATGGATTTGAGGGAAATCCACCCTGTTCTGTACCCCTTGATGTTTGTTTAGTGAAAAAGAGAGCTTTGTTTCCAGTCAATGCAAAGACAATAAGTTTACTTGGCACTTTTGGGTTTGCTGGGAAGTTGTAGCGCTTGTGTGGGGAGAGGCAGAAGAGAAATGCCCAGCATTGTGGTTGCTCTCCATAACTTTCTCCACAGACTGGGTAAATCCCTATCAGAGGTGATTCAGGCTTTGGGTGTGCAGGGTGTCCCTCAGTAGCTGAGAAATATGGGAAGCACCATTCCTAAAGCCAAGTGATGATCATGGTGCTTATAGATGAATGTAAATTTCATAATCAGCTGTAGTCTGCAGCTGGAAAAATAAAAGTATTGTAAAGTGTTTAGAAATTATTACTGTTCAGGGATCATAAGACAAAGATTAGTTGTCTAAATCTGTCTCATAAACAAATTAACACAGTCCTGCTTTCTGTTCAAAATATGATTCTTGTTGGAAGGATTAAACATGTTAAATCCAGCTAGAATATGCTGTGATCATGTTTTTTAGCAAAGCTGCAATAATCAGACATTTACAACTAATAAATTGGTACTTTAATTCCTCTGCAATAAGGCTTTGAAATATAATCTGTCATTTCAGATTTATAGAACATGACTTTTCATAATTATAATTCTCAAATGCACATTACTGGTTATAATTAAATTCACTTTCAAAAAATCTGAAGCATTTCTGTGGATTATCTGCTCATATTATGTTCTAATGGTAAAATTAATGTATAATCTGTTGAATAAATTTGGTTAGTTCTTGGATAGAAAAATATGCTCTACTACTGATCAAGTCCTGGAAACTTAGATAGGAAGAATAAAAATGTGTACTGTATATCTTAAGAGAGCTCTAACAAAGCCACATCAAACTCAATCATAGGCAAAAAAAAAGGAACTTTCCTTCATAAAAGAAAAAAATTAAAAGGTTTCAACTAATTAAAAAGAAATTTAAAAATATTAAATTAGAGCTTGATTAGAAAGGATGTTAAATATTGGCTCTGGTTAGGGTATAACAATGGATTAAATTATAGACTCATTCAAGTGAAGAATGAATCCCTATTCGTGGGAACAAGCATATTTATTTGTGGGTGTTGGTTCAATAAATGCCGAAGTGTATTACTTACTCAGCTTAATGTTTCTCGTTAATAAGATACCCAAGAACCTGATGTATTTCTTGCCATTACTGTCAAAATCACACTATTATTTTACTAAAGCAGAAGCTCAGGCTTTAAAAATCTCAGCTTTAAAGTCAATAAGTGAGATCCCTGCTGCCATAGAGCAGGAGCTGTATGGATGTTCATCAGATGGTTTTTTTATCTTCACAGTGTGTGCTGCTTTTTCTGCCACTCCTCCATGAGTGCAGCTGTAGGTGACCAGCACAGCCAATCCTTTAGATTTTTGTGTGCCAAATAATGGGAATAATTTCTTCTGTCAAATCCTTAAGTAAGAAGTATAGAGAAGGTAACAATCTATTTCTGTAGCCTAACTGAGGCAACTGGGGACCATCAGAGGATCAGATCACCAGTGGGTTTGGGAATAGTCGCTTGTCTCCAGAGGGTTGTTGCTGCTGAAAGGACATCTGAACTCCTTTCTGCTGAGGACTTGGAGCAGCTGTGTCTCTCTTCTGGCCTGAGCAGGCTGCTCTACTCCCTGTGAGCCCCTCTGCAAGTGATATTTGTTTGTTCATGAGCAGGCAGCAGGCAAGGGGAGCCCCAGTCCTTATGACCTGCACAGGAGCTGAGCGCTGCTGTTTCCTGAGACCTGCAAGTCCTTCCCTTCCCATTTGCCCAGAATACCACCATCTGAGACTTTAAATGGCCATGATATGCCAGCCTCTCCCATGAGGATGGCAAGGTGGGATGAGCTGCTGGGACACCTCCAGGGCCCATTCTGCACTCCCATGATCTGGGAGAGAAGCAGACTGTAATTTACAGGGCTCACTTTAATGAGTATGATGTGGCCAGCATTTTACATCAGCACACATAATTATCAAATTACTTCAGAGCACATGAAGCTGTGCAGCTGAACTTCACTGTGCTGATCATCTTACCCTTGGGGAAGCTTGTGAGATAGGCCAAAGTAGATAGGAAACTGAAGACTTAGAGATGAAATGTGCAGTGGAAAACAGGGAAAAACTGGTGTTTTCTCATGCACATGGGAAAAAATGGTATTGGGCTGAAGAAGGGTAGTTGTGTTTTACACTTCTGTGTGAGGTTCCATCCTTCAGCCCGATTCATCCTCTCTAGATGAAGGCACTAGAGGAGTAACTGGACAAGAGAAGATGGAATAAGTGTCAAATCAGCCTGGAAACTGTAAAACCGTAAATTTAGGAGAAATAATAGAATATATTAAAGCAGCCCAAGAGGAGGTAAATAGATTCTTGGAAATCAACATGACACTGTGGGTGTGTTTTGGTGCAGAGGGTGCTGGATTTGAAGGAGGGTAGAAGGTCACTGCCTTGTTAGGGCTGAGAGCTTGATGGTGTCTTTGTACTTAAAATGAAACAGGATTGGTAACAGTGAGTGTCAGTGAGAGCCTGGTGCTCCTGTGACCCATTTGAAGAAGAGAGCATTCCTAAAGATAGCCTATATTGTTGAACAATTTCCCAATCTACAGCAAGTATCAGCAAGATTTATAAATTTTGACACAGGAATAGAAACCATCAGTGGCTGAAGGACAGTTCTTACCTTAAAGGATTTATAATCTCCACAGCTAAATTGGGCAAAATTTAGCCCAATCTTCTGGGAAAGAAGGCCCAGAGAAGTGACAGGGCAAATTAGCTGTACACTGAATTTCTAACCATGGTCTCCTATCATCCAGCCTTGTGTGTTGAATCACACATGCTACTCTTCCCTCGAAGTCTGGGAGAGAACAGACAGCAGTCAAGTGCAGTAAAAAAATAATTCCGGGGCAATATGTAATTATCCATGGAGATCCCAAATGAATGCATGATGACCTGCAAGCAAAATTACATGGCTAAAAATCAAGGTCGTTCAGGGATAGCTTGCACATGTGTTCCCTACATAGTCTTAATTTGTATCTTAGACATGCATTGATAAACCTTCACAGTTCAGCATAGGTAAAAGCAAAATCAGCTACTTGAAAATGACGGAGTATTTATTCATAATTGATCAACTGCTAAAGAGTACTTTCTACCAACCTAAGAAACAATTACAGGAGATATTCTTGAGTTGTGTGGAAGAGAAATATCTCCTGTCAGTCAAAACTTTCTGTGCCAGATGTGTAGCTGGAGACAGAAATTCAGAAGCCCTCTGATTGTGTGCAGAGGGATGTGAAGGGCTGCCATTTCTGCTGAATATCTGTAAGGCAAATGACAATAAGTGTACCTGGGGGTGAGTTTCCTTGGATTAGCTGGCCCACCTGTGGCTGCATTTCTTCAGGAAACTTCTAGTTTGTGCACATCTCATATGAGGAAAGTTCTTTATTAGCTCTGTAAAAGAATGGATATTTGTCTATCACAAATCTGTCCACTTAATTAGCAAGCTGAAATAGTGTCATTAAAATATAATGTTGCCATTACTGAAAATAGTTATTAATATGCCACTTTTACAGTTAGCTTAAAAGCAATTATTAAGATGTACAACCTCATGCCTGTTGAACCCACCTAGTCTTCAGGTATGGGGGAAGCATGCAGCAATTGTGCCTTACATGTGGCACAGGTATACCAAATGATTGGTATGGATTTCAATAAGAGAATCCCAATTTCTTGTATTTTATTGATGTTCTATTGTCATGATTCAAGAGAATCTAGTGTGATGAATGACTAATGATCCATGTCCTCTGCTTTCTCTTTGAATGTGAAATATTATGCAGCTGATCAGATTGTTCTTAATTTTTGCAGCTAAAGATACATGGCAGAGAAATATGGTTCTTGGGTAAGAGTTGTAAATAAGGTCAGGCTTTATTCGTAGAGTGGACTGGAACAGGTAAATTGTCAGCATCACCAAGATCCCACAGTGTGTTCAGTGTGGGCACGAATGTCCCTGTGACCTTCAGTCTTCTGAGCCATAAACTCCCTGAGTAGTTGCTCCTATCAGAAAGGACGAGATTAGAGAATAAGTAAGGTGTAAGTGATAGCTGAAGGTGCTTTAAAATCTTAAAAAAATGCAAGAGGGTATGAACAATTGGGAATTAGAATGTATCAGCAGGGCTTAGGGAGGATTCATCTCTGTATTTTATCTGAATATCTGTGGTTGTTTATTCCAGGCTGTGTAAACAGGGGATGTTAATTGGTGAACCAGCACTTGGCTCTGGCATTACAAACACAGAGCTTTGACTTTAGTACCATATGAATATTATAAAATGATCAAATCTGTCCTTACATCTTCTCTCTGATACTGCCATGTCCATTTACATTTCTTTTGATCACATTCCTCTTGATTTATTTTTCTCTGGACATATAAAGTACAGGATGATGCTAAATTTGTTTTAGGACCTGTATGGATTTTTTACCCTTCAAAATTTTGAAAGCTTACTTTGGCTTTTGAAAAGATATGGAGAAGACCTTTCTCACATGAGAAATGTGTTGGAAATATTTTCTTAATAGCCTGCTTGGTACTGCTTAATCTGTGTTTACAAAAGAAAAAATGCACAAAGAACTGCATTTTTAACAAAGTACAGAACGACTACCCTGTGCACATCCCAGGAGCTGGGCAAATGATACACATTAGCAATGCCTGAGGATGAGGAGCTGTCTTTATCAGTTGAAGCCATCTTTTTTTTTTTCTTAACAACAAAAATGTAAGCATTCATACTGCAGAAAATGGATAGCAGATGTGCCTTCCCACCCACCACCCCAAACACATTTGGTGATGTCTCAAATATATGTAAATATTTAGAAATTTTCCAATCTGCTTAAGGATATATGGTAACACAATAGGATTTAAATACAAATATTTATTTCAAATGACACTTGCAAAACTTGAGAGCCTCCCTGCTGATGCGTACAGAATACTATGACAAAGATTATTTAAAGATATGTCAACAGTTTTACATATATATTGGAAAATGCTCTGTGTGCATGCTCACATGGCTGGGAAACTTGCCTGAGTAAAGGAAAGACTTTGGATCTTTCAGGGTGACTGGACCCAAGTGGCCCCATGGACCAGGGGCTGGGCTGCTCTGTGAACAGCACAAGCTTTCCTCCAGGATGGGAAGAAGGAAACACTTTAATAGCATCTCTTTATTATGCATTAATAAGGTAAACAGCATTAACTGGGACTTTCGGGGATTTTTTTACCCAGCTCTTGTTTGTTTTCCTCTTCCCTCTGTGATTTGCCTTAAAAAACCCAGGAGATCATAATTTTAACACTGAAGGGCTGCAAGTAAGGCACATGAAGTGAAATGCAATTCCCACTTTCACCACTCCGAGCAATTGCAGACATTTGTTTTCATTCTGAAAGCAGCCGAGCACTCTCTGGCTTCACAGGATGTGAACATTCCCGGTATCTTCATTCAGCATCTTGCAGGATTCTGTTTCTGAGAACAGGCACCCTTCTGTGTTTTTACTGCTGGTACACCATTTCCTGTTTCCTCTCTGTCCACATCACAACTTCATGTATTATTACTATTTTGGGCTTATGAAGATACAGTTATGCAACATAAACTCGTCTTTGAAAGGCTGAGATTGTCAAAACAATCAAAACCACTCAAAAAAATCTTTTGCTAAATATTCTGATGAAAAAAAAAAGAGTTTTACAGCTCTACATTAGATCCCAGCACACATGAATTATTTCAAGTCAGGAAAACATGTCAGTTTCTCTCATGACTACTTAGGTGGGTACAGTTCATACCAGAGCTGTGGCCCAGTGACTTCAGTGGGACTTTGAGGCTTCAACTTTCATGTAGCAGAGGCCAAGGTATGAATCATCCTTGGGGGCACCATAAAGGTTCTGCCTAAGAAAAAATATACTTATCTCCCTGAAATGGGTCTGGTAGATAAAGAAATATTTGTGGTTTTAATCTGAAATTCACATACATTTTTCCTGAGCATCCCATACTCTACTGGGGAAATTGTCAATTATTTATTTGGGTATTGGGGAAAAATCAAGGGCATATCAAGACACTTCATACCTTTTGATGTAGTCTAAATATGCTAAAATTCCACTCTAGCAAAATTCTCTCAGTGTTTTTTTTTCTGCCTCTGAACTTGACAATGTTTTCCTTATTTTTGCTGGGAAACAAATGTATCTGTTTTCTTAATAAATGGAGGTGTTTGACTTACAGATGCTACCTTTCAAATCAAAGCCTATTAAAAAATATGATATGGCCAGAGAACATGTCACATATTTTCTGGTTAGTGGGTGAGAACTTTTTGCGCAGCTGTACTGTGTGTCTTGGCAAATGTTTGTCTGTGCAAATATTCCTTCCCCAGATTTATCACTGCAAAATTTCTAAACTGCTATTGAGATAGAAAGAAAGCATTGCAACACTTGAGAAGAAAACAATGTTGGAGAACAGAATAGCTTTTTAGCATTCCACATGTTTTAATTTTCATTTTCCCAAGCTCGAGCACCATCCCAAGTGTAGGAAGAGAAGGTCAGGGAGCCTCTGTTACCCCAGTGATGGTGTTGGGTGGGGGAGGTCACTCCTTGAGGGTAGGAACTGGAAGCATATTCTGAAATGTGTGTATCCTGCTGGAGGGAAGCACTGGCTGTGCTCCATAGAGAGGGTGCAATATTATTGGTAGGTGAAGAAAACATGCTTATCCCTTATATCTTTTTGTAAGGTTGAAAGGAGTAGGAGGAATCAGTGACTTGAAGCTCAAGACTTTGCACTTAGAGTTGGAGGAGGGGGAAACAACAGGGGAAATGAAGACTAATTCATAGTGTTTACCCTGAGGACTTCTTGCAGTCTCCCCTGCAGTATGATAACTTTGGAAATACTTGAATTTTGACAACATTTCATACAGCAGAGAAATACTGTGGGGTGTATGTTACAGGGCTCTTCAAAGACAGAATTAGCATCAAACCGTGTGATGTTAATGGCAGGTTCTTCTGTGTCTTGACTGTTCCCGTTCTTTTTGTGATTTGACAAAAAGACATTTATGATTAAGAGACTCCAACACAGGTCTCTAATTCACTCGCCTACAGGTGAATGCTAACTCAGATGTGAATCGAATATAAAGTTACTGCACATAAGCTATTCCTGAAAAATGATTTGTAATATTTCTGACTGCAGTGTATGTAAAGATGCAAAAAAGGATTTGCTTGTTTTAGTTTAATGGCTTATTAATAAGCATTAAATAACATTGATTTTGTCTTTGCTAACCCATTTCTTGATAAGAAAAAACAGACTTATTTAAATATAGATATTGATGTGATAGTTGCAGGCAAGTTATTTTTATAATTAATTACAACATTAGAAACCAATCATATAAATATTTTACTATAGACCAGTCCTTAAGTCTAATTAAATGTAAAATTTGTAATTGTTATGGTCTGTTCTCTAGTAATAATGGAATTCCTGGCGGTAACAAGGAACAAGGAGTTGGCTGGTTTAGAGAGCACGGTGGAGATTTCTCCTTTGGTTCCTCTCTTGTCTTCTGAAAACCAGAGGGACCCTGGAAAGTTCTTTCTATTGCATTTATGGGTGTGTTGTTATGCAAGTCACACATCACCTTGGCCAACTCCTCTCTCCAAGGCACCTACCTGCAAGGCCCTCAAACTCCCATCTCCAGGAGGTGGTATCTGTTAGCTGGATTTCCTCTGCCTTTGTGTTTAGAGTACCCAGGGGAGAGGATTTTCTGTTATGCCCATTTCACCAGGAGAGATAAACAAGTTAGTGAGCTCCATTGAGCCTAATCCACTGGTTGAGTATTTTAAGGTTATTTGTTGGACAGTTACTTACAAGTTTTCCATTACTTTTACACTTGACAGGAGTAACTTAGTCAAATCATGATGCAATATCCACACGCTTTGTAGGAATGTGTACATCTTTTTGGCAATCAGAATTTGATTTATTCTTTATTTAAGCTCAATTTGACTGGGTTTGAATTTGGCTGATGCCACTTGTCCATTCTAGAGCTGCAGTCCTCTTCCTCCCAGACTGTTACATTGACATACCATGGAAATGATGCATTTAGTAATATTGTATGAGACTTTTAGAATTATGGAAGATAGTCTGTCTGTAAGAAATCCATGTAGTGCCTATGAGGTTGACAGGAGAGTTGCTCTGCTGTTAGAAATCCAAATCCTTTATTATTTTAGCTTTAAAAGAAAAAGTATTGGAGGAACTGAGAAACATACTGTGGGCTATCCTCACTAAAGGGAATGTAGTATATTGGGCTAAAAACCTTTACTTTCTGTATTCCCTTTGGAGGTAAGAATATTTGGCACTGTGCAAGAAGCTCTTGCTCAGCCCTATACAAGATAGGGCCCCACGACTGTTTAAATTTCCAGTTCTGTTCACAAGATATATTCTTTCCAATCACATTTTTTAAAACATTTTTTTTAGAGAATCATTAAACAGAGTCAGTTTTATGACAATAAGTTCTAAAAATATTCCGGGAACAGCAGACTAGTGCTTAAAATGTGTTGCCTGCCTCCTCCCTCTAGATCTTTCAAATAACTAGAGGTCATAACCCCCAAAATCTGGCTGTTGGCTGTTGGTTAGTAGAAACCAGCTGAAACCCTGGTAAGACAAATCTTCACAGCTGTATCATATGTCCTCTATTGTCAATATATCTGCAGAACCTGCCAACTGCTTGTCACTTAACATAAAGTGGATGCAGAGAGGGGTGAAGTAGAAAGAGAAACAGATCCTGCTGCAATCTGAAGGCATATTGATCTGGTAAACTTTTCTTCTCTTATTTATTTCTGGGTTTTTTTTCCTTTCTCTGCTTATCAAGCCTATTAAAATTAGAGGCATGGTATGTATTCAGCCACTAAGTGCAGATTTCAAAGCCAGCACTGTTTTTTGTTTTCTTGGAAGGTAATTGCCAATCCTGTGTAACAAGTCAGTGGCTGTGGCCACAAGAATGGAGAAAGAAGCTCTGGTCCTTCAGGTGACACTGCCATAGACTTCAGGGTACTCTCCACACTGCCTCAAAGGAGGATCAGCCTTGGCCCAACCTCAGCTCTGTCAGGAGAGCCCTCCTGCTCTGGCTCAGCCAGCCAGGACCCCACACTGTGCCTCCTGCAGCGCTGCCAGTGCGACGGGGCTGCTCCCAGTATCACAGTTTTCAGCAAGATTTTCATCTTGCTAGAAACAGACAAATTCCATTCCAAAGATATTCTTGCTTTCCACAAGGGGATGCAGATTTTACAGAACTATTGTGTGGGGTAAGATGAGTTTATCTTTAATAATGCTTCTTCTGGTACAAGAGGATGGGAGAATGTAAGAGGAAGAAAGAGAAAAAGTAGTTTGCTTTTTCAATTGTTATCCTTCCAATATCACAGAAAGCAAGGATGTGATCTTATTCTCAAAACTGAAATTTGTTTCAAGTTTTGAAAAAATACTGTGGTATATCTTTGGAGTTTTTTTTTTGTTTTTGTAAAAGGGAATTTTTCTAAGGCAATTTAAATTCGTGTAAAAAAAAAAAAGAAAAAGTAGGTAGATAATAATTTGTTGGCTAGTTCCAGTTTTTATTCCCATTTATGGTGGGTCTGATGCCCCATGGAAAGGCAGAGCAAGAGCTTCAGAGAGAAAACCTGCCCCACAGGGTGGTGTCCCCCACACCTCGGAAAAGCTGTCCCCTCTGAGTCACTGGAAACCAGACAGATACCTGGCCAAGGTCTCTGGTCTCAGAAAAAGAGTCACAGAACAATCCTGCTTCCTTTTTTAAAAGCTACTGAAAGAAGATGAATTATTGGAATGAGGATACCCAAAGCATTGTTTCCTGGCCTCCAATAAGGACCTACTTTTCCAGTCTTGACTTAACCTGCCAGCTAGTCCTGCAGGGAATAGTACTAAAGAGAAAGCATACAGATCATGCTCAGATTGCAGCTAATTATTAAAAATGGCTTAGTTATGTTTATTTTTAATTGCTTCAAACCTCAGTAGTGTAATGGAGCTATTAAGAAATAACTCTCTGAAAGAGTTAACAAAAAAAATTTTAAAAAAGCAGATAAGGTCCCCAATGTACTTTTGCATTTTATTGACATTTTAATTAAGACTCTAGTATACTTCAGGGATCTCTGCACTTAAATAGAAACCATTTTAATATGCTACACTGGCAAAGAGTAATGGATGAATACAGACCCCATATTCCCATATGTTTTATGGTACTTAGTGATTCTTTTGTACAATGTATTATGATGTTAAGACATTTTATGAGTTTCTATTGGCTAAGATGAGCCATATCAAATTATAATTTTGCTCAGTGGATTTTACTGTAAGCAGATTAAATAGGGCACGTTCTGTATTTATTGTACAGTTAGATCTGCCTGGTTTTGTCTTTCCTATTGTAGACTTCATTTACTTTTCCCCTTAAAGTGAATATAACAAGCATTATATGAAGAAATTGCTTGGCTCCATTTACTGTGATCTGAGGTGGTTTGCCGGATTTTTTTTTTTTTTTTTTAATAAAAGTTATTGGAGCTGAAAGGATGTTTGTCCTCTGATAATATTGATTTAAATTAATTCTTATCTATTTAACTGTGCCCCCAATATGCCTATGAATATTTTTCTTTTAAATAGATGTGTTGGCATCTATTAGTATTATCTGGGGACTTTAACAAGCCAAGAGAGATGAGCTTATTTGTCCCATTTGGAGTCATGAACAGGACTGTGTGTTCAAGGGGTGACAAATGCTGTTTAACAATGCTTACTAACTCTGGAGTTTTGAAGATTTTGAGTAACGCCGAGTTGTGACCCCACTCATGAGCACCATGAGAAAGTGAGACTACTTCTCCAGAACTAAATTAAGGTGCTTAAATATGTAACTTAGTACAGCACCCAGTGGAGCCGCATGTCTGGAAGGGGAAAGTCCTGTCACCACTGTCTCGTGAAGCAGCTGGGGTGAGAAGCACAGGCGTGTTACAAGGGTTCAGATGCTCACTTTTATTGTTTTTCTTTCTGGATATTTTTCTCATAAGAAACTCTTTCTGCTTGGTAGTCTAAGTCCAAAACCTTATTCTCATGAGAATGTCAGTGCAAGCAGTCGTCCCCCATATCTCAAAAGCCATCTCCAAACAAGTGAGAGCAGCTGCAAGGAATGGAGGGGGAACATTCCAGCTGGCAAAATGCTGATTCAGCAAAGCCTAAACTTTGAGGGGAGGGTGTTAATATTGATGAAGGATTTGGAGAAAACAGGCTGTTGGTATTCTATTTCTTTTATACTAGCAAGGCTTTAATGCTGAAATTTTATTTTGGGCAAAACTTATTAGCAGAAAATATGTCTTTGTTCAAACATATTTCTCACAGCATAAATGAAGTGTTGTAATTGAATGTGGAGTTTGAGATTATCTTTTAGTTCAGCTTTTCCCATTAGATGCTTTTGCTGCTTCCAGAAAACTTTTACTTGCTTCTGAACTACCCTAATCCTGCTGCTCTATTTTTCCTTGAAAGCTGTCTTTTCTAAAACATTTGTTTTATTGTTCTATTGTGATAAATAAATGTTTTAATTTAGAGAAGGTTGATGAAGAGGTGAAACTATTCAGAGAAATGAGGAATTTGTATGTTTGGTGCCAGCACCACCAGACAAAGCTGACTTGAAAGCTGTAGATGAATGAAAGGAGAATGGAGCAGAGGAACAGCAATCAGTCACTGAGGCTATTGATGGATATGCTCAAAGATGGGAAAGTGTCAAAAAACACCTTCAACTTAAGCCAATTTAAGGCAAGGTGAATAAAGTGCATGGATTTTCTTTTTTATGCTTTCTATTAATACATTACAGTGGGACAAAAAAAAAAAAAGGAAAATGCTGCATTCAGTCTTTCTCATCCTTTTTAGGATTTTGTTTGGAATGTTATGTAATTCTATATGTTAAAGCCACACTGTAAGGGTGAGACTTTTAAGTAAAGATCCCAGCAACAGCTTCAAGCTCTTCAATTCTTTCTTGTTACTGATAAAGGAGTTGGTACCTGAGGTCATATTACCCCTATGTTAAACATAATAAGTTAGAAGTTCTATATTTCCAAACAAATGTTCTATGAGCCTTTGAAAAACAGATAAGGTAAGATGAGAGCTGGACCTTCAGGTCCATTTGTCTGCAGCTTAGTGGTGAGTGATTCCTTTCTGATTGAGGTTTTTGGTGTGCTTCAGCACAGTTCTGCCAGAAAAGGGCCTGTATGTCACGGGTGAGAACACTTCATTGGCACAGGGCTAAAGAGAGCCTTTGCCATCACAGCTCTCTGGGATTCATGAATCCATTCAAATTATATTGCTCGTTTGGCTTTAAGTGTATCTTCTCTGAGCAGGAAGGTTTCTGCCGTGGTGCATGACAACATCTGTCAGCGCCTGTCCTTGTTAGCCACACAGCCCACTGAGATCTTGTGCTGAGGACCAAAAAGAAGTAAAAGCCTGATGTGAAATTCAAGCCTTTCGCATCCAGCCACGCTGACATGGTTCCCTGTTCCCTGATTAGGGGGATCCCAGCACCTTTGAAGATGGCTTTGCATGGCTGTGGCACACAGGCACTGGGGATGGTGCCAGCTGGGGAATTTGGAAGAAAAGATTCCATGTGTACCTCCAGCATTTGTTACATCTCATCACAGAGAATTTTTTTTTTTTTTTTTTTGTAAAATGATGATTTCCCTTCTTTAAAAAAAGGCAAGACACCAAAAATCATCTCCCTCTGTTGATTCCCTCTCTCTGGTGCACTGATGGGTATGTTTAGGCATTATCTTCCATGTTTGTAAATAAGGAGAAATCAGTGGCATGTGAATAAGTGTGCTGCTTGATCAGGCCTTTGTCTGCATTCATGTTTAGCTAGAGCACAGTTCCCCCCTTTTCCTTCCTCCTTATTAATGTCTCCTGGTTTTTGGTCCTCTTCCTTCCCCCCACCCCCCTTCCTCACTCCATCCCCCCGCTCCTTGCAACAACCTTCTGCCACCCACTGCTTCTTCTCCCCTCCAGAGGAGCTGATAAGCAGCTGTTTTTGGAGGCACAGCTAATGCCATCCCTGGGGGGGTGTGGGCGAGGAGGGGGGTGCTGGAGCAGGGGGAGCCGGGTGTCCCTCACGGAGAGCAGAACAAGTCACCTCCGCAGTCGCGCCGCAGCCGCCCGCCTTAGGCCTAGCGCGCCGCCTTTATCTCCGAATTCAGATCTGGTTCACAGCCCCATGCCAGACATGTGCTTTTTTTTTTTTTTTTTTCCTCAGATGCCTAAGGAATTCCTTGGTATTAAAGTTAGGGAGAGACAGGCAGAGAATGTGGTGAGAACGCATTGCTTTGTCTGTTTTAGCATGTGCTAGCAATAATTCCTGATGCCGTCTCGCAGGGGAGAAATACTGCCATGGTAACTTTTAACATAAGCATGAAATCAGCAAGCTCCACTCTTGTAATTAAATAGCTAATAATGTACAATTGTAATTTATACTAATGCTTTTGATATTTCGTCTTTATCTCGGAGCCCTTACCTCTTGGCGAGGCATCGTATCAATGTGGACATGGTGCTGAGGGTGGGGCGAGACAAGAAAGGGATCTGGGATACCTCATTATAAATGTGAGGCTGGTGCATGAACCGTGTCTGCAGCAATCAAACAGCTAATTGTTATGATTTTGCTGATAGTGTCTTAGCTGTAATATCCTGCACTGTGTCAATTTTTCAACCCTTAATGTAACATATTTGCATATCGAACCATCACAGTGACTATCCTATCAGCTGTACTTGAGTGTGTGAATCAAAAATGCATTGTTCCCCATGCCCTTCAGCACATTGGATCAAAAAGCAAAGCTAAGAGATAATTTTTATTTCAATTATTTTTTTTTTGGGACTTGGAGAAGTAATCGCATAGACAGTTTCCTTAAAGATAAACCCCTTGCTCATACATGCGTTAAAATTCAGCTTGCAAGGCACCTAGTGTGGCTGAAGCCTAGATAAAAGAATTGAATTTTTGAAAAAATGAAAAAAAAAAAAAAAAGAGAAGCCAGTGTTTAAAGTGTCCTGTGAAAGAAAGAAGGCATTTGGCCTTAGGCATGTGCATCCACAAGAGACAGCTTCAACTCTTATAAAGTGGGGAGTTTTGTGTGAGCACAGATGCATTTTGTTTTCCTATGAGGAAAAGATGATTAAATTATCAGAAACAAAGATAAAAACCCAGGGCTTCCTGGATATTCTTCTTTTACCTCCCTAGTGTCTCACTTACTCCTACTGCTTAGCAAAGGTGCTGACTTTATCTCTCTAAGCTTTAGTTTAAATGTCCAACACTGCTTATTAATGAAAGTAGTAGGCTTTTGTTTATTACATGTAATAATGGTGAATATGACTATTTAATATAAATCTGACATTTAAATTCCACTTAGTTCCGAGATTCAGTTGATAGAAACGAGTAACTCTTTACCCTAGAGTAAAAACTCCCTCAGTCTGCATTTTAAAGCATTGAAGTTTTCAAAGTAATCAGTTTTTTTCAGAGGAACCAAATTGTGAAGACATCTGTTATGTTATTAATTTCACATAAATCTTAAGCTCCTCAAGGCCTGAAATGAGGCTTCATTCAAGCCGAATTAATGAAACATGATTGTAAGTCCCTTGCATGGAAATGCTGTCATACAGTATTGAGTTGCTTATAATCACTGAGTAATCTTGCAGGCTGCCAAGGGAGAGCTACTTTAAATCCCTCCATAAAACAATATCTGAAAATATCAGAACACTAACTATATCCTGGAAGATTAATAGCAGATGAAAATTTCTATGAAATGAATCATTCTTTCTCAGTAAAGGATACAAACATTTCCAGTAACTGTGGATTGTACAATGTGGAGCACAATCTATGATCCAGATGCGAGGTGCATTTAAGCTCCGAGATTCGTTCTAAATACAAAGTTGTTTAAGTATGCAAGAATTCTATAGAACAGAGAAAATGCTTGGAATTATATAGATTTCTAATTCCATATGGGCCAAATCCTGAAGGATGTAGTCAAAACTCCTGCTGACCTTTTTTGCCTCAGGAAGGACCGAGGGATTCGGGAATATGCGTAAATATTGCACCGAGTGAATGATAACTAATCCTAATGAGTAAGAAGTAGCATTCTAATTTTGAATTCTTTCTTTGAACACTATTTGATTTTTGGTCTTTTAATTGAGCAAATGAAACTTGCTATTCCTTTTAAAAAAAATTAATATAACAGTACCTCACAACTTATTTTTAATGTTGAAACAGGAACTTTTGAGAGGCTTAACTGCCTTAATCAAACTTCAAAATACTTCATTGATCTCCAGCTGAATTGGGAAATAAAAATCTGCATATGATGTTTATTACACAAATCTTCTGAGTCCTGTTAGCTTTGATATTTTTTTCCTTTTTTTTTCCTTAAAAAACCCTAAAAAAAATCAAAGATGATTAAATACAAAAGCAATCCTTTTCATGTAGTGGCATATTATGCAAACTAAATTATAAGGACAGTGTATACTTAGGGTATGTGATACCTGGTAACTACTCCACAATTAGGAACCTTAGTGACAGTGGTATCTTACATAATGTGACTTTAGGTGCAGCTGTTTGAACCTGCATTACACAATGCCAGCAATTTCCTTTTGGATTTTCAGCTTAAAGATTTTTCTGCTTTTGGTCCCCAACGCCTCTCTGTTCTGTCAGATTTGTAAGAATTTTTTCCTTCTCCCAAATGTTTTAGCTGAACATGATCAGGGCTTAATTAATTATAAATAAATAATTATAGCAGTTGTAAATAGGCTCCTGGTCAGCAGCTGTTGGTATTGAAAAATACTATGATGTTTTATACAAGGAGGGGTGAGAACAGTTCTAGGAGCTGTAGTTGCAGGAGACTTGTTTATGTGTTTTGATAGTATGAATATGATTTGTACTGCAGTTGTGAACATATCCCAGCATTTGAAGTTTTCTTTAGGACTGTAATGTGAGAGACATTGTACACATGTAGAGTGTGAAAGTTTAAGTATTATTATAAAATGCCAAAAAGCTTTTATATCTTTATCCTGTAGGATCCTGGTCTTGCCAGGATTGCAAAAACTAAAGTGGACTCTCAGACTTCATTTTGGTGGTTTTTTTTAACATAAAATTCTGTATAATTCACAGAATAAAGATGCACTAACTTCTAGCTGCACTATTTAAAATTCTGACAACCCCAGTATGAAATAATAAAGAAAAAAGGCAGCTAGGTCTGTGTTTTACGCATTAGTCAGATTCAATATTACTTCAAAGATGTTCCAAATCTGCATTTGAGTACCATATGTTGACACTGTGTTTTGGACACTGGAGATTACTTGAAGTACTGCAACTATGACTTGTACTCTTCCCCTGTAATCCTTGGTCTCCAGGGCATTACTGAATTCAGAGAGAAGCAAACAGAGCACGACTGGGGGTTTTGTTGTGTTGGTTTGGGTTTTTATCCCTGCTTTTTGGGGGAGTTACTGTCTGTTTCGGGTGCTGCTTCCTTGTTCACCTCTGTGAATCCATGTCAAAATAAACGGAGACCTTATCTAGAGGGTGCCACACTTTGAAGTGCAGAGATGCAAATCCAAACATTGCATCACACTGTCAGATACAGAAATTAGTAGCATCCTGCATGTCCTTTGAAGTTCAAGGCTGTGCTTCCATGGAGTGTATTTCCATACAGAAATCAGATGGAAGCTATTCAGACTAAGATAGCAATAATGATTTACTTGCAGTAAATCTTACAGTTTTTGGCCACACTTAGGGCATGATTTACTAAATACTCTTCAGTCAGATGTTGCTTATTAAGATATTACTCCCTCCCCCCCAACTATTTTTTAATTAAAGGCTAGAGATCTAATGTGTTTAGACACATTAGACACATATGTAAAAAATCAAATGACTATTATATACCAGAGGGTTTTTTTGCATCTTTTTAAAATACTGTGATTTACAAACTTTGATAGAAGATAGAACTATTTGACTGCAGCAGCTGTTTAATCGCAGTGGAGAGTGTTTTCAAATGACAACTTCAGTGGTGGTCTGTTCTGAGCAATGAAGAGAATAAAGTAGGCTGGACATAGAAGCAGCACATTGGTAACAGCAAAATCATCAGAGGCACTAAATTCTAATTTTTAATTTCTTTTTAAATAAATGCTGCCTCCTGATCCTGGTCCTGCAGCCAGCCTGCTGTGACCACAGCTCCCTCTCCATCCCTCTGGCTGGGAGTGCTGCTGGCTCTCTCTCGTTTGCATGGTGCACAGGGGGAAGATCCAGTTTCTTATGACTTTTAGCAAAAATTCTTAAAGCTGGTCCAAAACTTGATTCAACTGGCTTTGGGTAAGATCCAGCAGACCAGATTTTCTTTGGCTTCATTTGTAGGTCTTCAGCACCCATAGCTGTGGCCAGATTTTTATAGATGCACAATGCTTGACAGTCCATTGTTGATAGCTTGAGGTATTTGCAAAATGCAGTTCCCTTAATAGGTGAAGAGAGGTTTTCTAGACACCACTCAGACACCTGAGCTTAAGCTTTAATATTTGTTCTGCTTCTTGAGCCACTTCCCTTTCTTCACTGTCAATACAGCCAAGAAGATGGCATCCCTTGTGAAACTTGACTCTGTGGATATTCCCCTTACTTCCAGTTTTGGATCTTTGAGTGTAGGAAGCTGCTGAAGCACATTTGTTATATGATGAGAGAAAAATATCTATTCTTTAGAGGAATGTGTGGTCTAGGTTAAGATACTATTCAAATTTGTATATCCAGATTCCCTGACCAAGAGCCTTATCTCTGTATTCAGCATCCCCTATGGGCTTCTAACAACAGATCAAAAGAGAATCATCCTTTTTTACAGTTAACAGACCAATATTTTTCTTTTTTCTCCCTTCATGATTCTCTTTCCTCAAAATTGCTGCTTACTGAATTCTTTGGGTTTAACATTGTGCTCAGAGGGAAACTAATGGGACTCCATTTATGCAGTATAATTACAATTTGAACAATAGATTATTTGTTTGACCATAGGGGGCACTTGTCTTTCACTTTAGATGAAATAGTTTGGATAGAAAGGATCTTTGCAATACAGCTGCAAAACAGTAATGCATACATGTATGTGGATGGGAAGTATTTGTGCAGACATATATTATATCCAAACCCTGAAAGGTGGAGGAAGGAATGAAAGAAAATGGAACTGCTTTGAAAAGAACAAACCATTAACTAGGTCTATATTTTATTTCTTTCCACTGGGCAAAAAATAGAAGCAAGATGGGAAAAAATGAGATTATTTCACATGGTTCTTGTTGTTATGCAGATTGCCTCTTTAAACCCATACGTTCAGCACATCTGGCTCCCTTGTGAGTTTGTTCTTTGAGCTGGGAGGAAAAATGCACAGTGAGATTAAGGGCAAAATAAGGTGGAAGGACAGAAAGAAAGGAAGAGTTGTGGAGTGAGGACTAACTGGACTAAGGAGGATTTCCCTGAAAAGCTCCAAATCTGTCATGTCTTCCCTTAAACCTTCCCATCTTACTGCATCAAAAACTGTTCTCTTTCTCTCTCTAATAACCATGAGAGTGGTCTGGCTGGGGCTGCTTGTGAGCACTGCCAGGAGGGCTGACCAGCCTTGCCTGCATTTGCTTCGTGTCCTGGTTTTCCTGCTACTGTTCCTTGTCTTTTTCCTGCATCATAAACTCCGAGGCACAAGGCTCTGCTCTTCATGTTGGTGCTGCTGCTTGCACAGCTGTTAGCTTCTGGGATAAAGCAAATACCACCCACCTTATTTTTTTGCTCTGAAGCAAAGGCAGCACCTGAGACCTCCCATCACGGATTCTTGTTTGTCCACACTGAGGCAGTGCTTCGCTGTGCTCTGAGCACACAGCTCTGGAAAAGCTCCCTGCGGAGTGGGGCTTGATGCAGGGCAGTCTCCTTCCCCTGCAGGGAGGTGCTGCAGCCTTGTCTTGGGTGATCCAAGGAGCACGTGGGATGTGTAGTGCTGGAGCACATGGAAGGATGACATTTGAAGCAGGCTCTGTTGATGAGAATCTTACTCTAGACCGTGGTGGAACTTTTGAAGTCTCCATGATGGAGACTTCATCACCATGAAGGACCTTGCAGAAGGAAGATGCTCATTAAAGCACCTACATGTTTTACACAAGTCCACACACACAAACCTAGAAATAATCATCCTGTATATCTGCTTGCATCACAGGATAGATGGCCAGGACCCCTGTGAGTCAGCCTGCTTCCATACCAAACTGCTTCTTCTAGTTTATTCTTTATTCTTTGAAACATAGCAAATGTTCTGAAATCCCGAATGATCTTTGCTGTGAAGTGTGAACCTGCAGAGGACCTACCGGTTGTGGTCTCAGAAATCAGTGTTGAGGCTCATTACAAGACAGCCAAGTGGGGTTTTTCTCCCCACAAAATGCAAATTGAGGAACTCTGTGTAAGTGATGCTCTGCATTATAATTTGGAAAAAAAATTCTCCTCAGAGGAATTTTCTGGATTGTGTTCCTTTTGCTGGAAAAATCTTCCCTCTGTGAATGAGCTATTCATAGCTGTACAAGAGAGGCTGAAATGGCTCACATTTTTTCAGCAGGGTAAGCCGTATCTTTTATCTGTTGTTACAATTCCAGCTCCCTGTGCACTACATGACTGAGACAATGCACCAAATAGGTCACATGTGTAGACTAAATCCTTATTAGATGTTACCAGCACTGTTACTCTCTCCACAACTTGTTCTCAACTCCTCTGAAGAAAACTACTATTATTTCAGGTTATTTTAAGTCAGGATTTTGAGTTTATTTCTTGCTTCCTCCCCTTCAGAAGATATATGAGCTTTACCAAATACTTTTAGACACGGGAACACAGGGCTGTCTTTTAAATGCTTAGAGTGGATAAAGACAAAGAAATCCAATGAGCTGTGACAGCCATATAACCAGTCTCTGCTAGCTGATCCTTGCAATATGTCTGTGGTTAGATATGCAGCTCCCCCAGTGCTTCCCTGCGGGCTCTCCTGCCCAGTGCTCAGAATGCAGCCTGCGCATTTTGGACACTGCTGCAAGCTGAAAGGAACGTGGGAGAAGATCTGTGCTTTGGACCTGAGCATTTAAACCTTGTCACAACACTTGCTCCTCTTACTGAACAGGGGAGAATTGTGTTCTTGCAAGCTGGTCCCCTCTGGAATCCCATTTGGCACACAGCTTTTTGTTCCACTGTGTGGTTTCAAGGTGAACCCGTTAATTCAATATGACCCTTTTAAGAAGTCCAAACATTACATGCTGCAAGAGGGAAACAAAGCACTTAGTGGTATGAATCATGTTTTAAGATGGAGCAGAGGTGGTGTTTGTGTTGCCCCAAACAGTTCCATTTTCAGTGGAATGAATTTATCTTAGGAAAGCTTTGGGACATATTACACCTAATTGCTTTTTAAATTTCAGTGATTTTTGGCTTTGCTTTGGGGGAAGGGGGAAGTTTGGCTGGCCTAGGAGGCTTGTGACTGCCTTTACCTGGCCAGATTATTTGAATTAGCTCGTCAGTTTCAACTAACCTTAAAACAGTGCTTTTGAACAGTCTGCCCTTTCTATCAGGTTAAACCTCTGCTCCTGAAGATTTTCCATCGGAGCTCTTGCCCAGCTGCTTCCTTGGTCTAAAGCATCTGCTGACCAAGTCCTGGAAGAGGACACAGAGAACATGCTGTCATGGGTTGCATTGTCTCCTACAGACTACTTTCATTTATTTAGTCATTACAGACTGCAATGGTAATGCTGTGATGCAGCAGGAGACTGGAGTGCCAGGTAGCTTGAGTTTGGGATCTGACTGGGACTACAGAGGTTGCTCAGAGGGGTGTTTTATTTCCTGGGCTGATGCAGGAAAACCCCACCATTTTCTTTTTCATTAGCCTAGCACTTAATGGACAGCCTTGTCTTCATAGCCCTGGTGTTACTGATGGCAAGTGTATCTTGTTGTGATGATTTTCTGCTGGGTAAATAAACACTCCTGAATCCAGCCCAAGGCAGCCAAATGTGAGATGGCGGGGGCAGGCATCCCAGAGATGTTTTCATGTGCTTTTGCTGCTGAGTCCTGCAGAACACTGTTGTGACTCAAAAACATACTTTATTCCTATCTGTATTAGACAGAGAGCTCAACAGGTCCTTAGAAATCCTGGGGGATGGAAATACTGTACCTCTCTAAACAGACAGAAATGTGTTGACTTTTCAACTGTGCAACACTTAAGCACTGCACCTTTCAACAACTTTTCTCCAGTTGTTACAATATCTGGAATTCTTGCTGGGAAAATTACTAGGGAAATTGTTTCTAGAAAACTTCTGAAATATTATTTCAATAACACTTGGCTTCCTGAACTTTATAGTGTAGTTTACGTTCAGGAATATTTTGGATATTTTGGTGGTCTGCTCAGTGTCATGCCAGTCATTGAACACCTTCCCCTCTTACCCATGAGGAGCCATGAACAGTGGTGCTGGTGGCAGTGGGGCAGCCATAGGATGGGGAGAAGCAAAGGAATAGCTATAGGTGACAAAAAAGACAACATTTTCCAGAATTTATTTGTGGAAGGATGGAGCACATCTGAAAGGAGAAATAATTTCAGAGAAACAAAGGCAGATCTAGTGATGGCACCCTCTGTTATGCAGAGCTGCCTGGTTTGTGTGCCTTAGGAGAGCTCTCTGGGGAGATGTAGAAGTGTTTGTTGCTCAGGTGAAGTGCTGCAGTCAGCTGTGGCTTTTTCTGCAGTGTCTGCAGCCCTCCAGCCTGGACACTGCTCACAGGCACAGCATGGCTTGGGCAGTTGGAATATCTGGGTGCTGCTTATGGAACTGTTCAGTGTTATGTTTTCTGTTCACACTTTCCTTCATTCTCCACAACTAAGGGTACTCCAAATTTTTTTTTATGCTTAGACATAAGGAAAACTCTAGGCATTCCATGAAGACCCATCACATTGAGAGTCCAAAGAGATGATGAGAGGGTCCAAAGAGTCCATATATTGTTGCAGTGAGGCAGGAAGAGAAACTTCTATAATTCATGAGTAGTGAAAGCGTTCTTTACTTCTGGGATAAATATTCCAACCCGTTAGGTATACTTTATATGTAACATTTACATCTTGCTGAGTGATTAGTTTAAACAGCTATTTTTATCCTGCATTTCAGCCCACAACTCTCTAATGTTAATTAGTATTAGGAAGGAAGTATGTTTTCTTCACATGCCATAGCAAATGTGCTTTATATAATGATTACAGAACTTGTTTGATCTTTTGTTTTTACTGAACACAGTCTACAGCACTGACGGCAAACTGTTTGGTTTTAGTTTTCTTGTGCCCTGGGCTGTTTTCCACTGTGTGAAATTGCTGAACTTTTTTTTTTAGGTGTTTTTTTCACAATCATTGAAACTGTTGGAGTAAGATAGAATTTCATTGTAAAGGTTCTTTAAATTGCTGTCTTTCAGTGAACAGTTCAAATAACTCCAGCCTCTCCCTGTTTTGGGCAAGTCTGAGGGGCACAGTTAAAACTCATAAAGTAAGAAGTCTGGACAGAGGTGTTCAAAGGTCACAAGCTGTTCAGGTATTGAACAAGGAGGGCATTGGGGGTGGGTTAGCCAGAATATACAAACCTCAGTGAACAGACATTGCCAAATATTTAGAAATTAATTAAGTGAAGCATCCAAAAATTGTGCAACTAGGGGAGCTTCTATGGTTGTTCCCATTCTGCATTCATGATTGTAAATAATACAGAGACAGTTTTAGTTGGTACATATGCATACAGAAATAAAGGCATAATTATAGAGCTCTTGAAAGGTTTTTCTTGCACTATTACAGAGGGGAGCTGCTGATCCAAGCCCTCTAGCTCTAGGAAGGAGAGAAGTATGAACCTGAATACAAATTTTTTACTTCCTTTCTTTGGTACTTTGAAACTTCAGATCTAACACTTTGCCTGAATACTAAATGTCTATAGTTTCTAAAAAGATTTTCCTCCCAAAATTTCCTAGAGCTACATAAAAGCACGTGGAAGAAACCACTTGTCACTCTAGACCCGTATCATAAAAATCAACTTGATGTTTCTCTCAATTAATTTAGAATAAACCAAGTGTATTATTGCAGTTGCTTTTTAGTTGTGAACCTGTGACTATGAGTTCTGTTTTTCTTACAACCAAGGAAAGCGGCATAGTTCATTGTAAACAGTTACATCCCGGGATCAAACTACTGATCCAGTATGTCAGTGTGGAGAAATTAGTGGATTAAGAGCTCATAAGGCTTTTAAAAACTGGACTGGAACTACTTTACAACTTGCAACTCAGCCCTACATTGATGGACTGAACTGATTTCTACAAAAAATGCACATATATATTGCATTTCACTGGCTATGGATGCCCGTTCTAGTTGGCAATCACCAGGTCTGTGGTGCTTTTTCATTAATTAAATTGAATTCTGCATTCCTACCTGAAACACTGAGGCTTCATTACTACTGTACAGCCTCCATATCTGTAGGTGTTCAGCACCGAGATTTGTAAGAGAAAATGAAATAATTGTTTAGGGTGTCAGAGAAGGAAGGTAAAACCCATGAAAAAACCAAGGAGAAAGAGAGGCAAAGCACAGAAAGAGGAAAGGATGAATCCATCAGTGTGAGGGGCGTGAGTCCTACCTCCGCCCTGACAGGGCTCAGTCAGGGCTTGGTGTTTCTGGGATCAGATCTGCTCTTTTAGAAGATTTCAGAAAGTTCAATCTGCTTCAGAGTCATGGTCTGGGGGTAAGTGATCCACTTAACTTCCTGGCAGGATGGATCAGTTGGAATATGGATTGAGTGCCCTACAGTGCCAAACCCCTGTCCCTTCCCTTCCCTCGGAGCTGTTCCTGTCCTTCTGCTGCCTTTAAGGCACGAGTTCCCGTGGCTGATGCTTTGGTGGGGTGAGGTCTGTCGCTGTGCCACAGCCCCCAGGTTTTGTTTCAGCAGTTTTTCTTTGGCTGTGTGGAGGAGAGGGGCAGGCCCGGCTGCAGCCGCGGGAGCGCTGAACCTGGCAGCGGCTGAGCCGGAGTCATCAATAATGCGGAATGGATTCCTGCTTCCTTCGGAGCTGAGGAAATAATACCCAGCTGGAATTGAGCGAGTGCTAGGGGACACAGCACCCTTGAGACGGCAGGGCTGGAACTCCTCAAGGCGAGAGCTTTGGAGAATTGAGTTTCTCCCTGCGTATGCCTGATTTCTTCTCCTGCCCACTAGAAAATTGAGAAGTCAATTGGCCTTTTATTGTTGGGCTTGAAATGACTTTTCTCCTTTTTTTTTTTTTTTTTTTGCTTTTCAATTAATGTTTTATTGAATTTTGAGAAAGGTAGATTTACAACTGCCACCTCAAAGAAGGGGAGAGAGAAATAAATATAAAATATTCAGGTTGGGCAGTGAGGAGGCTGGACTGGAGCCTGTGCCCGAGACAAAGCCCCTTCCCAGGCCTCAGGAGCAGCTGGAGGTGACTGGTGGGAAGTCACTGGTACATGCTGCACCTCGTGAGGGCTGTGGGGACATTCAGGTGCTTTTTCTATCTAAGGGTGAAAGTCCAGGCTAATATTGCTATGGGGTTTTTTTGGGTTTTTGTTTTTTTTTTTTTTTTTTTTGTTTGTTTTGGGTTTTTTTTCAGTTCCCTTGCCTTGTCTATAACCATTTTATCTGGAGATTATGCAAAAGCAAAGAGCACTTCTGACACCCATATACAGCAGTTCATATGTGGGTAATGATTTGTGAAGATACCAGCTCCAGCCCTCATTTGAACAAAAATAGTTGCAGGAATAATTGCGGTGAAAGCAAATAAAAATAGTGACACTGAGGATCCAGTTTGTAAACTCAAACATTTATGAAAGTCAATTTACAGGTGTCTATAATAATTGGCATCAATGCACAGTGACAATTAACTGTAGCTGTTTTCTACAGCAGGAAAATCTTGTGGTAGCGCTCAGAAAAAACAAACTCGGGTCACCTTGCATGGAAAAGCATTGAATCTAGTGATAAGCATTTCGTCTGATTTTAATAAATGTAATCCTGGCTGTTATGACCTGTGCCATCTGTAACATTATGCAATGTATCTGTTATGTACAGGAGATGTGACATTGTATGAGGAAGAGGGTGATGGGACAGCATCTGATAGCTCAGCTCTGCACTGTGGTGGCAGCATTCTTCTGCAATTGTAAGGTCTTTATTTTTAAGAGATAGATTAATTTGTTTTGGCCTCAAACCCCTTATGTCATAGGTTCTGATACTGTTATTTAATTTTCAATTCATTCTGTTTTTGAAATGGCCACAAGTGAGACAATAACATTTTCTAGCTAAAAAATTTAGATTATAAGAAGTTCCAGACATTTCTGAGATGATCTGATACAACAATTTGCTATGGATGAAAGTCTGGCTTCTGCTTTAACAAACGGGAATTGGAAAATATTTCTTACTTTTCACATATTCTACATCAAAGCAAAAATGACTGTGATTATTTACCAAAAATTGGAGGCATATGTCAGGTTACAGTCTCCTAAAAGACTCTAATATTCAATAAGAAAAGAAATTGGATTCATCTTAGGTTAGATGGTAGATTCTCTTTCTTTGAGCTGTCATTCTGCCCTGTTTTGGCAAGCTGTGATTAGAAAATGATTATTCCATCCTTAAAGTTTAGCTGCATACCTGAAAAAACTTGGGCAGATTAGTAAGAACTACTGTTGCTGTCCATGATAGGTTCTCACACATCTTTGCACTCAAGGATGTTTTGCCAGCACACAGCTCTGCTGTTTCATGCATTACATTTGGAAGCTGGGCAGAAAAGGGAGGCTGAAGATTCCCTGGCCTCCAGCATTTTATGAGAGCATCCTTCTAGCAATCATTGTCTATGTGGGGTAAAAGCAGATTTCTCCCTTGAGACAAGAATCTAGCAGCTTTGCCAAATGCACAATCTTCCCCTCCAAACATTCTGCTGCTTCTGAGGCCAGGAGACAGTTTTCCTGTCCAGGGAGGGAGGAGGCAATGGCAGTGAAGCCTGAGGCTCAGCCTGGGCACTAGGCTGTCCCTCCCAGCAGTGCCAGCACAGCAGTGCTGTCCCCTCCATGAGTGCCAGTGTCCACACACTTCACTGCAAGATGTTCTCCCGTGTGAAATGAACTGCTACAAAATGTAGGTTGTGCCACTAAATCTCAGAGAAAGTCTTATTTTCATTGCACTGAATATGAATTGAAAGAAGTCCAAATGTAGAGTAAAACCCTGATGTTCCCTTTTAGGCCAACCTTATTTGATATTTTTTTTCCCTCATATTAAATGGAGCTTGAGTCAGGGTTTTGTACTCTCTGCTAAAAATCTTTGAAGCCATGTAAAACTGTAATCTCTTCACATAGTTTTGAATGGCCTTGCTCAAACACAGAAGGTCATTAGCAAAGACTTCTATCTGCTTTTCTGCCCTCCTGCCTTTAGGTTCACAGTTCCTGCAGCCTTCAAAACGTAGGGTTGTCTGAACTCCTACTTAGGAGCTGCTTGAAGGTAATTCAGAAGTAAGGCCTTCATGAGCCCTCCTGAAAAATTTCAGTATTTTCTGACAGTATTTTCTCTTCATAGACACTGCCACAGGAGACCTTTCACTTGTTGAACTAACTAATAGCTTACCAATCTTTAGATGATTCCATCAAAGAAGCCAGATTTGCTTATTGTGATGACTCTGAAGTACTATAAATATCACTTGACATTCCCCACATTAAATTGGTCCTACATCAGTATAATCCTGTGTGTTTTGCTGAAGTGTGTTGAAGGTTAAGATTTGAGACATGGAGCCATACACTGTGTATGGAGGCAGGATGACTGTTGGAGTTTCCCAGGGCATGTTTTTCCTGGGCCTACAGCAAACCCTCACTGCTTGTTTGACAGGCAGATTGTCTCAGGTTTCCTGGACAACAGCTTCGTAAGGCATTCAGATATTTTTTAAATGTCCTAACCAGGAAGTTCAGAAAATTTGGTGAAAGTAATTACTGCTCAAGAAATATGAAGACTTCTGGATGTTTTATGAAGCTTCAGTCTTGCTGCTTTTGCGGTTGCTTGGATCAGAACTGTTCTGACAGTAAAGGGCAAGAGCTGAAAATAATATGACATTGTGTGTTGCCACAAAAGATTTCTAAGAATGGTGCTTGTGTAGTAATAATAATATTGGGGCTCAGCCATGCACCACTGAGGTCAGTGGGCTGGTAGAGAAATCTGCCTCATTTCATAGAAAAGTACTTTTTTTTCCCCCTCACCATTTCTTTCCAAAGCAGGGTTGTGTCATGTCATGCCATCCTACTATCCTGTGTTTTGGTTCAAGCACAACAGAGTGTCACAGATGGTTGCTCTGTCCTTGTGCACTCCATGGAGAATTTGTACATTCTTCTGTGGCCACTTCCCCTCACCTCAAATACAAACTTTAGATGGAGAAATTCATGTTTTGATCTTTTGTATATAGAAAAAAGACTTATCAAGCTAAGCCATTAAATGTTCATGCACTGAAAGAGATTTCACTTTAAATAGAATAAAGCCCCTGTGGAATTCAGTGCACAATATTGTGTCCTTTAGTTCACTTTGTTAAAGATGGAGCCTTGTGTTATAACTCCTTTCCTTCTGAGCAGATTTTAACTGTACATGAAATGCCACATCTGAGGTGCGGGATTTATCTTAGTCTATCAGCTCTACTGCTGTGTACGTGCTGCTGCTGAATAACCCACTTGTGAGGTTGGGATGATGTGTTACCATGATTTGTAAGGATCTACACAAGTATTTGTGTAGATTTCCCTCATTCAGCCTGGACGTTGTACAATTATAGGTGCTCTATTTAATAGAGCAAACAAACAAAATTTATATATGTACTGAAAGGAAAAGAAAGTTTATTTAAGTCCTCTATTTATGCCTTTTCACCTTTTGACCAGCTCTGAAACAATGACTGTATAGCACTAATATGTGGCATTATTCAAATTTTATTGGGCAAATATTTACTTTTATTTCAAAAGTAAGTATTAAAAATCAGGAAACAAAAGAAAACCCCTCTGCTGGACTGATGGAAAATTTATGGCTATATAAATGAAAAGATCAGCTAAACTTTACAATGACAGAGAGCTCGGCTGGTTAAAGCATGGTGTGAATAATGCCAAGGTCGAGGGTTAGATCCCCATATGGGCCATTCACATTAGGGTTGGACTTGATGATCCTGCTGGGTCTCTTCCAACTCAGACTATTCTGTGATGTTATTTAACAAGCAGGACAGCTTTAGAATTTCTATATTACTACACAATATCTGCAGCTATGCATACATAAAAGCAGAAATCAGAGTTATAGTGGATTGCTTAAAAAGCCAATTGAATAACAGAAAGTAATATTTAAAATTGGGGCCTGAATTAAGACTGTGTTTTTGGTGTTTTACTTTGTGGAATGCAATAGTTGTACAGTTGGGGTGAAGCCTGAAAAACCAAGTGTGGTGACGTTCCTCCCCTCACACAGCCCCCTGAATTATCAGGCTAGCCCAGAGATCCGAGGCTTTGAGGGGAGGAATATCAGGAGATGGAAAAGATTTCCAGAAGAGGCTCTTACCCTGAGATAAGTTGGTTCATCTCTCTTTATTCTGTGTTGTCCATGTGGAGAACGGGGCAAAAAAGGACGAACAGGAAATGTCAGGGGTCTATATAGACTTTGGACAGGGTGGGCTTTCCTGGCTCTCCGCCAACCCCATTGGGGCAGGAAGGAGGGTCCAGGGTTATCTTGATCAGAGTCACAGGGTCCCGGGGAAGGGGGCACAGAGTGCCCATGAGCTCACTGTAACAGTGTGGAAGCTGGTTTCCCAGTGAATAGCCTCTCTAAAACCTACAGATTTATTTGTGTAGTGTGCTCCTCCTGCCAAAGGACCTAGTGTAGGCACCTATAGGATTAATCTTATTATTAAATCACTGAAACTTTCTTTACAATGGCAGAAAGAAGTTATCTTTGGGATGAGATTATCAATATTTGGGTCTGAGGCTTATGTACAAATCTACTTTGGCAGTAGTCAATATTGTGCTAGCAGTTGGTGTCTCTGCCAACTCACAAAAGGAAAAAGGACAATTTTTCTATTGTATGTGGACATGGGTTTCACAAATTGAGATGAATGATGTGGCCAGCCGTAATGGAGTCTCTGTCTCTCTACAGAACATTTGCTCTGGACTGAATAGATCTTTGATAAAGTTTAATCAAAACCAAAACTATTCTGAACAGAGCCCATTAATAAGACAAAATATTTGTGAAAAATGTTGGTTCAGTGTTTTACAAGCAACAGTAACCAATTTATGAAATACTTTGGGATCCTCCTCCAAGCAATCAAAACAAATCTGTTATGATAGGACTGCAGGTGAAGAACAGCTGATCTTTGCCATCAGGTTGGATGCTGTTCTATGTATCTGGGCAAGAGCAGTGGATGCAATGATTTTTTGTGAGGAACGGATGGTGTGAAAAGTGAGGAAAAAGGTCAGGGCTTGGCTTTTGTTACCACCTGCACAATATATAATGAGAAGTCAAACAAAACGCTGCTGTCCTCACACAGCAGGAGCCAGGGCAGGGGCTCTTGCCGTGGTGTTGCTTTATTTACCTTTATTACAGGGCTCACAGGACAAAATCTGTTTTCCACTACAGCAAAGAGGAGTTGTACCTTTGGAAGCACTTGTTTTTGGTGGCCACTGGAGCTGCAGATGAGCCTCCCCCACACTGGGTGTCACATCCCTGCCGTGGGTTCAGTGTCCCTTCCTAGGAGTGACTGTGTGCAGAGCACACCGAGTTCACGTCTCCTTGTAGCGCACGCTTCAAATGTACAGTTAATATCCAGCAGATACGTGGGAAGGCAAGCAAGCTACCTTTCATCTCATGTTTGTAACACAGAAAACCTTCAATATTGAGAACAGATAGACTGGAAGGTAGGTTCATATCTCTCAGCAAGAGAGCTGTAACTTAAATCTAATACACCTGATCAAGGCTTTCTCTCTGCCTTGTAGGTATTTTAATACAAATGTGTCTTTCATTTGACTGATTGAAGGTCTCCAACCTGCAATAAATGAAACATCTGATCCCCTTGAATCCAAATCACTTTTTCTTTGATTTTCTTTTACTTCTATTTCTTCTTTCTTTGTTCTATGGCTAGAGTCGAATTTCCCTTTAGAAATTGAAAGAATGTGTGTGGGTTTTTCTGCTCCTCTTACAGTGAGCCTGTGCAAAGGTCGAGTGGCTAGTTGACTAGCATATTAAGACAGAATTCATTTCACAGACAGTCTGTAGTGATGTGCTTTACATATCATTATCACGCTGAATTGAGGGAAACTGATTATACAAATTAGTTACTGTACATTATTCTCCAAAGCCTTTTATTTGCATAACCAATAGATTTTATGCAAAAGAATATCCTGAAAAATCATACATGAACATGTATAGTTGAAAGAAAGTTGTTATTATCTAGGTAGGAAAATAAGTAGACATTATTCAAAATTTAAGTTTAAATTATTGTGTATCTTAATATTGAGTGCATCAATTAGCTTATGCCAGATGTAGTCTTTAAAATATAATTTCTGTAAACACAATTGTGCCTGCAGTCCGGAGTGCTGGGAGCTGCTGATTCCAATGTTCTCTATAATTATGTCTTTGTATGAATCAATCAGTTTAAATATAGAGCGACAGTCTGTTAAAGCCATGACCTCTGTTGGGTTTATTTTTTACTTGGGTAGTCATGTCTCTTTCCAGATGTCAGTGACATAATTTGTATGCTCAGCATTTCTTGTGCAGAGATTTTTTTTGGCGGGGGGGTCGGGTGGAGGAGAACCTTCAGAAGGTGATGGGAATTGGAAATATTAAGCTGTAGGATCATTGAAAGTGTTGCTTTTAATCTGTAACTATAACCATGTTTGTGGTGAAGTGTTAACCCTCCTACACGTGAACACACTTAGTCTTTGCATAGATATTGCGCTGGGTATTAAAATGTATGTCAGGCTGGAGAACAAAGAACACGTGACATTATGGACTGAATTCATAGTTACAATAAAAGCAGCAATGAAAATTCAATAAGGGGACTGGAACCAACAGTGTCTTTGTAGTTTTTATCTCTGCTAGGGTTTCCAGAGGAGCTGTTAGTGATTAGGGGCCTCATCCTGTGTGTGTTAGCGAGCCCGTGCGCGGCACCGGGCGCTGAGAGCTCCCGCGGGCAGACGCTGCGCCGGGGGCACGCGGCTCCCCACGGCCCCGGGGGCTTGGCAGGGTGGCACCCGACCAGGGATGGAAAGCAGAGGAGAGCAGTCACTCAGAGTTCATTTTGCCTTTATAGAACTTTCTAGGGATTGGAAACATGCAGCGACATCCAGTTGGCAGAGGAGATGAAACGCTGATGTGCGCTGCGTATGAAAACTAGACTTTATGGTTAGTAGGTCTCCAATGTAAAACTTCTAAAAATAAGTCCTTAAAACTGTTTCAGCCTTTTTGCCATTTCATTTCCCTTACATTTCTGTGGTTGCAGTAAACACATCTTTGATGCTAAAACTGGAAGTGTTTTATGTGCTCGTTTTTCTGAACGGAGACACTCACCTGACTTTAACTTCAATGGAATAAGATTGTGTTAAAAACACCAATACTTTGCTCTGACAAGTTGTTTGGATGCAAGTCTGATGCATTTTAGAAATGTTTATTTTTCAGTGAAACTTCAGGTTTATTGTATTAATCACAAAATTCTAGTTTTGCAGAATAATTTTACAGAACATTCCATGTCGTATAAGGTGTTTATTTATATTTTAATTAGAAGGAATTATTTAAATATAACCAGTTTTAACTGCATTCTTTTTGCACCTATAAACTTTAATAGCTGTGGACACTGATATTGTTTTGGGAACTTGTGAGATTACATATGTAATGTATGTAGTAATGTCGTTTCAAGAGAGCTACATTTTTATTTCTTTTAAAACTTTTGGAATAACTATTAAACTTTCAGCTTTTCCTTTGTATTTTTTCTTTGGATTAGTTTCAAGCTGGAGTGAAAGCCAGCAATTGTGAGGTAGCGTGGATTTGACATTTTCTCATGTACCCTGCATATTATTTGCAGTAAGATTAGCATCAGAAGAACTAACTTAGATCAGTTGTCTTTGCTTATGCACACCCTGTGTTTCTCAGATTTTTGGAGGGGTTTGGGGGGGATGGGAGGGTGTCTGTAGTGATATTTAGTTTCCCCATCCAAGCATACTGAATCAGCTCTACCTGGGTGTTTGTGTCAGAGGACTTGCCAGGTGGAGTGTATAGGTGAAGGATAAAATGAAAGCAAAGAAGGCAATGTAAAAAATTAGACATTGGAATGGGTACAAAGGAGAACCCGTGCTCATTGACATTACAGTCCTGAAATGAGCAGCAACGAGCTGCTAAAGCAACATGGACCTGTCTGGAGAGAAGAGGCTCCTTAAACTCAAGACATAAATGATTTAAGCACCCTGGTGTATGGCTTATAGTTGTCCCCAGCTAGGGGCAAATTCTGTCTCCAGTGACACACGCACCCGTTTAAAATCAATGAAAGCTGGAGATGTGAGACCAGGTTTTGTGCTTCAGGTTTTGTCTTATGTAATTGTTAGCAGAGAGTTTCCCTGAAACGCAGCTGGGCAAGTAAAACCTGTCACTCTGTGACAGGAATACTCAGATAAGTAGCCATAATGTATTAGCTCTTGCAAAATATTTTAAGAATCTGGCCTTTGGCTAGTAGTATTTTTCAGATATCACTTTGCTTTTAGCAGTATAAGAAAAGTCACATTTTTGCCCTGAATAGTAGATTTATTTTGAAATTAAGTAAATGGCAGAACTGCAGCTCTCTTTCTCTCCTGCATAAAACCGCTTTTAAGTTCAAAGTGTTCAGATGCATAACTCTAAGCTCTCTCTTCCTGATGCTCAGTGGGCTACCTTACTTTTTTTAAAATTCATGGCAAAGTCTCAGAGCAGGGCTGGCAACCTCAACTAAAGTAACTGCTGCTTTTATTTCCCTGTGTCTTTGGTTCTCTTTTAAGGTCTCAAAAGACCACACAAACCAGCTGACAGAGCAGGAAGAGAGATGAAAGATGGAGATGGTAATTTTCAAAAAGAAATTGTGTTGCAACCGATGAGTTCTTTATGACTTCTACTTAAAAGCATAAATCAACCCAGGTTCAATTAAAAATGCATCTAAATTGAACTAAATGAGCTTTTCCTGGTTTAGGGTTTCTTTATGAAAGTTTTGTATATCTCTGAATAGCAATTGCAAGTTCTCAGGAAGCCTAAACAATGAAAGTTCTGAGGAGGATTTTAATGCCCACTCCTGACTCCCACCTCTAATCCTATAATTTTTCTCATATTGAAGGCTAAATTCTTCATGAAATATAAGTATAAACAGTGCTTAAATAATGACTGTGTTCTCCCTAAACATTGTCTTATTTGTTCCTGATGCCTTAGTGTTTTAAAATTAATTGTGTTTTCGTTTGGCTTTTCAGCAACTTACTAAAACCCCCTAGATCTCAAGCATGATTGCAAGTATATTTAAAATGTTAATTTAAGAGCAATTAGCAAACTCTATTCATCAGAAGTGAAGTAGCAGAGGCTGGACAGCCCTCTGTCTGATTTTGCATTCAGTGAACTCTCATGTTGTATGGCAGGTTTCCATCACCTTGACTCGGCTGACGTTTACTTGCATTAGAAGGTAGCAGACTGGCAACATTTTTTTGGTGGAGATGTCATACCCAACCAAGACTGACTTTTTATAGAGGGGTAAGAAAAAAAGGCCTTGGAGATTGGTCACTGAAATTAAATCTTCAGTATGAAATGCATAAGGAGTCTGAGAAAACTCTTGCCGTTTCTGCTGGAATGAGTAATTTCAGAGAAGTCATCCAGCACTCAGGTCCTTTAAATCAATCAATAAAATATTTCTTTATAGAGGAATAATCACATGGAAACAAATATCCCTCCTTGCAAAGCTTCTAAAACCATTGCCAGCCAATGGAAGCACATTGTCTCCTTTCATTAATTTAGTTCTTGCAGACCCCGTTTACATAAAAATCCAGCCACCCAGAGATCAGCTGGAAGGAGCTGGTGCAATGTGAAGGCATTTTTTGAGCCAGAGACATTTTATAAAGAAAAAAAAAAAAATGTGCTTGACATAGACCAAAAATGACAGTGTAAGTGGATCACCTGCCTGAAAGGCTCTCAAGCAGTACGGCTGTCCAGCCCCCATGTCATCCTCTCCTGACCTCTCAAGAATTCCTTTGATCTCCCACAAAGACATCAGCCTCCCGGGCTGTCATCGCCCTGCAGGAGGTGCTGGCCTGCCCAGATACAGGTGCAGTGGCCGTGGCCATCCCCGTGTGCTCCAGAATCTGCTGCTCTCTAAGGCTGAAACACTCGGTGGAACAGCTGCAAGTGCCTGAATGATGGGTTTAATATTTAAAACTTTAAAAGGAGGGGTAGCGACAGCATTTTCATAAGCAGCCTCTTTCCTCTTGTAATGCTGCCCACTAAATTACTAAATTTGGCACTGCTTCCGCTTGTTTTTGAACGTCACAATTTCACCAGGCAATCAATTGCATCTGTACTTTGCTGCAAAGACTTCTCATCTGGAGAGCAAGGCTCCTGTTGTGGTCTTCAGTCTTTATGTAAGTGAGTGCAAAGGCTGAAACCCTTACAGAGGTTTTATATAAAATCCTTGGTTATGAGAGTTATTCACCTCCCTGTTTTCCACACTGACAATACTTCCAGGTTATTGCAACTCTGAGGAGTTCCAGTGACTATGGATGAGGTTTCAAAGCATAATGAAATCACTTGTGAATCTGTTTTATTTCATGTAGCAATGGAGTAGGAGAGCCTGAAAAGCAGTCTCCCTGATGAGCAGGTGGCAGCTTTCAAATGAAGGGTAAAGAATTCTTAAGGACCCTAATTTGATCGCTTGTCATGACCTGGTTCACAGACACCACTGAGCATCAACAGTATTTGAGTGCTGAGGTCCTCCAGGACCCTTTGGAAGTCTCATTCCATACAGGGGGCTTGGGATCCATATGGTACAATCAAAGTCCAGCCAGATGTAGCAGGATTTTGTATGCTACTACCTTGACTCCTTGTATCAATAAAGAGATGTTTTTGTAAAATAGGAACAAACTACAATTCCACTGGAATGTAGTAATTTTCAGCTCGATTGTGCTGATGGCACAGAGCCCAGAGCCTCAAGCAGCTGTGGAAGTGACACCTTCGTGAGCACAGCCTGCAGCTGGCTGGGGAAGGGAGAGCCCCTTGTCCTCACCCCCACTTTGGGCTGAATTGTGCCTCTTGATAAACAAGGAAGGCAGTGCAACTCTGCCCAATCGAGTTAAGTTGTGTAAGATCTGCTTTTTAAATATTTTCCCCCTGGTCTGAAGAGAGTGTTTAAAAACAAAAAACCTGTAAAATCATATTTTAAAAGGTTTTAGGTTGTGTTTTTGACCTTTTTAATTTTACTTTTGACCTTTTACATTTTCTCCTTCTTTATACAGCAAATATGTAATTTATTTTGGGCAGTTAGGACAGGAAACAAATTCAAATCTCTTCCTTCTATAAGGAATTCAAGAGGTGATGTCACAAATCTGCCGATTTGGTAAGGGACATTTAATTTATGCTTTTAAAAAATGTCATTTATATGAAAAAACAGTTTTCATCAAGCCAACCAACCCATAGTATTTTTACACTTTTCAAATAGCTTTTCTGCCTAGTTTTGTCACAAGCAAAAGGAAAGATACTTGAAAATACCTCTAGTCTGGCTCTTGTTTAAGTCCTGCTTACTGCTCAGCACAGCCTTAGAAATTAGCCAGTGGCGAGAAATGTATCAGCCTAGAATGATGCATTCCTTTAGTAAATGGACTGAAAATAAAGTGGGAGTGCAGTGTTTCGGTTGTAATATGTTGATGAGCCTGTCAGAGCAAAGAAAACCCACTCTGACTTCTCTGCCTGTTGGAGCACAGCAGCCAGGGCTGTAACAGAGACATCACAGGACAGGTGCTTTGCAAATTACAGAATTTCAGGAAAGGATCATGCGGCTTTTCTGTATGATCAAGAGGTTGGTTTGTGCAGATTTCAACACCCTACACCCCTATTTGGTCCTTGATCATGTGTCTTTTATGTTAATAAATAATCCTGTAGATTTGAAATGGCTTTTCACATAAGCAATTCATTTCTATGCCTGCCAATTAGCAGAAGTTTAATTTAAGCCTTTTAAAGGTTATTTTATTCAGAAGTGAATTTCACCTTATTACAGATGACCAGTGCTAATCATTGAGGTGATTCACAGGAATGAGGGGTGCAGAATCATCTCCCAAGTGTGCTCTCAAAACCTGTAAGTTTGTTAGTAAGAAGCCCCAGAGCTATAAGCAACACTGGTGGTTCTACAGAATCTGGGAGCTGCATTGCTTCTGCCTTTGTGCTTTGATTTTTTAAAATGTTTTATAGATTTTAAATAAATAAAAAATACTGTGTAAATTCTACGCTACATAGAATATTTAAAATCTTTTTAGAATTGGGCCTTAGGTATCACCTGGAGGTCTGAAAATACCTGCAGTGGTTTACTGCTGCTAATGCTGTAATTACATTTCAGCCTTGACTCACACTTATGCTTTTTTTGTGTTTGTGTTCAGCAGTACAGTTCATTTGAAAAGTGCATAAAATATAAATATCCAAACTTCAAAGATGCTGTAGTAGAGGTAAATTGCCAAATGTTCTGTGATTTTCTCGATAGTTTTATGATAACATAAACCCAGTGTTTCATCAAAGAATTTTTTTTATTTGAGAAGGATTGCACCAACTAGATATAAATTATAAATCATGTTCTGTTTTACATGTGAAATGGGAGCTCTGAAGTGTATCACACTTGAGCAGATGGAGGCTAGGTGTTTTCATGCTTTTCTGAGCCTGTTTTGTTTGTGATGCCATTTTCTCTATAATCTAACCTTAAATTCCTTTGCATAGGGACAAAAAAAAATATCACCACGTAAATGCAATTATTGACAAGTGTTACTACAAACAGGAACAATGAGGAAATCATCACTAACACACTGCACCCCCCCACACCCCAAGCCCGAGTGACATTTGTAACACACAAGCAATAAGCTAATTGAGCAGCTGTTCAGGTTGCCTGACATCAGAGGTTTTATTTAATAAAATAAATTATCAAAACAAGTAAATTACAAAATGCTAAATATATATTTATCCAGGTAGCCAAAGCTGGTTTTGGCTTTATTAATTCTAGGATCATGACTGAGTTTTGGTACAATTTAGAAAACTGGAAGGAGATAACTTTGAATGATATTGTCTAAATTACAGCCTGTTTGTCCATTATTGTTAATAAGCACTATTTTATTGTGTTTACAAATTGCAAATTGAGCTGAGATTTCTCATTCCTTTGATAGCACCTTCACTACTAGGTAGTAATATTAAAATCAAATTACATTTGAACGAAAATATTTCCTGACCCTGCGTGCTTGCAAACTGCTTTTAAGAATGTGTGGGAAAGGCAGCGGAGGAAAGGGATAAGTTTTGCAGAGCAGAGATGAGAAAAGTGTGTTACACAGGCAGAGGTGAAAGCAAAACAACCCAGAAGCACCTTTTAGCCAAGGAAATAACTGGTGTGAGCTCCGTAGACTTAGTTTAAACCAGCTGCAAACCAGAATTTTCTGTCATTGTTATTGACCAGACTTTGAACGCTTTTATCAGCTGCATGTGTTAATAGCTTGTTAATGATTGATGCTGAGGTCTTTTATGGCACCAAATGAAAGTGAGAAATAAGTGCAACATTTCGAGGTGACTTTTGCAGTCACACTCTTTGAGTAGCGCTCTTTGCAGAATTTCAGCTGTGTTTTAAAACATTTATGCTTGCCGAGATTAGATAGGTTACACTGCAACTCAGGATAACACAGAACTACCCGGGCTGGGCTGTGCATTCGCTCCTACATTGAGCAGGAGAAATACAGCAACCCTCTAAATGAAAAGCTAAATTTTAGAAGCTGATGCAGCTCTGTCAGAGTGAATAAAAGGAGGGTAAAATGTATAGGTGACTTGGCATGTGAGGCAAATAAATACCAGACTTGCTGAATACTCTCTGAGGAGAGCACCTCAGCACAATGCATTTCTCATCGGCTGGGTATTCCAGAACTTCCCACAGCTGCTCTCCCTGTCAGCTGCACTAAGCCTTTCTGCTGATTGCAGTTCATTCTGTGTGCTTATTTACCTCACACGTAACCTCACTTCTTCTCTGCCAACTAAACTAAGAATCGACAGAAATATGGAAACACTGAGTACTTGGTTCAGGAAAGCAGAGAAAATGTGTAGGTGTCTGTAAAATTTAATATGCATTTATTTTTCCTCTGTTCACATTATTCCTTTTTACCATTACTGCTTGCCTATCATAAATCCAATTAGTGAGCTTTCTCCATTGCAATAAACTGCTTTTCAGGAAGGAAATTTGTTTTGTGAGCAAAGCCTTTTTCCTAAAACATGACTGTAATTTTCTGGTTTTTCACTGCTTCACAAAGCATTTAAATAAAAGCAAAATAAGCTCTAGCACTGTACTTACTGTAATGTTCCCTCTTTCTGCAAAACATTTTTTCCATTTCCAAGCAATTTTGTTCAAGCAAAAATTTCTTATAAGGATGAAACAAACTGAGATAATAAAAACAAAATAAAAATGTGAAATAGATGCATAGATCCACCATAGAATAAGCAAAAACCTAATTACTGGTGCAGGTGTGTAAGCTGGGAAAGATTTAGGTTGAAGTCCCTGGTCTAAATCAAGGACTTAAACCCAGATTTGTCACACTTTGAACAACTGTTCTAATTGCTACGAATTGTCATGTGCCTTCTAGATTTGACAAAAAAAAATCAGTTGAACACCTAAGAAAACTCTCCTGTGAAGGGCATTGTCAGAACTGCTAGGAAAGTTATATTTCTGCAAATAGATATCTTCTGAAAAAATACTGTAGATTATTTTGTTGAGCTATTTATTTTCCTTTCATTTGACCAAGTAAATTTTGACTCACAACACACCAGAGATTTAAGTGTTTGTGTTGGTTTCTCTGTCTGTTAACTCTCCATGTTCCAAATGGTCCAGAGTTTAAATACAATCAGAAAATATTGTGAACCTTTCAAGCTTTGCAATAGAGCAGCCCTTGCTTCTGGCTGTCATCCTGAATTTGTGTTAATTTTTTCTGTAGTATTGTAATAATGAGTAATTCTAGGAATTGGGAACCCTTCTGTAATATGTAAATGACACTGGTGAATTGTCTTTGGTCACTGTGTCCCTTATTCTCATTATTTATTCATGCTTTTTTTTTCCTCAGAAATAACAAATTAAATCTTAGGAGACTTGGAGGTTCAAAGGGTTGGTCATTAGTGTTTGCTAAGTCCAGTTCAGAGGAGCTTAGAACAGGAAACACCATTAAATTTAACGTTTCAGCATTTTACTGAGCCCAAATTCAGACAGCACTACCACTTTCCTCAAAAGATGTACAAAAGCCTATTGTACATAAAGAAACTGAATTTTATTTCATATCAAGTCATTATAAGCAGTCCATTCTCATTTCAGAGACATTAGTGGGTTTAGGTATTCCTTTATGTAGAATAAAAACCAGCAGAAAACCTTGATGAGTTTTCTGACTGCATCCACAGCCCATGCACGCTTTCCTGACTGGTTCATTGCAGACCAGAGCTCTTACAAAGGCTGCAGGGGAGTGATTTCTATTAGCAAATTAAGAAATGGTGGCTTTGAATATATAGAAGTCATCATGAAAATGCCAACTCTTACTGTAATGCAGCATCAAAGAACAATGGCTTCTTTTTTAAAAGAGGTTTCTGTAAGTGCTGTTAACAAATGCTGACTCTGTAGTAGGAACTACTGTAGAACATGTACTAATAAAAGAGAGGCAGAAGTGGCCAAGAACTTTCTATTTGTTTTCAAAACTGTATCCTTTTTGCACAGTCTTAAAAAACTCTATTAACAACAGTGATGCTTCAGCAATGCTCAGAGAGGCTGACCACAGCCCAGCAAAGCCTGTCCACCTGCCTGCCTGGGCAGATGTTGGAAGAGCCATGTGCAGGACAGTGCCTGCTCTGAAGTCACCCAGGAGCATCCCCACATCACCTCCTGCCTGTCATTTATTCTGCAGTTCAAGCTCCAGGAAATTGAAAAGGCTGGTCACCATTTGGGGTAAGAGCAGACACATAAGTAATCACTGTGGGGGATCCTATGCAAGTTCTGTTGAAAAAATGGAGGCTTCTCATTTGCCACAACATCTTTTACATCACCATATCTTGTTACATTTTGCCAAATTTATAAAATCCATGTTTCATGGGGTAATTTCAGGGTACATACCAATTCTCTTTGCTTGCCATGAGTAGAAAAACATTTATAGGAAATTGTTCTCTTGTATTGGGAAGACAATAAAATGGATAGCAACCAAATGCTTCCTGAGCTTGGGTGTCAGGCAGAGCTGTGTCAGCTGCAGGCAAGGGAATTGGAAATTTGGTCTAGTGCTGCAGGAGCTGTAGACACAGCAGTCAGTGGCCCATGGGCCACCTGGAGAAAGCCTGGCCCCAGCCAAGCCCAGCCACGGCTCCTCACCGAGGGTCGCTGCTCTTTTTGCTCTTCTCTTACCTGGGAAACCCCACTCCAGGAACGTGTGTCGGCATGTGTGAGTACAGAGCAATGGCTCACCTACCTGGCCATGGAAAGCAGAGCTGGCAGCAGGTCAGGAATGGCCAGAGGGTGCAGAGGGAGCCCCTTTCCCTGGGTGAGGTGTGTGCTCCTGCCCGGTGGGTGCGATCTGCTCCGGCCCCAGGGTAGCGCAGACGTTGTGCCACTGTCACACACGGTTTGTCACGGAGATGCACCCTGGGAGTGACCAACACTCTGGAGGAGTATTTGCAGTGAGTCAGCAGGTGCTGGCACGATTAAACAGTGCTGTAGCTAAGGTGAATTGTTTTTTTATACATTTATGATGAGCCGAGAAGTCCAGAGCCATCAGAGAAACAATTTGCTATAGGTAATTTTTAACTACTAATAAAAAAATAAATTGTAGGTTTATTAGGCCATTAAAGTGTTTTCATTTTAAGAATGGGTGAGTTCACTGAGATTGTCTCTGTTTTCCCTGGGTTAACTGAGAGGAAACTGATAGGGGAGCTTTGAAACAAAGATAGAAGGTGTTGCTGATGAGCCAGCCAAATCTCCTTAAAAGCTGAGACAAGTTTTTTCCAGTAGTCCATCTTAACCTTTCAAAATATTCTTATTAATTTGAACTTGATAAAAATTCAGGTTATGGTTTTATTTATTTTGAGGGAGATGTTCTCAGAATTTTGAAAAGTTTAACAAGTATTGAAATGATAACACTGAAAGATTTTTTTGACTTCAACAAAAGAGATGTTTAAAAAACAAACAGCAGGCATCACTGTGTCTAAAGCAGAAAAATATCTTTTTTGTTTTTGCAGGGTAGGACTATTATTAAGTATCTTAAATTTGAGTCATAGGCAAAAAACACCAACCAAAAAAAAGTAAAGGGAGGAAAAAAAAATGTATTTGTCCTCCAAAAAAGCAACAAAGTAAAAGGAAGAGAACATGGCCACACACTCAGCAGTAAAAAAATATTGCTTCAGTGATAGGCTTGCTTGTGAAAATGGTCCATGAATGTTTTCATGGTTGTGAGACACTTTTTTTTACTATAGTCATGCAAGCTGTGTGTTGCCAAGCTCCTGCTGAGCAACAGTGGAGGAATTACTAGAGCTCCATTCACAGTTTCAAAACTGTTTTGCATTAATGGACAGCCTGAACTGGATTTGGGTTAGGTTTCACTCTGAGCTGTAGCTCTCTCTCTCCACCCCCTAAAATAATAATAATAATTACAAAAGTATGAGACAGGACTAGCGTCTCCACCTCCTGTTCATAACCGAGCAAACCAAATATTATTACACACATTATTGAAGGGGTGAGGAAAGTTAGAGGTCAGGAACTGAGCTGGATGAATAGCTGGAGGTCAGATCAATCACAGCCCTGTGTTTCACGGCTGAGGCTTCAGCCCATGGAGACTGGGTTAGTTAAACCCCTTTCTACCCACTGATCGCATATTCTGATTGAAACCACAAATTAAACAGCTAAAAAATATGTAAACTGAAAGATTCTACAGTGTTTAGCAGGCAAATAGCTAAGATATTCCTTTTTGCCTTTTATTAGTGTATGGGGAGGAGTAGAGGGAAGGGAAGAAATGGACCTGAAGGTGGGTGTGTAGTAATTGGAAATGAGGCAGAATTCAGTGCAAAATAATACCAATCTTGTTGTTTTAGCAGTAATCATGTGAAGAAAAGCTAGTAGGGAAAGAGGGGAATTGGCTGACATGAGAAATAAGACCTTTTTTTGAACATTCTCTGAATGTCAATGAATAACAAAGGATCTCAGATTAGACACCCAAAAATTAATGCACATGATACTACTGTGCCCCCTGATCTATAGGATCAGATAGACACTTTTAATTGCAGTTTTGGAGTTAGATCAAAATGCCAGTGGACTGTGAATACAGAATGTTGCTAATGGAGTGGGAAGGGGAGAAGGTGGGATTTAGGACAAACCAACCTGATTTGGTTTGCATCAGACCCTTTGAAGTGGCAGCAGTTTGTAGTTGCTTTGTGTTTTGCATTGCTGCCTTTTCATATCTGAAGATTCAAACAATAGCTCCTGGTTATTATCCCACACATTATTGATTAAAAGCTTTGCCCAAAGACCTTCCATCTCACTTTCCAGCTTAGTGTGATTTACTTTTCTTTTTACTCCCTGTAACATATGATTAATGCTGAGCTAGAGAGTCCCAGTGAGATGAAGCAGAGTGTCAGGTAAGATTTGTCAGCTCGGAAGTATAGATTATTTTATGTTTCTCGAACTTTGTGGGCCCAGGGAACACAGATCTTGATTGTTAAATCCATCCATACTTTCCCTAGGGCTATAATATGCCAAAAACATTAAATAGCCCACTTAATACATAACCTCATTCTGTATGCTTGACTATTTTGTTTTTAATTTTTCTTCCCTTTCCAGGCTGCTCAAATGAGATGGGATCAAAGAAAAAAATTATCCTCACTGGATTTTGTTAAAATATTAATAGGTTAGGGTTGACTGGCTAAATTGAATATCTATGCTGATCTTGCTTGCATGTTTAACTTGTGCTTAGGAAAATATGTTTCCTAGGTGATAACCTTTTATGTACCAGCCTGACTTCATTGAAATGCATAGAGATAAAAATATGTCACACTCCATGGCCATGCTATTCTTGTGTGGCAGTGTGATTATTCAGATGATAATTGACCCCCACCTGTAGACAGCTCAAATTCTGTAGTCAATCATTCCATTTGATGTTAAAATATGTGAAAGTACAATTATATAATTTACATTACAAATCATCCTGAATGCCAGGCATCTCAGAACCACTGACAAACGAAAGGGAAAAAAAGTCAATAAATGAAGTGAATTACACTAGGAAAAGAATTCAACTTTTCTTATTTGCTCCTGCACAACAGCTTTTATGTGGGTGTTGTTGATGGAGCTCAAACAGACACTGCTCAGTACTGAAATCTGACTGCCTTTCAGCCCCTTCCTAAGTTTGGTGATACTTTCTGGATAAGAATGCCTCCTTTCACTGTGGAGATGAGACTCATCACCAGCAGCTGAAGGGAGAAACACATCCATGTCAGCAGGGATTTGTGCCACAAAGGCCAGTGAGCTCTGCTCCAAATACCCCAACTTTTAAACTCTTGTCTCTGTAGACTTTGCTGTGTATTTTAAAGCTGTATAGAACAGTTAAAGAGCATGTGTGTACAGTCACAGATTTGTCATCCACCTGACTAAGGCCTGTTACAAACTCTGTTGTCAGTCCTCAAATAACATGGGCAAAGCAATCCAAAACAACTCAGCCCATTCCTGCATAGGAAATGTGGGCAGTGGTGGGCTTAGATCACATTGCTGGTTCATGTCTAAATGCTGGACACAAAGAATCTAAACTTCACATACATTTCATGGTAGGTTAAGATTTTTTAACTATGTGTGTTTCCTCCCCACGTTATTTTGGATACATCTGCCCCTTTACAGCAATCTCTAACATATGGCTGTAAATGGTATATCAGACATGAAATATTCCTGAAATTTCAAGGCTAGGCATTGTAATCCTCTTTTTAATTATGGTTATTAAAAAAAAATAATAACCTTCTTCTTGGGCAAATTATTCCATGGGTCTTTACTGGAGCATTCCAGTCTGTTGAGCAAGACAGACCCAGCTTGGAAATGTGTAATCAACCTTGTAGCACGAGAAAACTCAGTGTTAAATCAGTTAAGTCCAAAAAGGGAGCATAAGAACCAACATAAAATGTTGCTGCTGGTAAAATAGAATTAAAAGCTTCTCTCCTGGCTCTCCTTGTGCTATTCTAGACACTTCTCAGCTTCATTCTGAGTAGCATAAGAAATACCAAGTGTTAATATTTTCTATTTAGGTTTAATGTGCCATTATTTTGCAGTACTGTACTAAAGACTTTGTCAGCCGTAGATTCTCCCTTATAAATTATAATAATAAATAGACAAGTTAAAAGATAATGTTACCTTCTTTACAGTGTCTGCAGTACAAAAATAAGTGCACTTCATCATCTAGAATTCCAACTAATAGGTTAAGCAGCTATACACTGAAATTACTACAAGGCTTAAGCCTCTATACCTTACAAAAGAAGCAGACAAAATAAAATTTTTAATCCTGGCCTTCACATTCTCGAATTGTTAGTTAAAATTCCTTGGAAAATGATGTAAAATTTCTTTATGACCTACTGTGTACTCTTCTACAAAAATGTGCAGATTATAATAATTTCTTCAGCTACTTCTTTCTATGAAAAGGTGAGACTTTCCATAGAACAAAACCAAATTATATAAAAAATTGATAAAGTACCAGATTCCCAAATACAAATATCCTAATAATGGTTCATCACAAAGCAATTGTGAAAGAAGACAAAAAGAGAAGTTAGGAAATTGTTTCAAACAGCCTGAACATCCCTGAGAGGGGAATAAAAAGACCTTACTCAAAAGGTTCTGGTTTGCCAGGTGGGCTTATTTCTCTGCTCTTTCCCGGCAGTTCTGTGAAACTTCAGCTCCTCTCATCACTCTTAATCTGGGAGCAGAAGTATCATCATCTTATAGTTTGTCCCCCTGATCTGCTGCAAAGAGAAAGACATTCCCATTATTGCTCAATGCAGGCCTGTCAGGGTAACCTCCAGGCAGGGAAAAATGTATTTCTCACTCTATTTCTATCTCTCTCTTTCCCCCACCCCAAGGATGTTTTCATTAGTTCTTTTTAAATATGGACACTACCAGAAGCTTAATTCAGCCCTGCCACGAGTGGCTGCAGTTCTTCTGACCTCAGCAAAATTCCTCAGTCATTATCCCAGGTGTGAATTTGGCCCGTTGTCTTTAATTAAAGCTCCAGTCTGCTCTCAGTAAATTTCTCACCCTTTACAAGCATCAAATTATGTTCTTCAATTAGTTGTATCTTTTCTTCTATCCTTTTAATTTCAGGCCCATCAAAGAGCTGGTTTACTAAATCAATTTCAATGGGAATTTACACATTGTGAATCATAATGGGATGCAAAATTGACTTGGCTAATGAATAGTTAGTGGCTTTGGGGTTAATAGTTTTGGGTTTTAGTCTCAGATACTTTGTATTAAATTTAATTTTGACATTGCTTTAATGAACACAATGTATTACTTCTCATTTTTCCACCCAGGCCCATCTGAGGTGTATTCTCTTTGCCTGCCTCAATTGATTTGCTTTATGAATAAGTGTATGAGATTTCTGTTTAAGAAAAGCACTTCTGCTTGTCCCATTTCTATGTGCTAAATATTTTAGTCTGACGTATAAAGTCTAAATGGAAAAGAGACTGAATGTTATAACAGAGATGAAGTTACTTCAGAGGCTACTGCCTCTTGTTGCTTTGCACAGTGAGTCATGGAACTGCTGTTTGCAGGAATATTTCTAGGAATTCACGGGACTCCTTTGTGAATAAAAATCTGTAGAATAGCAATCCTGGTACCGGGGTACAGTGTTGGTGTAAATAAAACAGGTCACCTTTTGAGGTTCCAGTTTAGGGCTGTCAGTTTTGCCCAGGTGACACCTGAAAGCTCCCAGCAGTAGAAAGCAGCCTCGATGGGCTGTCCATGCAGGCTGCACAGCCCCTGCCTGGCCACAGGGGCTGGATTTTGGCAAGGAGGAGGTGTGTGTAAAAGTTTCTACCTGTGCTCTACTAGTTTTATGATGGAGATGTTATTTTCGAGTTCTGCATTTAAAAAAAATGTGGTTTATGTTTTCTGTATTCAAACATATTGGGAATGTAAACACAAGAGAAATGAGTGACAGTTATTTTAAGTGGCAGCTCTAGCAGGATGATACATGGGTGTAAGATGGCCAGGTGTAGATTTAATCACAAAGCCTCCTTTTGCCTATCTGAGGGATGAAGTTTAGGAACTTCAAGAGCAGTAGGTGAAACAAAGAGTTCAGCTATAGCCCAAATGTAGTAATCCATGAGTTAACTGTCTGACTTTCAGCTCAACAGTGCTACAGACACAGAGACAACTGAGCAGGCTCTCTAAAGAGCCAGGTCATGTCCAGCTGAGCTGGGCATTCATCATAACTGACCTGCTGCCAGTGGTGAGCCACAGCTAATTAAGCCCTGCTAGACCTCACCTCATTTACTGAGGCACTGGGGTGGCTCTGCACCATCAGCTGCTATGTGTTCTTCAGTACCTATTTTTTCCAGTTTTTTCCCATTGCACAACGTATCTCCTGTTTGCACAGATAATGGAGTCTGACCAGATTTTGAAAGCAGGTCCTAAAGTATTTTGTGAAGGCAGCAGTGCCTCTAGAGACCCTGTAGTGGCACATTTTCTAAACAGAAAGTCTCTGGACAGGTGATTGCATTCCTGTGTTTGTCAGTGTGTGCTGTACCTGTGCAGGCTGGCCAGCTGGAGCTGGGCACTGCTGCAGGGAGCACTGGCTCTGTGGCAGCCTTCTGTGAGGGTCCAGGTTGGTGTTTGCAGTCTTTCTGTACCAAATCTTGCCACAAGAAATGCTGCAAACTACAAAAAACTGTTGTCTTATTTGTTGTGCCTAGATCTTTTCCATATTTCTTATTCCCCCATCTCTTTATCTCTTTGTATTTTTTTTTTTTTGAAAAGATTTGTGTCAGATCATTATGGAAGGGAACCTAAAATGTATCAGAGGCTCTGGTGTTTTTGTATACACCAACTTTTTTTCCTATATTCCTGTCTTTTTCTTACAAAAGCAAAGAAAGATGACTGTGTAAAAGGAGGAAAAAAGTTCTTGAGTAGAATTGAAATGTGATAGTACAAAGTTGTCTACCCAGATATTTGAGACAGGAAACACGCCTGGATGATGGGTAGTGCCTGTGATCCTGTCAGGAAAAAGCAACTTAGAAAAAGTTGGTTTTGATAACCTAGGCTGAAGCACAGTTACTTTTGGAGATACTGTGTTATCTTCCTACTGCTCTGTGGCAGTTTCATGGGACATCAGTGTGCTGACAGTCTGTCGAGTCTGTGTTTTTTCTCAATGTTAACTCCCCATTACCAGGTTTCTCTTCCTAGGGCCAGATCCAATACCCACTGAAGTCCATGGAAAAAATACCAGGATCCTATACCCTGCTCTGCTATATGAGCCAAAGCATGACTTTGAAAGTCCACTACATCTGGTTCATTAGATGCTGAAATGAGTTTTGCCAGAAAATAATTACTCCCTCCTATGGGCAGTGCATTACAGTTCTATGAGAGGCAGTCAGTGAACTCACCCCAACCTCCTCATTCTGTGCATTCAGTCACTAAGGGCTGGATTTCTTCCTAATATACATCAGCACTGTTGCTATACTTACCCTGCCACAAAATGTCCTGAGATGTGTTTGGTGTGGGTTGTTTTTTTTGTTTGTTTTTTTTTTTTTTAATATTAATGACCAAATACAAGAAAGAACCTTTTAACACGAGTCCTAGTGTAAGTAAGTAGGCAGTATGGGAGGAAAAAGTATAACCTGGAGCTATAGCTCTGCAGTGAATAGGATTCTAGTATTTTAAAGTTCTGTGCAATTTACTAAAGCCAGTAGATCTGCACTATTTGTGCAGCTCATATTCAGTAATTGTCTTACTGACTCAGCTGCTTATTTTTGAGCCATTGTACTTAGGATGAACAGTGGTGCTGTATTACCAGTATTACACATCAGGCATTAAAGACAATTAATGGGTTTTAACTTCCCAAATTACTTAAGAGCCTTCAGAAGAAATCTGGAGAACAGATTTCATTTATTGGAATGAAAATGTCACAGGTTTGTGCTTTGGTAAATAACCTGCTCACAGAGATGTCTTACTTATCACTGTGGTATGCTTATTCATTAAGGGCTAATTGCAGAGGTCTCTAAATGAAACACTGCAAACCACATTCCACTCCAGTGCCAGTTTGTTTAAAGTCTGCAAAGCTTTATTATTAGCACAATTTAATTATGAAAATGGCAACCATGGAGAATTCTGAACACATTCTTTCCCTTGATCATTAGTTACAGGGCAAAAATGAAACACTTCCAACAATGAAGGGTTCATATTTCAAGCTTATACAGTAGCTGCTAAAAGGCTATACTCAGAAAATCAATTTTATTAAAGTCCTTCAAGCACTAAAGGGACTTCCATGCAACTAAGCAATTTTAAAAACATGTCCACAAGCAGTGACTTTTTGATTCATGTTTTTAACAGGGTTATATTTTCACTGTTTTCAATATTGTCCCCCAAAGCAGGGTCAGAAATGGTTTGAGGGAGGAGAGAAGGTGAGCAGAACATGTTCTGACATAGCTCTGACTTGCATCCTTTACCTTAAGGTACTTAAAAGAGGACTATGAACTGGATCTGAGGAGCCTGTCATGCTCTTAGCAAAACAGACTAAAAGTCAATGGTGTTTTCACCTTTTTCAGTTTTCTTTTGCAGCCCAGGAAATTAAGTTTGGGGGACTACTGAGAAACTATAGATTATATATTTTTTTTTAAAATGAAGCGGTGATTTGAGCTAAAAATAACAGGAAGCTATTTTCCTAGAAAAAAAAGGGAATGACGTGTGGTAAAAGCACGAAAAGAGTCCATGCATTGCTCTGCTCCTAAAGAGTAGAAAGGGAGTTGAGAGCCATGTCTGTATTTCAGGGCCTAAACTCACTGGAACAACAGAAAATTGAGTGTAAGTCCACCAATGTCACTGAGTTGTACAGTAAATTATTGTCTTGATCCAATGTCCTTTGATTTCTGTGAATCCTAACTCCCCAAAGCAGTGGAAAACCCTAGATAAGGGTAAGAGTGTGAAAGTCTTACAGAATATCCCGAAATTTTAGAGGATAGAAAAATCCTAGTCTTTCTATATATGTCTACATGTATATCTTGATTAAAGCTTTTAAGAAAATATAGGCATTCACATGGTGATGCACAATGTTTGGCCTAATGATTTTCCCATTTAACAGAGTTGGGAACCTTGCTTCAGTTTAGTGGAGACTGAAGCAAACTTGCAGCAAGTTAGAAAGTTAAAAAGTGCATCCAGTATGCCAAATATTCCACACTGCAGCCACTGAGGTCAGTCCAACATATTTTATCAATTGTAATGTGTGAATTAATCCAAATTCTCCGTGTACTTCAGATTTAGCAGCAATGGTTCAGTGAAGACTTTGCATTCATTTTTTAAAATTATTTTTATAAGATGGGATTTTTAGACCTTAAGTCTCTGATGACAGCACTAAACATCCATCATTAGGTTTGAGTGATTATGCCAGGCTGTTCCAGTTCTGCCTGTGAAAGACTGTTTCTTTCTGGGAGCCATAAGGAATTAACTGATGAGGGGAAAAAAAACCCTCTTTTTTGTAAACTTAAAATGCATAAATCAACTTTTTGATCCTAATGTTGGTTGTGGTAATTTTAAATCTCATGAGACAGTGTCTGCTCCTACAGATTTTGAAAATCCTGCAGCAGCAGCTCTGCTCAGGCCCCAGCTTTCCTTGGAGCTCGGCTGCCCCAGCTCGCTGCAGCCCCAGGGGTGATTCCCGTCTCCTCCTCATCTCTTTTACCTGCCAGTGGAAAACACCCAAATGCTGCAGTCAGGGACAAACCTTCAAGGGCTCAGACTGAAGCAGCCCAGCAGTGTCAGGTCTCTGCACAGCCCCATTTCAGCCCTGCTGGGGGAGGCAGGCTGAGAAGGGAAGGCAGTTCTGAGCTTCTCCTTGCACCATCGGTTGCTTGGCACAACCTCAGTACCAGAACCCCGCCTCCAGTGGAAATGGAGGAAGATGATGTAAATATTAGAGAAAAGCAGACAGGTGTCACAGCCTATGTTGGAAAAGGGCAGTTTGAAGTGTGAGTTGCTGCTGCTGGCTGAAAACAGGGTTTGTCTGGCTCAGCACAGTTTAAAGAATTGTGCAGTTCTGGTTCACAGTGAAAAACCCTTGGGTTTAAAAAAAGTGAAATCGGTTATGGGGGGAAATAATTTTTTGACCTATGAATATATCACATTAAAACAAATGTTTCATTTCAGTGTAAAGGTCTGTAATCTTTTATAGAAAACACTTGATAAGAAAAGTAAAAAAAAAAAAAGGAAGTCTTCACAAAATGGTTGTTTTTGACTTGTTAGACTAGAGAAGGATCATTACCAAAATAACATATATTCATGAAAGGCTTTGATGTTCCAAAGGAGCACTCCCTCCAGCCACATCTGCAAAATCAAATGGAAAAATATCTTCCAGCTACACCAAGTTCTCCATTTTACTCAAGTAAAAATAGTGTAGCCTACTGAGGAGGGTAAGGAGAAAAGCCAGGGTTTGTTCCCTCCTGCAAAAAAGGACCCTGTGAGATGTCACTTGAGAGTTTAATTGAATGCAGCATTTCAGGACACACAAATCTCTGGCCACATCTTTGCTTCCCCTTCACTCACTCCACCTTTGCCTCTATCTTCATCTGTGCTTTTTCCCTCAGTTAATTTATGTAAGCTTAGCTTGGCTTTTGCTACATTCTGTTTTCTGTTGTTGACATTATTGACCATTTTGGGTGGTGACAAACAACTGAACAATATCAATAACAATTTATTAGGTACTCTAATTAATGAATTTAGCCTGTGATCCAGCTGCAATCACAACTCTGTTCAGTGTAAGTCTGCAGACTGAGGAGCTCTCACAAATTCAGGTGTTGTGTTCAGACTAAGCAGCCTATGAATTCTTGTATTTCAAAAGACCAAGGAACACAAAAACCTCAGAAATTATAAGAGTTTTGTTGATGCCATAGGAGTTGCAAATATTTAAATTTGGAGCAAACATTTCAAACAATCAAGTTTTCTAAAATTTATTAAAATCTGTAAAAGCACCTTTGTCATATTTGACTGCTACATACTTTTTATTTCAGTCAAGAAACAAGTAGCTGAACTGATAGGAATATTAAAATGTTGCATTTAAAATAAAATCTTGTAACTGAGCAATAAGTTTCATATGAAATGGGCAAAAAAACAATATCCTGATGAGCTGCAATAAACTTTAACATCTGGAGCTGGGGCAACTCAGAGCTGCAAGGGGCCATCCCCATCAGCCATGCCCAAGTGCTCCTGCATGCTCATCCTGCCTTCACCTGCCCCAGGTAAGGCTTTGCAGACCTGTTAAAAATCTTTATTTCTACCCAAGTGCATTCTCAGAGATGCTTGTGCTCCTTGGGCCTCTGGCATCATGGTGGGGATAAAGCCCCCTGGGACATCGGGAGAGGGAAAGTGAGGACAGCCCAGCCCCTTTCAGGGCTGGCATGGCAGAGCTTTTTGTTGAGCTGCTGACTGGGGGCATCTCAATGATTGATGCTAGAGGTGATCCTGTGCCTGTTTCCATAGGGGTTTGGTGCACAAATAAAGTGCTCCCAGTTTCTTATGAGGTGCTCTGGTCCTCCTTGGAGGGTTCTTGAGTGTGGGCTCTGGTCAGGGCCTCTAATCAAAGCTGCATGATTGCTGTTTGTTGTAAAAACTAAGGAAGAAATAGGGACAGCTCCTTAGTTTCTTTGTTTATTTTCACCTTCCTTGCACCCAGATGCCTGTGAGGGAATCCCAAGTTTAGGGCAGAGCAGCCCTGTCCTTCAGCACTGCACTGCTCCTTTTCTGGAAGGGCTGCTGCAAGAGCAGAGAATTATTGGTACCATGGCAGGTGGGAAGGCAGAGAAGGACCCTCCTGACAGTTCTGTGTAGGTCAGAGGCTCTTCACACACGTGTGTGTGACTGGACATGGAGACACATGTTCTGGTTAAGGGGAAATGTAGAAGAGGGTCAATTTGTACTTTTTCATTCTCAGGAGCAGCACCTCAATTTCTGGGTCCTATTACATATTTCATCACATTCTCACTGAACACATTTTTCATCTTCTGTGTTGCTATTTCATTGTCTAAGTGGAAAGGAAATTCAATAAGGTTTGATTATTTTTTTCTTAGATTTTATTCTTATCTGAACTTTCAAACCCATGATACTCAAGTGGATTAGAAAATCACTGAAATGAGTTCACCTGGTGACTGGCTGCATGCATTCTACACAGATGAAAGCCTGACCCTGCAAACTCACTCCTGTCAGGAGTCCTTGATCTCATAGTAGTCCTTAGGACTGCCTGGATTAGAAAAGAATTGCAGGATTAAGTCTTAGCAATTCATTTGAAATATAAGACATTTGTTGCTTAATCTTGCAAAACAAGGCTCTCAAGTTTTCTTTTTCTCTGAAACTATATAAATATTCATTGAATTATGAAACTCAATGGACTCTTTCAGGATATTGCTTTAGCCATGTGCAATGGAGGCAGCTGCAATAAAAACTTGCGTATTTTGTCCCTTCCCAGCAATATACTAAAGGAATTTATTTGCTAAGTAATGAGTATATGATCCAAATATTTTTTAAATGCCCAGAGCTACCTCTGGAAAATGAAATAACAAATTCAGCTGTAGGGATCTCTGCTGCCTTTCCAAAGAAGTTTGAGGATGTGGTTTGGGTGGCCTTGCTACCTGAACACAAGGAGTTGGGAGCAGTGGGACCCTTCCCCTCTGATGGCATTGCTGCAGGGAGCACAGAGCAGACTGTGCTGGGAGCTGCTGTGGAACCCCCACACTCTGTGTGTGCAGAGCTGCTGCTCTTGTGCAGGCAATTACTGAGGGATCTGACTCTAAACCCAGGGATCTCAGCCAGCTCCTGCCTGCTCCCAGCGCAGTAATTCAATCCCAAACCACTGCTCCACTGCCCCCTTCTCAGAGCAACAGTAAGGGAAGTGTTTTCTGCTGGCTTGGTGGCAGGGCCAGGGAGAGCCGTGTGTGCCTGCTGAGACCATTTGTCACTGCTGCTAATTTCTGTCTTTAAAGAGCCAGCCTTTCTCTGCCACGGTGCTTGTACAGAGTGGCTTTTGGGCTCCTTTTCCCGACAGCTGTTACTGTTTGGTTATACTTGTGAAGTGCCCTGTGTGCTGTTGTTATTTGTTGTTATTGCTGTACTTGCAGGCAGAAATGCAGAACTGGAAAGGAGGCACTGATCTGTCCCTGAAAGCAGCACAGTTTTGGACTGTCGTGCACTCGGGGAAATGCCTTGTGTACAGAATATAGTAAACTAATTTTTTTAAAAGGCTAAATTACCAAGATATTGATTTGAGAGCTGTGGGCCTCTCTCATATGTAAACATTTAGAAAACAACATTTCTTCCCTTTTGTTTTCTGTGTAATATGAGGAATTTGAGGGTAGTCATTGTAAGAGCTTGACTTAAATTGATAAAAACCAAGTGCTTTACAGCCTGACACTTCATCCTTCATTCATGTCACTGCTCTACTTCTGTTTCCCAGATCAGTCAGAGTTAAATTCAGACTGTCAGCTATAACTTTGAACTTCCTGGCTTTTCTTACACGAGTACATGTCTCTTTTTTCTTGTTTATATTGATCTTACGATCTGACCTGTGAAGGAGTGTGATTGGGAGGTTACAGAGGCGAATTGTCACGCTGCCATGATGGGATGCAGCAAGTAGAGGGAGCTGCAGAATAAAGCACCTGCTCTGCTTTAGCTCAAGCTCCTCCATGGGCTCGGACTCCTCTGAGCTCTGCACTCCTCCTGTGCTGCTGGCCCCAAGCTTAGCCCTGCCCTGCTTAATACATTAAACTGGAGAAATCTTCATTATAAACAGCAGGCAAAGTACTCCTGAGACTGTAGAGGCTGAGCAGGCTTGAGACAAGGATTGTAGGGCACAGAGCTGGTCAGAGTATACAAGTCAGAAGACACATGGCAGGAGAAATTAATGATAAAAGTGAATTAATGATAAAAGCTGCTCAGCGCTAATTGATTTGAGAAAAATAATCAGTATATGCCAGGTACCCAGCAAGATGTGTAGGCAGAAATTGCTCTTGGTTATTTAACTTTCCAATACTGCCATCAAAGTAGTGTAAATATACATACATACATACATACATACATACATACATATATATATATATATATATATGGCTGGTTTTGGCCTTCCCTACCCAAAAACAAACCTGGGGGGTTTCACGCACTGTGTGTGGGGTTTTCTTGAAACCATGGCTGCTGCCAGGGTTTGAACTGCTTGTTAGGGCTGAGCTGTTGAGCCTTTTGGGTTAATTCAAAAAAAGCTTAATACATTCACTATTAGTCTAAATGTAGATTAATAAATAAAATAGTATTCATGAAGGCAATAATTCTTTTTAATTTACACTGGTAAATTGTTTTCAAACAGCAGATTGTAAATGTTTTCTCCTGCTAATTTGAGATGGTTTCAATAAACACATTAGGTTTATGCTGCAGTGTTCTGCTGGATCCTAGCCTGGTCTCATTTTCCACACAGAGATTATTTTGAAAATACTCAGAACTACAGGTTCAGAGTTCACTGACATCAATAAGGTTTATCCAGTGCCAGAGAAATCAAAATAACGCTCCATAAGTCTAGCAGTAAAACAAACAAAACAAGAGGCTTCTGCTTATAAAATTCGGGGGTTTTTTGTTATGAAAAGTATGTAAAATGTGCCAAGAGAGCAGAGCTGGAGTGAGGCAGGGTATTTACCCAGCACAGCCAGAGGCTGAGCTACCACAAACATGATGACAGCAGAGGCTGTTTTGCCTGCATGGTTTTAAGTCTGTGTGGGTTTCAGCACCCTTTATAATAACTTAAGCTTACTAACAAGAGAAATTAATTTAAGCAAAACCATCAGATAATTTTAATTTTTTTTTTTGATCACCCACTGTCAACCAAAAATTGATGAGAATAATAAAAATGATATATCTATATATTGGGACATTTGTTACTGTGGAGAAAAATTATTTTAGGTTATTCTGGCTAGCAAAGTGGCTGTGAATATTTCCCTGTGTATAGTTAGTGGCTGCACTTAATCAAAACTAATATCTTCAATATCTGTAGTTCTAACATCATATTGTTCTCATCACCTAGATTAGTAGATTTTTTCATAAAATCTTCAAATTTTCATTTCACAAGTTCAGAGTTCATTCTGAATGAGTGTTGTTTAATACCCGCCTAAGATTTCCCTTTTCTGTGAAATGTTCTTCCCAGCACACTGATTTATTGCTGTAGTTGTAGAAAGCACATAAATACCACCAAAGTGAATTAGATATTTTCTGAAGCAAATATTAATGAAAGAAGTCATCCATTTTCAGCAGCTGTGCATATATCGTGGAAAGGTTCCTAAGACTGAGTTGATTTTAGGTATACACTGGATATTAGCTGAATATTTGATTACATCTAATGAAACCCATGTAGTTTCTGTAATACTAGCTGGAATGTACTTGATAGTTCTATTCTCCAAGAGGAGACTGATGTTTGAGCACCTCTGCACTGGCCATCAACTGGCCAGAAACTTTATATTTAAGAAGGGTCTGAGAAATGCTGCTCACAGGAGCAGCACGGGCTGTGGGTGTTCTGAGGGCATTGTAGGCAGGAGATGAACTCCCTGCTCTCTCAGTGGCCTTTGCTGGCCTGAAACCCACACCCATGTCTTTGCCTTAAGCTGACAAATGCTTTTTCTAGAGGCATGATGACCTTTTTTTTTTTTTTTAAGGCTGCTATTGGCGTTATTCAACGAAGACATTTCAGAGATCAGTGAAATAAATTTCAAAGTGAGTGAAGGGCTCTTCTGATCCAGTCTTGTTTCCTAATCTGCAAGCCTGCAGAGAATACAGTGTACTACTGAGATTATGCTGAAGTCTTGGACAGAGGTTTTAGTGTTAGTAAACAGGAGAAGCTCCACTTGCATTTCTCCTGATTTACATTGTGTAACTGAGCTCAGTATCTTTTTCAGAGATTAGTTTTGCCTTGAAAGTACTTTCTCTACCAAAGCATAGCATGTAACCTGCTGTCTTTTCCCTCTCAGTTCCTGCAGGAGATGGCACCTTTCTGTGCCGTTGTAACAGCTCCATTGCTGTGTTTGGATTTTCTTGGAATTACTTGGCATTAGCTGTGATCATCTCCCTTTCCATTCTCTGTGTAGCAGAGCTCGAGGGCACAAAGGCCCTGGTTCCAGGAGCTGAGGAGGGCTGGACACACAGCCTTGAGCTCTGTCACGCAGAGCAGCCGTGTGCCCCTGCCCTGCTTCAGCCTCAGACCCTCACCAGGCCCCCCAGCACCGGCCTGCAGCCTGTACCTCCCCTCGGAAACTGCTGCTCAAAGCTGCTTTGCTTTCTTCATCCCTTTGTCAGCGACTTAGGTTGGTTTGTTTTCAGACCATGGCACCTCTACTAATTGTATGGGGCTGCAAATGAGGACTGAATTTGCACAGCAGAGAGAGCAGGAGGAGTTCTGCCTTTACTTCCGTTCCTGGCATATTTTCCCACCTCAGTTCCTGACAGCAACATGGAAGAAATTTGTGCACTGGTGACTTGCCCAGAAGCAAAAAGTCTTATTTTTTCACTAATGCTTTATTTGAATTTAAGGGATTGGTTATGTTCTGCAATGGCATAAATGCCACATCAATAGTGTTCATTGAGAAAGATTATTATTGAGTGGATCAGATAAATATGGCCTACAAATGTGCTGATTTACTCCAGCTTGTAAAACAAAACAGTTTACGTATACAATTTAAACATTCTTTCTCCCTTTTTCCCCCCTAACCACATCCCTTGTGTGCATAATTGAGATTTCCTTACCACCCAGAAGACAGCAAGGAAACTCCTCGGGGTTTGGGCTGGCTCTAAGCGGGTGCAGCTGGGAGCGTGGCCGGATGCTGCACACCTCCAGCAACACTAGGGAGCAGGCTGACACTGCTGTACTGCTGCCTCACCCTGCAATCTGCTGGAAATGTAATAATTGCTCTTTTATTCTTTAATAAACACACGCCACATCATACAGAGAAACAAGGTGAGAGAACGAGAGAGAGGATATTGCATTCTTCCACAAAGGGTGGCTCAGTTTTATTTTGTACGCTTTTTTTTTTTGAACCAGCAGAATAGTCCTGCTATTCTAAATTACTCTTCCAGCTTTCCTCTTGTTCCCCTCCTTTTAGTTAAATTAATGTATTGATTAGAGCCCATTAGTGTGTAATCAATTGTTAATTTGACTCATCTTACAAATCATGTTTATCTTTATCAATAAAAAAATACATATATTTCACATCTCACTCCTGCAATAAACTGACAAAAAGCTGGGTGTCCAGAATTCAGGCTGGAACTCCAGCTGCAAATGTAAAAGTACATACTGGGATAACTTACATGGTATTAAAAATATATATATAATTTGTAAGAAAATAGGTAAGGAAGCAATGGCAGAAATAGGATGAGTAGACGAGTAGGGGAAATGTGTGACTTATTCATTTGGGGTTCTTTTACTTGTTTTTTTTTCTGAACAGACAGGATTGGACATTGTGACAAATGTGACTGAAATATGGAGAGCTTTGTGTGCTGGTGGTCTGTCTCTGATCACTGGAGACACGAAGCAACCTGTGTACCTCACAGTCTGTGCTGGTGTCCTTAGGATGCTGCCTCCTTCTGCACTGGCCACTCTGCAAACTTCCCCATTGTCTGTAGGTTTTCTTTCTGATGTAGCAAAAATTGGAATATTTTAAATACTGAAAGCATTTTTTAATTTTGAGGCCAGAAGGCACACGATACTTCTCAAGGCTAGCAATAATGATTCAGGCAATAATGATTGTGCTTTATAGGGGCAGGATCCATGTAGATACCAACTAATCCCCTCCACTGAGGCAAGTATAGCCAGCATTATTATCCCTGTGTTACGAATAAGGAATTGAGATGAATAGTTAGCAGAAGGGCATATATTTATATCAAAGTTAGGAAAAAAAGTTTAAACCAGTAAACCTTTGCATATAGTGGGTAGTTACAATTAAAAATTAAGTCTTGTTATTTGCATTTTTTTAAAAATTGTGTTTTGGAGACTAGAGCCAGATTTGGTTGTGGGTTTTTTGGGTTTTTTTTTCCCCATTGGTATTTATAGTAAATACTGTGTAAGATAACTGAAAATGCTGAAGGTGGCTGAAGGAAAAGAAAGAAAGGCTTTTAGTGAAATGTGATGAACTGTTTCAAGCAAAAAATTTCCTTTTCCCAAAAGTCTGAAGTATTCTTGAAACAAGGAATTTTGAAATAGCATTTTCACTTCTGAATCTTACATGTTCAATGAAAATGTTTTAAAAGGGATATAAAGCCAGAAAGAGTGAATGTGTAGGGTCAGCTTATTCAAACACAAACTCTTTTCAATTTTTTCCCTTTTAATATTTTTCACTCCAGACAGGAGAACCCCCTCCGACTGTACAAAAATTGAATCTTCTCACAATTCTTCTATAGGTGGCTTTATTTTTCTCCAAGTACATTTAAGCTGTGATCATCTTGTGCTGGATAGATACAAGCCATATGTTTCTCCTTTTAGGAAATATGACTCTTACAACAGCTAAAAAGTAAAGGCCAGGAAGATTTGCAGAACCATTCCGTTTATTAGTCCATAATCCACATTGGAACAGACGTTAGTGCACTGCAGATAGGCTGTGCCTGTGTGGACACAGTCAGATTAGTCTCTAGCAAGCCTGCAGGGCTGAAATTTCTCACCAAGTGTGATCACTGGGGAAGTTAGAACATGAAGGGCCAAACAAAACTGAAAAAATTGGGTTTTTCAGTTCAGCCCTGTAAAATTTCTGTAATGCAATCTGCAAAGCAGCACGCTCTTCAGACCTAGTCCAAAATGGAGATGTTGGATCACATATAGTGCTGTCCAAGGAAATTTTGTGGGAATGGTGGAAGTTTTACATAAGAATAGTGCACAACTGGGTGAATTTTCTGTAGCTCAGGCTAAGTTTTGCCCAGCATGTTTTAGTGGAAGGAACTGAGTCTAACTTTGTGGTGTGAGTTTTGTTGATCAGGAGGAGAGAGCTGCTGGGTCTCTCATCCATAAGCTGTTTTCCCTGTTGGAGGAAATCCCTCTCTGGGTGCTGCCCTGACTCCCTAAAGCACCACTGCACAGCAGTGCCTGTGCAGCTGCCAGAGCAGCTCTGGGATTCTCCATCAGGAGCTGAATCCTTTTGTCAAGTGAAAAGCTCACCAAGTGGGGCAATGCAAGAGTCCCCTCTGTGGTTTGTAGAATGTGCTGGGATATCTGTGTGGTTACATCTAATCTGATAGAGCCAGGCTGCAGAGCTGGATCCAGCTCCAAGAGGTTCTCTCAGGTTCCTTATGACCAAGTCATTAATTAGCACTTGCAGAGCATTGAAATACCATGACACTGTGCTGCTGCTAATGAAAATAAACCTGGACTTGTGTTCCTTGGTCTGTTGACATTTGCAGTTGTCACGTCTGAGCCAGACTGGGAGCTGCTGCTTGTGTGTAGGTGAAGCTGCAGTGCATCAGACACAGAGCACAGCAGGACCTCGGAGCACAGCCTGAGCCTGCAGCCTGTGCAGAAATCAGTGGGGCACTGCCTGGTGCTGCCCATCCCTGATGGGCCCTGCCAAAGGGCTTTGCTGACCTGGCAGCTGCAGCTGTGCTGGGCTGCTGCTCTTCTGTCCTTGGAGGCCACCTCAGGACCTGCCCTGCCATGATTACAAAGTTGAGGATAATTTAGCTAGAATATTATTTAGAAAACTGATGATGAGAAGAAAATGGCAGCAATGCTGCTGTGATCAGTCTTTGAGTTTAAACTGGTTTTGGAGCACCAGGATTTTGGCCAGTTGCTTGAAATATTCGGTGTTTCTGTCACATGGTGGGGAGGGAGCCATCCTCCACATGCCTGAAGGTGTTTCTAGCCATCTTCTTCTGTATGGGACTTGCAGAAGAGGAAAACTGAATTGTTGCTTCTCATCTTCTTGTATTTTAATAATTTTTTTCTAAATATAAACAGATAAATATATAATACCAAAATGCTGTAATAAGGTGAAATGTGGGAGGAGGTGAGGAACAAGGTTTCACGAGCTAAAAGAAGTACAAAAATATTTGTACTGTATTTTAGTCTATTTTATTTCCTCTTGACTTGTTTGTCTTGTGGTGTTAGCAGGATAGGCCCTACCAGTTTTGCTGGCGTGTATTTGTAACCCAGGAATGTTTTTTGGCAGATGTAAAATTAGAAACAAATTTCATGTGTTCTGCAGTGCCCTCCAGTGCTATAAAGGACAGGAACAGAATATGTGGCTTTGTCAGGATGACTCCAGGAAACCACAAAGAAACAGAGATTAGAAACAAAATTGGGGAAATAAATAAATAAAAAAGGAAATAACTCCCCCAGCAGATGTTGCACAGCTTGGGAGGGGAGTGCAGGGCAAAGCCCCTGCCGTGAAGGGGAGCAAACAATGGAGCCCTTGGTGTGACGGGAAATGAGGACGCGTGATTTGGGGGTGTTTCAAATAAGTGCTTCCAGGATTTTGAGGTCAGATGATGCTCTAAAATTTACCTGTCTCTTTTCACATGTGAATAAATAAATGCCGCTCCCCTCCCCCTGACAGGATGGGAATGCTGAATGCTCAGCCCATCAAATTAAACACAGGCAGGTTTTCATTTCCAAGCCTGCGTGTTTGGAGATGATGGATGGTGAGATATATGTCTCTATAATGAAGGTTTCATTATGATTTTTTTTAAATGTGCAACATGGCTCTTCATTTCCAAACAAGTGCCATCCTCTTTCTTGTAGCTCTTTGGTCGGATATGTGTGATATTGCCAAAGGAAATGATCAAATAACCACTGAATATATTGATTTAATATAAAGTTATATTTGTTTCATTTTTACTGCAAATCTTCAGAAAACCAGAATGAAATAATAAACTACATAAATAAAAATAGGGAAGAGTAGTGTCAGGGTGATTAGAGATAAATCATCAGTGGGATAATTTGCTTGCAACTATTCAAGAAAATATAACTGGCTTGTATCTGTCTTATTTGTGCCTTGTTGTCCACTGCCTGCAAACAGGCAGGTGATCAAATTGTCCCAACTTGAGCACTTACAGACAGTTTGAGTAAAGAATGTTTAGAAGCCACTCATAATTAAGCAAACAAAGAAACCAAAACACACCTACAAAAAACAAAAAATACCTTGAGGTCTTTCTTCCCTGCATAACAGTGAGTTTCCCAATTGCAATTAAAATACCATGGAGTGTATCCAAATGATGAGGGTTGATGAGCAGCAACACTTGGTATGCCAAACATATATACATACATACATACATACATACATATACATACATACATACATATATATATATATATATATATATACATATATATATATACATATATATATATATATATATATACATTTCAGGTAACATAATCTCCATTTTTAATGTTGGCTAAATCTAGGAAATGTTTGAGTTGATGGGGAGTCACAGAAAGTCTATCATCAAGGGTCTTAAGCAAAAATGTTCAGCCAGGAGAGCTGGTCCATCTGTATAACTGGTCCTTTGCGGAAAAGGTTAATTTTTATTTGAGGGAAGCAAGGCACTGTGGAAATACCTGCAGTCTAAAAGGTGGGCTAATGCCCCATCCCCTGTGAGGGGATGCTGAGGGGGCAGTGCAGTGTTTGGTGTCATCCGGGGCAGGGGCACTGACACAGCTAAAAATGTGTGAATATGGAGCCTCTGGAAAATCATCCAGTGATTTTCCTGCAATTACCAATTTGATTTCATGTTAACTGCTTTTCACCTTTTCTTCTCTCAACACATTCCCAAGGGATTTTTTTTTTTTTTTCGCGTTGTAAGTGTGTGTGCAGTATTGAAATATCCACATCTCCTTAAACCTCTCTCTCTGTCACTATAAATGTTGCCCTCTGAATGCAAGAAGGTCTTTGGTGACCTTCTTTGCATGGCATCAAAATGTGAAAGTTCAAATGGCATTTTGTGATTTTTCTGGTAATACTGTGCACAGTGCCCTTACCCTGGAGCTGGAGGAGTTCTAAGAAGGAGGGGAGTTCTAGGAAAAACCTGGTGGCACTACTTCCCTCTGCCCCTGCAGCGCTGCCCCCCATTAAAAATGCATTATGCACTGACACTCAGAGGATATATTAAAACCATCCAGACAGTTTTAGGTTCCACATTTGAGTGTTGAATGCAGCTGGTGGAGAGCTGGGCTTTCACTGGGGCTGGGCGTGCTTATGAACACGTGTTGAGATCCATGCAACCCTGTCCTAGTGCCCACAGCCACAGTCACTAATCATTTTTCCTTTTGCTCTTCAGTGGAGTGTCAGTTCTACCTATCTGAAGCAGATCCTGTGCTTTAATGTGGACTTTCCCTCTTTACCCACCAGTGGATGCAGTGATGGATTTTTGTCTCAGCAAGAGTTCTCTGTGCTGTTTCCTGCACAGGCCAGTGAAGGAACTGGCTCCTCTGAAGCAGTCTGGCAGGAGCCCCTGTCTGACCTGCACAAACCCTCTAAGGACCCAGCCCACTCCTTGCTTAAGCACTAAATTGACAGAATACATTTAAATATATAATCTGATTTTGTCTCCAGATTTTATTGGTTTTCTCTGGGAGATTTTCTCCACTGGACACTTTCTTACCCTAGAAGGAAAGGATCCCAACATTTGATACTAATCTTAAAGAAATTTGATTTTTGGCTTTCTTTGAAAGTTGATTAAATGCAGCTTGGCATCCCACTCCTTTTTCAAGAAGGAATAAACTGCACTGCTGTCACTAGGACAATGTATCTCAGACCTTCTTCCACTGCTCTGGCATACCTAAACTCATACTCTACCTGAGGTGTGCAAGAACTAGTGGGGAAAAAAAAGTCTAATATTAATTAGAAGTCTATAGAATTATAGTCTTGATAATATGTATATGTAAATGTATAGTACAATAATAATTAAGCAGTAATAATTATAAGCTTCCAAAAGAGATCTGGGTTAATCAGTACAGGATGGGAGGGAATTCAGAGAATTGGGGAATATAATTAGCAGACAAGACCTTTGGCTGACCATTTGCCTATCCCTTCCAGCAGCATCCCTCACCAGGCCATTCACTCACACTGGTTATGTGAAGAAGTTTATATGAAGAAGTTCTTTTACCATGTGGCAATAAAGAGCTCTAAATCCATTATGCAGATAGAGTTGGATCATAGAAATATTATTTAAGAGAGTGAGAACAAGAGAAAATATAATTTGGGAGCTTAGGGTTTCAAAATCAACCCAAAAAAACTCACCAAAAAGACAAAAAGAACCTTGCATAAAGTTTGGAGTCCTGACAAAATAGGTAACACAAAATAATCTAGAGTGGACTATCATAAAGACACTACTATGTCATTTTAGGGAATGCATATTTTGTGTTCTCTGAAATGTATATTCTGTACATAGGTTCTGATAAAGTTAATTATTGACAGGTAAAGTTATAGTCTGCTACCAAGTCAGTAGTTATTTGTTTTTCTAGTACTAATAAGCATCCACTACATTTTTAAAAAGCAATATTTATCCTCTCATGTGAGGTACCAGTGGGTGGAGGACGATACCTGAGACCACAATTCTTGGAAGTTAGTAGAAATTAGAGCTATTTGAAAAATGAAACCTCATTTTCCCTTCCAAATGACTGGGAGATGATGATTGCTTCTGTACCTAAATGAGTGTAATAGACCTGTTCTATTTTCTTTTTTTTTCAAAACATGTCTGCATGTCGAATGCTATGTCCTGAAAATGAAAAATTAAATTAGTGGAACTTCTTGAATTTATTCTCACAGTAGTCTGTTCCCTCCTGGTCACTGTGATCCTGTGTTACCACTACCACCTACAGCTGTCCATTGAGCCCAAAATGGGCCTTTGAGTCTCTTTATTCTTCTGAAGAAAGCAGCCAGTTAGAAATGCTGTAGTGCTCCACTGGGGAGGTATTGCATGTGTGTAACACAAAACTTGGATTAAGTCATTTTGAGGAGTAGCATTCCCATTAAGGATGGTTGGTAGAACTTGGCTGTGTGTCCAGCACACACCTGGAATTTGGCTGTTGCCTGAAACTCCCTGTGTACCTCTTGGGCTGTGCTGCCAGAGAGCGACTGAGACCTGCAGCTCCTTACCTGCCACCAGGCAGAATTCAGGGAAGTGGCAAATGCTTTTCTTTTTGCTGTTCAACCAGACTGTGCTTGTCTGTCAGTTTGTCCTGAAAAAACTGACTGAAGAGCTGTGGTGCTTTCACCCTAAAGAGTTTTGGTGATTTACGGACTGTCTTCTGGGAATGGCTTTACACACCAACATTTTTATTAACTTCACTATTATTGTTGTTGTTGTTATTACTTTCAGAAGAACTTCCCATAGATGGTCTTTTGCATCCCAGAAGAATTGAAGAAATGGGTTTAGCTACAACTGGAATCCTCTACCTCAAATAGAAATTGCAGCACTTGGTGCTATTAGTGAGTGCTTTGTAATTGTGTGTCTGCAGAGGCTATTGGTGCTGCTTTCTATTCAGGCATTCCCATTTCATGCCCAAAATTTTGTTGTTGCTAATATAGATGAACAATAGTTGTGTGCATGTAATTAGAGGGCTGTGGGCAGTGCTCCCCTGCCTTGCTGGTGATTGCAATCTTTTCCTGTTCAAAACATGTCTGTGCAACAAATCCAAGGGTCCTCGTAACATAGGATGGCTGCTGGGGATGAAGGGTTCCTACTCCTGCTGCAATGCAAATGTGGCAATGTGGGGAACAGGGAGAAGGGTTATTAGATCTGAAGCCTGGAGCCAGGGGCCACAGACAGGGCGGATTAGAGCCAGCATGAACGTGCCCAGCTGGGCTACAGCCTGATATCAGTGCTCTGTGGGGATACCTTCCAGCACAGTAAGATCTCTGGGACAAAGTTTGCTTCATCTTAACTAACTCAGGTGCTGGGCTGGGAGTGCAGAGGGTGTTCTTGTGGATAAAAAGTAGCTTTAAACCAACCAAGTCACAGATGAGGTCACGTCATGCACAGCCTCTGTCTGAAGTTGTAAGAGACAAGTGTCACTGTTGGCCATAGACTTGTGTGTGTTTTGAACCCACAGAGGCATTAAAAATGTGCATATTCATCTTGTATACATTCTTCCAGCTCTACTCCTTAGCGTGATACAACATGACCCTGTGGTGGAGCCCAGTGCCAAATGCCCTCCCTGCTGCGGGGGAGTTTGTGTGATGCTGCAGGGAGCTGGAGAGAGCTGCTGGCACCAGCTGCTCCTCCCCAGGGGACACAGCTGGCAGGACCTGCTGAGCCTTGCCAAAAATGCAATTTTCTTCAGCAGCTTTCCTCTGTGTGTGGTAGGTGAGGGCTCTTTGGGCACAGGGAAGAGCTGTAGGTGGTCACATCCAGACCCAGCTTTGGTCACACCCAGCTCCTCTGGACAGAATTATCTTCTGCCTTGCACAGCTTAAACTGCTCTGCTCAGCTGCTACTTCTAAATAAAGTTTGTACATGGTTGTTACTGAAGCTGTTGCAAACTGTTTTCCCTTGAAAGGAGATTTTTGTCTTGGAATTCTTTAAAATCTTTCAAAATCTTCTGTTGGTGCCTGAACTAAACTATTACTTTCATTTGGTTAATTTTGCTATATAGCAGAATTACTATTTTTTCAGTGTTTTCACTCATAAATAATGATTTAAATCATCCCATGCTTTCTTTGGGAATTTTTTTTGTTTTAAATCATAAATGTATGTATTTAGTTGACTGAGAAGGAAGTACAAATTCCACTAGCTTGTTCCCAAGAGTGTAGCAGGATATTGTCCTGTCACAGGAATTCCTTGGTCCGGATTTTTTAGCAAGACAAGTAGAGCAGAGAGAGTAGGGCAGGAAGGAGACACCTGACTATCCCCTACCTTTGGTAGGTAGAAAAAGAGCTCTGAGATAACAGTTCCTGTGGTAGCTTTTTGAGGGGAGCTTTAGCTCAACATGACATCTTTTCCACTTTAAGTAGCTCAGAGACAGCAAATTTAAGATTACCTTGGTTTTTTTATGCTTCTCTGAGTTTTCATATTCCTTCCAGTGTTTCTTGGCTTTCCTTTTTCATTTTGCTCCTCCTGGAATATGGTGGAGGGGCAGGGCAGGGCAGAGGCATGCCAGGAGTGATTCTGGACGTGGCTGTGTTGGCTCAGGGCACGTGGAGCGCCCGTGGGGCCACACATGCAGAGTGTGCTGGGCCAGGCTCCCTCTGCTTCCAGCAGGGAGAGCACAGGGGGGCTCAGGCTCTGCTGGCCCCTGCCCTGAGCCTGGTGGGCTGGCAAATGCCCCTGCCCAGGGTGTAGAACACAGCCCTGAGCTGCTCTGGGTGAATGCCCAGGGGCACGGTGACATTGCCCAGTGAGCAGAGAACCCTCGGGCATCGCTCACTGCCCTGCTCCCTGATATTGTGCTTTCATTTCCTGCTCTTGCACAGCGTACAAGATCAATTAAAACTGGCTGACATCTGGAGCCTTTAAAAGAAGAAAAAAAAAAAAAAAATTAGTGGTATTCCTGAACTCCTTATTCAGAAAAACCTTGCAAGGATTTCAAAGGAATGTTCCACAAGGGCTGCTGGATTGGTCCCTATAGGACTTTGGCTGGTGCCTGAGAAATAAAGAAAAGCCCTTGACTATTAGCGGGTTCCGCTGTAATTCAGAATAATACCAGATGTTTCATTATGTATCAGCGGCAATAAAACTGCTTCTTTGAGCTATTGAACAAAGACAGTTGACAAAAGAAAAATTAATGTTGTGTCTTTGATCTCATGTTTTAAATTTGTCTTTTATAAATAGTGATGGGTTCTGGTTAAAAACACTCTAACAATTTGTTAAATATGCAAATGTCTGAAGTTTCTTAGCAACAGAACAAATAAGTGTTTTTCTTCTAATATAATATGTATGCTAGTTTAGTAAGCACACAATAAGTTAATTAGGCTGTGGTTAGGTATTATTTGTAAATGTCATATTAGCATGCTGTTTTGTTTCTATGTTGCAACCAAAAGCCTCAAACTCACTGATGTCACTTATTGCATGTTGTTTTTTCCTCTAGTTTTGAAATGAGTTTATTTTTTTAACGTACTTGTGGGCAGAATAATGATTTATTGAGTTGTGTGTTTATTATTGTTTTGCTTGGTTGTAATGTCTCATTGTCTTTACATTGTTAGCAATGTTAGAGATTTTACAGGGAAATTCTAGGAAAGTACACATTACATGTGTAATAAAGCTGCTGCAGTTTACCATGATTAATGTCATTACAATGAATACCAAATGAATTAATAATGATGGGGCCATTTAATTTTAAAATGTTGGCATTTGTCTAAGTGCTGCTCTGAGAGAGGGTGGAGGAGCTTGGCACAGTAGGAATTGGATAAAGCAGGATTTTTGCTGCCAGCATCCAAGCAGCTTGTTTCTCTTCAAGCAGTTACGGTCAACTGTTAACATATTCACTGCCAAGCAGATTTATCTAAATCCAGAGAACCTTCTCCTATGACTGTCAAATTTCACTCTATAGTCTGGTGTTTTCTCCCTCTTCTAGCAAGGCTTTCTTCCAATTGCTCTGCTACTTCCATGGTCTTGCTGTAGCAGGTGGGGGAACATTCCAGGTGAGCACCTCTGGGTCACTGGCACAGGTCAGGGATGAGAAAACACATTCCTACAAACAACCAAGCGAGAAGTAGCCGTCTTGTGAAAATTTATATAGTTTGAAGCATTCAGATCAAAGCACATTGGTAATCCAGGAATGCTTCCCTGACAATCTAAAAGCACATTTTGCACTGTCTTAATCTGCACTTCAGTGGTCCTGTAGTGCTCTGTCAGTAGGGAGTAGTTTTAGATGAGGGTTTTTTTCCCCTTGATAAAATACCTGGAAGAGCAGAATCATGAATTGCACAGTTAAAGTACTTGGAGGACCATGGCTGATCACAGAGAGCAGCTTGTGCAATTTGCTGTGTCAAGCCAGAAGAGCCCAGGTCCTGGAATGGGACAAGAGATGCCTGAGGAGAAACAGCCTTGACTCTGTGTCTGTGCTAACACTTCCATCCACATCTAGGGAATTATTTTTGCCGTGGCTGAGCATTTGGAGATGGATTTTTATGCTCTGTATGTGGACACTCACACATGCTCGTAACTTTAGTTTTCATATGTTCAGCAGAAGCTATTCAGTAGATCCTTGCTGCATTCCAGAACCTCAGTTTTCAATTGCCTTCTTTCTCCCTGGATCATCTCATTTTGCACTAGTTTATATTGGATTTTAGTCACCTAAGCACTGGAAAATCATTAGCAAGACAGTTATTTCCTATTATATGCATAGACCAAGTGCTGTAAATTTGAGCAGACAGTTCCATGAAGGAAGGTGAAAGGAGAAATCCAGCAGAAGTGGGATATGAATGTCATGTTGATGGGAATGGAGAAAGTGGTTGGAAAACAGTTGCCTCCCTAAGGTGTTGTGTAAGGTGTTGAGGCTGCAGGAGTATTTAATAGATCTTTTCCTCATAATCTTCACTGTGCACGAGAAAATGCTGACAGAAAATGCCTGTAGTGGTATAATTCTTTTAAAAAGAGGCTGGGAGAGGGGTATGGATGCATCACCACAGTTTACCAGTGCTGATTGGGTGTGATGGAGGTCTTGGGTGCAGCTCTAGCAGCAGTATAAGATTTGTAACAACAGTATAACATTTGGATCCCTATCAACTTGTTGCAATCTTCTTACAGCTTCTTACATCCCTGGGAGCTGGAAGTCATTGGATTTCTACTTCTTAAAAAAATTATATCACATCAGAAAACTTTATTATACTGGGAGAAAATGTTATGAGCATCTAGATTAGCCTCCTGTATAAAGCAGGGCATAGATTTTGGGTTTATGTTTTCACTGTGGTACCCACAATATCTCAGATGAATTAAAGGTGGCTTATTTCCTAGGAATCCCAGAGTACCCTGAATGATGGACCTCCTTCCCAGTCATCTGTTCACATTATTAATCATCTTAACCAGTAGTTTTATCAAAGGCTTTTCATTTTGGAGGAATCTAAAGCCTGTGTTGCAGCTTGGCTGGTTTTTCCCTCCCCAGGGATGATGGAAAGGCCCTCCACAGCAGTCTGCATGTGTTTGTGCAAGGGTAACTTATGCATATCAGGAACCTGCCCTGTGAGGATGGCATCACAGACAGCTGTGGAACCTGCAAGCTTTGAAATCATCTTTATGAGCAGGAGTGCAGAGAGGAGTTCTAGAAAGAGGAGTCGTCATGGGGCTTATAAGTAAATGTCCTGAAGAAGTGAGCAATGACCCCCTGTTGTGTGGCTGTTTCCAGCTGCCTCCATTCCTTGTAAGAAAAGGGAGAAGGGTGGGATGTGCCCCTGGCTTGTGAACAGCCCTCTGGCTCTGCATACAGATGAGCAGCACAGAATTGTACATGCACGTTTAGTTAATATCCTAAAATCCAGCTTAATGAAAAATCAAAGTTCCATAATAAACCACCCTCATTCCAATTTAATCAGAGATAACCTGGGTGTCCCCTTCTGCTTGAATCCCTTTGTAGTGGTTTGGATGGTTCTGTCATTTTGGCCAGCATGATTTTATTTCTTCCTTATTAGGGCTGATATCTGTCCCTCTGTCACTCTCTCCTCCTTTTTCATACTTGGGCTGGAGTGCCCTTGGCTGTAGGACCATCTCTGCCCTGTGCTGAGGTGACACAGAATGTGATACCACTGTGACTCCTGGCAAAGGCTCCTAATGCTGACAAAGGGAAGTCAAATAGGTGGAGTTTTCCAAAATTCATGGGAACAGTTTCCACAGGGAGTCTTTAAATAGAAAGGACTTTGCTTTCCTCAAGTCTGTACAAAGCAAATCTAACTTTTGACTGAAGCATATGGGATTTTTATTTACTTTGTTGGTCACAGAGGAAAATAAGTTTTACAGCATGTGCTTATTGAATTCCAATAAACACCCAGCAAGTGCTATATATGCTAATTAAGAGATAATGTTAATGGGCTGGAATGTTGTCACAGGATTAGGCACTCCTGCTGCCACCAAAACTGTTGGGGCACTTATCAAAATAGCAGGTATGGATGTGGAACGATAGTTCTTTCCCAAAGCAGGTACCAGGGAGGGTGGGACTGGGAAGGAGCTGCCTTTGGCTGCAGAGGATGGAGAGGGATCGGGTGCCCAGCGGATGGACAGATGGATGCTGGTGTGACAGACACCCTGCCCGTGTCCTGCCCTGCTCGGACAGACGGACACTGGTGGGACAGACACCCTGCTCTTGTCCTGCCCTGCTCGGACAGACGGACACTGGTGGGACAGACACCCTGCCCGTGTCCTGCCCTGCTCGGACAGACGGATGCTGGTGGGACAGACACCCTGCTCTTGTCCTGCCCTGCTCGGACAGACGGACACTGGTGGGACAGACACCCTGCTCTTGTCCTGCCCTGCTCGGACAGACGGATGCTGGTGGGACAGACACCCTGCCCGTGTCCTGCCCTGCTCGGACAGACGGACACTGGTGGGACAGACACCCTGCCCTTGTCCTGCCCTGCTCGGACAGACGGACAGACGCTGGTGGGAAAGACACCCTGCTCTTGTCCTGCCCTGCTCGGACAGACGGACACTGGTGGGACAGACACCCTGCCTTGTGCTGCCCTGCTCGGACAGACGGACAGACGCTGGTGGGACAGACACCCTGCCCTTGTCCTGCCCTGCTCGGACAGACGGACAGATGCTGGTGTGACAGACACCCTGCCCGTGTGCTGCCCTGCTCGGACAGACGGATGCTGGTGGGACAGACACCCTGCCCTTGTCCTGCCCTGCTCGGACAGACGGACGCTGGTGGGACAGACACCCTGCCCTTGTCCTGCCCTGCTCGGACAGACGGACGCTGGTGGGACAGACACCCTGCCCTTGTCTTGTCCTGCTTGGACAGACGGACACTGGTGGGACAGACACCCTGCCTTGTGCTGCCCTGCTCGGACAGACGGACACTGGTGGGACAGACACCCTGCCCTTGTCCTGCCCTGCTCGGACAGACGGACACTGGTGGGACAGACACCCTGCCCTTGTCCTGCCCTGCTCGGACAGACGGACAGACGCTGGTGGGACAGACACCCTGCCCTTGTCCTGCCCTGCTCGGACAGACGGACAGACGCTGGTGGGACAGACACCCTGCCCTTGTCCTGCCCTGCTTGGACAGACGGACGCTGGTGGGACAGACACCCTGCCCTTGTCCTGCCCTGCTTGGACAGACGGACGCTGGTGGGACAGACACCCTGCCCTTGTCTTGTCCTGCTCGGACAGACGGACGCTGGTGGGACAGACACCCTGCCCTTGTCCTGCCCTGCTCGGACAAACGGACACTGGTGGGACAGACACCCTGCCCGTGTCCTGCCCTGCTCGGACAGACGGACACTGGTGGGACAGACACCCTGCCCGTGTCCTGCCCTGCTCGGACAGACGGACGCTGGTGGGACAGACACCCTGCCCGTGTCCTGCCCTGCTCGGACAGACGGACACTGGTGGGACAGACACCCTGCCCGTGTCCTGCCCTGCTCGGACAGACGGACACTGGTGGGACAGACACCCTGCCTTGTGCTGCCCTGCTCGGACAGACGGACGCTGGTGGGACAGACACCCTGCCCGTGTCCTGCCCTGCTCGCAGGGCTGGGCAGGAGCCTTTGTCTGCCGCAGCCGGGCGGGAGGGGGCTCGCCACAAAAGAACAGTTTGGTTAAAGCGTTCCGGTGTTTTATGAATAAATTGGATTCTACTTACAGCATTATTAACCTGCTGTATTCTGACGGGCTTAGGGGGAGATTATCGTGCGCTTGAACAAATCAGTATCTACAGATCCACACAAATACTGGGTTTTAACAAAAATATACTGTGATTAAGGCACACAGCGGATCAAATTCAGCCCCGACTTACACCAGGTGCAATCTCATTGATATCCGTGGGTTAAAAAGCAATTTTTACAACTTAAAGCAATCAGAAATCAGCTTAGTGTACAGACTTACTAGACCAAAATAAGGCCCAAGAGACAGTACGCTAAGCTGATTTCTGATTGCTTTAATTTTTTTAAACTTTTATCAAAGATTAATGGTCAATTATCTGGCAATCTGATTTTCTGGTACAGATTCCATTTGCATAATTTCATAGACACTAAAATATGACCAGACTTTAATCAGTATGAAATGGGTTGAGGCATGGCTTGGTATGGCTGATCAAAATCAGCCACAATCCCTGTAAATATGTACTATTGCTGTAGTAACAAGGGCGATTTTAATAGGCTGTCGTCTGAGCAGTTTAACAATTGGTTTAGGTTTTTTTTTTTTTTCTCTGCATGGCTAAATGTAACTCCAGGGCAAATAGGCAAAACTATGCAGTTGAACTTGCCTTCTTCAGGGTTTTCATTTTGTGTTTGAGCACCACTCTTTCCAAAGATATTCCTGCCATTTATTTGCTTGTGCTACAATACTTGCAAAACTATCCATCAAACTGCATGCACAGGTTACAGTGGAAAATGATCTGCAATAATTGCCCCCAGAGTAGTTTTTACTGAACTCAAATGAGTGTGGGGTGCTGCTTTTTTTGTAATATACATGCAGGTCCCTGACTGAGACATGAACCACACCAAAACCAAAGAAACAAAAAAATTCAAAAAAACGCCCTGAAATGAAGGGAAGTCGATTTCCTAGTGTGGTTTATGGACATTTTTAATGCAAGGAAGGTCAGTCAGATTCTCTGCTTTTTCTCCCTGTGGGGGAGAATTGTGGGCTAGATGATGCTCTGGTAGCTGGATGGAACTGCTGGAATATATCCTCTAGAAAGGCACACAGCTTTGTTTTGGAGGTGTTGAGAAATTGAGAATTTACTATCTCTTGATCATCTGATCTAGTCCTTAATTGTTCTTCTGTTCCAATCTTATTAGTCCTTATATTCCTATTTTCCCTTACCTCCAGCCTGTTCAGATTTTCTGTGGAACCTGGCTGGGCTGCACTGTGCTTCCTCTGTCTCCTTTGGGTTTATCTGGACCAACCAAGCCCTTCAAGGAGCTGTCAGTGTGGCACAGAGTGGAGTGCAGTGCATCTGTGTTGGCTTTAATCCAGCCCACATAGCAACACAGGCAATGGAGACAGCAAAAGAACAACGACAGGATGCAGCCATGCACGTGGTGGGCAGGCTTATGACATCTCTTGGTGTTACCAAGCCCAAGTAGACAGAATCCTGCCTCCCTGCTGCAGTGCAGGCTGAAGTGACCCATAGCCTCCTGCTCTTGTTTTGCTCGTGGTCTTTGAAAAGGGTTGTGCTCTTTAATCTTTCAAAATGTATTCCAAAAAAAGGAGCCAGGGATTTTGCTGTTTTCCTGGTCATGGTGCTCTGCTATTGGGTGGCTGCTCTTTCTCAGTTGAAGATTAATTAGGAGGGATTTTAGGCCTTAGAGAGACTGGGAGCTGATAGGTTGTCTGTAGTTTAGTGACCAGGACAATCTGCTGCCGTGGAAGACAGACTGTCTGCCTGGAGGTTCTGAGACACCCCTGAGCCCAGAGGGCTCTGGTCCCCAGGAAAATGCAGTTAGTGAGGGTTCAGCTGTGTGTCAGCTGCCTGGTGAGGGGGACATATATTCCATGTCAGCCAGTGGTTTATGGGGGTTTGGCTTTTTTATAAAAGCAGGAAAAAAAAGTGGGGGTGAGCAAGAATCCACTGGTTCTGTTCTTCTTGGTAAATCAGTGCCTGATGGGGTTTGGTGTCTCCAAAAAGGATCAAACAAAGTGGTGGAGAATATTAAAATAACCTGGTCATCCTGCTATCCTGTCACCATATGTGAGACAGCTCCTGCTTGTACAGTGAACTGGCTCAGGGAGCATGCTCAGGTCTTCTAAACCTTTTTAACCTGATTGCAAACTTTTCAGAGATGGGAGTTAGAAATAGCCAAAACTTCCATATTGGCCCAGTCCGTTCCATTCTGGTTTATTCATAAATACTAATATTTTATAAATGTGAAAGTAAATGCAGGGGTTTTTTCTTCCTGACTTCTGCTATTTTTATAGGCCACAATGCTCATTACTCATCTGTTCCATAAGTACATGATGCACATACACAGAAAAATGGGTCAGGAAAAAAGTTAATTTCCTTGGAAGACGTGCACAAACTTTGGGGTGAATTTTCTTTGTTTCTTTGTTTGTTTGTTTGTTTTCTCCCCAAATCCTGGGTCTGATTTTGAAACCAGGTGACCTTTGGAACACAAGGAGTGCAGGACTGGCAGTACAGGACTGTGTCCCTGAATCCTACTCCAGCAGCTGGCAAAGAGAAACAATAAGCTGGCTTCAAATGCTGGCATAAAGCAAAGAGAGGATTCCTAGATAGGAGGACTCAAATTGAAAGAAACTGTAAAAGAGAGGATTTCTGGTTATTAAAAAATATAAGAGTTTTTCTATGTAAAACCCCATTTGCTTCTTTCCACCAGGGACCCCCTTGCAGAATTTTCTCCTCCTGGTTGTGTTTATTTCTTTTGTTGTTTTGCAGAATCTCTTTTGGGGTAGGTTTTTCTATGCAGCACAATTTCTTTGTACTACTGATGTTTCCTTCCAAAACATAAACAAAAGAAAAAGAAATGCCTTATGGGAAAAAAAAATCTTATGAATTATAAAGACTCTTGTAATTTCTTTTAAGACTTTGGGGCTGTTGGATAAAATTAAACAGAAGTGCATATATTTAACACTACTGTGCAGTGCAAAGAATGGGAAAATATTGATCCCAATGATTAAGAGAATTAATTTGTTACCTTCATCCTCCATTTAATTCCATAAGACGTTTTGCAGAGATGTGAGTGAGTACTAGGATATGAATCTGAAGTGGTTTAAATTCTGGAGCATTAAGGGTCATTTACCAGAATTTTATGGTGGTGACTGGGTTTCTGAGACAGACTGAAAGTTTTGTTTTGACCTTGTCAAAGACACCTCCTGATGTAAGTCTCACTTACAGGAAGGTGATGTTAATATATTCACTGGTGTTTTTCTTGTGCAATTAAACAACAAAAATTGGTCCTTAGTTTTGGTTTGGTTTTAACTATTATTATATTTTAAGATATGGTAAAGTGAAATGCAGCTGTAGAATATTGTTTTAATCTTTTCAAGAATATTTGAGTGCTTGCAGTCTTTCTGTTTTTCTTTCAGAAAAACATTTTTTTGTCTCTTCTATCATAAGAAAGCATCACATTTTAATTTATAACAATGCCCATATATAAGCATAGAGATATATATAGGTTTGCAGGTATATATTTATAGGTCCTATATTTTTTAATGGTTAATTTTAAAAATTATAATTTAATGTTCTCTCACTTGTTCCTGCCCACACACTTCACGTGTTAGAGTGTGAAACCTGTGGCTGAGCAGGCACTGCTGGCCTGTCAGCTCTGCCTTGGCCGAGCGTGGGCTGAGGGGTCACTGAGAGGGGGCTGTGGGAGTGCGAGGACAAAAGTTGTGACTGGGCTGATACCTGGGGAGATGTGTGTCTGCAACATCCATCAGCCTTCCTCAGGGAATCCCGTGTGATTCTGTTAAAGAATAATGGTCCCTTTCTGTTTCTCATTTATGCAAATCAAAGGCGAACCAGAAAAGACATCAATAAGAGTTAAGTGGCAATATCAAGTCAGCTTTATTGCCAGGTCACTCAGTCCCCAACAAATCAAGTAGGAAAAATGTGTCATTTATCAATATAATAAACAGGTAGATCACTTCTAAACCCAAGCAGCTCTCTTGAAACCATACCTCAGAGCAAACAACCCAAATCATTTGCAATGGCCTGAGTAGGACCTCTGTGTAGTGCTTCTTTCTTTAGCTGCCAGGGTGCAATTAACCTGCTGTGAGCCGCAGTGGGAGCTGGCAGGTCAGGCTAACTTCTCTTGACATCTTATGGAGGAAAATATCTAGATTTTCTCTCAGCTTTATATGAGTAAAATTGTGACCCAGGCTTTGGACTAATTGCCATCACTAGCAGAGCTTTATGGACATGTTGGCATACCTGGCTGGAAGGCTAAAGGAACACAAGTGAGCTCTAGCAGAGATTTCATTGCACCTTCTGATTTTGGGGAACTCCATTTCTTGTCCTCCTCTGTCTTTCCCCCCTGCTTTTGATCTCAATTCTTCTTGAAAATTCATTTTAGTCCTTTGAAATATGCTATTATCCTGGTATTACCCCACCACAAGTTTGTATAAAAATGTCTTTTGGGTTGTGTTTTCAATTGTGCACATCACTGCTGATTTGCATGATCACTCTTAGCAATTTTTTCTGGGGGAAAAAACCCCAAATATTTATTTCTAACCATCTTGGGTGACCACAGAGGACAAACAGAACCTCAAGGCTGGAATTAATCCCTCTGGGCCTCAGGCACTTGAGCACATGGCCTGACTTGGGAGCACAGGTGCTCTGGGTTTCTCTAGAGAGAAGACAGCTCTGAAACTGTTCTGGTTGTCAATGGGAGAAATTTTTTCTCCATTTATTTGAGATGGAGGCCAAAGTGCACATATCCTTATGTCAGGGATTGCTGGGATATGCTGGTTAATTTAAGAAATTATGCAATGGCAGTCAGATGTTTGTGTTCTCCCACAGTGATTTTAAGAGTTTTGTTTCCATAAGAAATCAGGCCAAAAAGTTTTATTCTGAAGAACAAAACCCAGCGTGCAGAGAGTTTTCTCTGGGGAGAGGCTGAGGGAACTAACCATGTGACAGATGATGTTCAAGAGCCCTTCACAGGCTGCTGCACTCATGAGCAGGCACAGGCTGCCATAAGAAAAAACACAGACCTGGAATTTAGGTCTATGCAGTGTAACTGCAGTGACATCCCTACAGCACTCAAGGAAAAACCCCCCAGACATCATCAGGGTGCTCTCAGCAGGGACAAGCACGGCATCAGTGAAGCTTAGAAAACCAGAGCGCGTGAAACATTATAGTGCACTGAACTTCCTAACTAATAATTAGGGTGTGCTAATTTGTAATCAGTCTTACCAGAGGTGAGAGGTTTGACCTGAGGGCCAGTAGAGAAGGGGGCTGTGAGAGGCAAGCACTGCATCATGCTCCTGAGAACCCTGAGATTCAGATTCAGGCATCTTTACACAAAGAGAGCCAGTTCTGAGAGCAGTTCTGCAAGGAAGTGGAGATCACCAAGTCACTGATGCCTCCTGGTTCCCCTCAGCCCTTAAAATGTCACTTTTGAGCCTTTGCAAGTTAAACTGATCTCAATGGCATGCTGAGTGAGCTAGAGGTAGTGCAGCCCACAATGACCTTTAGGATTTGGGGCAAAAAGTGACTTGGAGAACATCTTTGTTATTAACTTTTGGAATCGTATAAGTCCAATTGTCCCTGAGACTACACTCCCACACTGTAATTACATCCATTTGTGAAATACCTTGAATGGTATTTGTAGCCTGATTTTTAAATGTGTAAAAAAGAGCAAATGAGGTTATATTATTGCTGTAATTGAGAGCAACTAGGACAAGTTTTATTAATTTCCTGCCACGGAATACTGAGTAAGCTTATATTTTATGGGAAAGTTCAGGAAGAAGAGTAATATATGTTACATTTCCGAATTCTGGATGATATTTGAAGAGTTTTACTGGCAATTGATTTTTCTACAGGTAAATTGTAATTCTTGATAGGCAGATGTGCCCCTGAATATAGTGAGATGCACTAACTATAAGGGTATGATGAAATAGAAGCCAGAAGGTGTATCAGCTCTGCTCTGACAGATGGTGAGAAGTTGGAAAAAAGGATTCCTGCCTGTAGAAGCTCCCTTTCCCTCAGCTAAGACAGCAATTGTTGCATTGTGTCCATTATCTAGATTCCTCTGAATGTTGAAGGTTCACAGAAGCATTTAGCATACATTTATCTGTTCAAGAAGTCAGTAATTTGGTGTGTGTTTGAATAACTTCATTTCACATGCTGCTGTGGATGTGTGTGCTTCAGGGTGCCCCTGCACGTGTAGCCATGGATGTTGTGGCATGTTGGGGCTGGAAAACAGGAACCTGCTGGTGTGCCTGACACAGCGTGCTCACTGTATCCCTTTTCTGCTTTTACATGGTAACATCACAGAAACGCTTGTTTATACTGAAGGTCCTGCAGTCACAGCAGTAACGGCAGGGTAAGAGAGCTAAGAATATATGAGTTGGTGGAACCACCTTCCCCTCTGACAGCAAGGCTGCTGTACAGTGGTTTTGGCCTTCTGTGTGAGGGAATAGGAAAATAAATGACCATAGGATAACCAGACAGCAGAACTGCTGCTGCCTGAGGAGAGTTTTGGCACTTCAGTTTTTACCATTGTGGGCTGTCCAGGTTTTGGGGTTTCACAGAAACTCCTTCATTCATGTCCTCAGTCCCTAGTTGGCTGTGGGCCATTTTAGAGTTATCTCTCTGTACATGCAAAGGAAAAATCTCATAAATATAAAACAGTGGCCTCGAACAGTGGTGCCTTGGGTGGTGGTTAGGTAATGGTCAGGCTTGGTACCCGGCCAAGACTGGTACCACATGTCTCACAGGAGCAGTTGTTTCTGCTTCTGTTCCTCTTGTTTACTTGTTATTCAAAGCAAAATCAGCTGTTTTTCCTTGTTACTGCTGGGTTTGGCTCGTGCGCTAGAAACTGGTTTGTTGCTGATAAAATGCTGCACAAATGGTACACTCTTAATATGATCTCAGCTCTCATGCCAGTAATACTTCTGAGAAGAGTTTTGTTTCTCCTGTGGTCCTGTGGGTCTAATAAATGACCCACTTCTCACTCTAGGGAGCTGCTCTGTCAGGGACACTCATGCTCCACATGCAGTACTAAGCTCTAGGAAAGGTTGGTTACCCTGACCGCTGCAAGAGAGCGCTGGCAGGCAGTGCTGAGCGCTGCCAGCAGTGCATTTCCCACTTGCAGTACATGCAGCACTTTCCTTGCACCAGCTGGGCCTGGTGACCAGGCTGTCAGAGCTCCCCAGAGCAAACTGCAGATGGTGGCTCTGCGAAGCAGGTGCTCAGATAAACAAGATTTAACTGTGGAGCATGAATCCATGCTGGCTGCTGACTCAGAGCTCCTTGCTCATCTCCTTGTGCACCTAATCCATTACTTTTCCTGTGCCTGGTGTGGTTTGCCTAGAGAAAACCTGAGCATGGCAATATGAATCCTTGATTTTTCTGTTAGCGAGCAACAGTGGGATTGGTTGTGAACTCCCATCACTGTTTGTTTCTTAGCTGTTCAGTAAAGTTAAGATGTTCCACTAAGCAGATGGCTGTGGAGGCCATCTTTTAGATGTTGAATATTAATGATGTTGTGTATTTGAAATTAAGAAGTAAATCCACTTGAATGAATCATCCTAGCCAAGTGAGGTAATATTTTTAGTTACAAAGCTTTTGTATGTGCCATGTTTACCCTGGAGGTCAGTTCATGTGGGCCAGGTTTTCTGGAGGGCTTGTGTGGCTCAGAGTACCCTCGCTGGGAGGGCTGACAGGCAATCATTGCAAGTCCCTCCTCTTGCAATGACCCCAGGCAGCCTGGAGCTGGGCTGGCAGGTTCACCAACCTGGCTGTCTTGTCTGGTAACAGAAATTCTTCCAAACATACCTCACCATGAGTGAGTTGGTGCTGTAGCACAAGCTCAGGACTTCACTAGTAGCAAACTCAGACTTTGAACTGCACTGAATAAAAAAAAAATTAAATAGGAAAAAATCTGGAACAAAATAACAAAAAATGTACTGGTGCACATACCTGAGTCTGATGAGCTAAAGCAAGTAATATATTAAACTAAAGTGGACAGGCACATGAGGTGGAAATATGCTGGCAGTGTTACCTACAACCCCTCCAATATCCTGTAACCTTCCCCATATCTAAAAGCATTTTTCCAGCTCACTTCCCCCTCTACAGATTTGCATTACCATCCAGTGGGACTAGAGTACCAAACTGAGCCATCCAGGGAGTTAATCCATGAATTTCAGCACTTTATAGGTCCTGAGAGTATCTGCCCCATATAACATCTCATTCCAGCTCAAGCCAAAGATCAGAAATTCACATCTAAGTAAGCGAGCAATGGTTTTGCTAATCCCTTCTTAGCAAAAGCATGGCTCCTCAAGAAGGAAGGTTTCATGTAAGATCTGCTTGCTGAGGAAGAGGGTACAAGCCTTGTGTGAATGTGCCTGAAGGAATTGCTCCTGGCCTCGTTTGGTATCAGTGCATCCATAGGTGTTTGCAGCAGAAGATTCCTGTGCATCCATTCCAGCTCCACTCCCAATCAGTGCTACACAAAGCTGTCCTAACAAGAGGTGAAAGTCAGAGAGCCATCATCTTAGTGCTTAAAACTGCACATTTTCAGATTTAAGGGGCAGTGATTGAACACTGCAACCAGTTCTTTTATTACCCAAACACTACCCAGGAAGGGAAATAATATCTAAAGCACTAGGAAGATGGCTAGGAACAACAAAAAAACAAAAACAAACAAACAAAAAAATCTGCTCTGTTTTCTTCAGGTTTCCCCTCAGGCCCTTTAGCACAGTGAACATTACCACTGGTTTAGTAACAGTGTGGGGAGTACACCTTGACAGCAGTAGAGCAGAGTTAGTGTTTTAGGGTATTTTCTCTTCTTTAGATGAAAAGACAGGCTTTTGGATTCAGGCTAAAAAAAATAGTATTCGTCCTGCTAAGTAGATTGAAAGAGAATCCAGATTAAATAAATCATTAAATCATTCCAGAATGTTATCCACCTGTTCTGGCCTGTAATTTATTTTCAGATGAAGAGTAGGTAAAAAAAAAAAAAAAAAAAAAAAAGCAATACAATGGCAAAAATAATTTTCCTCTAACAGATGCTTTGATCCTGAAATGACACCTGGCCTGGGCAGCTGCTTGTGCAGTTTTTGAGATCATTTTGAACTAATTGCTCCAACCCACTGCTCCATAACCTCAATAGCCACATCAAGCTAAAACTTCTGTAGTAGCCACCTTTGAAAAGGGATCTTCAAGGGGTTTGTTGCTGCAAAGGCAGTCAAATTCATCCTTTTATTGTGGGATGGGAAACCTGTAGGGGAACAGGACAACAGGCAAGTACCAGCTGGCTGGGGGTGAGGGGTCTAGACCATTTCAGTGCCAGGACCGTTCTCCTCATGTGCTTGTGCAGCAGTAAAGGGAGGTTTTGCCTCTCTTGTATTCCTAAAAGGAGGACTGTGCTTCAAAGGTTGGAAAGCAACCTAGCTGGTCATGTGTGTTGTCGAGACTTTCTCAGGACTCAGAAATGATTCCCTGTCCTCTCTAGGAGAGTGTCAGAGTATTTGGTGCTGTCCACGTTGGCTGGGGATGGCAGGGAGGTGAGGTGACCAAGGACCTGTGATGGAGGATAGCAGCCAGTGCTGGCAGTTTGGGGAAGGTGATGAAGGGTGGTTATTGTCCTGCTCTCCCCCATCTCCTCTGACTACATTCAGGTGAAGGCAGCTGCAGTCCAAGACCCCAGTTTCATGTCTCTCCAGTGTATATTTAAACAGATTTACCCAGCTCGTTTGGCAGGTTTTGGACGAATTCTGCCAGTTGTTGAACGCAACGACGCTGAAGCAGGACTCCTCTGCAGCAGCCCCTCTGTGAGGGGGTAAGAGGGGCCCAAAACCCTCAGCCAGCGGCGTGCGGAGGGAGCAGGGGCTGCCCGCTGCCTCAGCCCTCGCTTTCCGGCTCTTGCTGCGGTCGTCGGTGGATCGGGGTGATGAACTGCAGCTCTGGGGGACCCAGTGCCGGCACCGACCCGTCCCTGCGCTTACCTGGGGCGGGCAGCAGGGCCGCAGCCCCCGCGGGGAGCGGGGCCGGGCGCGGGGGTCACCGCGGGGGCGCAGGAAGGGCCGGGGTGGCCGGGGAGCCGCGCCGTCTCGGCCGCACAAAGCCGCCTTTTCATCGCGGCCTCCTGCCCCCGCCGGGCCCGTAATTGTCTTTGACAAAACTTCATTAGCGAGCGCGGCGGAGGCGGCGGCGGCCCCGCGGTCGCGCTGGTTTTGAGCGGGCGCAGTGGAGTGTGCGCGGCCCCGCCGCTCCCGCCCGGGGCCATTAGCCCGGCGACTTTGTTTTAGAAACTTCCCACCCCAGCGGGGGACGCGACAGCGAGCCGCCCCGCCCGCCCCCGCGGCGCTAATTGGGGGGCGATGCGGGGCTGCGGGGCTGCGGCAGCCGCTGCCAGCGCGTCCCCAAGGGCTGCGGCAAGGGGGGACCCGGCCCTCCCGGGCCAAGTGGGGTGCTGGGAGGGGGTGGCTGTGTGGGTGAGCGCTGCGCTACGCGGTCCCCCGGCTCCGCGGAGGCTTCACCTTGCGCGCCCGGCTTGCGAACCGCCCGGGCGGGCTGAGGCGGGCCGAGCCCAGGGCGCCCCGCACCGCACCCAGGGCACCCCGCACCGCACCCAGGGCACCCCGCACCGGGCCCAGGACACCCCACACCGGGCCCTGGGCACCCCGCACCGCACCCAGGGCACCCCGCACCGAGCCCAGGGCACCCCGCACCGCACCCAGGGCACCCCGCACCGAGCCCAGGGCACTCCGCACCGCACCCAGGGCACCCCGCACCGCACCCAGGGCACCCCGCACCGAGCCCAGGGCACCCCGCACCGCACCCAGGGCACCCCGCACCGAGCCCAGGGCATCCGCACCGCACCCAGGGCACCCCGCACCGCACCCAGGGCACCCTGCACCGAGCCCAGGGCACCCCGCACCGAGCCCAAGACACCCCGCACCGGGCCCAGGGCACCCCGCACCGCACCCAGGGCGCCCCGCACCGAGCCCAGGGCACCCCGCACCAGCCCCATCTCCCCGAGCAGCGGGCTCCGAGTGCCCGCGTGGCAGAGCCCGGCTGCCCCCGCTCCGCCGGACAACCCGAGTTCAATTCCCAGAGAAGCGGCATTAAAAAGCCCATCTCGTAGCAAAGCTCGGACAGAGACGGTTTAAATACGTTTATTATGGCATTGGAGGCGCTGAATCTGTTCGTGCGAGCCCGTTATTTTAGTTTTGTGCCTGGGCACACGCAGGCTCCGCTCCCGGTATTAGTTCTCCATCAATCCCCCCTCTGGTTTTTAATCAAAACAGTATTCGGAATATGATTCCCGGAGATTATATTTTGAGAGATTTGCGATACATATCTTGACGGCGTGACAGATTGCAGGAGAGTCCTGAGCGGGCGGGATAATCTGCATCTCGCTCACTTGACCTTTAATAAAAGGGGAGTAAAAGTAATAAATAAAAAATAAAACTCTTAAGACTCCTGCAGGTTACCTTCGCGCCTGCCTTAAAGAGACCCCGAGGCCTGCACCCGCCTAATTAACTCCCCCCGCGGCTTCGCGGTCGAGGGATTCCAGGGCCGGGGGATTCCAGGGCCGGGGGCAGAGCCGGGGGATTCCAGGGCCGGGGGCAGAGCCGGCAGCTCCTGGGCCGCGGAGCCGGGCAGGTTTCGTCTCCCGTGAGCAGCTCAGGAGGGCGATGCAGAGCTGCCTCCCCAGGGAGCCTCTAACAAAGCCGCCGGGGAACGGAACCGGAGGAAGCCGGGTCGCTCCCCTGCAGGACGGGACACAGCCGGGAGGGAGGTCCGGCCTGGCTCTGCCGGGCGGACACGCGTGGGAATCCTGCACATGTGCTCCCAAGGCAGATAATACCTGTCCTCTCCGGTGGGCGGAAAAGTCGCCTCGCAAGAACCCTTCGAAAGGGCCTAATACTCTTTATTACAAGCCCTAATCCTTCAAATCCGACTTAAAATAATGTTTATCTTTTCGCAGCTTAATTTCCCCTTCTCTAAGCTTCGGGTCACTGCAACAGACTGCTGCTGCTACACCGCCTCTTGTCCAGGGCTGCTCCGGAGTGCGGGCAATCCCCGTGGCCGGGCATCCCGACGGGCCCAGCCCTGCTCCCAGCCGTCACCTGCTGCCCTTGTGTGCACTTACCTCCCCCTCTCTCTCCCTCCCGATCCTCCAAAGCCCGCTGATGTTTGCCTTCTTTCACAGTGCCCTCTGCTCCCGGGAGGGGCCGCGGCTGTTACCGGGGCCGAAGCCGGCGGCAGCCCCCTCGTATCTCCCTGCGTTGACCTGCAGCTCCTCCTTTCCCCTATGAATTGCTTCTCCGGTCACAAACCCAGGGGGCTCCCTGTTAGGCAGCCCCACTCGTTTGAGTAGCCTTTAGTAAACATATAGAAGTCTACTCGATATTCAAGATTGATTTCCCTGATTTATTAAGGCAGAATTCATTGGACTCTATTGACCACAAATGACTTAATGTAAATGCTGACCCCGGTGAACTTGGAAATAGAAGGTATCGGGTTGATCTATAGATGACCTCTTAATTACCACAGTTATTAATTTAAATTATTGCCACTGCTTCTAGAGACAGGAACAAAGAAACATTCTTTCCTCATCCCTGCTTGGTTTATTAGTCCGAACACAAAGTGTTTGATGACACTTTTAATTAAACAGAAATAATGCAGAGATACGGTTTCCCTTTCTCGCCTGTCCTGTAAAGTGCAGCACTGCTCTTTTGACTGACTGGCGGCAGTGACCCACTAACAACGTCCTACTTCGCTGCCCGGTCGCCACCCGCGGCCCAGGGGTGCCCCGGCCGTGCCCCAGGGCGGGTGGCGGGTGCCCGGGGCCGCTTCTCCTGGGCTGTGCCGGCTCCTGGCTGGAGAGCTCCGAGGTCACTGACAGCTTCGTGGCGTTCAGCTCACCCGTGTTAATTAGAGACTCCGAAAAATACTTTCAGCGGTATCTAGGTACAGAGACGGGAAAGAAACAGTCCGGCGTAACCTGCGCCGCTTCCCCTCCTTCTCCTCCCCGGGATGGCGCGCAGCAAACTGGTGCCCCTTGGCAGAGCAGGGCGCTGAGCAGAGAGCGCAGGTTTGGGAGAAAAAGGAGAAACAAAACACGACGTGGGAGGAAAAGAGAAAATATCAGGGTGGGGGTTTTTCTTCCTTTTTGCAAAGACGTCAATGGGCAATATTGAACACATGGCAGGCGAGCGGCGGGAGGTGCCGGTCCTGCGGCCGCTCCGCCCGCCGCGGCCCTCGGCCCCATGTGCGCAGCACGTTGTGCCGCGGCGGCCCTTCCCCGGCGAGGGCAGGGCAGGCGGAGCCGCGAGGCCACCGCCGGCCCGGGGAGAGGTTTCTTTCGCTGCGTCAAGCCGAGTGCTTCCTTACAGCCAGAGCCCCGTCGCCAGCGCCCAGGAAGGGGCGGGCGGCCCTGCGGGACGGAGAAGCGGTGATAAGCTGGTGCTAAGTGGCCGCGGGTTGCTGCCCCGGCCGGACGGGAGCGGCCGAGCGGCGGCCCCGGCGCAGCGCTCTCAGGCCGGGGCCGCTCCTGTGTCCAGGGCCAGGCGGGCCGGCGTGCGCTTCGTGCGAGGCGGGGCCCCGAACCGGCCCGTCACCTACCTCACCTCCGCAGCACGGGCCGGAACGCCGTCCGCAGCCTTTCCAGGCAGGTCCCACCCAGCTCGGTGCCTCCCGGGCCGCCCTTGGCGCCCCGCCCGAAGCCTGCACAGACACAAGCGACTCGCGGTGGGCACGGCCCGGTCCCGCCGCCCTCCCCTGCCCACTCGCCTCGAGCGGGGAAGCCTCGGCGTGTGCACCTGACACCTGGGCACGGCCGAACGCCGGGCGTGGCACTGCGCGGGCGGGCTCACGCCGCGCCCTGCGGCCCGGCCCGGCCCGCGGTCCCGCCCGTCCCCGCGGCCCCGCCGCCGCGGGTACCTTCGCCCGCCGCCGCGAACTGGCACGGCTCCCCCAGGCCGCGGTGGGACGCGCAGCTTCGCGGGAGCGGCTGCAGGTTGAAAGCGGAGCTCCGGAAGGCCTTGGCGGGCAGGGGTTGCTCCCCCGCCGCTCCGCCGCCCTCGGGGCTGCCCCTGCGCGCCGCGCTGGCCCCGGCGGTGCGCGCCAGCGACCAGATGCGCGGCTTCTCCGCGGGCGCGTAGGGCGGCGGCGGGCCGGCCAAGGAGGCGGGGGCGAAGTCCGCGGAGGGGGCCTTGGCACAAGGAAAGGCGTGGAAGGGGCCGGGCAGGCTGCAGTCGCTCCGTGGAGCCTCGAGCAGCGCCGCGCCCAGGCTGGGGGCTTCCTGCAGGGAGCTGGTCCGGCCCTTCTCCGGCTTCCCCGCCTCCTCCTCCTCCTCCTCTTCCTCCTCCTCCTCCTCCTCCAGGTCGCTGAACTGCAGGTCCTTGTCCTCCTTGTAGCTCTTCTGCTCTGCTTGGACACACACGGGGAAAAAAGGGGCGGCAGGGCGTTAGTGCGGGTGTGGGGAAGTTGTGGGGGACCTCGAAATCTGCCGTCACTTCGAGCCTATTTGGAGGCGCCCGTCTGCCTCTCCCGCCTACCTCTGCCTTCACCCTCCGCACTGTATTCATCCTCTTCCCTCGGGGTTTCTTCTTTCCTCTCTTCCCCGGCTTTGTTCTTGGGAGACCAGGTCATTTTGTTTTCTTTCTTAAGCCTCCGTCTTGCGTTAGCAAACCAAGTGGACACTTGCGTCAGGGTCATTTTAGTGATGATAGCCAGCATGATTTTCTCTCCTTTGGTGGGGTAGGGGTTTTTGCGGTGCTCGTACAGCCAGGTCTTGAGAGTACTCGTCGTCTCTCGCGTTGCATTTTTGCGTCTGGCTGAACCACCGAAATCCACCGTCCCGTACCTGCTGGGAGATGATTAGGGAGAGGGGGCCAGCAAGAGCCCGCCGGCCCAGCCCAGTCGTGCCGCAGGCCGGTGTGGCCCCTGCCCATCTGCCTGCCTACCCCTGCCCTCCTGACATCGCCGCCCAACTTCGGTTTCCGCTGTCTGCTGCTCCGGGGCGCCTCGTTTCTTTTGTACAACGTTTGTCAGATCGGAGCCCCCCCGTCCCCCTCGTTTGATGTCGACCGCCGCCTCGCAGGGGGATGCTAATGCTGCCGGGCGCTGATCAAAGGGGTTTTACCTGTCGTACTGGTACTGCCCCAAGGAGTGATCGTAGGAGTAGTAGGTAGCGGGCTGCGCGATTCCCGAGTGCAGCGTGCCGGCGCCGTCTTTGATTTCATACTGGGGGTTCTGCAAGGGAAGCGGCAGCGTTTGGCGTCGAGCAGGACGGGAACCCCGCCGCGCCCCGCAGCCCCGGGTCCCGCAGCAGCCGTGTCCCTTCGCGCCCCCCACCCCCGACGGGCCGGCGCCGCTCCCGGTCCCGCGTCCCCCGGCGGTCCCTCGCCCCGATACCGACCGCCAGACACGAAGTTTCTCCCGCCTGTTGCACCCCCTCCCCTCCGGAGCGCTGCCGGGCGGGCGGGCACTCACCAGCGCGGTGTAGAGCGCGGCGGGCTCGGCGCCGTAGGGCAGGTAGTTGCCGTAGCCCTGACCGGCGGCGTACGGGGCGCTGTACATGCCCAGCGCGGCATTGAGCTCGGCGCGGCCGGGCGCCAGCAGCCGGCTCTCGTACGGGGCGCAGCACAGGGAGGCGGCGGCCGGCGCCGAGGAGGCATCCGGCCCGGAGCGGGGGGCGGCCTCGCAGCAGGTCGTGCTGGGACTGGCGGGCACGAAGAACTGCGGAGAGGAGAGAGCGGGACGGCGCCGAGTGACTGTCGAGGCAGCCCCATCGCGGGGAATTTAGGAGCGTGTGCGCGCCTGTGTGTGTGCGGAGTGGGGGGGCGCCGGTGATGAGGGGGATAGGAAACGCGGGCTGAAGCAACTAATTATAGAAACCGGGAAATAAACCGGATGGGAAGCAGGAGCTCTTGGGAAGGGGGCACGATTAATCAAAGCAAAACTTTAAGGAAATAATTGCTCTCGAAAAAGGTATAAGATCTGTAATGCTCCGTCCTTCCCGCCCCCGCTCGGTCCATCTGCATTGATTTAAAGGCAAAAAGTTGCGATTACAGTTAATTTGACAATAGACACAGCAGTAAATATGTCAGCCAACGCAATCGAAGGCATTTGATTTCAGTAACTTCAAGGGGACAGCTAACTTCCCAAGCGAGGGAGGAACATCTTGCAGTGATTACCGTGTATAAATAATTCCACCCAAATAAATCGTGACTCGAAGTACGATATAGCTACGACTTAGTTAATACAGGGTGCCTTGGTGTGAGTGGGGGATGTCCTTCGGAAATCGCATGGGGGAAAAAAAAACTCTGGACAGATCCTAATAAAACACAGGAAAAGGACCGACCCGTGGAGGAAAGAGGGAGGAAACGGCACAGCCCGGTTCCGCAGAAACGCGAGTGAAGCCCCGAGCCCGCCGAGCGCCGGTTCCCGCTGCCCGCACGCCCTGCGCGGTGCCCGGCGGCAGCGGTGCGGCGGGGGCTGCGCCCGCGCAGCGCGGCCGCTCCGCGGGCTCGGTAAGCGGTTGTAGCTGGGATTTATGTTTTTATTTGTTTGTTGCACTTAAAACTGAACGGTGAAGGGTGGGGAGGAAGGGGAATTACCGGTTTCCTACACGCCTTTGCTGTGCACACTGCGAGTTATTTGTTCAAGCCTAACACAACACAAACGAGACATAAACACACACGCACATTTTTTTAAAAAAGGCTCCAGATGTGCCCTTTTAAAATATATTCTAAGTAAGGGAAAGGGAAGAAAAAAAAAGAGGGGGGACAAGACATCTGGACAGCAGCAGCAGAATCTAAACAAAAGTGAGTGCTGCTCACTCGCCTTACCTGTGAAGTGGTGCTGTAGGGGTATCCGAACTGAGAGAAGGACATAGTTGCTCCTTATTTTTGGACCATAGGCAATATTTTCCCCCCAAGATCGATTGTAACTAAACCCTGCTTCAAGATGCACCTTCTCACACACACATTTCCACGTATGGCTTTTTTTTTTTTTTTTCAATTATAGATGATTGCACTTAAGAAAAGCAGCCAGACATCTGAGGCGGGGGGGGGGGGGGGGGGGAGGAAGGAGGTTGGTGCCTGGATTAAAAAAATAGGCTACCCCCCACTTCCCATCGCTCTTAATAAATATGTTTGTATAGAGGGAATTTAAAAAGCCACCCCACATGTATAGAGAGTTTAAGTGCAAGGGGGCTTTTTCAAAGAGGGGGGGAAAATCACGTAGGGCTTGCAAGATACGGAGCTTGCTTGTATTATTTTCTGCTCTATAGGTCTTTAGCGTTGATCGGTGGGCGAGGAGCGGGGTGACGTCACGGCCCTGCCGGCAGCAGCAGGCAGCGGCGGGCAGGAGCAGGCAGCGCCCCGCGCCCGCTCCCAGCACTTGTTTCATCTTGGTTTCGTGTTGTGCTCTGATGCACGTCAAAGGCGGGACTGGGGGTGCCTTGCGGTTGGTCTTTTTTCCCTTTATTTTTAAACACGATCAAAATTTGTCTTAGAGGAATAAATATCAAGTGGGTACATCGCGGCTCCCACCAGCCCCAGCGTGAGCCCTGCTACGGGCCCGCCGCGGGGAGGAGAGCGCCGGGCAAGGGTCGCGGTGGCAGCGGCGGTGCCGGGCGCACCCAGGGCAGCAGCTCTCGAGGTGGGCCCGGCCGACGCAGCCCCCCGGCCCTCTTCGCTGACCTCGTGCACATCCCCAGGGCCGGGCGCTGCTGTACAGCTCGGCCCCGGTTCTGCACCGCAGCCGCTGAGCCGTGCTCCCCGCCTCGGCGTCGCTGCCCGTCGCGGCGGCCCGGAGCTGCGGGAGCGGGGTCAGACCTCGCCCTGCAGAGCGTGCCCTGCCGGCCGGGGCCGGGACAGAGCACGGGCCGCAGAGCAGCCCGGAGCCCATTCTCTAAGGAGTGCCGAGCCCCTTGTTTCCCCTTAGCCCCGTGATGGTCCCTCCGGGAGCAGGGGGTCGGGGCGGTGGCAGGTCAGCGGGGCGGTGATGTATGGATGGTTTCCTGCAGCCCGGCCGGCCCGCTACCGCCACGGCGTAATTGCATCAATTAACAAATGGAAATGCCCTTGTTTAATCAGGGACTTACATATTGCGAATTTGCCTTTGAGGCGGAATCACCGGGAGGTAAACCGGGATTTCCCCCCCAAGAGCTTGGAGCTCCCGCGGCGCTCCCGGGCCGGACAGGGTGCGATGTCCTGCCACTGGCAATTCATAAAGAAAAAGAAAACCAAGTAAAAATGCGACCCGGGGCGGCCCGGCGGCACTTGTCCCGAACACGCCGGGGCCGTGTCCCGCGGAGCCGGTGGGCAGCCCTGGCAGCCTTGTCCGTGTCCGTGTCCGTGTCCGTGTCCATGCCCGCCCCGCCGGAGCCGCTCCGCTCCGCCTCCGCCCCGCTCCCCGACGGGTGGCGCTGCCGATCCGCGAGCGATGCGCGCCGGCCCGGCCCGGCCCGGCCCGGGGGCCGCTCCCCTGCGCACCCAGAGCCGGGCGGCCCCTGCCCTGCCCTGCCCTGCCCTGCCCTGCCCTGCCCGTGCGGGCGGCGCTCCGCCGGCAGCCAGCGAGCCCAGCCGCGACGGCCCCGCCGGCCCTTGGCGGAGCTGCGCGCCCGCGGACCCGCAGGGTGCGGAGCGGGCTGCCCGCACCGTCGGGGGCCGCGGCGCTGCCCGCGGGGCCGGAGCGACGCGAACCGCCCGAGCCGCGTCCGCCCCTCCGGGGTGAGCGGAGGGGCCCGGAGCTCAGGGTCGGCTGTCACAGCCCTCTGTTTCGCCCGCAGCCTGGCGAGACGGAGCGCTGTAAACTCGAGCCGTGTCAATTGTCGTTAACAGGGGCAATAACTTAAAATTCATTAAGGAACACCTTTGGGTAACATTACTGCTAATTATTTAATTGCAAGAATCCCTATGGGGAAAATTATGCTAATTATAAAGTAATAAAACCACTTGTTCTAAAGCACTTAATTCAGCAAAATTTAGTCTTTTCATCAGAGCACTTTGTATGTTATTTGATGGAAGAAACAACAAGAGTAGCTGTGTGCTCATCCTGCCTGCGGCTCAGAGCCCAAAGGAGCTGTCTCTGGCAGTGTGTTTGTGCTGGCAGGTTGCATGAAGGGCTCTTGTCCTTGCTGAAGCACTAAAACTGGGGCAGGATTCACTGTACAAAAAAGCATTTTCATAACAGAGATCATGCAGATCAATACAAACATTGCATTTCCCAATCTTTATCATGGACGATCAATGTGAAAGCAATTCTGTTACCTGTCAGGTACGTTGTAGCTGAGCTAAGCTTTGGGAAGTGGCCTTTCCCCAATCTAGCTCTCTCCACTTACAGCACTCTGCCCTACAGAGATGTTTCAGCAGCATACTTTTTTCTAGACATGCTCAAGAGCCATCCAGATGACCCCTTTAATTGCCCTTACAACCTGGGAGAGTGAATGGCATTCCTGTTAAATACAAGCTCTGCTGTGCTCCCTAGCTCTTTAGGAGGACACAAACTCTGTCTCTTTGTGTTCTGAGCACTGCCACCATTCACTCTGCCTGTCCATCACTGAGCAACCATACTCTGCATGTCAAAGCTGCCAAAACATCTTTCTGTGATTTGTAAATATTGGCATAAACCTCCTGTTAACAAGTGCCTGAACCCGGCTTGGCAGAGGGTAGCTTTGGGTTGGAGTGTGCAATTTGCCGTTTTTGTCATTGCAGGGAATGAGCTTCACCAGCCCAATTTCCATTCTGCACATACACCATGTCTCAGAGAGGTGCAACTGATGCTGTGCATGGTCACTGCAGATCTTTCTTTCTCTAAATCTGTGTCATCTCTCTCCCTGCATACAAGCATATCATCCCACCCACCCCCACAACGTGCATTCCCTTCACCCAGTCGTCCTAGCGAGGAGTGTGTGACTACAAACACGAGCAAAACGGGAAAATGATCTCTCTCGATTCACAAACTTTTGTTCTTGAAAGAGAGGATTGTTAGGCTTAACTGTAACATTTCTGCAAGTGGTTCTTCTTGAAGTGAGGCAGGAGTTCAAATGCAGCCAACAATGTGATTTTTGGTATTTTTAAAATCAGCATCATTTGGTTTAGCTCTGATACTGCTTTGCTCGGGAGGTAATTGCAAGGGGTGAAGGTAACAGTATGTGCTTCCCACCGATGCAAATGAAGCTGCTGATAACTGCAAATGAAATACTAGGTTAATTGAAATAATCAGGGGAAGAAGAAAGCAGCTTCAAAAACATGTAGCAGAAATGTGGCTGAGAAGAAAGTGTCTTTATATTTTAGAATACAGGGGGATTTTTTGGCTGCTGCTTTTTTGTACTGAGAAAATGAAAATTCTTCAAGTCTATGCATGAATAAACAAGTACAGCTGGGCAGCCTAATACATAATTTATATTGATCAGTCACTGCAGATTTAACTGAATAAAGCCAAAATGAACACTAATTGTTTTGACAAACTAAAATAGTGCATATGATGGTTTATTGTGAAGCTTGCTGGTACTGTCCTTATCTCAGTGGCTGTTTTCAAGACTGATTTCTTCATGAGAGGTAGAAACATATTAGGACAATATAAGGATTAATATCTTATGGAAGATAAAAAAATTTAGTTGCTTAACATACAAGCAGAGTGATGGGACAACTAGCACAGTGAAGTGTGGGACAAGAGCTGATTTAGGGTGTGAGGTATTGCTGAGGTAATGGGTAGTACCTTGTCAGCTGAAGGCTAAGCCTGAAAGTAGTATTTTGTTTTTGTCACATTTGAAATACATCAGGAATAAATTTGCCTTTGGATATTTGTTTTCTAAAAGGGGACAAAAAGTTGTCAGTGAATATCCAGGCAGTTATGTAGGCTTGTTAATCTAAGAAGCTACTTTTGCTCTGGTTTTGGTATGTGCAGAGTGACAGAAATACATAGCTGGGACTTTGCTTTGCTTCTCCAAACCCTCTCGTTGAGATGGATGGCTAAATGAGGGCAATATAAGATATCATTTGGAAATAAAGTAAGAGACAGACAAAGGGAATAATATTCACAAGGATCCCTAAGCACCATTTCTGAGTGGGCTCCTTTGTGTGACAGTGACCTGCTTCTTCCTAACAGTCCTCTGCAGTGGCCTCCCCCTGCCACCTCGCCCTCCTGCCTCTTCTCCAAGAACTGGCAGCTCCACTTGGCTCCCAGCATCACTTCCATAATTATCAGTGGGTTTGCTGTATCTCAGGTTATCACCATGTTTGCTGTGATTAACTTTTGGGATGTGCCTTTAAAATTGACAGGCGGGCTTGTGTGTTACTGAGTTGGAGGATGGTAGGACCCAAGGCTTTATTCTGAATCATTCTGTGCCCAGGGGCAGCCAAGTGAGTGGAAGCTGGACATGAGTCTTTCTCAGGTTCGGGGGTGGTATTTTCCTTGGATCTGGGATCATCACTAACTTGTGATCACCCCAACCTGTGAAAATATACTTTGTTGATGAGAAAACACTTTGGTAAGAGTGCTCTGCATCAGGGTAGTCAAGCACTTCTGTGTTTGCTTTCTTCAGGTTATCTGTAGATTATTCTATAAAGTATGGATTCATCTGGTGAAGATGCACCGACACAAAACCTGTGAGAACTTCACCTTTCAGAATTTGTTTGTGCTTTGCTGAGGTGTGGGTTAATTTATGCCAGGATACTTAGGGAAGCTCTCATTCAGTCTGACCCCTCTGTGGATTCAGTTTCCAGTGAAATCAATAATTTTTGTGGCAAAGCGATTGCTGGTCTGACACATCATGAGCAGAGTTCACCATTAACCACCCAGCTGTGTCTGTGCTCTCATGGCCTTTGCATCAGCTCGTGTGCAGTTGGTGTGAAGGAGTCATGTGGCTGCTAAACTAAAGGGTTTTAATTTAACATCACTTTAGGTATAGTTTGTTATTTTTGTCTTGTGGCAGTGAAAGGCAGTTTTATTCCGTTACCTACTCTGCCTTGCTGTCATTTCCAGGGTTTATTTTAAAATTAGTATGCTGGCTACATGCAACTGTGCCTTCTCTTCCAACAAGATGGTGTTCTTCACCCACTTCCGTGCACTATTAAATGTGAATATCATAACTGATTCCTTATTTACTTTCATTTGTAATTTACAAAACCCCAGTTGTGTTTGTTGTACATTAGAAATGTAAAGAGCTTATAACTTGTTCCAAACCCAGAAAATACTTAACCCAAGATAGTCATCAACCCAAGACACCCCATCAAATCTGTTGGCCTTGAGCCTCTTAATTAGTTAACCTTGGAGTAAAGAAAGGGCTCAGCTGGACTCCCTCTCCTAATCCTGTCTGAATTAACTCCTTTTTGCATTTGTAGAAATGAGCGCAGTACAGGACCCTCTGGGTAGTTCACTGAGACTCTTCTGCCAGTCTCCTTCAGGTAATGCAGGTTTTTCTCTGCTCTTTGAGCAGTATTTTGGGCTGTGCTGGGGGCTCTGGGCATTGGGGAGGAGTGGCTCCAGCAATGGGCCATCTGCAGCCCTCTACTCTGGGGAAGCTGGGACCACTTGCAATTTCACACACAAGCAGCACTAATCTACAATAAATCTTATGAAATCAATAAAAATATGGAAAGTATATCATTTTTATAGAAAAAACACATGAGATGGCCATTAAGGGCACAGCTATTCTAATACCTCTGTCTGGTTGAAACTGCAATTAAAAACATTCCAATAATAAATCTACTTCCAGTCTCGTTTAATGCTTTTAACTTGCTTGAAAGTTCAAGCTGGTATCCCAAAAATGTGCCAGGACTTTCACAATGTATTTTACAGACTCATAAATAAATATGGCAATTAATCTAAGCTATATTTCTTTCATATTTGATGACAATTTATTATGACACTTACTAATTCAGTGCACAAAAACTCTAATGCACTTAAAATCGGATTTCAAACCAAACGTTTTATGGGAAAATATAGTATTGATCATCCATTTAAAGATGATTCATAACCTGCTATAAAAAAGGATCTTATGAGGACATGCAGAATGAGTTTTGTGGACCATTCTCACCACAAAATCCAAAGTACAAGATCTGTAGTTCTTAATGATGTTTTATATTTTTATCTGGAGTCTTGGTCTATAATGTTTTGGTGGTTTATGATAGATAGCAGCTTTAAGAGAAAACATTTTTTATATTTAATTTAAATTAAAGTAATATTATGTATTTGTTAAACACATGCTGTTATATGAACTTTTATACTGTCCATTTACACAAATTCATGCCCAAAATTTGTTCTTTTCAAGGATAATTTGCACAAGTTTGGTTATGTTAATTGGGCTGTTTTGGCAATACACATTCTGCTGCTTTGTGCTTTAGTGCCCCAGGAGTCCCAGGCTTCAGATGCTGCTCATTGCTGCTGGTGTGATGCATCCTGTGCATCTCTGAAAGCTGCAGTGGCTTGGACTCCGACATGCCAGCAGCAGTCACCTGCAGCCAGCTGTCCCAGCCCTGCAGAGCATTACTGGAACTCTTTTCAAAGTTGAAAAACTCCAGAAGATACATCCCAAAAATGCAGGCTCCTGGGGTGATTTATGTGAGCTTGGGATGTGGTGGGGAAGGAAGGAGGGGCATGCAGCATGCTGGATGCTGTGTGTGGGTCACAGCCAGGCTGCACAGGACAGGCTTCTCCAGTCCTTCAGCACCTGCCTGCAGACACTTTGCTGTGGAAATGCTGATTTGGTTTGCCCTGTGGTGGTCAGCCCTGGGAGCCTGTCTGGGGACGGTGGGCAGCGATGGACATCATATCCTTCCCTGCAGAGGGAGAAGAGGCTCAGAGATGGCAAATGGCTTTTTCTGTATTTGTAAATAATTTGTGTCTGCATTTGTGCACTGGCCAGGCCCTCCTTGCTCCTGGCTGCCAGCCCACAGCCCGTGGGGTGGCTCTGGGCTGCAGTGGGGTGAGCAGGGCAGCCCCTGCTGCATCCCAGGCTCACCTGGAACAGATGTTCTCCAAGTACCCAATTTCTCATCTCATTCTGAGATTCTTAATAGAACAACATCATCCAGTTTGAGCAGCCCATAGCTGTTGCCAGCTTTACTATTTTCTGGATATCTTTCCTTAATGCCATAAGTTTTGAGTGGTGGCATCAATGCTTGGAGAGATTGCAGAAGGAAATAAGTAGTGAAGGCTAAAGCACGTGGTTAAAGAAGAGTCTCATTTATAAATCAATTTTAATAACATATTTAAAAGCTCTCACATTTGCCTTTAATGTGTTTCCATTTCCCCTTTGGTCATTAATATTTAAAATATTTTTCTTTACTGATCATTCTTTTCTATTGTGTCCTTTCTAACTTCCCTTTCTCTCTTTAATCTATAATGGGTGAGTTTTTGAAAAATGCATAATCCATGAGAAATCCAGATAATTTGATACAGGAAAAACCTTCAATCCCTTGAATAGAAATTTCAGAGGAGTTGAGTAATTGTTTAAAAGTTATTCCAATCAGTTTAACCCATAAAAGGGTATATGTCTTCACTGATACACTTTCACAATGAGAAGGCACCATTATTTGTACTAGGAAGTAATAATCAGCAGTGACATTTTAAAATAAAGGTAACAACCATTTTTTTAAAAACAAGTTAAAACTAAGCTGTGGATAACATTTTTCAGGAAGCCAGTTGTGGGCATGACTTTATTCCATGAGTGATTTAAGGGCATGAGGTTTGCTGAAAGTCCATTTGGCTTGCATGCCAGAGGCCTACTTTACTTTTGAAAATGGAATTTGGGTTCCATGGTGGAACCCATCTCTTGGGTAGAGATTGTCACTTCAAATGTCCTGTAAGTGGAAGAAAAGGAAAGGAGTGAAGGAGGCGGGTCAGCGACCAGTCTCCTAGCTGGGTAAAAACCTCAGATAAATGATTTGAAGGAGTCAGCACGGATGATAAATAATGTGGATTTTAGAAATGATGTCCAGGTGCAGCTGTGATGTGGCTGATTGCAGCCACAGGTGGGGCTGAGTGCTGGCCCTGCTTCCCCACAGTTTAACTGGAGATTGCTCAGGGCTGAGATTATTTGCAGCTCCACTTTAGGACAGGGAAGAACCACACCTGTGAGGTCTTTGTTAAGTAGATTTGTTCCACCTGGAGCAGGAGGGAGGAGCTGGGCTGTGGTTTGGGATGCAGAGTGGTTGGCAGGAGGAGCAGGAGGTACATGGCTGCAGGATGGGACTGCCCAAGGTGATTGAGAAGTGTGGTGGTGTCCCCACTGTGCTCTTGTCTTCCAGCTGCATTTGTGCTGGCCCTGGGGAGAGCCCTGGGAGAGGCAGCACTTCCCAAGGGCCTTCCTGCAGGAGGGGAGAGGGGGGTGGGCAAAGGGCTGCAAAGAGGGGAAGGGCTTTCCTGAGAGGTACCTCTGTCCTTGCCCCAGGCACACAGCAGCCTGGAGCTGGAGTAGCATATCATCTGGAAGGAGATACAGGAGCTAAATTTAACGTGTTGTAAATTCTCAAGAGACAATGGGGAAACCTCCAGAAAATAATTCACTTATATGTTGTAGGGAGGCTCTATGGACAATGAAGTGACATGCTTTATTGTGGAACAGAATAATGACTGCCCATCAGAGCTACTGGAAAGGAGTTTAGACTCTTAGCAACATTGGTTTGATTTTTAAAATTATAATTTTACTGCTTTAGTCTTTAATTTACTGTGCCTAGGAAGGGTTTATTCTTTTCTTGGCTTGTGCTGGGTTTTATGTTTTTATGGATATTATTGTCAGTCCATTATTCATCTATGAATTCTTCATGATTTGTAAATGGGCAATGAAGCAAAGAATACTAAAATGTAACAAAGACGGAATAGGCATATGCAGTGGTTTTTATTTTCAAGGCAAAGTTTAATATGATGTTGTGGGATGTTTGAATGCCTACCCAAGCAGTGCTATAGCTCCCAAGGCTATCTGGTATTTTGTTTTGTCTTCTCATCCTTGTAAAATTTGTGCTGGTCTTGGAGTAGCTGGGTTTACCACCAGAGCTCTGTACTGGTGGTAGTGGTGGAGGAGATATTTGTGTATTTTTCTTCCTCTGGCTGCTGTTGGGAGTGAAAGGTGAATTAGTTGTCCCAAATCCTGATGCAGTGAGTGGTGGGCCTGGCTGGGGGCAGTGGGAGGTGCTGCTTCTCCAAAGTTTCAATTGCACATCATAGCTCAGGCTCCCAAAGGCTGAACCCTGAAAGATGGACAAAGACTTGTTCCTCTGCTTGGTTTGTTCCTCATGCATCAGCTCTCAGTGCCTCTTTGATTATGCAGAGCTAGCAAAAGCCTGAGCAAATGTGCAGTGGGCAGTCAGCAGTGTTGGAATTGCCTTATTCTGAGGTCCTTGCCTGGCTTGCTTATCCTCATTGCTTTCTGTGTCTTTTATCAGTCAGTAAAAATATTGCCCCATAATTTGTTTTACTCATACTTTTCTGTTGAGCCTAAATATTAATCCATATTCCTTCCACTGGTGGTAGCCTGTTATGGGGCTTTGCTGTGGGGGTGGCTGATGGCCTCCCTTGTGTGCTGTGCTGGGCAGGGATGGAGCAGGCAGGGCTGCCAAGGGCCCTGGGCATTGCAGCTGTGGGCACAGGTTGGAAGTGGCCTCGTTCCATCTGCCCCCCCTCTCTGGCCAGGTGGCTCCTGTTGGCAGACAGTTGCTGTACAGGGTGGTGTGTGATGCTCTCCCAGGTTCCAGTTTGGGGCTGGGCAGCACCATGACTGCAGTGGCTGCCTTTTGTCATCTCCATGCCCTTCATTTGGTCGTGTGTGCTAAAAAAGCCCTGGACAGCAGCAAGTGAAGTTAATAGACCTTTGAAAAAAACCAGAAAGAAAAAAAAACAAATAGTGTTATGTTTAGTGTCAGATAAATTCCTTTATGAATGGCTAAATGCCACATATACACTCTACACAATCAGCCTCTAGTATTAATAGGCACGTGTGTGGAAGCAGTGTTCAAAGCTGGTAAAAACCCATGTTGTTTGTAGACATAGTGAGTGAACTCCACAGGGAATGCTTCAAACTGGTGTGGGAAGAGTGTTCTTGCTCTGCCCAAGGATGTTTGGTTTTTTTAGGATAGCATCAGTATAGTCTGCTCTTGTACTTCTTTTTGCCATTAACTTGCCCCACATTTGTCATTTGAGCCTACCTAGTGTGGCAGAGTGATGAAAGTGCAGCTATTTTATGGGCGCTCAGGGAATGAGGGGTAACAGTGAGAGACATCTGGCTTTGACATCAAGGAAATACAGGAAACTTAAACCCCAGTATCCTTCATAAGCCACACTTGGTCACTAAGGACTGGGGTTAGTGTTCCTGCAGCCCCAGCAGAGGTGGCTCTGCTGGGTTTTGATGATTTTGAAGAATTCTGTTAGTGTTTGATACAAGCTGAGGAAAAAAAAAAAAGATATGGGGGCAGTCACATCTCCTGAGTGCTTCCCTGCAAATGTTTCTTGCCCTCACTAAACTCCAGTCACCCTAGTTTATTTTCAGAGTCTTCAAGAAAGATGTTGGTACACCTAATTATTAAACTAGAAGACAAAGAGTGTTTTGAAACAGGTAGAGGGACCAGAGCAGATCACTTGGATTCATTGGTTTAGCATTAGCCTAAAACTGCTTCTGTTAAGGGACAGCTTTGCCATTAACTTAGGGGTAGAGTGTGTGGCTATTAAACAGAGCTGCTAAAACCTCTGGGCTTCTCAGGCAGTGCAGTGAAAGAGCTCCCTTGGAGAAGGACGAGCAAAAGAATGACCCAGACTTCAGTCCTTGCATGATGAGAAGTACAACTATGTAACAAAAATAAAATACATGACCGTGTTGGCTTCTGCCTTCCCAGGGCTGGCTGCTCTCTGCTGAGTGGGTCTGAGTGATGTGCTCTTCACAGTGAATTGCTTTCCTCTGGTTTGGGCCTTTGCTCCTCTTTTCAGCTTGCTTAGAACAATTGAACCTATTTCTGCTGACACTGGCAGTGTTGTAAGAAGGATCAAGCTTTAGGTCTCGTGAGTACGTTTGGCACAGTACTTATGGAGCTGCAGTGACCTCACTGGGTTCAAGTATTGCAATTTTAATTTTAGTCTTGTAACCCTCTCTGTGTGTACTCAACATCAGCTTGACTTGGGTGTGTTCGCTATTGGGCTTTAACAAGAACTAATCGGTTTAAATACATCTGCAGTTGTTTTTTTTGCATCAGCTCAATGAGGTCAATTTAAAATTGAATTCCTGAAGCTGTTGCAGGAATTCACATATTGACAGGTCAAAGAATTATTGAAGTTGGTGAACTTGGCAGCGATCCTTAGTACCTGTTTACATCACAGTGTCTTCATGGCTACATCAGTGCCTGTGGACTTCAGGAGCTCCATTTGAGTTTGTAAATCATAAGGGAGAGAGAAATAAAAACAGAGAGTAATGTGAGTAGCAATCCCTTTCATGAATCCAGGCAATTATTGAAAGCACATCAAGCTGTTGGTAGATAAATATTTTTCTGGAGTCAAGAACGGAGAAGCATGTGACATTTCAATTACTACTGTTCATATTAAAATGTAAATAAGTGGCTTCTTTACTCTATAATTCAATGAACCATATAATTATGATCTTATGATATTTTCATAGCACTTGCAGAAACATATGGCACTTCAATAAGCAAACAAGGCAAGAAATGAAATTAAGGATTTCTATGATGTTTGTTTGTGTCTCTGTGGCTGTGTTTTAACCTCTTTGTTTTAAATACCTAATTTCTTAATTTAGCAGTTTATATAATAGCAATGAATTTACATGAAACAAAACCAAGCCTTGTGGTTGGGTTACTGTTTATGTCCTTAATCTGATGTAGGAGTTTTCTGCTGAAAAAACCCCACAACTCCCAAGCAGCTCCGTAGTGGTTAGGATGTATTGCCAAAGCTAAATGATCATTAAGGACTGGGTCAGTGCCTTATTAGTGTAAATTATTTTAGCTCCTGCAAATCCTTCTGTTCAGAGCACCATGCTGATAGAGTTTCAGACTTGTGGTCTGTGCAAAGGCTATAAAATATTGATTTGACTTGTAATGTTTCATGATATCTATGACTCAATTCACAAGACCTATGCGGTATCGAGGCTTGAACTGGGGGGATCACTCAGCCCTGACCTGATTCAGTAAAATGCCTTTTAAGTGAATTTTAATAATAATATACAGTAAGGAACCTAGCAGTTTGTGAGCTTACTGATCATTGTGGAAAGTGTAGTAATATTACACCCACTTTGTTTATAATTTCCTTCCCCAGCCTGTGACCCTTGTTCTGCTTTATGTACAAGTTACTATTTTCCATATACCAAAATACAGAGAAGGGAAATGGAGCTGTGCACTCCTTAGGCACAATCTTTGTTGCAGTGTGTCTGTACAGCACTGTGGTATTTTCTGCTGGAATCTCAGGAAGGCACCACTGGATCTGCTGGAGATGGCCCTTGCTTGGCATGTGTGTGGTGTGACTTGCCCGTGTCACTGTGTGCAGCCCTGGCTTTAGTGGGGGTGCCAGAGCCAGCTGGGATGCAGTGGGAAGTGAGGTGGCAATGAAAATCCACTCCAGTTTGCAGCTGATTTTCTGCCAGGTGAAAGCATCAGAAATGGCATGCTGTGTGCCAGAGTGTCCACAGTGAATCTCAGGAAAATAGGTGTTAGCTTTTGCAGCAGCAGGCATGGAGCCCCATCCTGCTGCAACACTCACATTTTAAAAAATTGTGTTTTCCTTAAATGCGTAATAGGTGATACTTCAAAGCAGCAGGGTGTGCTCCCTCGGTCACTGGAGTGTGATTTCAGGCTTCTGAGATACCTGAGGAGGTTTGTTTTTCCAACCACAGAAGTACTTCCCAAGTTTTCAGGGTTTCTTAACTCTGCCCAATATGGTTGCTGATGAGCAAAGAAATGGTAATTCAACTCAGTTGTGATTTAAATAAATAAAAAGACAGGGAGGAAATCAAACTGTACCTTAAAAGGGAGTGCAACTACAATGAGATGTATATCACACAGTCTAAATGATTGGGATGATATAATAAAATATTCACAGAGCTTCTTGAAGTACATGTTCTGTAATATACATTTTAAAATAATGTTGGGTGTTATTGGCTGAAAGCAATTTATCATTCACAGTGAATTTTAGATGTAGGTAGGTTCTTACACTGAGCTAATGCTCAGCTTATTCCTTTTATACTCTGTGTTTTGTAATATTCTCCAGAATTAAATTAACATTGCTATTTGAGGCTTTGAAGCCATTTCATGTCAATGTGGCTCTTGTTTTTTGGTTGCAAGTTTTATTTAAATTTTATTATTTATTTATTTATTTATTTTGCTGGGGGAGGGAGGAAGGATGAGAGTTGAAGCTCCGAATGGGTCATTCCCTGCAAAGCACTCTGTTATTCTGGAGCACTGGCTCAAGGAAACTGGCTTTGCAGTCGCTGTGTTCGTGTCAAGGCAAGTGTTGTACACAATATATGAAGTGTAGCGTAAATAATTTAACTAGCTTTTGAACATGAAAATAGCAACATGGTAAAGTAGCAAAACATAACAGGTTTCTAGCCAAACACATCACTGATTAGTTAGCCTAGCTAAAACAAACAGATTTTTTTTTTCTCAAGTGCAACTGATTTAAATGCAAGGGAAAGGCTGCAGAAAGCCCTGTTTGCAGATTAACAGCACCCTGGTTATTTGCAGCTGCAATAACTTCTCCAAGGACAGCTGAGCTGGGACTGTGCACTTGGGCTGCAGCTGTGTGTGTCAGGAGGGAGGGTTGCTGGCATCTCTGGCAACAGCCATTTGACCAAGGTGTGATATTTCAGCACGGTGACTGCACAAGTCAGAGCTTGGAAGCTCCTGGGCAGACCTGCAGCTGGAATTGTCACACTGACCTCGAGGCACTTTAGATCTGCTCACTCACCTGCAAAATTTAAGGATAGCATTTTTTTCCCAAAATATACAGAAATAATTTTATATCCCTGCCTTCATCTTGCTCCAGATGAATGAGTTGTTTGTGCTACAGGCTCTCTGTGGTCTATACCTCTATTTCCAATAGCATGCAGACAATCAAATTTTAAGTCATGGTGCTGTCAGGCCAATTATTCTCTTCAATTAAAATCTAATTTCTGACTAAACCTGCAGGACAGACACTTGTGTGAGTTTGTGCCTGCCTGAGTGGGGAGGCTGATGGCCGCATGTGTGCAGAAAACTGATGTCCTTTTCTGAGACAGAAAGGCAAGGGGCAGCCCTTGCAGGGTGGGGCTCTGCTGAAGAGCTCTTGCTTGAATTGTAGTGTATTATCCTAAAAAAGCCTTAGGCACAAGAATCTCTTCTTGCACATCTTATTTTAGGCATCAGCAGCCGTATGTACGGAAGGCAAATTTACTATTGGAACTATCAATAAAACATAGTTTGTCTGTTTAATTAGTAATTGTGAAAAAAAAGCTCCCAAGGTTTTTATCCCCCCCTTTTTTTTTTTTTCTCTTTTAATTATTACAAAGCCAGTTTTAAATCTTGCTGCAGGTGGAAATGTGTCCTTGTCAATGCTTAAAAATCTGCAGGATACCTGGAGTCTTCTTGTTGGCCAGTGGTGTCAAGGGAGGTCTGAACTAAAACCTAATAATGATTAAGTTAAATGACTTCAAATGCTGTTTTGGGTTTGTTCAGTGGCAGATGGATGCCCTTTGGTGCAGAGGAAGCCAGCTGAGGAGCAGGGAGTGTCGGAGGGTCAGGAAGTACAAAAGTGGGAAGTGAGGATGTTTTCATTTCTCTTTTGTTCACTGTTGTGATGATAGAAGTGGAAGGAGCTTTATGCTGTGCTGGCTTATGCAATTCTGTGATTTAAGGCTGAAACTTCTTTATTACAAAGCTCATTTTCAATGTGATTTCTTTTTTCTTTGGGGAAAAAAGTCATAACTTTTTTTTTATTTTTGAAACAGCAGCTTCTGGGACATTGGTTAAGAATTCAGGAGTTTTAAAAATGATGATACTTTAAAAATGTTTTCTGATTTTTTGTTCTTTTTGAAGTTTATTTTAATACTCTGGGGCTTATTTTTAACTCCTTGGAAAGCTTGGCCTAGAGACTTGATTTGTTTTGTTTGGCTCAGCTTACTGAGAATAAGGATGTCTGGGTGTACTTTGGAGGGAAATATGAGAATTAAAGACCTGTTTTGGTGTGTAAAAATTATTGTTTATAATTTAAATGGTTAGAAATGGAAATAGTGGTTGTTTCTGGCTCAGTTTGCTGGAGAAAAATGAGCTGAGGGAAAAGGAAGTGTGCAGGAGAGGCACCTGGGAAGGAAAATGAGGCATGGAAGGGCTGTAGAAGGTGATTCACAGAATGACTAGGTTGGAGGAGACCTTCAAGACCATCAAGTCCAACCCATGCCCTAACACCTCAGCTAAACCATGGCATCAAGTGCCATATCCAGGATTCAGGAGTGGCACCATTGCAATGTGGACCTTGGGAAGCTGTGAGGGTGGTATGTTACCCTCCTGTTCACGAAGGCACTGTTTGATTAAATTCTCTTCACTGAACCTCGTGGGTATGAAGCACAGCAGGAAGGACCAGCCCAGCAGTGAGTGGCCCTGCTGATCTCACACAGTCACACCCAGGCGTGGCTCAGTGGGGAGGGATTTTGGAATCCTGCTGCAGGCAGTGCCCTCCTGGGAGTGCTGGCAGCCTCGGGGGCAGGTTTTTGTGGTTCCCTCCAACTCAGTCCCTGCCAGGACGGGTTTGTGGCAGGGTGAGAGGTCAGTGCCTCACCCTGCTGAGAGCCAGCATGAGCCTCAGCTCTGGGTGGTGATTTTGGAATGCACTGGATGTCTCGTAGGTTGCTGCAGTTAGATTAACATAAGTCTTTTGAGGAAATGATTGCTTCTCATCAACAGGAGTTTTTGTGTGACTGGAGGAGTAAAAGTACATTATTCCACGATGATTCCAAGTCTAATCAGATGCACATCTTCAGTAGTGGATGTGTTTATTGCAGAGGCATCTTTCTGTTATCGTCTCTGTTGTCCAGTGCATTGGAAACACTGAGAAGAGAATGGCTCTTGGATAAGGGATTAGTGATTTTTTTCTTTTTCACTTTTCACACTGTATTGGGAAAAGATTGTGGTTTTAGTGGAGTTTAAAGTTAGTGAGACAAGTGACTGGTGTAACCGCTGAAGGGACACAGAGTGACCCCAAGAAAATGGAGTTGCTCCCTCGGTTTGGCAGTTCTCCCATGTACCACCTGCCCCAGGTTAGGTTCAGTCAGCTCTTGGCTTGCTGCCTGCACTGTTTGCAGCATCTTCAGTGGCAATGAGAAGGAGCAGCTCACCAGGTACTCAGCTCATCCACCTTTTGCCTCACCAGCATGAGCTTGTTATAACTAGTCCCACAGGACTTAGCCAATATCGGGTTGACTTTCTGCTACAGTGGAAATTTCAGGCATCATATTGATTTGGCCCAGTATATTATATGTGTATTTATTTGCCAGCAAAGACATACAGAAAAACTACTACTATGTTTTAATACAAACTCAGCTGTTTGCTGATCAGCAATGACTATTCAAATTGACCAATCTACCTCACCCTGGCTGGAGATCAAGGGATCAGAACTTAATTTCATTCCTTGAATAAAGATTTATATATATATATTTATATATATATCTCCACATGGAAATATCAGAACATGAAAGGTTAAATCAATATGGAGTTTTACATTGCTTAAAGGGCATTTGCATCAAAGCAGCCATGAATGCAATTCACTTGTTTAATGAATTTTTTATGCTTATTTAATGAATTTCACAAAGGTGTTTTTCATAAAATGGATAAGGACTTCCAGTTTTATGAAATAATAAAAATGGAACTGAAGTTATGAAATGAGCAATCTCATTAGTTAGGCATGATATATTCATATGAAAGTGTACATGTTTCTGAATTATTGCAAGCAGCTCTATTGCTTGAACTGTAACTCGTTATAATAGTATTGCAAATATGCCTTTAGTTAAGATATCGGAAAGTGACAGGAAGAAATTAGATTTTGATTGTTAATAATTATTTAATTAATACTTATTGTATTTAGCATACTATGAGCGTGTCTTTCCTTTGAAAAGATATGCTTGTATTCTTCATTCATATAGTAAGATGCAGCACTATTCCTATTTCGTTTGTGCTAGAATTCTGGCTTAATTTTGTGTTTGAGAAGCTTTACTCTGTTTTAGTATCCTGATGAACAGAGGACAATATTATGATGGTCTGCCAATAATATGAATGTGCCTTATTTTGCGCATTGGAATGTGCATGTAAGGCATTCCAATGCCTTTTTTTTTGCATGGCAATCTGTGATCTAATGTACTTTTGGAATTGCATCATCTTGCTGGAAAATTCTCCCAACTTGATGGCACTTCAGGAGTGAGAGGGGATTGTGAGCACTGCTTGTTTAAATAACATGTCTGACTGCCTGTACACTGCAGTGTTTCTGCTGGTGGGGTTTCATGATCCTCCCCAGCAGGAGCTGCAGCAAGGCTGCTGCTCACCCTCCAGTTTGGACAGGACAGATGGATATAGTAATTCTCTCTTATGGTGTTTGAAATCTGTCCTGCTTTTGAGCAAGTGGTGTTACCTTCAGGTTCAGTGGGATTGTTCATGGGCAACTACAAGCTTGGGCCAAGGAGTTGCTGGGTGATTGCTGTTAACCTGTGTTTCCAGGTTTGCTGACCACCTGGGTGTCAGTTAGGAAATGTGCCCCAGCTCCCTTCACCAGCCTGGGTATTTGCATTGTGTTTCCTTTATCCCTTCCCTCTGCTGCTTTGGCTATTGCAGCCAAACTTTCCCTTTCCTTTCTGCCATTTTGGAATGACTTACAAGTGCAAAACTTACAATTACAAAAGAGAGTATTGTAATTACATGCAGTGAAGCAGCTCTGAGTGGAGTAAAGGAATCCCACTACCCAGCCCTGCTGGTTTACAGCCCTCATGCTCTGCCAAGGCAGCAGGCAAAAATATTGTAGTAATAAGATACAAAGTGGGACTTTCAAAATGAATGTTCTTGCCTTATTAGGGATCTCTTGTGCTACACTCTTAAGTAATCTTGTTAAACATGTGCATTAAGACAACAAGGTAGGGCAAGATGGTAAGATAATGGTTCATGAACCAAGTGTTTATTAGAGGAAAAAGAGAAATGAAAGGCCTTTTCATCCATGAAGTGTCATTATCTCACTCTTTGGCATGCTTTGAAGCCTTCTTGTGATTGTGCAATTAGCCAAATGAGATTGTTAGAGAAAAAAAGGTAGCATTGACATCTGTTGGTGCCCTCTTGCCTCCCGCAGGGTGTCAGTGTGCTGGGGGAGCGGGTGCTGTGCTCCAGAGCAGCTCCAGAGCAGCTCCAGCCTGGCCTGGGGTTCTGTGCTGGAGCCCCTCGGAGCCCAGGGCCGGCTCCTGGCAGCCTCTGCTCTGGCTCTGCTCTGCTGGTGTCACTCCTCCGGGCTGCAGCCAGGGTGGTTTGCACAATGCAGGATCTCTGTTGTGCCTCAGGTGTGTAAATGTTGATGTGTTCATAGAAATTAAATCCAATGCGCTGTGTCTCTTGCAGCTTTAAGGCCCCAGCGGGCACAGGCCGGTGTGCTCGCACCGATCGTGTCACCCACACAGAGTCCAGCGGTGCTGAGCTGGGGAAGCTGCGGGGCTGCCCAGAGCACGGAGGCTCCTGTCCCTTCCCTTTCCCGTGCTGGGCCCTCTTCTCTCCCTCACAGGCTCTGTGTCCTTGCAAGGCAGACAAAACCAGTGTTTTGAAGGCAAATGCAGCAGCGATGTGGCGTGGGTAGGTAATTCCTCCTGTCCACACAGCAAATCTGTCTTTGAGCTGGGCTCCAGCAAGGACTCCCGAGGCCATGGCAGAGCCTGACTGAGGCTCAGGAGCCATCCTGGAGCTCAGCCTCATCACGGGGCACCTCCTGTGGGCAACTGTGCCCAAGAGTTTCATGGCATCGCACCAGATTTAATAACTAGCTGGTATTTAATTTGGGGTGTGAAATAACATCTGTTATTATATCTAACATAAATATTTACTTGAGAGATTCGACTAAAAAAACATTTACTTGCCTTCAAAGCCTATCAATTTCTCATCTGTGGCTGACAAAGAAAGCTTTGAGTGCTTAAATTCATTTCTAGAAATTAAATTAAAATTTTCAACACTAAAGCTTCTGTGATTCCAGACACTTTCCTTTCCTTTTATTGTGTTTGACAGCAACTAGATTCTCAAGGTAAGTGGTGGAGTGTAGTCCTATGTAAATGTGAAGCATAAAATGAAAACTGGGGGGAAGAAAAACATTTAAGGTAGGAAATTAGAACAGTTATTGAGTTCCACACTATGGTTAATGAGTGTGCAGAAAGAAAACATCTTCTTGGCCTAGTGAGCTGGAGCATTACAACTGTTGCAACACTTCTTCTGTTTTTAGAAGGAAATAAGTAATAACCCCGACACATGGGAAGTCTTCAGTTTGCATTTTTTAATGCCTCAGGGGAGTGCAGTGTTTCTGGTTTAGAATCTGTTAAAATTTTATTTAAAAGGCAGGTTTTGTTCTGAAAGCAAAACAAAAATTAACATATTAAGCATATCTGTAGGTCAGGAGTGTATGGGAGAGGGTTCGGCTGCTTCACCAGGACATGGCTCTTTCAGAATTGCCCAGCTGAGGTTGGAGGCTGTGGAGGGAAGACTGAAAATTACTGTCCCTTACTGAAATAGGGTCAGTGTATTCAGGATTTATGCTGTGTTGCCCTGGGTATAATTAAAAGCAGCCTGTAATGGCACTGGAGCAGAGGGGGCCTAGGCACAGGTTCTCAGTTTTGGGATCCTTTGGCCTCCTGTCAGGAAGGGGAGGCTGGGATGGGGCACTGCTGCCCAGCTGAGCCCTGTTCGGTTCACTGGCTTCAGCCAGAGGCTGTAAATGTCACCCCTCTGCTGGGGGGGCAGGAGAGGTGTCCAAAGCTTGCTGGGGACGTGCTGTAGCATCCCATTCAGCCTCTGTCTGCAGTGCTGGTGAACTTGTACTGTCCCCACTGTTACACTTTAGCTGGGGCTTTCTTGTGTGAAGTATATTGTAGTGAAATATATTGGCTAAAATCTCTGAGGCTGAACTGAGCCCTGAGATAAATTAAGCAATTCAGTTTTTAAGGTATATGGCATGATGTTGGGGAATAGAAAAAACATCTGAAACCTCTGTGAATGCATCCCTGTGGTTACAGCTAAGGTACAGGGCTGTTTGGTCTGATGTAATAAATGTTGCTTCCCCCTGGGCTGATTAGGTGAGTGAGGTGTCTGCTAGCACAGCTTGCAGCTGCTGCTGTCTCACTGCATGCCTGAGGAGATGCAGTACATGGTTTTGCATGCTTTTGCATTGTGCACATTAGGAAAGCTCTTGCACATTTCCTGTGCTGTTTAAACATCCCTTTGTGCAAAGGTTGAAGTATTTTCATCCGATGCTGTTACTGAGCAAGTTGTTGAAAGGTGTAAGCAAGTAGCAAGTTGATCAATATTTTATCCTTTCTAGGCTAATAAGTTCATTATTATTGACACAGTGTGGCTGGCTGCCTTCAGTCTGACAAATAACATCCCAAACCAAAGTAATTGGAGCTCTTTTAATGATGCCTTTATTGGGAAATGTCTTGGGGCTGGGCTGGAGGTTGTGGTTGAATCTGAGGAGTCAATTTTTATATTTGACTAGGTATAAATACTATGGGACAGGGCAGGGACCCTCAGTCTGGTCCCTCTCCTGGGGACAAAGGAGCCAGATTGTGAGTTCACATTCCTAGGGAGTGATTCCTGAGTCTGCCTCAGCTCCTTCACCCTTCTGTCCTTTGGCCAGAAATTTCCCTTGGGTCCTGGAGCTCAAGGCTTGGCTGACACCAAAGCATTCTGCAGCACAGCCAGCTTGTGCCCAGCTGCCTCCCTCCACTACCTCTGGCAAAGTTTTCCACTCGGAGCAGGAGCAGCAGGGCTTTGTTTCTTGCTGCCCTGGATGGCTGGGAGCAATTGTGGCCTGAGCCTTGCTACCTCTCGAATTTAAAAAGCTGCTCTGAAGTTTGTATTACCTTTTTTTTTGTTTCCTGGAGATATGTGGAGCTTAAAATTAAATGGTTCAAATCTGGATCAAGATTAAATAATTTGGGTCAGGGCATGTTCTCAGATGCCCTCCAGGAAACACAGTCAGTGGTTAACCTAATCAGCTCCTGTAATTCCACCAAATTCAGCTGAAGCAGCATTTCTACAGTAGAAGGAAACTTGAAGCTTAATAGCAAGCATCACAACTTTTAAACTTTGCTTGAGAATAGTTTGGCTCTGGTGTCCTCAGCAAAACCCAGAAGCAGTGTTGGGGCATGGGTCAGTCAGCAGCTGGGTCCTGGTGCTTTATATGTGTTGTGATGCCTCTGTGATGGAGCAATTAAGTGTGATTATTGGTTATAGTCGTTCAGAAATTATATTGCGGACTTCAAAGTACAAGTCAGTACAAACAGACCAGTTTTCAAACTGAAATAGAGATTTAACTAAGCCAAGAGTTTCACTGGTTGTCAATGAAGTTTTTTATTTTTCTGTGTATAATGAGGACATACATATGCTTTTCAGTGCTTCCAGAACTTGCAGCCTTCCCTAGAAAGGGCTCTGATCCAAGCATAAAGGCTTGTGCTCCATAAAACATAGGCTGACCTTCAGCTTGTGGATTTGCTGGGGAAACCTGTGTGAAATGACAGCCTGATGGTGCCATTTTATTTGATCAACTCCAAAATCCTTAAGACACACTGGTGGGAGGCCCCAGAGGGTCTGAGCAACTACTTCCACTTGTGCCTTTGAAATTGTGATTTGGTGGGGGCTTTTTGTATCATTTTATGTGCATCTTATGGAAAAAGTGGGCAAAGGCATAAAGCAGCTGTTTTGGGAGGCTGGGGTGGCCCAGGTCGATGTGGAACTGTGCTGTGGGCAGTCAGTGTCCCTCTCCCCCTCCACTGCCATGGTCCCACTGCAGCCCTTGTGGCCCCTCACTGAGAGACATTTGTAAAGAAGATTTTCCCACTTGCATTGAGAGAGCTCCTGGTTGCATCCAGTGCCTGCTAAAGTGAAAGGAGTCTGCTGAGGCCCCAGATTTCAAGCTCTTGGGGCTGCTGCAAATTTCTCTGCTTGGGGGAGAGGCTAAGTGTTTGCAACTTTAGATGTAGAACGTAAAAGCACTTGGTTGTCACATGCCATTAGCTGTTTAAAGCGTGACATCTCAGGAAATGCTTCATCGTAATCCTCAAAATGAAGAAATCTGAAGTGAACTTCAAACTGTTTGCTCAGTTTGGGTATCATGTTGCAGGGTCAGATGGTGAACTCAGAGTTGTACTTAGTCTCAAATTGGTTTAAACTGCAGTCAGACAGTTCAGGTCTCGAAAAATCAGCTTGTACGTTTTCTTTACAAGTAAAACCTAGGAGTAATGTCTGTATGGCAAAGCTTGTCCAGATACTCTTCTCCAGCTGTATTCCCTCAGACACTTTTTGCTCAACAGCACTGTTAGATTAACTTTGTCATCTGCTTGAGTTTGCTCTTCTCTTCCTGCTGCCCAATGAGGAATGGGAAAGGCTGCTCTGAAAGGATATTTGTTGTCTGCCTGGGCTGTTACCTTAGCAAGTAGCAGTATTTTACCCCCATAAAAAGCTTGGGTCTGTGATGCTACATAAGGAAGAAAATGGTGCTGATGTTTTGGTTTTGTTCCTCAGGAGTGTTGCTTGCCTGTGCAGTGGTCCAGCAGATGATGTGTCTGGTATGTAAGAATTGCCATCACAGATGGCCAAGGGGGCCTGTGAAAACAGCTTTGTAGTCATCCTGTTATGAAATTGCTTCACTAACAAGAGTATGAAACATGAAATTATAGTGTTGTGTGGAACAAAGGTTATTCAACTGTCATGCTCAAAGGTCCTATTAAGCTGTCAGCTTGGTCTGCTTTGTCCTTGATTTTGCTCCACTGAAATTTAACATGGTTTCACTTCTCAAAGCCAAATCTTTCCATACTGACCTCTGTCTCCACCCTGGTTAATGCCCTTCAGAAAGATTTTTTTTATTGTTACTTCAAGATGTCATGATTGTCTCTGGTCAGAAGTCCTTCATTCCTTGTTTATTTTTCTTTTTAACATCATGGTCCACATTCATTCCTGTGTAGCTCTAGGGTACTAATTTGCCTCTAGGAGGGTACTTTTGGCTGGTGGGCTGATAGCTATGCAAGCATGTTGGCTGTCCCTAATGTAATTCAAATTAAACCCAGGTCTGGGTGAGAGTATTTGCAGATTAATTCATATGAATCTTTGTGAAGAAAGCATGGATAGACCTGACAGTGACTTTAATGATGGTGTAGTAATAAGTTATGATTGATGTGATCAGGGATAGACTTTTTTCTTTGCTAATAGGTATGGTTAGGTATTGTATTTATTTCCTGTAAGAATTTTTTCTAACTTGTGTTGATACAGGGAAAACATATTTCCATTAAAGAATGTCTTTGGAGTGATTTTTGCTTCATTTCCATTTTATTCCTTGCTGATTTGCTTCAGACTATTACTGGCATTTGTTTGTTAGATTGCTTCCCACAATGTACCAAGCAGTTGTGGCCCTCCTGTTTCTCGAGGAGTGTTCTGATTCTGACAAGGGCATGAACAGAGCTTCTGACCAGCTCTGCAGCTCCTGCTTGTGCTGTAGGTGTTGCTCATCCTGCTTGGGCCATAGCACCCTGCTCAGGCTGGGCCTCTTGTCACTCATCTTCACAGCATGAAGGTCTCCTCAGAGAAGAGGGAGACCATCATATCATACAAGACTAGTAATAACACTGAGTGATCTGTAATTGATGTGACTGTGTGAATCATCTGCTTTTTTGTTTTAATATTGGAGACCAAGGGCTGGGCAAAATGAGAGAGAGCTATAAATTGCTGAGAGGGTTTGCCTTAAATTTGTCAATCCCTTGTACAACATCTGCATGTTGTTTTGCTTTCTTCCCTGCCACTTTAGAGAGCCCTGAATCAGTGAGGAACAGATAGTTCAGTTCTTAAAGCAGTGCTTCTGTAACTACACACGGTTGGGGAATGTGCTTCTGGTGGATTTGTTCCATGAAATGCAAGAGAAGTATTCATGAGTACATAAAATAACAGACTAATCAAAGAAATAAACAAGAACAAGTCTGTAATCTTCACAAAATTGGGGGAAAAAAGTGCTTCTGATGGACTTGCTCCTACTGTTTTCTTTGTAGCTGTTTCCAGAGCTCAGACCATCTGTTCCTTGTTGTAGGTTGTTAAGTGAAATGTGCTGCCAATACAAATAGCTCTGCTTGATGTTTGTTTGCATAAATTGTTTTGAAAGCTTCATGACGAATTTTAAGGATTACTTACAGGGGTAGGACTCTGAGGAGGAAATATAAATTTGATGATGCACGTTGGAATCCATTAATTTGTTTGAAATTTATAATAGAAGCGAACATTCTATGTGTTTGTTGGAGGGGAGGGAAACAATTTCAAGTTGAGCCCAGAAGGTTATGGTGACAATATGCTAATTTGGCCATATCACAGTAAATGTGATCAATCTGCCTTCACATCTAAGTACAATTGCCTTCACTTGCCCAAATAAACTATTCAGTATATCTAACTCACAAAATTTCAAAGCCAATCCTGCTTGGGTTTTGTGTGCCTTGGGAATCTCACACTCAGTTTTGTCTCTCTCTTTGCAATTGGACATTTGTGTGGGAGCAGTGTTGAAGGGGAGGGCAGTTTCACCTGGCTGCTGCTGGTTATTATGGCATCTGTGGTGCTGATGTCATGGGTACTGTGGCACGTGGGGGGATTATTCCTGCTTCCCAAAACTGGTGATCCAAAGGCTGAAAGAAGATGGAGGAAATGTGCCTAAGGGGGGAGAAAGAATTTGAGTAAAGCCCTTTAGTCAGTGACAGAGCTTGTGTAGTCAGACTTCTTCAAAAGGAGGGTGCTCTATGATAGGGAAGTGTTTGCAGAAGCAACTCTTTTTTACCTTGCAGTTGTTTGCCTCTTTTTCATAAGGATATAATATCTGGTGGCTTATCTTTAACCTTACGGTCTAGGAGCTCCAAGTGGTTGAAATCAAGTGGCTGCCTTCCTTCTCACCAAACCGTTGGGTCTGAATTTGGAATCACTGCCCAGTCAGACATTCCTCTTGTCTCTGAAACTGTACATTAAAAACACAGCTACACACACACACACACACACACACACACATGCTCCTTAGCTGCTCATCACAGCTTTGCAGTGGTAATTCTCTGGTTTTAAGTGAATTGACCTGGCTGCTTTCATCTTCAGGTAATGCAGCCCCAGTTTATAATTCAGACCAGGATCTTATGGAGATTTAGAAAAAGGCCCAGAGCTTTGCTTTACTGTGCCAGTTAAAGCATTTATACTGATGACAGTTAAATTGTTGAGGGCTCTGTTATTCATTTACATCACAGACACTAAGGTCCTCTGACGACCTACTGCAAATGTAAGCCAGATGTACCTAAACATATCTATTGTACATTTTACTTCATTTCAAACACTTCTCCTGACTTTCAACTCAAACCTTCTGTCTGTCTTGTCATGCTACAGTATTTAATGATATTTTATTGCATTAGTTCACAAAACCCTTGAGTTTTTCAGTTGTCCTAAGCTAATGGACTGGATCTGTACCCATTTGCTAATACAAGATCTTTTTTAGTAGGTAGCAGAGCTATTAAACATAAATCAAGGTTTCCGATAAAATATTAGGTTTCTGCTGCATCTTACAAAAGGACAGTCTGCAGTCCTTTTGTAAAATATCAGTTTTACCTGATGATTGTATCTTACCAACTATAGTTAAATCTTGTTTGTGGATTTACTGCATTCCATACCCAGTAATTTCATACAAACTCATAATGATTATTTTGTATATTCCTTTCATTTAGCTCATAAAAGAAACCACATAGTTTGCCAGCTGTAGCAATGAGAGCCATCCACTATTATTACCTTTAGAAGGATGCACAGAGAAACTAATTTTTAATAAAAAGGTAATGTTTTTACTATTTAACCTGTATATCAAAAATCAGACAGTAAAGAGAGAATTCTGTCTTGATAAAACAGAAATAGCCAGGCTTGCAGGAAGAAAAACATGTCACAGCACTCAAAATCTTTATATATTCCTTTGAAAAATAGGTTAAAATAGTATAAGCTTTGGTAGACACTTTATGATTTTATTGTCATACTTTTGTGAGTAAACAGGTGTCTCCTATTCACCTTTGGAGCAGGGATTCTTCCTTTTGGAAGACAAAGGTTGGTTGTTTGGCATATTCCCTGGTCCCAGCTGTAGAAAGTGCTTGAACAGAGGCTTGGCTTAACGTGGGTTTTGGTACATCATTCTAAAGTGTCTCCACTCCCTGCTGCTATTTTAAGTACACACACAAATCCTTCTGAAGAAAATGTGATAGTGGTTAGGCTGTCCTGAAGTATTGTTCTTGATAGGAAAGCACTGAAGGATACCATTAGGAGCATATGCTCTCTCAGTGTGGGTTGCAGAGGATATAACTGCACTGTTATTTGTACCAGAGCAAGCCAAGAAACATGTGACACAACTTGATCTCATTTTTACCCATGTAAATCTGGAGGGTTTTTAAAACAAGTTTATGAGTTGGTTTAAAATTACATATTGTGAAGCAGAGCACAGTGTGGCTTGTTTCTTGGTCAGAATGTACATACAGTCAATTGGAGCCGCTTGGGAGCTCCTGATAAAATATTTCTTTGGAAATATTGATGGAATGAAAGAAAGCTTTTGTGACAATGGATCTGTCTGAGAGTGTCTTGTGTCTGAAATAAGGGAGGGAGCAAACTGGGACTGTTCACCCAAAATAGCTGCAAGGATATCGCAGGGATATGGGAACCCCAGGTTCAAGTTCCCTCACAGCTCAAGCCTTGTACTTAAAATGGGGTGAGTATGTCCCATTTTGGGGTGGTAGGATGCAATTTGTTGAAACTTTGTGCTGGAATGCAGTGCAGAAAGAAAACTAGCTTAGAAATATCAACCATTTCCTTGTGAAACAGGATTCTTGATTGTAGCTTGCAGTGCAGCTGTTCTTTCTCCAGACTTGGTTCTACCCTCGTTTGGAGGCAATCGTACCAGCACCATAATTTTTGTTGTCCTCTGCTGTAGCAGGATCTATCATGCTCCTCAGCGATGCAGGGTATCAAAAGGAGAAGGCAAGTAAATGGATATATGTTGTTGTAGCAAAGCAACAACAATGCAATTCCACTTTTATATAGGTTTTATGGACCCATCTTGCAGGCTAAGTTTGGTCTGATGTTTTTATTTGGTCAACTTTTTGTCACATAAAATTGCAAATGCATCTACCTTGGGGCCAGGCTAGTGAGGCCAGATGCCTTTATTCTAGGTGATAACACCAGAGTGACCTTATAGAGACTCTGCTTCTCCAAAGAAAAACAGTGTTAACTGTTGACTGTACACTATCACTTGAAATACAGTGCTGTTTTAAACACATGGGACTTGTCATCCTGTATCACTGAAAAAACAGAAGCAAGCATGCTGGCCAGTGGGTAAAAGTGGGTTTTCTTTCAACATTACCTCAAGTGAACAAAAAAAACCAAATACCCCAAACCCCACATTTAAGCTTTATGTGTAAGCCATTAGAACTAACAGTGTCAGGAGTGTGATCACCTTTGTGAACATTCAGGAGACAAAATAACAGTTGCAGCTGAAGGTAACTCAGGCTGTTGCTGAGCTGAGCCTGTCTGTGGCTGGGGCTCGGGGTTTGCAGGTCAAGGCATCTCCTACAGCTGTTCGGAGTTCTGGGGGGCTGCTGACTTGGGGGCCATTGCGTGGGCTCTGGGGATGACCCCAGCTCTCCACTGGATGTCAGTGTTCCCCAGGAATGCAGCTGCCAGAGCACTTATCTGGCAGTAAAAAAAAAAAAAAGGCGGGGGGATGGGGTGGGTAGAAAGACTAAAGAAAATTAAAGAACAAAGCAACCTTGACTCTTTAGCAAAGTCATTTAAGAACAAGTTTTGTGACTGTTCAGCCTGAATTATAAGGCAAATCTTGACAGAAAGATCATGTTTACACTAAAACACATCTTACGCAACTTCCGGGCTCACATGCCAAAAAGAGTTGGGTTTAGTTTCAGAAAAAACAAATGAACATTCTTCACTCATCTCCCTACAGTTTTGATATTTTGATATGCTGCAAAGTGAGTGATTCTGTTTTTGTCTCTGACAGTTTTCCTTTTTTCAATAGCCACACAAAAATATTTTTTCAAATCAGTGAAAGCATGAGCATGTCACTAAATGATTGATTGCTTGCTGGGTTTCAGCCTTTGATAATTAAGCTTAACACAATGTCTCCTCTTCACTAGAGAATGGTATTGTGCCAAATTCAAAAGACACATGAAAAATTGAAATCAGAAAATAAAAACCTTTTAAAAACCAACTGCTCCCATCTGTTGTGCAGTTCAGAAGGGAATGTAACAGTGAAGAGACGCAGAACACGTAAAACAGAAGGATGCAGAATGGTGAGCTTTGAGGCTCCACCTTCCACACTCACAGAAGTACCTTCCTGGGAAGGTCTTGCTTCCTGAAGATCTCTGGTTGTTGCTTGTTTTTTTGTTGTTATTGTTTTTAATTTGCTAAAATGGATTCACAAAGGGAATTTGAACAAGGATTTTGCTGAACAGCTGAGTGGGTTTTGTAGCACGTGTGTCTTTACAGACTCATTGGCAATTTGTTGAGTGTGTAGTCCTGCATCTTACTTGGAACGGGTTGTTTCTGACAAAAGGGCAGATTTCTGAGCGGAAGTCCAGAAGGGAGTTCTGGCCATGAAATGGGGTACATTTGAGGACCTTCTCATGAATTTAGAAAAAACCAGCCCAAATCCTGAAGTGCTCGTTCATTATGAGTTTTCTCAGCAATATTAACAAGCCTTGTATTTGTTAGCGAATCTGATCTTAGCCAGTCTGTTGCAAGGTTAGCTCCTTTGGTCAGGCACAAGGTTTAGGCTGGAGTATTTAAACTACAACAAAAAAAAAAAGAAGATGAAAATGTCTGAGAGCCCTGGCTGACCTAAGAATTAGAGGGGAGCATCATGGTGAAAGTTCTGGTGCTTTCAGTTGAGGTCTCTTGGCCTTTAAGTCTCAGAAGAATAGCAGTTCTCCAGGATCAGGGCTCGGCTTTACAAAAACTTGAAGTCAGGAGTCCCCCATGCAGCTCATGGCAAACTTTCCTTTGGGAAATACTTTTGGCCTGATACTTAGTCTAGTTAATTCAGTCAACCCAAGATAAGAATGTGCTCTTTTGCATTACAGAGCCATCTGTAAAGAAATGAGCCTGTCCCTGGGGCCAGCAATGACAAACCAAGCTGTGAACTGACCTTGCTCCACGTCTCCCATGAGAGAGGTAAGGAGTGTGCAGAGTGAGGCATTGAGCAGCTCTGAAAGGTGAGTAAAGCTTGGGACTGACTGCCCCACGTGCCTATGATGTTCCAGAGGTGTTTTTCTACACCTGGAGTAGTTTCTTATGTGATAGTCATGCACAGCACAATGTTGAAGTGAAGCTCTACTGGAGAAATGTGGTGGATAGGGATTGCATAGCTTCCTCTGGAAGTGGCCTGTGTTTGATGGAAAGCAGCGACCCCAGGTCATTTATTCTGTTTACATTTTGTGACAGGATATACGTGTGTGATGTGCAAGCTGTTTAGGGACATGAGAGAGCAAACCACCTTTATCCAAAAGGTACCTTCACGTCTCTCTGAGACTGGTAGCCAGACCTGTTTCAAGAAAGGAATTCTGGAAAAAATTGAAAAAAACCTGGGCAAAAATTTATTTTTGGAAAAAATAGAAATTCACCAATAGGAAACAAATAAACCAGACTGAAAAGCATTTTTCTCTTGCAGCTGGTTGAAGGACTGACTTTTTTAGAAGCTCTGCAACCTCTTGAGCTCCTGTAAAGCTATGCCAGAGGGGTTGACTGAAACACTTTTTAAAAATTGGATTACTTTATACTGTTCCTCAAGGTCGTTAGTGTTGTCCAAGTTAAGCTCCTTGTCTTGCTCCTTGTTAAGCTTCCTGTCTTCTGTAAAATCTTATGAACTGTATAAAAAGCATGTCTGCTTTGCATTTTTATCCTCCCCTTTGTTCATTGCCTCGTTTTCCAGCCTAAACTGTCATAATATAGTAGGCCAGGAGTTACAGTATTTAATGTCTCACAAATGTAGGCAAGGAAAACTGCAAGTAAATGAGTTACTGTGTTAAGTTGATTTTTGACTAGTGAATAAAAGCAACTTGTGCATGTGTGACTGATGGTGAATTTCAGCTAAGGCCATGGTGCTAAAAGTAGGGGCAGGCAAGACACAGTGGAGCTGTGCAGTCAGACCTGGTTTTGAGTTGCAGCAGGAAAGACTGAACCTTGCGACATTTAGATACGATGCAAAGTTATTTGATTTGCTCTTTTTAATCTTCTAGGTTAAGTTTTTATATGCAAGTAGAAGAAAATGGCAACCAGCATCAATATAAGAAGTGAGATGCTTGCCTGTAACTTTAGGAATTTGTCTGACTGATGCTAAAGGTGTCTTCTGCTGATTACTGAAATATTTTGAATTAGATACAGCTGGGGAACTGTCTGATGGGAAGCTGAAAACTGGTCTGTCCTGTAGTGCCTGTAGTCAAACATGCTGAGAATCTCTTCCCTCTTTCCCTGACTTTTTTGAGGTGTCAAATACCTGTAAAGCTCTAAGAGCGCCAGACCTGAAGGGATATAAACCTGGTGAGCTCTGCTGTATTCACTGAATTCCAATAATAAGTTAAAGGGGCAGATAGAAGTGGCTGATGGACTGCAGGGGTGGATGCAGCACTCCTCCTGCTGAGAAGCCAGGCTGCAGAAATCCTGTCCAACTGACATCAATGGGAAATGGGCATCTGGGCTGCTAATTTTGTCTGTGATTCTTTGTAAAATGTAATCTTTACCGTTCATCCCTACAATGTGTTTTCTTTCCCTGTGACCACCACACAGTGTTTATTTGATCATGCTGAGAACCCACATCTTATCTGGTCTTCTAACTTTTTCCTTTGGAAAGCGATAACGAAGGAAGGGGGATCAGAGCAGCAAGGGAGAGTGGGGTATTGTGAATAAATATCCTATTTGCATCTGTACTGTTAGTCACAGTTGAATATTCAAAACTCCTGCTATTTTCAGCAGCCATTATAAAGTGAGGCTTTAAATTCTGTATAATTTTTAGTGGAGATGTAGTTTTGGCTTTTGTTTTTCTTTGAAGAAAGATACAGGCATTGCTTCACACTGGGAGACTTATGAAGTTCAGGCTGTGCATGTGGGAATTAGAAACCAATAGGCTTAATTTCCTAAGGTCTTACATGACTGTTAATGGTTAAGCATTGCTAAGGGACTGTGCTTTCTTCCTTTACCAGTTCTCTCCCCTTCATCTAGAAGAACAGCATTTTAACTTCATACAGTCACTAGGAAAAAGAATTACTTTGTAAGTGACCCTTGAATATTTTGGTTCTTGTGGCTGACCCTGGGTTAAAGGATACCAAGATAGCTCAAGCCTGCTTTTTGTCAGCGTTTCCACTCTACAGGAACTCCTGGAGATGCCTTGGTGGGAATCCAGTGATAAAACTGGAGCTCATTTCTCACTTACAGAAAGGAAAACAAAACTGAGGAAAGAATGCTTCCTGCTACTCTTTGGTCAGTCGATAAGCTTAATTGGCCAGGCTTGCCTGCTGTACATTGATTGTACCTACTAATAAAAGAGCTATTGATTGGCACTTTATTTAGCACTGGCTTGCATGGACTATAGTTCCTGCTAATGTTATTATTACATCAACCTTTTCCTGTTCCCCAGTTCTTTAGTGCAATAAATTATGTCAAATGCCTCTAGTGTTTTCAATATTCTTGGATGGTTTTCTTTAGGTTTTTGACCTCCTTAGTACACAGTGTGTCATCTCTAGGATGTGTGAAAATGGCTAATGGGATGCAGGAGGAATGTAGATGTTAACCTGTTGTGGAAAAGTACTGGAATTGTTATGCCTACATTTTAGTTTAATTTGCCCTCAGAAATCAAAGAAATTGATATTCCTGGACATCCATTTAACGTGACTGTGATTAGTGAGCAGTGGTGGCAGGTTAATGGAGACAAATATCTCTATCTGGAAACTTGCACTGTCTTTGTAACCTTGCTGTTACCAGTAGTATCTCACTTGTTACAGCCCAGAGCAGTGGTCCTGTGCCTGTCGCTGGAGCAGATCTGGGACCTCTTTGGTGAGACCAGGACAGAGGGATTTGGGGCTCCAGAAGGTAAACTGGTGTTTCAGACCTGGTTTTGGTCAGTCCTCAGTCTGCCACCGTAAGTCCCAATATTATGGATGAATGATTTCATTTTCTACATTTCATTTATGAAATGAACATGGCTAGATCCTAGCACAAAGTCTGGCTTCAGCAGAGGTACTATGTATGCTACTATATATTTCTCCTTAATGTGTTTTATGAAGAAAAGATTTTGGATGTCAATGGAAGTTTGGTAGAAATGCACAAGAGCTGCTTAGTACTAGTACATAGTCCTCTCTTTCTCTTGATAATAACAGTGAAAACAAATTTAAACAGTCATAATATTCACATTTTTAGTTGTACACGAGTTTAGAGGGAGTTTGTTTTTTAAAGTTTTTTGATCCACTTTCAGCCTTTGCAGCTGGATGGAGGTGCTTTGTGTGAGCATTACTTAAAAGCACTAGTGAATGTAATGTAATACCTAATTCTTTACTTGCTAAACTTAAAATTCAGGAGACATGGCTACAACTGGTGCTCTAATTTTTTTTTTCATTCTCCCCCATACCCATCAAATAATCCTCAGATGAAAAAATATTTGTGTTTAATAAAAAGTTGGCAGCAAAATGTTGCTTGTTTCCTCCTATTAAGGCTGTTTATTCTGGCATTTATTTCTAATGCTTTTGAAAGAACCTTGTATTTAAGAGGTTTTTTTTTTTTTTTTACAAAAAAACTAATTGCCAAAGCAATCCCCAATGAAGAAAACATTTTACATCTCAAACAACAAGACTAGAAAATAACTCTATGACATTCCGAAGTAAACTGTGTTTTTTCACAACTCTAGAGGTTTAATTGTCAGATGACTGGCATGTGAGGATCCTGACTGGAGGTGTGAAAGCCCAGAGCCTTGGTTTTGATGCAATAATGGACTTCATAAGGCAGTGCTGACTTACAGCAGTTGAGGATCTGACCCTGAGGAGCCTTGACACTGCTTGTGAGTCTTGGTAGTTTTAGATCTCCAATCTTGCTTCTCACTCCCAGTATGATACTTCCCACAAGGAATAAATTACCTGTGCTTTGCCTAGGAGAACTCTGCTACAACTTCAGTTTTGCATTGTGATATTCACTACTTGTTTCAGTGAGTTTTGCATTGCCATATTTTTGGTTCAGTGAGCTTTTAACTTGTGGATGTTGCCCTGCACTGCAGTGCTCTCAGAGTGCATCTATGTATAGCAACACTTCTTACATCCCCTCATATTTTGTGGATTTCAGCAGTGGAGCAGGGGGTGATGCTTGCTGCAGTTGTTTCAGGTCTCTTTAGCCCTGCTGGGCTGCCCCAAAATACCACAGGAGGGGTAAGGGCTGGTGCTGTGCAGCACAGCAGGAGTCAGGCTGCTGCTGGAAACTTGAAGCAGTTGTGAAAAGTCTGCTGTGTCTGTGCACACAGTGACTTGAAGTGTTTTATAAATCTGACAGCCTGGCTCCCTCTCACAGGGGGAGGGGAGACTCTCTGGAGTTGCCCCCTGCCAAACTGAAACTGCCTCCTCCAAACCCTGCCACAGCTCAAGCCAGTGTTCAAATAAGGACTATAAAATATGAATGTGCACCAAGGCCAGCTATTTTAACAGGGCTGTAACTGCTGCAGATAATGTGACAACCCTGTGCCCTGCAATAATAAATGCTGGCACTGGGATGCTCATAGGAAATGCTCTGAGACACATAGGAAATGTTCGGTAAGACTACAGAACAAACTGTGGAACAGGACCCATAGCAGAACATGTTAGTGAAGTGAGGATGTATTGGGAAATGCAACATTAACCCAGAAATCCAGACCACATAATGTAAATGTAGGTTAGAAATTGGTCTCTTCTGATGTTAGTGTTCCTTCCAGATGTTCCTCTGCTCTGAGCTTGGCTCCTGGAGGAAAGGTTCCATTCTTAAGCTGGAGCAAGTTAAAAAACAGTAAGCTAATTCCATATTTGTTTTTCAAGATGCAAAATGCAGCTTTACAACTTGCATTCAGATATACCAGGGTGAGTTTGACAGGCCTTCATACCTCACGGTGCTCCCAAGGCATATGGGGCATTAATTGCCCCATAAAACACCCTGTGTCATGTCTTGTGGCTCAATGTGTTACAGGTCTGTGCAAACTTGTTTTATAGCCCTAACAGCCCACTACTGCTTCTGAGAAATGTTTTCCTTTTAATGGGGGAAAGAAAAACAGCATTTAAAAATATTATAATGGTGACAAGGAAGAAAGAATGCTATAGAATTTCCACGGGCCAGAAATGCTGTCACAGATTAAACACCTGTTATAAATGGGTGCACATATATTATTTTGTGTTAGGGGGGTCTTCTGTCTAGAGAACAAATCCATCTCCCCTAATTTGGCACCCTACCTGATATCTGGGCCAAATGTTGCCTTAATTTGTCTTAGGGCAGAAGCAGAAGAGAGTATGTGCAACTGCAGCCACATGCCCTGGCTCAACTGTGCGCCAGTGAAGCTGTGCTTGGTGCCCCAGAACGTGCCATGGGCTTCATAGCTTCATTGCCTGCAAGAGCCAGCTGCTGTGGGTCTGACTCTTATTCACCCACGATGTTTCCACAGCAATTATGACAACTGAGAACAGCAGAGCAGACCTCTTGGCCTATGAGAATTGTGATTGTCCTTTCCAAGTCTTCCAGTTCCCACTCCCACATCTCCAGGAATGACAATGAGAAAACCAATGAGCAGATTACAGCCTAGCCCCAAAGATTCACGCATGGTGTTGCTTTACTGGGGTCAAAAAGGATTATTTCCAATGTCTAATCACCAGCATGTGGCTTGAGCCTGATGAGAGTAAGCTCAGTTCCTTGGCCCATTCCTTCCTGGTTGTCTTTCCAATCTTAATTCTAGGCAAGCCTCAATAAGGGGACTGGAACTTGCTGCTCCTCTTTAAAAGGTATTTTTAGCCCATTCCCCTTTGTGCAATAAGTAGTTAATACTGGATTTAGTACCTGCTGTGCTGTGAGCAATTACCTTTGTGATATGGGAACATTTTATAGCCACTTTTCACTCTGTACCACTGGCAGAATGATTTCATGATGTGTATAGACGTTGAAGATTCAGACTTCAGATTTGTTGATGTGTTTCCAAATATCTAGCATAGGCATCCAATTAAATTGCAATTTAGTTTTTCATGGGCTTTCCTTTGCTAGATCTGGATGATTTTTCTGCTTTTAGCTCAAAAATGAGGAAAGATCCAAAGATATTCAAGTGACAAGTCTCTGGCAATGAGATCGGACTGAAGTTTACTTTTAAAAACTGTAACAATACAATTTTCTGTACCAAAGCTAAGCTGTGGGTCTTGATGAGGTCTGGGCTAGAATATTTTTGTTGCTGTGTATGCTAAATGATATACACAACTTCTGTCTGTAAAAAATGCACAATGTTTTCAGGAACTGCCACTGCACAGCAGTTGAGCAGGAAATTGTTTTTGTTTGCAAGTGATGTGAAGTGAAAGGACACTCTAATTTATAAATAGGTAAATATTGCTTTTCTAAGAGCTAACTCTATCGTGTGTAAATATTTTCCATTTTACAGTTGTAAAATCAGTTGAAGTTAGAACCTAATTCATAAATATTCTGAAGATTTATGAAGCGTTCCCTTTGTGTTTCTCCTCAGGACACACAAGGGACGTGCTTCCCCTGCCCACGTGAATTATCCCTTGTGAAATCCATTTTTTGTGATTTATCAATCCTCTATACCCTTGCTTGCAGGCTAATGTAGCTGAGAGCTACTGTGTGTAACAGTCCCTTAAATCAAGGAGAAATAAGAAGGTTTATTAAAGTAGATTAAGAAGTTGAAGGGGCAATTCCCCAAACCACTACTCATGCCTGTGTCCTCGCTGCTTCCAAGAGCTCCAGTTATCGAAGAGCTCTGTGCACTTGCCCTCATTCTCAGCCTGTTTCTGCTGCAGTTGAGGCTGTTCTGTGGTCCAGGGCAGGAGGCTGAGGAAATAAACCATTTTTGAGGTCACAAAAATCTGCATCTTTTGGATGAAAAAGTAGGGCCAAGAGAAAAAGTCTGAGGAGGGAGACACCTCTGCAATTTAGAGTATGAAAACAGTCTCTGGCCCATCAGAAACAACAGCAACAAAAATCAAAGCAAAAAACCCCACAAACACAATGTGCATTCAAATTGTTGGTTCCCAAGGCTTCAAAGTGAGCTCACACATGGATCATGGTGCAGCATGCATTATAAGAAATGTGATATTGTGTCACTTTGATGCACACAACATCTAAAAAAAAAAGAAAGTTTTATGATCCTGTATAGCTTTGCTTCAGTTTCCTGGCTGAGTCTTGTCTCAAAACTCCCAGGTCACATCCATTGAGAGAATGCTTTCAGAGGCAGTGACTTCTCATCTGGTTAAAGCTCCCAGAGGGACCATGATTTCAAAATGGCATCCTGGGCATGACACTGGAACATTAAATATTCCTTGGGGTTTTCCTTGAGTACCACCAGAGCACTGGTAGCACCTGGGATGATCTCGGGTTGAGAGCCTGAAATCTGGTAAAAAAAGACATTGAGAATTGTCATAAACATTTCTGAGTAGGTGGGAAGACACAGGAGAGGCTTATTTTCACAGCTCTTCTGTAGTAGGACAGCTGCCAAGGTCATGAAAGTCCAGTGGGAAGCCTCAGCCCATGGGTCAGGGTCAGCCTGTGAAGGGAGCCTGGAGCTGCAGGGCTGTTGCCTGCTGGGGACCTGGAACTACTGGGAGACTCTGTGAAGCATAGGGCTGCAGAGGATTTGGGAATGTTTTGTTGCTGCATGACCAAAATAACTTTTCATGGGAAAATCGGTGGAAGTAGCAGGATTCAAGTTTAAAAATTAGACATAAGGTAAATATGTTGTTAATCTCTGTGCCTGTTATTAGTGGAAGAAGCTACATAATTTCTTTAAGAGAAGTGGCCTGTTTTATTCATGTCTGAATGAGCTTGTATAAGAGCAAAATTAGTTTTCTCTACATGTCCAAGCTGTCTGTAACTTCCCAGTGCAGCTGTGTGTAACAGTCCACTGCAGCAAATGAGACTGCAAAGTGCAAGTGGTGTTTGGATTTAGAATTAAATTTGCTTTGAGGATTGATAAATCACAAAAAATGGATTTCACAAGAGATAATTTAAATAATATCATGACTGGTGGCTCATCTAAGAAGGGAAAACAGCATTACAGAAACAGGAATATAGCGTAATTATAGTGAATTGAAGTTGAATAGAATGAAGACGTGAATTACAAGGCGTTTGTCATGAAGGAAGGTAAAATGTGAGCTTGAAATTAATTACTGCAGCTTTGGAAGTACAGTTTATTGCATTGGCTTTGGAGATGGGACGAGTTAGTGGGTAACAGAGAAATCCCCTCTCACTGAATGTCAGGAAAGGCACTTTGCTTAGAAACAACTTGTTGCATCTTCTATGTTTCTTCATCATTAGCACACAGCACCTAGTTCTATCCCTCAGTGATAATTCCCTAAAAAAGATTTTCTATGTCAAACTGGTGCAGGTGACTGTACATGTGGATTATAAAATATTTCAAAATAGTTTGAGAAATGGGTTCTCAAATATAAATGGAGATGAGATGATGATTTGGTAGCAAAATGTTTCTACCAAATTTGTTTATCAGGGTGGGGAAAATGAACAACTAATATAGAAGCTTATGATTATGAATGCAAACATTTATTGACTACTTTGAGCCAACTCAACACTTAAATCACTGGTAGCATCTTTTAATATTGATTAAGGTAAATACTCCACTGATAGCATTAATCAATATATATGTGTAAATCAACACATGACGGTTTTACTGTATGTTTAATGTTTTTGAGTTATGTGCTTCTGGTACTGAAACAATGAACCAGAGGCTGGAAATCATTTTGGTCCTGACAAAAGGTGCTGCCTTTCTTAAAACATTTACATTTCAGATAATTGGCTGCAGCACCTGACAGCACCACTGTAGCCTGATTGAAGCCGTGTCCCAGCAGTGCCACTATAAACCACAGCACTGAGAGTTCATAACCAGGGCAAATTTGGAGGGGAAAAGGGAGGGCATCAAGTTTTTAAAGCTGCAACGTGATACATAAAGTCTTCAGTAACTTGATCATTTTGAAAACATCTCTTTAAATAAATCATGTCACATTTAGGAAAATGTTTAACTGTAGGAATTGTTTGGCTAGAAGTCCAGAGCTAGTCATTCAGAGTAGCTTGATCTGTGCCAAATTAATGAATATCAGCCCATGTTCATGAATATTTAATGGGTGGGAACTAATATAATTCACATGGCTTTGCTGCTTTAAACTCTGTACCAGTTTCCACATTCTTGCCCAAAGCATCAGTGCCTCCACAGGGGAAATATCGTGTGTGTCGTGTCTCATGATGCTTTGCATACATTACTTACTTAAATATCACAGTTAGCACTCAGTATACACAAATTTAGGATTACCCTAAGAAATGGTTTCCAGTACTTGTTCACTGACAGCAGGATACGGGTTTAGGCTGTAGTTTGGCCCCTGCTAGAAAAGGGCTGAAGGTGAGTGTTACTCACAGTCCCACCTCAGCAGTATCACTGAGGAAGAATCAGCTGATACCAAAAGAGTTGGATTTTTTTTCTCTGTTAGTGATACCCGAAAGAAGTTCAACCTTCCTGTAACTAACCATGAAATATTACCAAAAATCCTCAAAACATCCAAATACACCAAAACAGATCAACTCAAGCCCCAGGAAGTCCAGGGCAACTTGCCATTCCTCTTTTACTATTGGCATGTTCACATGATCTGGCTCTCCATGGAGTTGTAATTTGATGACACTAATGATTATCCAGGAATAATTTTTCCACTGGGGAGAAAAATGTAGCACAGCCAATTTGGGTGATGAAATAAGTGATTCAATGGTTTAAATACTAATAAAAATTGAAATATCTTAGTAAGTAAGGGTTAATTGAAGAGCCTTTGTCCAAGACCACTTAGCTAAAAGTAGTTAAAAAGGAGAGAAAAACCACCAATTGAGTATATTGATATTGTGAGGGTTAAAAAATAAAAAATGCTGTGTCAGTTTCTGTCCTCGGAGAGTCTGAGGAACCCTCAGGCACCATATTCACAGTCATTTCAGGCAAGTAAATAACAAAACCAGAAAAATATCTTAGGCCATCGCCTGGAGAGGGGCTTAAAATATATTAAGAAAAGACATGAGCAATAAACAGTCCTTGTGGCTTTCCCTGAAGCAGGAATACTGTCAGGAATAGCTTTTTAAAAATAATAATAAAAAAATCCAGGATCTTCTGGGCATGAATGAGCTTAGCTCTGGTGATGTTTCAGTGACATACATCAAAGCATACCTTCAATGTGTAAATTTGCCTGACACATTTTTAAAGTCTCTGTGGGGCATTTGCTGCTGTTATCAGTTAGACTTGAGATCCCTAATTATATTCCTTTTGGAATTTGATCTGTTTTATGCAGGAGGTCAGCCCAGACTGTAATGGTCCCTGCTGGCCTTCGTATTTATGCTTGTAATGAGTAAAACAAGCTCATCCTGCAAACACCTGGGCAGCTGGGTATGTTAGCATCCAATAGATGACTTCAGAACATTAACCACAGGGCTTAGTGAACTTATAGCTCTAAATATTTGGAAACTCAAACCCTGAATATCTATTACTATTTCCTTAAACTGAAATATTTGCTGCTAAAATACAAAGGTACAACTTTTTTTCACATGTTTTATGTAAGGGATGGTTTTACATTACTTCTTATCATATCTGTTTAGATGCCTGCTGTTAATCCAACATGAATTTATGTAGTGGAGATGCATTTGGGCTAGAGAGGCTTCTGCCCCAATGTGAGTCACCAGCTCTCTACTTTCTTGTCATACTTGAGGACATTTCATTTGCATATCTTGAAACTGCTCCATAAGAGAGCTGACACTATTTTAGCTTTCTCTGTCACCCCAGGGTGCTGCTAGTGCTGCTAATGACTCACAGGTTGCAAGATGCACCTTTTCCTTGATGCCTCTTAAAGGTCATTAATTTCTTTGATGCAAGAGTGTCAGGAAATAATGTCAAAACCCCAGTATCCTCAAAAGCATGTTGGAGGGAGTTGAAAGAAAACCCAAAATAACATTAAAGCAGGAAAGTTGAGTAAAAGATTTTTCTTTACTCATTCAATTTAATATGCAGTCAAAACTGATCCAATGTAGTGATCTTCTTGTTTATAAGCATATAAAATTAAGTTACTGGCTCTCTTGCTTATGAAGATTAATATCAGATGTAAACACTAGTGTATTCTGTCACAGTTTTTCTTGACAGTTGTATTTCAGTCTTTTCTAAGTCCAGTTCTTGTGAGTAGATCAAGAGTCACTTAGTATTATAATTTCAATCCAGAACTAAGCAGAGAGGTTGAATATTGGTTCTCCAAGGAAAACCTAGATAGCACAGTGCCAGAGATGATTTACCTGGTCTCACCTTTCCTCTGGCACTAACCAGAGATGAGAGCTTGTCCTTGGAAAACAATTTAATGGAAGAGCTCTATCAGACCAGAGAGCAATCTCTGTTCCGCAAGGGTTTAAGAAAGGTTGGTATTTTGTAAGGCAGATATATGGTCTTGTAACTCTGAAATGGGTGATCAGCACTTAATCTTCTGTGTGATGAAAACACTGATTTGAATTTTAAAAAAACTCAAACAAACAACCCCCAAAAGAGCTTAGGGGATATGGAGTTTCAAACCTGACACTAATCCAAGTGTTTTAGTTTACAAGTCCAAACCAAAACATCTCTGATGTTTTGAAATGTCTGATGGTAGAAGTGTTTAAAGGTTACTGGAAGTCACACACATGATCATCCACTAGGCTGGAGGCTCCACAATGGGAATAATAACATTGCCCACTCTTCTATGGAAACTTTCATTTGGTGCCTGAAATAGTTTAAAGATAGAAAAGGGGAAACTTCCATAGGGGAGAGTTATGACAGAGAAGGGGACAGACTTCTTAACAGGGCTGGTTGTTAGAGGACAAAAGTTTTAAACTAAATAAGGGTTTTTTCAGATTAGATATAAGGAACAAAATTTTTACAATAAGAATAATGAAAACACTGGCTATCTCACCCAGATGGTCTATTCCCCATCCCTGGAAACATTCAAGGCCAGGTTGGACAGGGCTCTGAGCAACCTGGTCCAATTGAAGATGTCCCTGCTCATTGCAAGGGGACTGGACTATCCAATTTTTAAAGGCCCCTTCCAAACCAAACCTTTGTATGATCTGAAAAGTGAGGGAAAGGAGCCCAAGCAGAAGCTCAGGCTCATGCCATCCCCACTGCACGTGTGCTACTGCTGCTGCTGCATGACTCTTGAGCAAATAATCATGAGTCCACAGAGCTTGCCTGAGATGATGCCCAGCTTAGCGTGTAGGAAAGTGGAGAGAAGATGAGGTAGTGATAGAGTAGAGGCTGCAGCTCCTCACAGACTTTTTGGTACCAAATTTTCATTTTTACATGCAACACTCATGGAAATTGGTTTGTACTAGGAAATAGATGCATTTATGAGGCTTGAGTTGAGCTGCAGTGAGGAGCAGTTACAGGAGGAGCCCCAAAGGCATTGCCAGACTTTCCTGGGAGCACCCAGGCGTTCTTGGAAATAGAGGGAGTTCCCAGTAATCCCTAAGTGCTGGTTGGACACAGTGCATGGGGCAGATTCTTCTCCATGCAGTGTAAACTTGCACCAGGGAGGGAGGTGAGGTGAGGACTTAGGGATGTGAGGTGGAGGTTTTGAAGTGCTGAAGAAGGCTAAAAAACCTGAGGTCAGAAGTCAACTTTTGCCAAAGAAAGTGGCTCACAACTGCTCCATCTCTGAGCTTTGGCTAGATGCCACAATCTAAGCCTAAATAATTTGTGATGGGATGACAAAAGCTCCTTTGGCTTTCATGTTACACTGCACCTTTTGAATTTTTTAAGGATTGAGTCTTAGCTGCTTTATATGTGGATGGTTTTACATTTAATGAGGTGTTGCTAATTTTCAGTTTAGTCTATTTATTCTCTCTTATGAAGAGCAGAAGCAGCTGCTCATTCCCCTTGAGACTGCTCATGTAGAGTACCTGCACCCACCTACGTGTCCTCATAAATTGTTTCCTGAACTAAAATGAGCTCTCAGTATTCATTTACTTGCTTTTGGCAGATTTAAGTGAGAATATAAATCCGCATCCGCTTTTTGATTCACAAATGCATTTTATTCCATAAAGAATTAATGTGGCCACATATGAAAACTGCACCTCTGTTTCTGCTAAGTTATAGTCTTTCCTTTCTGTCAAGTTCCTTCTCTCCCCTGCCCCCATTTGCCTGCTCCCACATTGCTAAATAACTGTAGTTTTAGTGTTGCCAGAACAGAATATTCACTAGCAATTCTCAATTCTGACATCCTAAAGCCCTAGAGTCATATTTCAGGCCTGGATGGCACTTAAAGGCCCATAATCTTTTGCTGAATGGGTTTTGCAATACTCAAGCTGAGGCAAATTATTCAGTTTAAGGACCTGAGCTGCTCTGGGAATTCAGGGCTCGAATGTGGCACACGCTGTTGTTTTTTAATTATTTATTTATTTAGAAAATGTTTGAGCAGGAAAACCTGCAGGGATGGAACATTTCACATATCGTTAGTTCCTGGCACCGCGGCCTTGGAAAAGAAAACACAGCCATTACACCATCCTTGGCATTTCAGTTCCAGCACAGAGTGGGGAGCCCTGGAAAAGCCCAGGGAGAATGGCAGAGGGTTAAGGGCAGAGGAAGACTTTGAGGGGGTCAGTCTCTTTAAAGTCAAGGAGAATGATATTTAGTAACAAAATATAAAACCCACAGATTGTCCTTATAATGATGGTTTGATTTGTTTGATTGAAAGAGTTATGACTGTTGGTGGCCTGGTGAATCCTGGCACTTTTTCCTGTATAATTTAGGAAAGGCTCTTTCAGGGCCTTTGTCAGAAAAGCAGTACCAGGATGAATTCAAAAGCCCTTTCTGCACCAAAAAAAGGTTTATGGTGAAGGCTCAAACTTCTCTGTTCCCTGGAAAAAATTTCCAGGGCATTATAAGGATAAATCTAATAATTTTATACTGTGGCTAATAAAAAATTCCCACTGGTGCTCCAGTAAGTTTAAGGATTACCCTTGTGAGCTGGGTCTGTGATGTAACATGGTACATGCATACTTTTGGTAGCCTTATTGCCTCATAGATAACACATAGTTCTGACTATGGCAGGACAGAAGACTCCTTTAAGCCGTAGTTTAGAGAAGAAAAAAGAAGTATGTTTTGTATAATTAATACTATAAATATGTTAACATTTTAGTTCCTCAGTTCATAGAACTTTGTTTCTGTGTGTGTTTTTATGCTAATGGAGGCAGTAATTATTTTATGACCTTATCCTCCCCCCCACTGCGAAATTCACAGAGCATTACCCCAGGGCTAATTTGTTGATTACTCCAGGGTTCTGCCCTTATTGCAACATGAGTAGTAGTTGTGGCATCAAGCTGTTTTGCAGCAGCCCAGAATCTGGTGCAAATTTCAACCTCTTTGGCATGAAAACTTTGTAACTCAATAATGCTATTCATTCACATTACATACATCTATTTCATCTATGTAGCTGTTTTTTCTGCTCTGGTATTTGCCTAAAATTATGGGAGAAATCCTCCTTTGTAGCTTTATTACCCCTTTCTAATGTCACATGTGTTCCCAGGGTGGCTCCTGGTGGTGGTGGTGTCCATCAGCCTGCTCAGGGACTGAGGCTGGCACGCGCTGCTGCTGCTGCGTTCTGGCACTGCCAGGGCAGTTTAACTTCAGCAACCTGCAGGACCAGTGCTGCCAACAGTTTAAAGGCAGCTCTCAGTGAACATGAAGTATTTAAACTCAGATGGTTTTCTACCCCCTGGTAAGAAAGAGTTGGCAGCTTTCACCTTGGAGCTCTGATCATATTTTTTTTTTTCCTTCTTTCTTTCCACCAAAGTTTTTGCAAGCTAAGTGAGCAGTGTCGGAGGTGCCTTCTTCGTGGAGCTGCTCAGCTGGTTCTTGCCAGATGATAGAGCTTCTGTAAAAGGGAATTTTATCACTTCTTAGTTGGTATTTTTTAGTAAATCTCTATAAATACCTTTTTTTTTTTTTTATTTGGAGCAGTTTAGATGGGATAACGGCAATTAAGATGTTGCTGTCAGAAAACTACTTTAAATTGGCTTTGCTTATTTCTTTTAAAAGTCTGTGGTTTTTTGCAATTCCTTTTGCCTCAGTTCTTATTGGAATTCAATATTTAACAAAGGAGCTAATGGTACCAATCAGTATCAACTGAGCTTGTGTTTTGCATGCAGGTCCTACATGGGTTTGAGCACGCAGCACTGTTGAGGCTTCAGCCAAAACCCACAAACCTCAAAACCACTGGGCTTGTGATTCAGGCCACCTCAGTCTGTCAGGATTTTCCAGCCTGCCCCCATAAAATCCTGGTTGGAAGGACACAGCCCTGCTCCGAGCTGCTCTCCACGAGCACTCCCAGCGTGTCGCGCGGCCCCGAGCTCCGCTGTGCCCACCAGGGCTGCTGTCCTGCCACAGGCACCAGCTCACTGCCCAGCACGCTCTAGGCAGAGGGTCACAGCCAACAGGCAAGCCAGGAACAAGCCAACACCTTTAAATAATCATACCATCCCTTCACTTGAGCCCGTTGGGTTGCCAGGGACTCGAGCCCTGGCCCTCTGTTTAATTGGTCTCCGTGCACAGGCAGCAGTCTTGTGACAGGCATGTTCTCAGGTTGTAGGACTGAGGAATTACTGAGGATCCTGGCTAACTGGGGCCATGAATTTTATTGAGTTGGCTGTATTAAAGCATAACTTTTTGCCAAGCACTTCACTTTAGTCAGATGGAATTCACTGTTGATACTTTAGAGAAACTTACTGAGCTCCTCTGTACCTGGATTAGGCAGTGCTGATGATACCAGTTAAGACACACAAATGTGGGTTGTGTTTACATTAAAAAATTGTGAGTGTATTATTGGATATATTATTTTTGGCATTTCAGCATGGATCATTGCCTCCAGAAACATTTTGTAAGTTTTATATGCTTTTGCACTGTTAAACTGTATTATGTTTCCTGTATTTGCATTGGCCTAAGTCATTTGAATTTAGCTAAAATCCTGGATTCTGTTCAGCTTGCTGGTGGAAATTTATTTTTATTGTATATCCAGATACATGAAAAGTCTTGAAAACTAGGCGTGGAAGATGAGCTGCTTGTTTGCTCAGTGTATCCCAGGAAGAACACGCTGTTAAAGACTTTGTAATAGCTTAGTCCTAAAGCCATAACAGTGCTGAAGACAAGACCTACAAGTGTTGTAACTTTCTGCTTAACTTGGGCTTGAAGTTTCTGAGAACACCAAAAACGTTTGCCCCTTTGTGTGACAAGTCCCAAAGCAGGGTGAATTCCGTGTGTCATGGCTGTGAAGGCTCATTGGTGTGTTCTGGTGGGCTCTGGGCACCTGTGGCTGTAAATGAGCACAGAAAGGAGTGAGAACATTGCTGCTGTGGGTGTTTCAGGAGTCTGATGGATGGACCTGCTGTGTGTTTCGGAGAAACATTCAACCTTTACTGAAATTGACTGGGAGACTCCTGGGTTTGGGTTGGATCTGGGGTCAAGGCTCTCAAAGTGTTTAAAGAGTCTGGGTCTCAGTGCCAGGTTTGATAAAGGAAATGCTATTTAGGAAAAAAAAAATGTGGAGAAAGATGTGGATACCTAGTGTTGCCCTAAATAAACTTAAGTGACTTCTAAGCAAATTGTCATTATTTTGTTTCAGGTTTGTTTTTTTTTTTAAGAATTTATTTTCTTGAAGAGGTAAAGTGTCTTCCTTCATGCTTTAAGAACCTTTGTCTTCAATGTGATTGTCTATTTGTGAAGGATTACTTCATCCAGTTCTGCACTACTCATTAAATGAACTAAATATAACATTTTCAAACTTCTTGTTTTCCAAGCAGTTGTGTCCAGGAGGGAATTCTCCTGTGTGTGGCTGAGATGTGTGTTTATTGTAGCTTTGTTTTCACTGGCAGGTCTGAGAAGCCATTTCCTTCAGATTTGATGCATCCTAGTTGCTTATATGAACTGTTTCCCAAGGTACAAGGCAGATTGATTAGTCAGAGAAAGATCTGACCACAGAGCAAAAAGTAATTTTCTTATCTTAGAAAGATGTCATTACTGTTCATTCCTAAAATATGTCAGCAGTATCAAAGGTACCTTTAGGAATATTTGGAGATGGTCACAGCTGTTCTCAGAGGTCTAATGTGTCCAAACGGAACCAGTCTGTAAAACACCAATGTGGTGATTTGGGGATTATGAATGTAATAAACCACAGGTAAAGTCTGTGCTGTCAGTTCCAAAGTTTTTTTGCTTTAAATTGAGGCTGACTATATATGTAAGATGTTTTACTTTCTTCACTTTTAGCAAACAAAAAATATTATTAAAAGACGCTTTATGCCTAACTCCTGGATTGATGCAGAATTTCCCTTTCTGCTGGGAAAAAGATAAGAATTCTGATGAATCTGTTCAAATCAATTGTTTAGTCCCTTGCATGTTCCTTCTTTTTGTGGTCTGATCACCTTTCTACAGTGTCTCTCTGTTAATTCTCAGTGCAATAATTGATCAATGCTGATTTATAGTATTTTATCAGCTGTTTAATTCCACATTAAATGTTTCATATCAGAGTTAAACAGAGCTGGCCCCATGTTGAAGTTGTCTCCTCCATTGTTCAAGCCAAGTACGCAATATTTTAGGGTAAATGATGGAAAAAAGAAAATGCAGATTAGCATGAGACAAAGCTCAGGTGGACTGTGATGATATCTTGGCAATTCAGAGATGTAAAGTGCTATTGAACCTGAACATCTGTTCCATGGATCTTTTTCACACTGTGATATGGAGATTTTACACTTTAAGTTGAATGTTCTCAACTTGGTAGAAGAATAATTGTTGGTAGAAGAATAATTAATTATATAAGAGGTAGTTTCCCTTTATTATGTGTAAAGTGGAAAATAAAAAGAGATCCAAACTGCATTCTGCAGTACAGATTTCATCTGCTAAGAAGGAGGATGGCCTTTGGTTTTGGTTTGAGTTTCTGGGGGTTTTTTTGGATAGGTGGCTCACACCTATTTATGTATAACTTTTACTCCAGTGATCCCAGAGATCCCAGAGAAATACTTTAGCATGGGTAGAAGCTTAATAATTAAGTTTGCTTATCTGATAGATAAGACAACAAATTATCACCAAAATATTCTTGATGAGTATTGAACATGTAATTTCCTAGAACCCAGATACTCCTGACAGGGGACAAACTGTTTGAAGTGGGCAAGACAAGCTGCCACTTTGCTCATCTAAGTGTTAATAGAAGGAAGATGTTACATACATGACATGTTTTTGTGTGCTTCCTTGCTCCATAATAATCTTTAAGATGGATATTATTGATAGATTTGTGTTATTAAAGTCATGGCTGTAAGTTTGCCCCCAGCTGGTGATGGGTTTATGAACCCTGTGTGTATGTTAGCAGGAGTAGCGAGGATGAGCATGCAGAGAGTGTTTGTGTTTGCCATCACAGTTTTGAAGGCTGGCACATGAAGTACTTGTCCATCAAATTAACTTCAGCCATTTAGTAAGAACTACCCTAACACAGAAATAAAACCTTTTAGACCCATCTCCAGGCATTGGAGTGTTTTAACAAATGTGGGGCTGGGAATTCTAGTGAGATAATAGCAGCAAAGGATATTGAACATAAAAGGAAACTGAATAGTTAAGGTTGATTGTAGTGTTGTTGTTGTTTTTCCCAATCATTATTCATTCTAGTTTCTGGTTTTGGTCTTCCCATTATGTGTCATTATGAGAATGAAAACACTGAGACCCTTTTTGCCTAAATTTTTCACTTTGAAATATAAATATGACATAAATTAACAGGGTCACCTGGAATGTGAAGTCTTTATTTACAGAAGATGTTAACCTGCAATTATTCAGTTTATCATAAATAAGTTTTATTTATGTAGTTTATCTTATAAATCTCATTTTTTATGACAATCTCTGTGTCACCTGGAATATTCTGCATTATTAGGGACATTATATTAAACTCTCTAATAAAGTTGAAAATAGTAATTTTAAATGCCTTCCTTATTGGAACCAGACTTAAAATGCATGTCTGTGGGCTGTGTATGAGAAGAAGAGAATGAGATATCAAAAAAAGCATGCAAATTACTTTAGGAGCTACATCTCCTTTCAATGAATAATAATTTAAATACAAGACCTTTTTAGGGGTTTTAGAAATGAGGCCACAGAATCTGTTTTGATCTGGATTCTTTACAGTCAACAAAAGGGTTAACTGTCTGGAAGAAGGTGGGCATTGCTAAGCACATTTTTTCTATGAGATAAAGATCATATGAAAATTTACATGTTAATGGAACATTTAAGGGAAAAAATTGCTCTTTGTCAATTGATTGTATAAATATTTTATTTAGTGTAATATTAGAGGAAGGCAAGCGTGAAGGCATTCAGTTTGAATAGTTTTTGAGAGGAAAATTAGGACATTATTGTTGAAGAAATAATATAAAATAGGGAGTTACAAGCACTTGATCTACACTGTAAAAACCTTTCATGCACTCTGGCAGAAAGAGCAGATTAAATCCATAATGAAATGGGTAACTTTAGGCCTGCATAAATTTCCAAGCAGTCTCAGTTTCCCAGGAATCTCTCTCTGCTAGATTAATGGCTAGCAGCCTGCCACATAATGAAGTGGTTTGCCTTGGCAATGTGCTCATGAATTTATTATGGTGTCCACAAGTGTGCTATATGGCCTAGACATCCTTATAAATCCTGGATTTAGAGCTGCAGCGATGAGCCATTTCGGTCCTAATGGTGAGGTTGATTTATCACTGTGGTCCTCCACTCCACTCTCCAACCCCCTCCCTGACAGTTATAAAAGGAAAATACAGGTCATATCACTGATGGAAATGAAATGTGAAGGTAATTAGATAATGCCAAATGGATATGGGAAAAGGTGCACTGCTGAAATTTTAAATATGTTGGTAATTTTTTCCTTGGAGCAATTATATCAGGTTGATTTATTTTTACAGTTTATAATCACTTAACTACCTGTGGCTGATTTTAACCAGAGCTTGTGCCTTTGGAGACAAGAAGTAGAGCTTTTCAGTCCGTGATTGTTTATTGTAAATTCATTTATCTCAAAATACCTAATTTATTATGCAATTTACACAAGTCACAGCTCATTGCTGATGGGGAATAATGATTACCCATTTGGCTCCTTGTAAACTGTTCTCTGTGGCTTTATAAAATAATCAACAGTCAAAGCCGCAAGGATTTAAAGAATTCTCTATATTGAAACTAAACCCTTTTTTTTCCTCTCTAAAAGACACTGGAGAACAGTAGAATACAAAACAAATTATCTAGAGATTTTTCAAATCCATGGACGAGTAGTCCAGAAATTACTGTATTGGATATTTCTAACTCATATTTTTATTACAGAGGGATCAGGACTTTTAATGGCAATTTGAACATTTCCAAAAGAAATTGGAAAGTGTTTTAACAACCAAGGTAATGGAGCTCTGAAAACAAATGCAGTATGATGTAATAGTGTGTTAAGGACCAAGAGAAATAGATCTGCCCTGGAATTTCCAGGGGACCTAAAGGAGTTTAGGGGACAGCACTGTGATTCCATAGTAGCTCTGCTGTCAAAAGCACCGAAGCTGCAGTAAAACTCCAGCTACTGTAAGCTGAAACTTCCAGCAGGTTGTTCAGTCCTGAGGAGATGACTGTTGTGAACTGGCAATCAGAGATTTTTCTGACCTGACCTGCAGTGTGGGGGAGAGTGGGTGGCTTGGCTGGGTACTGCAGGAGTTTGAAGTCTATTTTGACTGGGTGATAAAGTCTTTTTTTATTTTTTTTTTTTCCTTTTAAGGAGGCAGGCAGTTCTAGAGGTGATATCTTGATTTTAAAAACGTGCAAGTTGTTGTGTTAATTTTTGACTTGACATAAAACTCCCTCAAGGCAGAAGCCCAGCATTTGCTAGTGGCTGGTTGAAGAACAGACACAGAAAACTCTTCCTGCATGGTCCAGGCTTCCTCAGTCTCTTCTTAGAGATCCTAACTTACTTTTAAATAGTAACGGGATGCCTGGTGGCAGCTCATTAACTGAAGGAATATTCTGGTATTTCCAGCACTGGTAAGCACTTCAATCCCAAAGGCAGGGAAAAGGAGCCAGGCTGGTTGAGTGAGATCAAGTCCAAAGTTACATTTTGATGCTTGAAAGGAATTTTGAAGCTCTGCCTTTGCAATTCTGGAGCAGAGCTCCTGTGAGAAGTGTATTGCATAGTACTTAGTAGTTGGATAGACATTTTTAGTTGCTTCCCCCAAAGAGCAGGTCTGCCAAGGCTGGGTTTTAACTCTTTTAGTGGACATCTCTCACGTGAGAAGGTGTTTAAAGTCCCCAGGATCACCTGCAAAGGTGTGTGCAAGGTAAAAATGTGGCTTTGATGTTTTAATCTGAGAACACCTGAATTTAAAGGATATCATACCCAGAGGCAGATGTGGAGCCACTGTTTTCAGATTGAATAGACCTGTCATCCTTTTGAAATTCAGTTGTTTTTACTTGAGTTTATATTATAAAACTGATTTGTTTTAATGAGATGAATAACTTGTATGATAAATGAGTAGCTCTCGTTGCTAGGTCTTGTGATGGAGGGCTGCTGAAAGGACAGTTGCAACATCCAATTTTCACCGAAAGATCTGTGGGAATAGGGGATAATATCACTTCTTAGTGATTTATCTCAAATATTTCTTTCCTATAGATGGGATTTATTAATGATAATATTGTAGCATCAATTTATATTGAATTGCAGTTTAGTTTCCTGAAAATGCAGAAAACTTTTGTGTTCTGGTTCTGGATTTTTTTTGTTGTTGTTGCCTCTTAACTTTTCAGAAAAAACCCTGTAATTGCTTCTACAACTGAGGTTATTTTTGTTCCTGGGGGAGAGTTGAAATTTACTTTCAAATGTGTTTTTAGTAAGAGTGTCTTGGTAAAAAAGATGAAAATATGAGAATATAATGGTTGCAATGATCTGCAGCTATGGGGACTAGAACCCTAGATTAAACTCTTGAAGTTTAGAAGTTTAAAATAGGAGCTCTCAGTATAGGATGAAAAACTTGAATATACAGAAATTCTTATCAATATACCTTCCCCCTACTCCTTTTAGAAAAAAGGAAAAGAAAATAATAGTTCTGCATGTTTTGTTGTGTAAATGAGTTACAAATTCTCAGCATCAAACATTCAAGACAGGGAGTAAAAATTCTGCACATTCCTGGAGAAAATTCGATAGTGATGCATATTTGATCAAATATTTGTTTTATAGGTTTCCAAATGTTTGCACATTCCTTTGAGCTGCCTGGGGCTGGCAAAGTTCCATGTGCTGCTCTAGGTAAGCCACCACAATTCTCTGCTCTTTGCCCATGAATAAATTCTCACCTCTCTGGAACAGCCAGTCCTGGCCCTTTTTGGTGCTGTTAGTTTTTATGTAGAATGTGTTGGTATCTGTCATGAGCAAGTCAAATACTGGCCCCAACTCTGTGCCCTCTGTTTATACCCCACGAGAATCTGCTGAGCCAGAAGTTCTCTGATCCTGTAGTTTATGGGCTGGATTATGGCAATATTGCTAAGCATGCATGATTTTGTCTGGCACATCCCTTGTTGTTGTCTCATGGCAAGGCTTCCAAGCATAAAAAGGTGTGTGGAGTCCAGGGGAGAGCAACCGAAGTAGCCTGATTGCTTGTCTTCAGTAGGGGTTCTTTTGGGTTTTGGTTGTGTGGCATTGTGCAGGTTTGGTTGGCTGGGGTTTTTTTATGCCCCTGTAATTTCTTCTGTTCTGGTGGTTTACAGCCCTATTAAGTCTATTTTACTTGATGCCTCTCAAGTAACATATTGCATATTGATACTAAGGCAGCTAAATAACTCTTGGAATCATCTGCTGCCTGTACCTTAGTTTTTCAGGGACTACTGTAATAAGAAGTCTAAAATTTAATTTAACTGAAATTTAAGATTTAAAAGATAAGTACTGTTCAGTTGACTAATCAAATAGTCATAAAAGCTCTTTTCTGAACTATAATTACATTTATTCAGTTCTGGGTTTGATTTATTTTTTATTTTAATTGTCAGCTCTGCTACACCATGATGCTAATAGAAATGTTATTGCAGCCAATATGGGATAAAATGATGTCTGATGATTATTAATGAGAGCAATAAGAAGGTATCTTCATATAAAGTCAGCATTAAAGGAGTAATTAATTTTACCTGATATAATTGGATTGTAGCATTTAAATAGCCTGGGACTTCCTCTTAATTGTGATTAGTTGTAGCTTCTTCCTTTTAGTACCGTATTTAACTCTTCCTCCACTACTGCTTCTGTTTCTTCTATGAAGTAATTAAACATGAATTGCTCAGTGCCTTTTAATAAATATATCCAAGGATTTAGTAGCTGTTAAATGGAAGTGCTGCCTGTTAGAAATAGTTATGCACAGTACCCATAGCTGGAGATGTGAAGCTATCACTTCACTACAATGTTTTATATGGCACATCATTATACAAATGCATCAATTGTTGCTTTGGTTGCAAGAATCACAGCAGGTGCCTTTGTCAGGAGCAATTGTAAAGCTGAATTTTATGAGAATCAAATGAAAGGAGGGTAATTATCATCTTTATTTTACCAAGGGATAAGCAGAATCCACAAAGGCTTGTCTGGAGCTGTAGTTGCCAAATGAGCTGGTCTGAAATGTGCTGAGCCCCGAGACCCTGAGCTCTCCTCCACCATGAAGATTTGGTGTGTCTGCAGAGTATCTTATGGGAGATGAATCTTTTGCAATACTGCCCCGTTTTGCTGACTCAGAAAAATTAAAGTCTGTCTCGCCATTTGCTCCTCAGTTTCTGGTGGATAAATGATTTGAGGATTCAGCTTGTTTTTTTTAAAAAAAAAGTATATTTTGCTACTGCAGACACACAGAGTTGACAGGGTGGGGGAAGCACATTTCTAGGGTTCCAACTTTACAGGTTTTAAGGATTTGAAACAGAACCTTCTATTTCTAGTTTCACCCTTCTATTAATTTTACTTGGTTTTGAAGGGCTCTAATGACTTGGAATTTGAAAGGATGGTCACCTGGGAGCTGTGATATAAAACTTAGTCTATATTTATGGCACTCGACTGTAAGAAATGAGCATCTATCAGGCGAATAGTAACACTGATACATGGGAGGGCTCTCTGAGGATAAGTTAGAACCGTTTTTCCCTCACTGAGAAATACACATATTTCTTTCTTACAACTACCAGAGCACCTGGAGAGACTGAGTCTGGCTGCTGCTGGTAGCTCCCAGCTAATATACATTGATTTCTTTTACTCTGGAGTGCATGAGGATAGATAAGAATCTGCTGATCAGTCTTCCATGTTCTCTGCTCTGCTACCTTAACCAGCTAAGATAGCTGAGCATTTTGAGAGTATGTAATTCCTTTCTTCTGTGACCTCTGAGCTATTTTCCATGTTAACAAGATGTAATTTGAAAACATTTGGGTGTATTTCCATGCATATTACTTTGAATTCTGTGCAGTATTTTGATGTATGAGGTAAATAAAATGATGAAGGCCTGATGTCAGCAGTGGATGGAGGTGTCACACAGCTGAGGACTCTTTCCCCTGATATTTAAATGTAGCCTCCTTCTGGGGTGTCTTCCAGACCATGTTATTTTACAACCATGAAGTTTGATGGTAGCTGTTTTGTCCCCATGGCACAAAGGAGCTGGTTTCTTTAACATAAGTAATATAAATTCACTTAGGTGTAAGGCTTCTCCAACTCCTTCTTGATGGCTTTGACAGACATTCCTGATGGATGCATAAAATCTTCCCCATGGTCAGTGTTTATGACATCAGTTGCTGGTAGGAGTTCAGAGTGTGGAGTGTGAATCCAGCATGCACGAGTGCTCACCCTCCCCCCTGCCCCTGTGCCTGGTTTTGCATTTTGATGAAAAATAATTAATGGACTTCAAAAATGCCCAGGATAAATAATGAATGAAATTAGGCTACCAGTAATCTATTCCAAAGGCTATAACGTGTTAACAGGAACTGCAGAGTTAACAAAATACTTGTTCTTTCAAGGCTGGCTTGAAAGGATCATTAGTATTAATGACACTTTCGTATCCCATCCAGCATTTTGGATGGAGTACAAGCAAAGGGGAGGAATTGAACTGATGGATATTTTGGTTTTCCAAAATTGATGAGGAGTATTGGAGCACCAAATGAGAGCTGGAATAGCTGTTCTGCCCAGCCTTGCCAGCACAGCCTAATTTTAATGTGTAAATATCACTGCCTATGAGCCTTTCAAGAGTACAAATGGATGGTCAGGTTGAAATGTATCAGATTATGTGGTGGTTTGTTTTGCTTTTAGGTGGATAAATGTCCAGAAGAGATTGTTGAAATCACTGAATTTTTTTATACTTCTTTTAGAAGGTAAAAGTTGAAAGTGTAAATAGAGAAATGTAGATGATTAAGAACAAATGTATAATTAGTACACAGGAGAAAGTCCTTTTTAAAAAAGTTTATATCTCCTAGATGCCTTCTGTTTTTACATTCCATTTGGAGATATTATGACACTTAAGCCCTTGTATTTTGATCCTCAAATCACACTTGAAATTGGAGTCAGTATCTGTTCATCCTAGTATATTCTGTTTTTCACTGTGATAAAACGTGTTTTAGAAAAATGTTTCCCAGAGTGGGATGTGGTTTTAGGCAGCTCAGGCAGATCTCTGTCCTTGGGAAGCCAACCAAACTTCTCCACTGATTTAAAAATAGGGTTAAATGGACAGATCTAGCTCTACTCTAAGTCAATTATGTTTAGACGCTTTTGTTGCCTCTGAAATAAAAACCTCTATTGTCTCAAATTAGGTATTTTTTAAGGGAAAAAATTGTATGAAATGTTAGATTTGATGTTAGATTAAGTGTTCCCTTCCAGGATACTTTTGGTATCTATTCTGTGACTGGGCACAGGAAAAATTGTTTCATTACCTAAAGAAATACAGCTCTTTCAAAAAAACCCACTTCCCCTCCACCCCCCCCCAGAGGTTTGTATTTAAAAAAAATATTGTTATTCCACTTGTATTTAATAACCAAATAATAAGAACGCTCTTACTTCTCAAGCTGTTTTAAACACACGGCACAGAATTGTCTCTCTAACCCCTAATTTGAATACCAGAATGTCTCATTTTTCTTGTGCCCCATTTGCATACTCTGCATGATAAATGTTAACATAGGTAGGACTTTACATCATCAAAGAAAACATGCTTCATGAAATATCACATGTATAAAATATACATAATCTTCATCAGGATAGGACTGCATGTTTTCTCCCTTTCTGCCTTGCATTTTGTCAAACATACATTGTATATTAATGTAATGCTTCAAAAAATAATAGATTGTTTCTGGTTCATTTAGCCGTGCATGTGTTATCTCATTTTACGAAGCATATGCACGTCTTTTAATCTGCTATTAACATTTTCTTCAACTTTGCACCCCTCTCTGTTTTATCCTGGCAGTAGGCGAGGGAGGTTTGTTTATCGTGCTGCAATTCTGGGGTGTTTTCATCTTTAATTGTAGGTCAGGGAGCAGGGACCTCCCTGGCACTTTTGTTTTCCCCGGCTATGTAAATGCGAGCGTGCCGGCTGCACTGGTGGGACCTCCTTTCCCTTCAGGGTTACTTATGCAGCAGATGCATTGCCAATCCTCTTATTGTCCCGATATTGATCCCACCTCCCCATAATGAACTGGAACAACAACTCTATTATTCGCAGGTACCCGATTGGCTGAGGATAATATGAAATTAGCTGGCGTGCATCGGGCCTGTCAGTATCGATTTCCCTACCCAGATTACTTGTTACAAAAGAATAGAGCTGTCTGCACCGTAATTGAACAAGTTAACTCCTTGTCTCATAAAATGTAAGCCCATATTGATTGCCTACTGTAGTATGCAGAAGGAGGAAAGTTATAATGGTATTTAATCGCCATGGTGCTGAGAGGCCTTTTTTTTGTGAACCAAGTGACAGCTGCTGAGAAAAGGCTTGAGGCTTGCTTGCAAACAGAGAAAACAGCAGGATTTCTCTGAGTGATACATAATGAAGGGCTGCAGTGAATAGAGCTCATTGGTGCTGTAGCCTGGCTTGTAGTGCTTCTGCCACAGCTAAATGCAATAATTTTTATTTTAGTTGGCTTTGTGAATGAACGGCAGGACACACTTGGGTGTGTGTTGGTTGGTTTCCTTAAGCTGTGGTGTCTTCAGATCTTGTTTGGGTTTAGGTATGGCCTCTTTTTGAGCATTGAGAAATAAATTGAAAATGGAGTTGTAAATGTTTTATGAGCATGGAGGATCTGAGTTTCCCCATCAGGCCAGCTTTGATGGGTGTCTCCTGCTGGATGTGTGCTGCTCTGGGGTGTCTGGCTCTGCTGTAGCACTGCTTGGTGTCTGCATTTGTAGCAGCAGCTCCCTGTGCGCAGTGGCATTTCCAAAAGAACAAATTACACTGGGTCCAGCAAGTGAGTGTTACATTAACAGGCAACTCACTTAAAGAGCAGTTTGGGATCAAACGATGGAAGCTCTGAGTGCAGGGAGGAAGGCGTGGGTGCTCCAGTGGCTCTTTGCTCTGGTGCTGTGGTTTGCTACACTATGTGGAGGCTCTGGCCACAGAGTTTCAGAGATGGGCAGAGGCTTGGAGAAAACCCCTTGTTCATAGGGAATCACAAGCTCTTGTACTGCAAGACTTTGCTGTGCCATTGCTTGGTTTTGTCTACCTTCAGCACTTTAGTTTCCTGTTGAAACTCACCTCCCCACATACTGAAATCTTTCTGCTCCTATATTTTTTCTTGAACTTTCCATTCCCTTGAGTTCTAAATTGTTGAGTTTTTTCTTTCACCAGAGACAGAACAAGAGGTAAATACCATACCTAAAGACATTATGCTAGGGTTTTTTACTGTGATATTGTATTTATTTTTCCCTGCTTTAATTCAATGTCTTTTCCTTTCCACTCCTCTTGTGGACCCCTACGCATTGCTGGAATTGACCTAGCTGTTACATTTCCAATAAATTCAAGGGAAGCAGCAGTTTGTCTTCACCTGCTTTCTATTCCATCATGCTTTCCCATCAGCTAGATTGGTTAGATTTTTCAGAAGCGTCACATAAGTTCCTCTTCCCTCTACTCCAGAATTTATTAGGCAGCATTTAATAGGGATACAAATGTGCAAATAAAGGCACCAGATTTGCTAGGATTGATTGTATTTCGCTTTTGCAGTAAAGGGTATAAAATGAGATGATTCTCTTTTCTGGAAAAGCTGTGCAAAGCTACTGGGAGATCCTAAACCAAAGTAGAAAAGGTCACAGAAAGGAGCCAAATCAAAGAACAAGGGATGCAAACTTGAGGGTGAAGGAGGTGTTGCTCCAAATCACAGAATTTGAGTGTGAATCATGGAATGGGATGCATTGATATTGATCACTTTCAAGGACTCCCCACAGAGCCTTGAGGAAAAGAATCCAGGTAAAAATACAAGCTAGAAAAAACAGGAGAGTGGGCAATCCATACCATTTCTTCAGAAAGCAAAGAATACCACCAGAGCTGATAAAGTAAAGGAAAAAGACTAATTTTTTGCCTGGATTAGTGTTCAGCACCATGTGTGAATCCTGTTTTGCCTGCAGGTTTTAGTGATTTTACTGAACATCAAAACATGTACATCAAAAAATTTTAAGAAAGTTTGTGCATTTATATTTTCAAATATATTAAAGAAAAATTTGTATGCACATTTAGAATGCTTTTGTATTCATCTTTGAATGCCATATTAGTATCTTTGCCTTGAAATTAAACTGTTGAATGTATAGCACAATCCAACCACACAGAGTCTGCATGGGTGTGGTAGCAATTGCCACTGGAGGTGGCGCCTTCCTGTAGCTCCATGATCCACTGGGAGTGAAAAGCAAATGACTCCCTGTTTTTTGTATCCATGGAACCACCCACACTGAAGGAGGCTAGTGTGGAAACTATTGCCAATATGCCATGGCTACCTATAGTATGGCTGTAACAGGCTGTGTGGTGTATGAGGTAATGGAAATTAAATCAGCAGGGTAAGGGAGAAGCAAGAACAGAAAATAAAATGTGTTACTCTTCCTCTCTGCACAACTGAAAGCAAAGAGCTTCACCCAACAGAAGCTGTGTACTCACTCAGGGTTTTATGAAAGGTTTAAGCTGGAGTGTGGGAGGAGGCAAATGCAGGGAGTCTCTGGTCTCTGCTGCGTGTGTCAGTCTTGTGTGCCGTGGAGCAGAAGGCAGGTTTCTACTGCAGCTTTTAACTTGAGGTCTGGTTGAAAAATAAGATTGACAAGAAATTTCAAATAGGGTGCTGCTCCCAAGTGATTGAAACAAGGGCAGTTTTCATTCTTTCCCATTCCTAGAATTTAGTAGGGAATCAATCAAATGGTACCAAAGCTATGACACACTCTTCCTGCTTGCATTTCAGCCTGCTGTTGTGGACAGTGAGAAGTGCTAATGATCACTTTGTTAATTGCCTTGACACTTTTTAGACTTAATATCTCTCCCCCTAGAAAGAATGTTTGTTTTTCTATTTGTCTGGTTTAATTTCTGTGGAGAAAATTAGTGAGATGTGGGGAATATTTATCTGGTGGATTTAAGGTCAAAGTCCTATGTATGTTCAAGGTTCATGACTGTTTGGATGTGGCTGTGACATATTCCACTCTGGGGTAACAGATGCATCTTTTCAGGGTCCTGGATGTTTGCATGACAAGGTCTGCTGGGACATTGTGTGGTGAAACCTCACTGTATCTAAGCTGTGTGAATATGCAAATGGACAGGTTCTTTTCAGCTTATTTATTGAAACCTGAGCTTTCTTGGACTCACTTTGCTACTATTCTATCTTCCCATTCTCTTCCATGTGCCCCTCCTTGGGGAAAATGAATCTGTTAGAGAGATGCAAGAAGCTCAGCAAGTCTGTGCTTGTCAAGTGTTGACTGTTGCCTCCTGCCTGGATAGTGTGCATCCCTCTCCTTTGGTCTGGCTGGCACAGAGCTTAACAGGATGGGGTTCAGGTACTGGTTGCAGCTACTTGGTGCTACTAGCCTGCAAATGATATATAGCAATAAATGTGGGGAGCAAAAAACTGAGGCTATGACATGACCTTAGAGCAGCTTAATAAATAATGCATATAAACTATGCCAATCAAAAAGAAAAAACCAATGTATTATTGCAAGTATTTATTTGGGCTGCAGACTAAATGCAGTGGCTGCTGTTTTTGCTTCTACTCTTTCTACAGATGTGCACCCTTGCTTCCTGAATTCCAGCCCCAGCCTTTGCACCAGAGTAATGGTGGGAGGCAGCTTTACAAAGTGGGATTTTTTTCATTCTTCTGTATTATTGTGAAGTGCAAATGTATATAAATGGCTATTGCTGTGTATGTAGAAAAGACCTGAAGTAAGATGGTAGTATGCAAAATACCAAATATTTAGTTTCATATTATCCTAGGATAATATATTATCTTTATTTTCCCTGTTCCTGACTATTTTATTGTATTCCATGACAACTTTTATGTGCTAACCATTCCGTCCATAAAAATTGGTAAACATAAAGTTTCTCTGTATGCCCAGTGTGCAAGAAGGTTTTAGAATTCTCCTATCCCTATAATGCCTTCTTGGGTTTTACTGCCAGATATGTTTTGGGATGTAGCCCTGAGGACAGGTCCTTGAGCACAGGAGCTCTCGGGTGAGGCAGGAGAGCTGCAGGGACACGCTCAGGCTCCTCTGAGCATTCCATTCGTGTTCTGGGTACCACAAGCACGTTAGCTCTGGTGGGCCTTAGACAGGTTAATACAAGAGGAAACAGAGTCAGTGCAATGGGGGTTTTTTTCAGCCCAAAGCAGATAAATTTTGCCTGATTTTCTTCCTCTCACGGGAGCTGCCCACGCAAAGTGGAAGTTCACATTACTGAGTAGTTGTTTTGGCCCAAAAATGAGACTAGACTATTTTCAGGCTGCTCTGAGGAAAAGTTGCTACTGTAAAATGAATTATTTTCTTTGGTATGATTTAGAGTAATTTTCTTCCCTGAGAAGTTGGATTCTATACTTGTGGTCTAAGCTCCTGCTGTCTCAAATCATGCCACCTAAATTGCTGTATTTCATAGACTTAGTTAATATTGTTTTTACTTGACTATTTTGAATTTTAATTCTTTTCTTCAACCAGCTATTTTTTTTTCTCCCACACCACGTAATAATAATCCTGACCACCTAGTTATTATTTTATTTATTTCTAAATATCTTTGTTCTCTGTAAAACACTTTTTCTTTCTTGAAGTACAAATATAGCCTCATTTCTTTTTTGCTATTAAAACTACGCTTGGAGTCTCCTGTTTTTGTTTTTCCTGTTTTGACTTTTGGGGTTGACAGAAACCAATAAGGATAGAGAAAAGACAGTTTAGAAGGACATTAAAAGTATTTAATATAGAGATTGAGAGTAATAACAAAGACAGTATCTTCCAAGCAAACAGCTTGTGTTTAAAAGAATTATTGTGCTGAAACCCCTCAAGGCAGCAGTTCAGTTACACACTTCTTGTATCAGCTGCCTTTGACTGCAAGACCTCAGGAGTAGATATTTTCTGTTATCTGTGTGTGATGAGTGGCCAAGATAATGGAGCCCAGCTGGAATCTTTGGGTGCTACAACTTGGAATAACAGTAGAGAATCATCCCTCCCTGCAGATAATCTCAATATGCTGCTTGTGGTTTACCCTGCACTGCTGAAATCGATCAGAGTTCAACAGCTGACACGAGATAAAGATCCACCCTAATTAGGTTTGTGATGAAAATGATCTTTGAAATTAAGGTTGTTTTCCAAAACTGAACTGAGCTGTGAAATAGTTCATGAAACATTTTTTAAAAAACCCTGTCTTTTTAAAACATTCTGCATTTCTACATTGTTATACAATTGTTACTTTCAATCCACTGCAGAACTTCACTGTGTTGGGTTTGGATGTTGGGTAGAAAGTGTGGGGAATTATGGAGAACACTTCTTGATACCCAGGGTACATTCGTACATTCCCATTATTTAGCATTCTTTTTGTGTGTGTGTATTGTAAGGTTTTTTTGGGGACTTTTTTTTTTTTTTTTTTTTTTTTAATTCTAACCCAGGTTTGGTTTCTTCATTTGCTACTAAGGAACTATATAGCTTATAGTTCAACAGGATGGGAAGGTTTTTACCCTTCTAAAACTTGTTACTGGATAGAAGAGAAAGTGAAAGTTCCTGACGTTTGCTATAATGACTTCTGTGATTTTTTTTTCTGTTCTAGGTTGTAAAAGAATGAATGTTTGGGGGGAAATTAGGAAAAAAAAGAATGTGATGGTTTTCCAGTAATCTTATTTTAAGGGCAGGCTCTCTTAGTAATCACCCAAAAAGCTCTGGGTTTATTCAAAGTAGGAACTGAAGTCAGTGAGAAACATCCAGTCGCATTCTGCCATCAGAATTGGAAAATAAAGGGGGAAGAAGGTGGGCACAAATGTCTGTAATATTTGTTGTTACTCTCCTCAGTTTTTTTAGGAAGCCTAGAAGTTTCTGCTTAAAAAGCCTGGAAATGCGATGTAGAAATTCCTTTTTGAATGGATGTTGTATATCTGTGCCATTCAGTTGCTTGTACACTCCTGCACCTTGACCTCCCCAAAGCCCCTAGTGCAGGATGTTCTGTATTTTTAATTGTGCTCTGAACATGGCATGGCCATGCAGACCCTGATAATCTTACCTTTTGGCAATTGGTGTGTGTGTATGTCTTACTCTCACAGCAGGATTTCTTATGCTCTCCCAGTTCTGATTGCATGCAAGGGGCTTTCGGGTCTCTGTAACAAGCTGAGGCGAGCTCCTTATTTACTCTGCCTATTGTGAATGCTCAGATCTATGTGCAATTGTATATCAAATAACCTTTCCCCTAAGCAGATGAGTATTTATTTCAGTCAGTTACCCCTTATAATTACTATATTGAACCTAGTTGTCTATAAAATGGATGGTTTGCTCATACAGTTTACCAAAATAGTTCATTAGGGGTTAAACAAAATGAAATCCCATTTGCAAAGAGTATAATAAATTGTTTCATCTGTGAATTTAGCTGTTCTCCCTAATGCAGACATGGATGTTACAGTGGTTCTCCCTTGATAGGGTTATGGGTTAATGAAATGCTTTTTCTGTTGCTTATTTTCCTCTCTTCTGTGCTGAGTGATAAGTAGCTAACCAACGAAGCTTGTAATTACAATCTTACAGAAACCGGGCCGATCTGTATATAAATCTCACCATCCAATTACAAGATGTAATAATTTTGCACTCAAGCTGGTAATGAGGTCTAATACTTGTGCATGTGATAATCCCCTCTGGATGCCGGCTTGATCAGATGTTGGCTTTGTAATTAGACGGGCAGAAAATCATTATTTCATGTTCAGGAAAAAATTAGGTTGGTGGGAAGTTAATTTTCTCTCCGCTCTCTGAAGCGTAGACAAGAATTTAATGATTTAATCATGATTGTTAGCTCTTTTGCAATCAATTTGTAATGATTGTGTAGCAACTCTCTTCAAGGGAAGCTGCATCAGGGAGGAGTATGCAAACAACTGTCTAGGAGGGTTGATTATAAATAGTATCACATGTCTCCAAAGCCCACTAAAATCTTCTCCATGGTGACATACTGATTCACACGTTGCATCTGGGCAGTCTTGAGAAAGGAGACCTGGGCCAGGTTAGCTTTGCCACGTCTATGGGAGCCCCCAGGTGTTTTGGCAGTCCCTGAGTGCTGCTGCAAAGCAGAATGTGTGGACTGTGCTGCTAAAGCTGTGATGGGCAGTGGTCTGTGTTAGTCACTCTTGGACATTGTCTTCTCTCCACACATTTTTAAAATTATATTACAAAAGTTTCTGAAAAGTGTGAATAGGGAGAAATATTTCTGTTGCTTAATCTGAACTATATAACAAAATGAAAAATGTTATTTTAGCTCTAGTTGTGAAGGAAGAACTTGCATTTGGTCCTTCAAATGCAAGGACCAAATAATAACTCTCAGAAGAGATATTATTGGCTGCCACAATCAAATCTGTCTTGCATATTTGAGCATAGCTGATTTATCAGCTTAATAAAAATAATTTTGTTTTCCTTTGGGAGAAAATTCAAACAGTACATGTTGCTCCATAAGTGGAATGAAGAATTTCTAATGAATGGGAAACCAATAAAAATACTGAGCAAATCCAACAAGCAAAATATTTTAATAATTCCAAAACTGTTCAAGAATTTTGGTTGAAAGCAACCCTGGAAAACTTTATCAGAAGGAAGAGAGGGGAGCAAACCAACAGTGGGTGCCACACCAAATGCAGAGAGAATCTCCTGTGAGGAGAATCATGCAATAAATCAGCTTGCTGTGTCTGGCTCAGTGGGCTGAGAAGGGCAACACCTTGAACCTCCTATTTTCCTAGGACTTGGTATTCTGACAGCTGCCTTCTGTTCCCCTGGCAGGCACCTGCAAAGAGCCCTGAGGAGGGCATCTTCTTCACATCACTGCTGATGTGCAGCTGAGGCACCTCTTTTTTGAGCAGCACTCTGCTCCAGCAGTTTCTAGGTAGAGGGAAACGATTTACTGTTAAACTAGGAGCGCCGTAGCTTTCTATATTTTGATGTAATTATATTGTATTGTTCTGTTAACTCTAAATATTAGCTCTATGCCCATGCTGTTCTATTTACATTAATTCTGTTTGTATTCTGCAATGATTTTGAATCACAGTTTTTTTCCTCCATACTGCTTGCACATTATGCTGATTTGTCAGCAGTGTAGTTTTCCTTTTCAACAGGATCCAGGAGCTGGGCTTAAGGTTTTACAGTATTACAGTCTAGTTAGGTCTAACATAAGTTCCACTGGTCATTGTTACAGGGCTGGCTCAGGCTGAGTTTGGTTCAACCACATTTGCAAATTAGCTTTACAGTGCACATATGCAGCCTTAGCAAGGGGGTGAACCAGCAACAGCACTGTTTGCATCAGGTTTATGAGTTTGATTTTTCTTTTTAACTTCTTTTCAAGCGCTCATTCCAGAAATGTGTTTGTTTTCAAGCTGCACTAAATTTTTAATTTCTGAGAAGGGGAGGAAAAATGTGATATTTACTTAGAGTTGAACCATGTTTCTCAGTTGTGGATTGTGTACCACATTAACTTTGTCAGCTGTGAGGGGCTTTAGTTCAGATGTGTGGCAATATGTTGGTTAGGGACAAGCTGTATGCTCAGCAAGAATCCCCCTTTTAATTGTGCAGTGCTTTCTTTTTTCCCAACCAAAATTTTCTATAGCTAGCATCAAATTTTATTTTTCTATCTTTCAGCCTTGTCAAGAGAGTACTCAGAATAATAGTCAAATAATGCTTAATTCCATGATGTAGATACTTGATGATGTGCTTTTTGTCATATTCCTTTTGAGACTGAAGCCTTTTCAGTTGAAATCATTATTTTGGCTAAGGGTCAGCGAAGCTAAACAGCTGTTGGTGATCTAATTACAAGGATTTGCAGAGAATCATTTCAGGTTTGTCTCACCAGTTCAGACCCATTCTAATTGCTATTGCTACTCAACTAAGCTGATATTGAAATAAACCTTTGGAGCTATCTGTGGATGATTTCTACACGCATGTCTCCTGGCTAATCCATATCCAGCCAGTCCTGCAAAATCTATGTACATTCTTGGAAGCTTTGACTTTTTAAAGATGAGGGAAGGACAGAAGTATTTGCCATAACAAGCAAAATGCAGTTGCATATTAACAATGCCTTCTGTTATATGAATTAGCTGCTGTGCTATGAAATGCAATTACAGCAAGGAAACCAAAGTGCTGTCATCAAAGACTTTGCATCAACTGTTTAGTTTTGTTAGTTGAACCTTGCAAACCTTGATGGTGTCTTTCTTATTTTTGAAAACAAGGATTTTCTTTGAAAATAAATAATTGCATGGAAAATTATATTTATTATAAGATCTGAGCAATGCCATGTAGATAAAGTCTCTTTTTTTATTCTTAGCACTTGCATTGTTTTGTTTGTGAGCTTGATGTATAGGGAAGAGAGAGATCAGGGAAGGAGAGGGAAGGCAGATAGTGCTTCCCTCATAAAATATACAAGGAGCTGTGCGTACAGAAGTGTCTCTGTGAATCTGTTTATGGCTCTTTGTGACTGACTGGCTAAATTACAGTTTCATTGTTCTAAATCCCTGAGGACTTTTCCAGAGATGTTGTAACAAAAGCTGTGCATGTTGTGAAGCTCTTCCTACCTGTCACAATCAGCTGCAGATACAACTAATTTACCTATTTTAGCTAACCTCTCAAGGAGGAATGTAATTACCTTTAAAAAATCAGGGTTGTCATTGGGGAAAGAATATGTTGGTTTTGGTTATTTTTGTCAGGCACGTACATGGTGGTTTAAAGCAGCTCCTGGTTCCAGCAGCACTGGCGTGGCCTTTGAGCTGTGTTGTGTTTAGAAATAAGATGCCAGAAAAATGTGTTGAAAAATGTTTCCCCTCTTTATTTCGTTCTCCAGAGTACCTGCAGACAGTGATCCTACAGGACAGTTCAGTGGTTATGTTCCGCTTCCAGAGAAACTCCTCTGCACCCTCACGGCAGCACAAAGAGCTGGGCACTCCTGGAATGTTCCCAGAAATTGAGGCCTGCTAGAATGGCTGGCAGCCTGTGTTGGTACTGTTTTATCAGTGATTTGGGGTCTAATTCTTTCCATCAAAGCTCTGGGAGCCCTGATAATGCTATAAGGGAAACACTCTGAGGTATATTAATTTCTTATAAAGGGTTTTGAGGTTCAGCTGCTTTTCAAGGAGCATAAGGTCCTGACTTCACTGTGTCCTGACTGTGCATGTGCAATTTTACAGACATGTCTCATCTGAGGAAATAAAACTTGCCTACACTGCAAAAGTCCTGTCTCATATTTCTCAAGTTGGACACTTATGGAAAATAAAGTCTTAGAACAGATTTTTCAGAGCAGAAAAACCAAGTTCTGTCACATCTCTTGCCTCGTGACTGTACAAATCTCCCACATCTATCACCTCTCTGTGCCAGTGGGACCTTGCAGCACATCTGCAGCCCCAGAACACTCACAGCACACACTGCTGACAGGTTTCTATTCCAGCAGCAAGTTCCTGGGTAGAACAACCTCACGGAGGGTCTCCTGACCCACCTTGGTGCTTCCCCACTGTTAAAACAAGAGAGTGATTATTTTATTTTGCCTTTGTTGTGCCAGCCATGGAAAGATGACCTCATGGTTACTTTGATTTTGTGACATTTAGGACTATTTAAGGATAAAACTGTGATAAATCTTCAGTGCCATTACTGCTGTATTATAACTGATGTCTCTGAGAGCTTCCTGGGAATATAAGGAAATGCTATGGGCCCTGTGCACTGCAGCATCAGCATTTGTTTGATGTATTTTTCAAGCATTGTTTGGTTTCAGGCATAGTGGTGATTTGGTTTAGGTCTTTAAGATTCAGAATATCAACAATTATCTTTAATAGACATTAGAAATTCACTAATTCATACTATTGACTATAAGAGATTTGTTTTATGATAACACTTTATAACGTGCAAGTAGATGACAGTAGTATATTTTCTGAAAATAATGAAGTCTTAGTAATGTGAGACCATTTTACTACTTGCTGCTATTAAATCTTTGCAGAGAAGTAGGGAGAGGTCTATTTTTTGCAGAAAATCATAAAGTTGGATGTAGAAATGTAGTTTATTAGGCAGTGTAAGAAAAACTGTCCTTCTCCATCTACTTCAGAGCTCTCCATTAATGCTTTTCCCCTCCCACAGCAGTCTCGGTGGCTTTTTTTCTGAAGATGTGACAGGGAGATGGGAAGTCTGCCACAAACCAAGGTCTTCTTTTCTAAAAATCTTCACTGTAGTAACTTGCTTAGAGGCTTATTTTCCTATAAAGAAAATGCAATGTTAAATTAGTGCAAATACCTCTCTCTTGAGAAGCTGAGGGCTGAAACAGCAGGAGCTACAAGGCTGCAGGAGTGATGTGAGGTTTGCAAAGCACTGCCTCATGTTGGGCAGAGAAGTCCTTGCCATGCCCTGGGCAGACTGGAATGTTCCCTTCCTGGGAAGCGCCTTTGCTGCGGGGTCAGCTGCTGCTGCCACTGAGCTACTCCATCCTCCAGCATTACAACATGGGCTGTACACTGTGGAGCAGGACCATCCTTAGAGCTTGCCCAACGTCAGAACACTTTATCCTCACCAGCAGAATAAGCAGTGGCAGGACAGAGAGCTGGAAGCACAGCCTTGGTCTGTGGCAGCTGAAGTTTTGTCGCTGCAGGGGCCTGGTAGAGGCAGCACTGGTGCCTGTGGTGCCACTGTGAAAGCCCCTGCCACGAAGGCACTGCTGGAATTGCAGGCTAGCAGTGAAAACTGGGAGGCCAGAAAATTGTCTTTGACCACAAGGATGTTGCAGCTGAAAATATTTTAAATACTTTCTTTAATTTATGAGATTATTTCTACACAAAGCTATTTTCTGGTGGACTGCTGCAGTGCTGTGGTACTAATCATGGACTGGGGTTTTTTTTCCTTTCTCCATAGTTGTGCTATCAAGTTTTTGTAATAGGACCCAGTAGCTCTGTGGTCATCTTTTCAAAATTGACTGTACCCTCCATTTTCTTTCACACATCTTTGAAGATTTTTGGCATCCCTTGTTCATAGGCTGCAAGTTCGGGTCAAGCTTTTGAGTCTCCTAATCACTCAGTTCTGGCATAGTCCTGTTGCCACTAAAGCCTTTTTTCATGCCTATTTAATGCCTCAGAAGTGCTTTCAAGTGGTCTTTGATAAATCATAGTAAGTGTTATTCCAGTCACTCAATAGCAGTACCTGCTGGAGTCTTTTTTAGCTCCCAAGGCAGCTGTTCCCTCTTGCCTTATTTTACCAGTGACAGTAATTCATTCCACTTGAGCTGACTAGCTTATTTCACATTTATTTGCACATTATGAGCAGTGTCATTCTACTTACCCTTCAGACACTAAATGGTTTGAAAAATGCAACTGTAACAAATATTAGGAATGGGGAGGGGAATAGGAAAATGTAACCTTTACATTAGGGGTCCAAATAAAAACATAATGAATAAATAATATTTTAAAATTATCTCAATCATTGAGTGTATGCAAAAAATCAAAGGTGCTGAATAAACTGGTATTATTCCTTTGAGAATACATTTCTCTTTCCCACCATCTAGTTTAGCTGCCCTAGAGTGGAGTTAAATAAAATATTACCCATCAGGTCAGGAAAATAATTAGTCCTGCATTATTGCCTCCTTCCCAGGCAATCAAACTTGACCCATATATATTATGTACGTTTGCACCCTGCACATCTGGGAAACAGGATGTTTATAAACAGATGAATTTGGGCTCCATGTTTGCATACCAAGACAGCTCTCCTACTGCTCTCTACAGAAAAGGAAAGCTGAAAAATTATCAGAGCAAAAGCAAATAATTTTTGTTTTGGTGTGTTGAAGTAATTTGTTTCAAGTAATCTTTTGTTGGCTATGGCAAGTAGTTATGAAAATGTCATAACTAATATGATGGTAAGTTTTCCCCTTGTACATGATAAATTACAGAGGTACAAATAATCATGCTGCTCTCAGCAATTTAGTAAAGGGCTTTTTGCTTTTGTAATGAAAATAGACAACAGAACATCAGACAGGAAGGAAATAAGATCTTCCAGAGATTGGATCAACCTTGGTGTGAAATTAGGATGGTCTCATGCAGTTATTATAAAGAAGAAATTTTTTTAAGGTCTCAATTCCATGAGTCAAGGAAAATAAAAGATTTTTCGTTTTCATTCTTAACAGATAAATTTCTAGCACTCACAGAAAACCACTTCCAAAACCAGCTAAGATGTCCCACATTTTTATTAACTGGACTTCATGATGTGAAGGGATGACACCAGTGATGATGTGCTGATTATTGGCTAGGGGAGCCCAGCCTAACTCATGGCTTCCAAATACTGCAGTGATAGTAGCAAATAGGAGATTGTCAGAAGTGGGACTAAAAGAGGGAATGGTGCAGGGTCGAGGCAGTCTCTCCTCAGTACTGAGCTCAGGATGCTGAACCATTCCAAGGAAAAGAGTGGCCTGGGCTATTGGTGACTTGGGGAGATGGGCACCACTGACACTGCTCTAGCAAGGGTTTGCAGCTGAGGGAAAGCCTGGCTGGGCCACAGCTGAGGGAGGGAGGGTGATCTACAATGTGGTTAAACAGTGACTTCAGCCTCAGAAAATCAGGGGCTTATTTCTGCTGAATCTTTGAAAATGATGTACAATTCCTTGGTTTTCCTTTTATTTAAAAAAAATAAAAAAGGAGAATAAAACAAAACCAAGGAATGTTTTTTTGAGCAGTGAGTCCCCAAGGGTAAGAGCAATTTTCACACCACATGTCACCCAACCCTGGGCAGCTGAGTGAAGGCAACTGGTCTTTTACAAAAGGGCTGTGTTCTGTGTAATCTCACAAGACTTTAACCACATCTGGTGTTTCTAGATGCTGCTGAAATATTGGAAAATTATATCATAGCACTTCCATCAGCAGTAACTGAGTGACAGAAATCGTGGCTGAGATCCTGCATTCAAGCTGTGCAACATGCAGCTGTCTGGACAAGCAGGAGAGTTTGCTATAACCTACACTCAGTGTAGTTATGCACTCAGTCATCATCTTTCCATCTCCATGTTAAATGTTTTGTCTATCAAATGTAAGCAAGGGTGAGAATCCTAAACATTTCTGGCCTCTTTTGGCAGAACTGACCATTAATTTACAGCAGTGCTGTTGTAAGGTCATCTTTCTTAGGAGAAAGAGCCTTGTCTAAGCAGAAGTATTGAAAGTTTGAAGACAGAAATTGGAAAAATCCCTTACCTGCGTCTATACATAACAGAAACCCAGAGCTTTTTGTCCAGCAAGTACAGAAAGCACTGCTTCCATCTTCCTGTTCATAAAGATGATGATATTCATAATAATAATATGAAGGCAGTTACTGCTGAGAAGTTTGGGAAGACCCAAGAGCTGATCTTTAAAATTTTCCTTGCTGATGGACAGGGTGATGGACAGGGTGGTGGTGGTAAGCCCAGTAGTGCCTGCTTCAAAAACTTTGCTGCTTGCTAGTTATATTGGTATCCTACCGATTCAGATCCTGAAGTCCCAGCTGAAATGCTGTTTTCTGTTTAGACCCCCAAAAAAGTCTACCTTCTATCCTGCAGGATTTTGTGAAATATCTTCTCTGTTTCCTTGCTCTTCACTGTGTAGCTATATCCTTAATTTGCCTTGTTCTTCATTGCTATTAGTTGTTTTTTATTTCTAGTTTTCAATATGGTTGGCATCTTCAACTGAGAGTTCACATTATGTTGTTGCCCTTGAAACTATAGAAATAACCCTTTCAGTTAGAAGACTTTGGGAATCTTTCTTTTGCAGTCATATAGTAATTAAACAAGGCAGTATCTTTGAATGTTGTAGGATTTATGGACTGTGCATTTTCTGTCCTATGCTTTTAAAAAAACCCCATAATTATATATTAATTGGAGACATGCTTTGGAAGCATGTCTGTAGTGAAAATTTGCAGTGCTTTGCCTTGTTCTTGCCTAGCACAGGACTCTGCCATGGCTTAGTACAGAAGTGCAACAAACAGTGTTCCCAGCTCACCTGCCAGCCAACAAACCTGGCTGCCCTTCTCAGTTTTGCTGCAAATCACTTGCATGGCTTTGAAATTCTTCACTGTGATGATGGTGAGGCCCTGGCACAGTTGATCAGAAAAGCTGTGGAAGCCCCTTCCCTGGAATTGTTCAAGGCCAGGCTGGATGGGGCTCTGAGCAGCCTGGTTTAGTGGAAGGTCCATGGCAGGAGGTTGGAATGAGATGATCTTTAGGGTCCCTTTCATCCCCAGCCATTCCATGAATCTCCACTTTGTGCACGTTCAGGGAAGATTTGCTTCTGTACATCCTTAGAAAGCAAGGCACATGCTTTTAAAACTGAAAAGCCCCTGATATTGGATGTAATTATATGTCTGAAAGTTTAATTCTTAAACACTAGACAAATGGGTAGGGATTTAGCAAAGGGACAGGATTTGGTTGGCTCAAATCACATAGGCACTGTTGAAATGCCTGTACCTGGGGAGCAGTAGCATTGTGAACATGGAATGTCTCTGCTCATTTTTTGGGAGTGACAATAGTGAAATGCAGAGGGTAGTGATTGCAGACTGTTTCCTTATGTGGCTTCAAGTCTGTGTATGTCAACGCTTTGTTTACTCCATGTTCTTCTGTCAGACAAATATTGTCCTTTATGTCAACCTCTGATGTGGTGATTATTCTTAGGCCACGTTATGGTGTCGATGTTCATGTTGGGGTGTATATATTAATGTCAGCATGGACTCCAAAAGCTGATGAAACAGAAAGGATGCACATTGGAACAGCACATTCTTTTCCAGGCTCAAGAGAGGCCTGACTTTACTTTCATAAATCCTTCCTTGTAGCACGCGAGCTTCTTGGCTGGTACCGAGTGAGCTCTGTTTTGGAGCATATGCACGAATGTACACACAAATGTATAAAACATTGCTTTTGGCAGTTTCCCATGTGGTTTAATTTTTCACAGCTCTGTAAAATTTCATGTGCAAATTCTGTTTTCATAACTTTTATTGTATCTTAAAAGTAGAGTTTTGAATAATTGTTAAGAAAATTTTATCCCAGTCCCCTTTAAGACAAAATCTTTGGTTGATAATGACAATGCAGGGAGCTGTTACATCTCTTGGTTTTGAAAGTAACTTTAGAAATTTTTTCTACTAATGGTTTATATTTTAAAAGCAGAGGGAATGACTGCTGTCTCCTTTTTTTTTGTTGTTGTTTTTCTTTCCTCTGATTTCCCTTTCCTATCTCTGAACTGCTTATTCTCATGCAGAAATTATAGTAGCTGTTACAAACCCTGTAAATCTACTGCAGCTCTGAGTTAGCTCCTAATCCCACTACTCTTTTCCTTTTCTCTCATCTCACATCTCCTGTGCAGTTTGTATTCCATTTGTTAAATCCAATTTGATTGACTGTGGGCATCTTTTGAACTCCATAATTGCCAAAATGCCAGTGTTTCCCTATGTAACTTAGTATTATGTATGTGTCCTGAGCCACTAGCTTCGATGTTATAGTATTCTAGATTTACTCTTTCTCTTTGTCTGAACTTTGTTTTACCCCTAATGCAGTTCAGCCCTGTTGGTCTCTTTTTTTCTCTGAAGCTCAGAGTCAGAAGGCTGAGACAGTGGCTCAATCCATTGGAAAAAGAGTGACAAACACAAAATATAATTAACTTCTTGTTGCTGTTTCCAAATGTAATACCACACTTCAAACAAGACATTGCTAGTCTGTAGATCACAAAGACAGTGCAGATTAAATTGTTGTTTTATTTACCTGTGGTAGGCCTTTGGATGAGCCAAGCTCTAAGCATGGGCAAGAAAAAGACCTTCCTGAAAGTGTTGAATGTAGTAAAGAGGGAAAAGTAGAGAGACATAGGAGAACAGGAAAACAAGGAGAAGGGCAAATTTTAAGTATGTTAATGTAATGAGCAGGGTAACATTGCTTTTGCAAAGTATTCAAAATATGGATGCAATGAGATCCTGCCCAGTGCATTCAGCTGAACCACATCCAGGGCCATGGCTCTGGTTCCGTGCTTGTGGGATGTGATTCCAAGCACAGAAGTAATGAGGGGAGAAACTGATAAATGAGTAGACAGCTGGGTCTTGAATAGAGGTGGATTAAATCTTCTGTGGAAAATACATTTGTGTGGTAGAGAAGAGATTCATGAGGATGAAGATGCTGTGTCTCATCTGTGTTCCTCATAGATACACTAATGCTTCTCTGCTTTTCCTTCTGTTTTTCTTTTAATACATTCTTACTCTTTATCTACCACTGCATCTAGCACTACTTTTCTTTCATACAAACGCTGATCCCAACACATCTTCATTTTTTCAAGGCATTGTTGCTATGAAACAATTATTTTATCATAAAAGAAATAAAGGAAAACAGAAAGAATTAACAACAAATATGTATACTACTGCAATGAATAACACTCCCAAATGCAAATTTTCATTTTATGTAAAACTAGAGGAGCAAAGAAAATGGTGTGAAGGGATCTGTAGGAATCTAGATTTTTCCAATACTGATTTTTTGGGATTTTTGAAATTCCAAACAGTGATTAAAATGCTTTGAAGAATGAACTACTACCTTTTCTATACATACATATGAAGGTATTTTCTCAATGTGACACAATTCCCAAAATATATGTGTTATTCTAATACAGTGTATTTTCTTATGATATCCCTTTTGCAGACCTCAACAGAAATTTTAGAATTCAACAGAGACAGGGATTTTTTTCCCCTCAAATTTAATATTAATTTTTGTGATTTCTATTGGCTATAATTAAGTAATGAAAAATGCAGGGGAGTGTCATGCCTGGTTTATTTTAAAATTTCCTTTTTCTTTCTCCTTTTTTGTTTTCCAATCCAACTGCTTATATGGCCCTTTGTAATTTCATTATCGCAGTGGTTCAAAGACAATGGTAAAAGATGACAAGGAGTGAAAGGAATGTTCAAAATCCAAGTCCATAAATAGGTTTTCTGGGGAACATCACAAAGGCTCTATTGTGCTACACGTAGCAGAGACAGAAAGGATATATGCCCACCCTCTACCAGAAAATGCTGCAGACTTTTCTGCAGGTCACTTGCTGTTGGAATAAAAACTCTGAGAATATCCATGAGCACAAAAACCTTACTTGTAAGATGCTCCTGAATTTTTTTTCCACGCATAATTTAAATAATTGGCCTAGGTAATGTTTTCATTTTGGTGTGGTCAGGCAGCACACCAATATCTGTGTCCTGCAAAGTGCTTCTGGCCTGGGAGGAAGTGCTCCTGCTGTGCTTGTGGTGGGCTGTGGCAGGCACATGTTGGAAGCTGTGCTTGGACTGTGCTGGATTTTCAAGGTCAATAAAAGTATTGGGCTGGAGGAGGGGGAGCAGGAGACCACTGACCTCATTTTTGCTTGTGGCTTCGTCTCAGTTCAAAACCCTCCTGATGTATTATCTGAGTGAGTTTTTGGGTAAAAATATATTAATGCTCTCTTATTCAGTGCTGTTCTATTACCTATTCATCAAAAATATTGCTTTTGTGCATTTTTCATTATAAGATTCAACATTACCAATGTTAATAAAGAGAGAACGCCTTTTCTTTTCTTAGAAATAGAATATGTAAAGACATTGCCTCTTTGATGTTTCTAAGCCAATACAATATGTATTTGAATGAGGATAAAAGTCATTCTTTTAACAGAAGATCATCCAAGTCATTTCTGATGAAACTCAAGAGGAGATTTTTTTCTTTTTTTTTAAGAGATGCTTAGAAATTAAGACTAAAAAAGGGGGGAACACCACTTTAGAACTAACAGCTAGTAGAAATAAGTCACATATTTGATAGTATTTCATGTAGGCCCATGGTGACATCAGCCTCTTTTATTGTGATGAACTGTTCGGCAGCAGATGCCTTTCCTTCAAAGGGATGAGACCTTGCTGTCACAGGCAGGAATTTCATGAGATGCTGTCCTGATCTGTGAATATACAGCAGGCCAGATTTTGGGTGTCTCTCCCAGAATTTCCCATGCTGCTAGGGACCCCCACATGATTTATTAAAGAAATATGGATATTGATCTAATATCGATATCCAACTGTGACGGACAAAAACTCTCTAACAGTTAAAAGTTAGAAAGTGTATGTTTATTCGACGCCGGGCAGCGTGCGGGATAGCTCCCAAATACACACCGCACCTTTTAGGTGATTACAGAGTCTTTTTATCCATACAAGTATTGAATATACAAAATACAAATGCATATTCATAATTTTGGTACATCCCATTCCTCGCTTCGTATGCTAATCACTCCAAAAGCTATTAAGCATGCGTAGTTTGTCCCTTGAAATGGGTCGGTGGTCCCTTTTATGGGGAGGGGTCCCAAAATGAGGAAGTAAATGAAGTCTTCCTCGTTCTGACCTTTCTACCTTTTTAATGCAAATGTGACAAATGAACTCTTGGTAGAACTCCCATTCCTTGTCTTCAATCGGTTTCAGAACAGAGGAGGCCCACAATTGTCTTATGTTCCTAAAAGCTATTTATCAGTTTCTATATTCTTCATTATAAACCCAGCTAACCAAACATTGTGCTGACAAGCAATTAATTATTAGTTAACTACTAACTCCTAACTTCATCAAGGCCTACTCATTTATTATTCTTATTTTAATTAACTCTAGTAAGGCTTATTTCTAGCTAAAATCTTAACTCCTCAAAATCTCTAAATGCCTTAAAGTTTACGTTTCATTCCCCACTTCTTCTTTGGAATGAGTAAATTCTTTTACTCAATATATAGACCTTTCTTCATCTGCCCAAGACATGTGTCTAGTTTCTTTCAAAACTAAGCCATATGCTTTTGATAGTGAAGTTAGGGCTGTCATTCGTCGTATCATTTTCCAATTCCAAACAAGTATTACAACAGACAAAATCAAGCTTATACTAACTAAAATAAGCAACACAATAATAGGATGAATTAAAGTATTAAGTATGCCGGTTGCTGTTGGTGACCATCCAAAAAGCACATCCCACCAATGATGAGACAAATGTTCTTCAAATCGTTTAAAAACTCCTTTGATGGTTTCTGTGTCATGGTGTATAGTAATTAAAGTCTTTTTCCCTGCGTCTCTAATCTCTTTTAAAATTTCTTTCAGTTCTTGATGTTCTAACAATTGAGCAACTAAAGTCAAATTCATTCCTATGGGCACGGGCACTATCTCTTGTACAGTGATTAAATTGGCTTTTATATACTGGTGTGATACTACAGGTGCCTGATATGAGAAGTCACATCTCTCAATTTTAACAAAGTTACAGACACATAAATTGAACTGAGTCTCATTCATGCTTAGATTGTCTATCATTATGGTGGGGCATGCTGTTCTGAGACAGACACAACCTTGTCCTACATATACAAGCAAAGTTGTTCGGTTACCTGAATGCGTTTCAAAGTGGCAAATGCTTTGGTCCGTATCTAAACATGTATCTTTATTACTTTCTAATGTCCCCTCACATATGTACCCAAGTTGTCTCCTCATAGAACAGGGCTCTAGATTGATGGTTTGCCACTTTCCTCTGATTTCTCGCGCCCATGTTCTATGTTCAGAAGGATATAACACAGTCCCCTCATGGTTTAATCCTAGGGGCACTATAGGATGTATTAAGCTCACTGATGCATTATGTATTGTTAAGACAAAGGCTGTTACTTTACTTGTCATAGGGTTATAAGTGAAATTGACCAAAGTCCACCAAGCTTGTAGTTCTCTTTCTATATCAGATGCACTATCCCAAACAATTTTACGGAGTTCAGCAGGGAATATTCCTTCCCCGCCTTCTCTGATCACTGCAGCAGCTACCGACTGCATCCATAGTTGTGCTTGGGTACACCCAAGAGCTAGTGAAACATTTTCGCTAGCTGTGCCTAATGCATTAATTATTAATTTATGGTCTCGCTCTTCAGTATTCTCCCATTCTGGTAATACTTTGGATAACTTCTAATGGTTGTCACCCAGTGCTAGTAGGGAAGATTGCAAAGGTTGCTGTAATTTAACTAAGTCGTTTCCTACTGTTGTTAGTTTATTCATCAGTACTTCTGAATCTATGGTATTTAGCACTCCTAGTCCAGTCCCTAGCAGCCCAGTGAGATCTCTTTTACTCTTAAAGTTGGAGGGCATTTGTTTTTGAAGCCAGGTGGCCCAATCCATGAAAGGATTTCTGAGAAATGGGGCGCACTCTGGCCGGACATCTGAAGCATTTACCTGTATTCCCATTTCTACTCGCTTCAGAGACCATTCCGGATTTACCAGCAGTCTTTGGATTCCCGTTTTCTTAATAGCATACGGCTCAATTTTAGTAATCGTAGGAGCTATAGGCTGCTCTTCTACTTCTGGGATAAGTGGCTGTGGGGTAGTAATAGCTTTCTTGTGTATTGGAGGGGTAGTTCTAGTTCTGTTCTTGTGATATTCAACACACACTTGAGTGATATTAAAATCAAGATCGTATCCTCTTATTGCACATCCTTCTAGTTTTAGTCTAAATTCAGGACATCTACTTAAACATTTGTCACAGCATTCAGGGCTAATCCGAATGAGTTTCATGGGTGGTTGGTAAGCCTCATGGAACCCATCTTGCACAAATGCATAGTTACATCCTCAAACATTTCTCCCTTCCCACAAACGTGCATTTGTAACCTTTATAATCTCATTCAGGGCCCTACGAGAGTGGGGATCATAGGCCCTTCCTTGACACTGATATATTCCAGTTACGTTGTACTTGTGTGGTATTGCATTGGCTCCTGTTACAACTGTGGCAATAGTGAGAATAGTTACGACCTTCTCCATCATGTCCATAATTTCTATAGGTCCATTTATTCGCTGTTGCAGGTGAGCTTCAACTTCAGCTCGTTGTCACCTGGTGTCACTTTCCAGACTCCCTCAGGAACTTTCTTCACTCGGGAGTGATGGATCCAGGCTTTCTGTTCTTTGATCTTGATTGCAGTAAAGGTAGTGAGGAGCACTAAGTAGGGTCCTTCCCACTGTGGTTCCAGGCTTTTTTCTGCAAAAGACTTAACATATACATAATCCCCAGGTTGTACATCATGTACTGGCCCATCTAATTCTCTGGTCTGAGCTCCAGCCACATATTTTTCAATTTCCCTTAATTGTTTGTTCAGGGCTATTATATATTTATGTAGGGTTTCTTCCCCTACCTGTGTTGGTGTGATTCCTTCTTGAACTGTATATGGTCTCCCATATAATATTTCAAAGGGGCTTAATTTTTCTTTTGTTCTTGGTTTTGTCCGGATTCGCAATAATGCTAATGGGAGAGCTTGGGGCCAAGGTAGGTTTGCTTCTTGTCCCAACCTTACAATCTGTTGTTTAATCAAATGATTCATCTTCTCCACTTGGCCACTCGATTGGGGATGATATGGGGTATGTAACTCCCAATCTATCCCCAGGTGATGGCTAATTTGTTGCACAATTTTGGAGATAAAATGCGGCCCTCTATCTGAGGATATAGTGGCTGGAACTCCAAACCTCGGTATTATTTCTTGCAACAGTGCTTTGGTTACCTCTCGTGCTTTAGCAGTCCTAGTAGAAAAGGCTTCTGGCCAACCCGAAAAGGTATCAGTCAATACTAGGAGATAACGATATTCCCCCTTCCTAGGTAATTCTGTAAAATCGATTTGCCACTGTTGCCCAGGTCTACAACCTTTCCCAATTTGTCCAACTTTAGGCCTTGGGATGTTTTTAGGATTAGTTCGGAGGCAAAGGCTACACTGACGAGTTACTTGTATTATTGTGCCCTGTAATTTCCTAGCTATAATTTTTCTTTTCAGATGGTTATACAGGGCATCTATTCCCCAGTGTGTTTTTTCATGCTCTTTTTGCACTAATGTCCACAACAAATAGGAGGGCACCACAAGTCTTCCTTCCTCTGTTATAGCCCATCCTTCTTGATTAAAATTTGCTTTTTCTGCCTTAATAAGTTTCTTATCCTTTTTATTGTACACAGGCTTACCTTCAATAGAAATCTTTCCATCTGGGATTAATGTTGCTTCCACTGTCTCCTCAAATACCTCACCTTTGGCTGCGTCTTTTGCCTCTCTGTCCGCCAGCATATTCCCTTCTTCCAATTCAGAGCTCACTTTTTGGTGTGCCTTAATGTGCATGATGGCTACCTTCTCAGGTAGCTGCACTGCATCTAGTAGTCTCAGTATTTCTTGTGAATGTTTAATATTCTTCCCTTGCGAATTCAACAGTCCTCTCTCTTTCCAAATGGCTCCATGTGCATGAACTACTCCAAATGCATACCTTGAGTCTGTGTAAATGTTAATCTCTCTTCCTTTTGCCAACTCTAAGGCTCGAGTTAAGGCAATTATTTCAGCCTTCTGTGCAGAGGTGTTTGCTGATAACGGTCCAGACTCTATTACCTCTCTGCTTGTGGTAACCGCATATCCAGCATGCCTTTTTCCACTGATGACATAGCTGCTTCCATCAGTAAACCAAGTCTCAGCACCTTCGAGTGGGGTGTCCTTCAGATCTGGACGGCTGGAGTAGGTGGCTTCAATGGTCTCCAGACAGTCATGGATCACTGGTTCTCCCATACTCCCGCTGAGAAAGGAAGCTGGATTCACAATGTTAGTTACCACAATTTCAACATCATCCTGTTCCACTAGTATAGCTTGGTACTTTAGAAACCTCTGTGGAGAGAGCCAATGTCCCCCTTTTGCCTCAAGGACTGCAGACACTGTGTGAGATACTAGCACAGTCATCTTCTGGCCCAGGGTGAATTTGCGTGCTTCTTGGATGTTCACTGCCACTGCTGCAACGGCTCTGAGACACCCTGGCCATCCTTTAGCTGCCGTATCCAGCTGTTTGGAGAGATAAGCCACTGCTCTCCGGTACGGGCCTAAGTTCTGTGCTAGTATTCCCAAGGCGATCTCTTGTTTTTCGTGGGAAAACAGGAAAAATGGTTTACTTACGTCTGGGAGTCCTAAGGCTGGAGCTGACATGAGAGCCTTCTTTAGTTGGTCGAAGGCTTGGGTTGCTTCCTTTGTCCACTGGAGATCTCTGCTCTCTTCTGTGATCAGGGCATACAGAGGTTTAACAAGTAACCCATAGTTATAAATCCATAGTCTGCACCACCCTGTCATGCCTAAAAAGGTTCTCAGTTCTTTCACTGTCTGAGGTCTTGGGGTCTGACATATTGCTTCTTTGCGATCTTGGCCCAAGGTCCTTTGTCCAGCACTCACTTCATAACCCAGGTAAATGACTGTTTGCCTCACCATCTGGGCTTTCTTCTGGGATACTCGATACCCCTGCAGGCCCAAAAAGTTTAGGAGGCTTACCGTCCAATCCACACATGTTTCTTGGGTCTGGGTGGCTATCAGGAGATCATCCACATACTGAAGCAACTGTCTTTCTCCTGGTGGAGGTTCCCAAGATTCTAAATCCTTGGCAAGCTGTTCCTTAAATATAGTAGGAGAGTTCTTGTATCCCTGTGGTAATACACACCATGTGAGCTGGTTCCTCCGTCCAGTTTTGGGGTTCTCCCATTCAAATGCGAAAATTTTCTGGCTGGCTTCGTGGAGAGGGAGGCAAAAGAAAGCATCCTTTAAATCTAAAACGGTAAACCATGTTAGTTCAGGTGTTAAACGAGTTAACAAGGTATAAGGGTTAGCAACTACTGGGTACAAGTCTTCAGTTACCCTGTTAACAGCCCTTAAATCTTGTACTAACCTGTATGACCCATCAGGCTTCTTTACTGGCAAAATGGGGGTATTAAAATCAGATTGACACTCTTTTAACAGTCCTATTTGCAAAAAGTTTTCTATAATTGGGCTAATCCCTTCTCTATCTTCTTTCTTCAGGGGGTATTGTTTAACCCTTACTGCCCGTTCTCCCTCCTTAAGCTTGATTTGTATAGGTACTGCATTCTTTGCTCTCCCTGGTATATTAGAAGCCCATACCCCAGGGAATACTTGATCCATTATTTTCTTGAAGTTTTTTTCTTCTTCACTTACAGTTTTAAGTTCTTTGGTTATTAACATTAGGCTCAGCAACTCCACGTATTGTTGGTCCTTTACCTCCAAGCTAATGTCTCCATTTTTAAATATTATTTTTGCATCCAGCTGCTCTAGCAGATCCCTGCCCAAAAGTGCAGATGGAGCATTAGGCATATATAAAAACCGGTGAATTCTCCATTGCTTTCCCAATTTATATTTTAACGGTTTGCAAAAATATGCTCTCTCAGATTGGCCAGTAGCCCTTTTTACCATAACATAATCATTTGTTAAAGGTATTAGGGCCTTATTTAACATTGAAAATGTTGCCCCTGTGTCTACTAAAAATTCTACTTCCTTTTTTTTATTCCCTAGTTTAACTATAACCAGAGGGTCTCTTAGGGTAGGGCCCTCCGGTCCTCCTCAGTCCTCCTTCGCGTGAGCAACCACTCTTTCTCCCCCCCGATCGCTTTTTCTTTGTTCGTCACCTCTTTTTCGTTCTGGGCACTGGTTCTTCCAGTGTCCAAATTTCCTGCAAAATGCACATTGATCTTTTCCCAGTCGGGGTGGTCCTTGTCTTGGCGGGTCTTGCTCACATCTTTCCTTTCCTTCCCTCCTTGCTACTGCTACTAATTTCCTTATCCCTTGTTTATATCTTTCCTCCCGGTTACTAAAGACTCTCCATGCTTCATCTAATAGAGTTTCCAAGTCTCGGCTGTTTGGGCCCCGGATCTTCTGAAGTTTCCGCCTGATATCTCCTGTGGATTGTCCTAAAAACAAATTTATTAGTTGTTGTATTCCTTCCTCTGATCCAGGGTCCAGAGTGGTGTATCGCCGCATTGCGTCTCGTAGGTGATCTAAAAAATCAGAGGGTGTTTCAGAGGGACCTTGTTTAACAGCATACAAAGCTGACCAGTTTATGGTCTTAGGAATTGCTCGTTCTAGTCCTTTCACTATAAAGTCTTGATATCTCTTAAGCTGTGCTAATTCATCAGGTTCATTGGGATCCCACATCGGGTCCTGAAGAGGAAATACATCTTTAATATCCTCTTGTGTTGATACACAAGCATCCTCAGCTAAGTCCTTGGATACCTTTAAAACCAACTGCTTCTCTGTTTCTGTTAAAGCATCAAGTAGTAACTGCATGTCTGTCCAATCAGGTAAATGCTGCTTAACCATAAACTTCAACCTTTTGGCAACGCCTATCGGGTCATTTCGATAACCTTTAGCAGTCTTTTCCCAAGCCTCTAAATCTATCGAGAAAAAGGGGACCTTAATTATCCTTGGCTCCTCATCAGAGGCTATAGCTTGCCTTAAGGGTGCTTGTATGACTCCTTTAGTTTGCTTTCTAGTTGTTTGTGGGGGTGGGTTCATTCTGGTTTGCCTTCTGGTCCTTGATGCTATTGGACCTTGTGGGGAAGGCCTGGGACTTGGTTCAGATTCATCCCATTCACTATCACTACTGGGCAATGGTGGATAAAACCTCGAGGGTTCCCCTGATCTAGGAGTTGGTGGGGAAACTCTTGCTTTAATTACTGTTTTTTCCAGGGTAGACGAATCAGAGGATAGGTTAGGGGAGGCTGAAGTTGGTGAGGGTTCTGATTTCATTCGTTTCCTCACCCCCTCCTCTACTCCCCTCCCTTCCTGGTTTCTAGGTGGTGGTAAAAGTGTCTCCATTGTCCCTTGTTCTAAGATCTCTGTTGCATACACTTTACTTGGGTGCGAGCATCTTTGATTTATTGAACATGTGCTGCAACACCGTTTGAGCTTTTCCTTGTTAGCCTTATTATCCTTTTCAAGAGCCAGTACCAGTGGATCAGACGGTGGCCTAATCCCACAATCCCTTTGCCACTCAGGGTGATTTCGAAGACTGAAAAACATATCAGCATAAGTTACTTCTTGCCACTTTTGTTCACGCCTAAGGAAAAGCATTAACTGTAATAAAGTTTCATAGTCTAAAGTACCATTTGCTGGCTATTTCAACCCCCCATCAAGTCTATAGAGTGGCCACCACTGTGTAGAAAATTTAACAAGTTCCCTTTTAGTTTTACTACCACCATAGCCTACCAGTGCTTTCCAGTGTGTTAAGATACACCCTAAAGGGGTTCCTTTAGGAATCTCTTTGCTCTCATTTGCCCCCATGTTCAGGGTTTTTCTTTTCAAAACGTCTTTTGATCTTATCCCAGTTCTTAAGCTTTACCTGGTATTCTTCTGGTACAAAAATATGCTGGCTACACTCAACTCTAAGTATTTCCACTGGTTTCTTCAAAGTTCCTGAAACTCCGTTTTCTAACAATTCAAATATTTTACTGCTACCAGGAACCTCTTGACCAGTCACCAACAAAACTCGTATAACTTTCTGGGTGGCCTTTTGTTCTTTTGAACGACAAAAAGCACAAATTCCAGTCTTAGGTATTAGCCACCTGTACCCTTTTCGGACCCACAAATCCTGACAGACTACACACCGAAATACAATCCACGGATTACAATAACAATCTTTATTTGGGCAGGGGAATACTTCTGACCTAGGCTTTCGGTTCCTGTTTCTCCCGGTCCTGGTCATATAGCTATGCTAGCAAACAAAAGGGATAAAACAATTTGTTAGTTAATTTTCACCTTTTCTCCCTTCAAAACAAGGTTCAGAGCAGCAGCTGTTGAGGAAAACTTGTCATACAAAAGAAAAGGGAAAAAGAAAAAACAAAGAAAAAAAACCAAAAATTGCAAGTTATTAATCACTCATTAAACCAAATCCTCTGTTATGTTTTGCTCTGGGTATATTACTATTAAAATTTGTTTAAAAACTGTAAACAAACTTTCATACACTGTAACAAGTTTGCAGTTAAAAGCCAAGCGTATCTCCTGTCGCACTGTAAACCAAGGACAAATGGAAATTTGACAAACTATCAGTCTAGTTTTGACCAAAATTTCGCGATTCCACACTACACTGAGAGCTGTGTGAACTGCTACTATAGCCTGTTCTAAGAATTTTTGGATTGCTGACCAGATTTCTTTCACCCTTTGATTGAAAATGTTACAAAATGCAAAGTTCGGTTGCGTATTCGCAGCTGCAAAACCAGGTTTCTCTTTTTCCAAAAGGACCTAAATTTTAATAGTTTAGGCTCACAAAAAAAACACTCTGGAGTTTTTCACAACTCCAAACACATTCAACAAATGTTCAAACAAGGTCTTGCTAAAATCACACAAACTTCAGTCAAAACACAACACAAATCTTTCAACAAAAAGTGGAGGGGAGGAAAAGATAAGCTACTAGCAAACACTCACTCACTAAACTTGGGATTTTTTAGGCAGTTGAAAAATGTATCCTGAGGTCACAGAGCCTGAATTCTCTTCTAGTTATCTGGGAGACAAATGACTTCTTAATCACCAGGACTATCTTAAAAGTAGTTTAGGTTTTTCACTTCACCCTCTAGCTATAAAACAAAAATTCAACTTACAAAGCTTTTTATCCAACAACATATAAAATAAAATTTTCACAGTCAAAAGCACACGCTGCCCAAATTCACACAAATACACACAATCTAAACACCATGCAAATACTTTAAAGCAGTCTGCACTCCCAAAGGTCAGTATTTCTTTGCAAAGCAAATAACAATTTCACAAACTTCTTACAACTTCAGGTTCACAAAGCTCCTAAAAACACTTACAAAAATTAATAACACACGCCAAATCACACAAATTATAATGCTCACAGCACTAGTTCTTACAAACCACAACAATTACAATGCTCAAATAGTTTTCCACAGCCTAAACACACAAAATCACAAACTCACTAAACAAACACGGATCCGGTTACAACACACACATACAGCGCTTGGGGCCACAACCCAAATTGTCACAACAGGACGCTTCGCGTCCCAAGGTCCAGACTAACCACCCAAATTATGGATTACTAAGGTGCACCTTTCAAATTACAAACTGAGATCAGAGCCACTCCTGCTCCAATCTAAATCCACAACACCACAGCCGCTGCCTCCTCTACGAGGCACAGACTGCTAAACCTCTGGTACTGCTACCTCCTCTACGAGGCACAGACTACCAACCTTGCTGCTGCCTCCTCTACGAGACACAGACTACGAAACTTCTGGTGCTGCTGCCTCCTCTACGAGGCACAGACTACCAACCTTCTGGTGCTGCTGCCTCCTCTACGAGGCACAGACTACCAACTTCGGATACGAGACGTCTCTCGTGTCTTTTTAACTGCCTATATAATAAGGTACCTTCCCTCAAATATAAACATACCTCTTGTCCGTAGTCCAGCAGGTTCTGGTCTTTCCCCGGGTAGTCAGCGAGATCGCAGGATCCCTCTTCCCAGAAATTTCTGGGTGGGCGCCCAGAGGGGTCCCGGACCCCACCGGCCCCACGGCCAGAGAGAGCAGTCCTCCTGCCTGGCTCGCCAAAATGATTTATTAAAGAAATATGGATATTGATCTAATATCGATATCCAACTGTGACGGACAAAAACTCTCTAACAGTTTAAAGTTAGAAAGTGTATGTTTATTCGACGCCGGGCAGCGTGCGGGATAGCTCCCAAATACACACCGCACCTTTTAGGTGATTACAGAGTCTTTTTATCCATACAAGTATTGAATATACAAAATACAAATGCATATTCATAATTTTGGTACATCCCATTCCTCGCTTCGTATGCTAATCACTCCAAAAGCTATTAAGCATGCGTAGTTTGTCCCTTGAAATGGGTCGGTGGTCCCTTTTATGGGGAGGGGTCCCAAAATGAGGAAGTAAATGAAGTCTTCCTCGTTCTGACCTTTCTACCTTTTCAATGCAAATGTGACAAATGAACTCTTGGTAGAACTCCCATTCCTTGTCTTCAATCGGTTTCAGAACAGAGGAGGCCCACAATTGTCTTATGTTCCTAAAAGCTATTTATCAGTTTCTATATTCTTCATTATAAACCCAGCTAACCAAACATTGTGCTGACAAGCAATTAATTATTAGTTAACTACTAACTCCTAACTTCATCAAGGCCTACTCATTTATTATTCTTATTTTAATTAACTCTAGTAAGGCTTATTTCTAGCTAAAATCTTAACTCCTCAAAATCTCTAAATGCCTTAAAGTTTACGTTTCACACATCACTGGCTACTTCTCTCACGTGGGAGTTTTTACTGTAAATTTTCCACTGAGAATTAGACCGTACACGACTCGCTGTTCAAGAGCTGCTATAAATTTGGAGCTAATAAATTTTATGAGGCCTGTGAAGCCTGGGGACTAGGAAGCTTCTTGAATGCTGTCCCAGCTCACTTCTGTCTGGCCAGCCCTTCCCTTGTGTACAGGAACAGGACAGTGTCGTGTCTCCCATTTATGAGTTACCAGCTCTGAGCTGGCTGCAGAGTGATGCACTGAGGGACTGTAAGGGGATCAGACACTTCCTTAATTTAGTCTCTGGAGATCTGTCTGAGATTTGATTATTTGGCCAAAAAATAAGAATGTACCACAGAGTAATTAGCAGAAAAGTTTTCCCAGAGCACGATAGCCATATTGAACAGGAGAGGCAGCTCATGCAGAATTATTGTTGTTGCACCAGTATTGTTCTTGTAAATGGGAACCTTCCTGTGGACAAGGGCAATGTCCTGACTCATTCCCTTGCTCTGCATTGTTTAAATAGCTGGATCTCTGCTGTGCAAAACAGGCTTCCTAGGAGTGCTGCAACACTATCTGGGTTTGACTTTTAGATGGATTTATATTTTGGGCTGCAGCAGGAGAGTTTGAGCTTCTACTGACTTGTCAGGATGCCTGGGGAGACAGCTCTGGGGGTTTCAACACAGTGAAACTGATTTTGCAGGGCTGATGCCTTGGTTTGCTGCTGTTGAGTTTATTTTTTTTTCCTGAAGTTTAAAATGAACTTATGAAAATGGATGTATTGTTGTCAGGAGAATAAAGATTTCTTTTCTCTCAGTACAGAGACATTTTCTGATGTGAACTAGACATCAGTGGCCAGACATAATATCCCCAGCTCACAGCAAGTAGAATGTGTTTCCTTGGCTCACAAACCTGTGCTGTGTTGCCTGAAGAGGCTGAAGCAGCCTCCCAAAGGCTGCAGGGTTTGCTAGCCAGCTGACTTCTTGTTCTCAGTGCATTGTTTTAAAAGTCTGACTTTTAACAAACTGGAAGCCACTTTAAGAAGGTTCTATGTCTACAGAATTCTTACTACCTGTAAAGTGCTATGGCCATTCTGTACCAATGGCTGAGACAGATGTTCTTGGGTGTTTGCAGCAGAAGTTCCTGGGTGTAGCTGAAGAGGTAGGTTTAAAATTGAATCAAAACAGTTCCTGATTTGCTCTGAGGTTTTGTTTTTTTTTTTTCTTTTTTGTAATCTGCTGGTATCACTGAAAGAAAAAAAAACCCAAACAAACCATACCTTAAAATGTATTTCAGAGTTGCAGAGAAACAAAAACCCAGACCAGAAACTTCCCGTGAGGGGCAGGTGATACATGGGCATAGTGGAGAAATGTTATTCTCCTGCACACACATGCCAGCAGAAAGGCTGGCAAAGCAACCCAGTAACTGAATGATGCTACTGTAGTTTCTAAGCCTTTTAGACTGACTGGGCAATACTAGATATTGTGCCTTTTTTAAGTACTTAATGGCCCTACCATCATGGATAAAACCACAACAATTTCATTCTCTAAAGGTAAAAAAAATGTAAACACTGGATTCAAAAATCTGTAGAAGAAAGATGGCAAGTAGATCTGTTTCACTTTTAAAACAACCCCTTGAATTTACACAATGCCAGGCAAGCAGTCACCATTTGGAGAGGTTAAGATGCAAAACTTGATTGTTCTGAATATTTATTAAAAAATGTATTGCTACAGCTCAGATGAGAAACAATCTACTATTCTGCATCTTGCATAAATCAAACATGCCTGCCATTTGCTAAATTATTACATTATAAGCCATGTTGTAATTACAAAACTTTAGTTGTTCCATTTATAATGTCCATGGTTTATTATACTATTGGTTGGACTTGAAAGCTGAGGCTTAGAATTTATGAAGTCTACTAAAATATTATATTCCTCTTCCCTTTCTCCTGATGATCAAATGACTAAATCAATTGCTGGGGCAATGCCAATGGTATTAAGATCAATAAGATTGTGAAATTTATTGTACGTTTTTGTTGCTGTATAAAATTAGATTGCAGAGTTTATGAATGTTTATTCTTCTGAGCACTGGATTTCTGGTTTGTCTGAAATATACATTATAGTAGTTTGGTCTTTGCTTGTTACATAAACATTTCACCTGCAATATTTTAATTGTATTCTCTTCAAAAAATTAATAAATTTGCATTTTTAATAAGTTTAATCCAAATTAATTTTCATAGCTATTTGGTGGTTTTGGCTATGAGTTGACTCCACAGAGTGCTTACTTGGATGTCTTGCTAAATCTTGAAGTAATGTTTATTATCCTTTAAAACTGAGCTGATATTCCTGACAAATGTGTTTCAGGACTGCCTAAGAATTGCAAGTCTCTCTAACACTTCAATAATTTAGAGCAGTTAAGCTTTGTAGAGTCTTGTCTCTTTTCTGGGGTTAAAAACTTTGTCCTCTTGTGGTGTTAACCTGAAGCCAAGCGTGTCTGTTCTCATTTTGGTAAAAATATAATTAAGTCATGGAGGAGGGGAAGCTATATTAAAAATTTTTGATTTGTGTGAAAATCTTTCCATGAAGCTCTAAAATTCTTTCTCTACAGTAACCTTTTTACCTGCTTGGAGTGTTTTTGCAGTTAACATGCTCAGTTATCATTATGTAAATATAAGTTGGATGGATAAAAATATGCTACTGTTACTTGCTGTGACAGTAACATAAAGGGACAACATTGAGATTATTTTTTTCTGCTTGGTCTTTCTTGAATGCAATATCTTTATTTTTAAAATGGCATTGAAAACTCTGTATGAAATATTTATAAAGCAAAGATATTGCATAAGGGAAGAACTAAAGAAGGGAGTTCTTCAGTTCTTAAAGTAGAGAATGTAATTCTCCATTTATCTTTCAAAAATTAAGCTTTTCAGAGTGATATCTATTAAATCCAAATAGAGCTTCACATTGCTGATATGTGACTTTTAAAAATCTTTAGTTGAAAGTATTAGCTTTGCCATTTGTATGAAGGCAGCAAGGTACCCAGTAACAGGTAAGACCATGAGTGACAAGGGCATTTATCTGGAATGGAGGAAGCATGGAACTCAAATGCCAGAAGAGCCCTTGGTAATAGATTATTATAAAATATTACTGTGTTTCTTTTTCCTTTTTTACCTGAACCTCCCAAAAAAAACTCAAAAAGAAAAAAAAAGCAGACATTGAAACACTCTGTATTTCTTGCTGAGAAAACACAACTCACTGTTATTCCTTCCCAAGTAAGAAAAATGCTTTTGGTTATTGTTGTGAATTTATTGGTATATAGGCAACTTAAAAAAAAAAATACTGCCATCATTCAGATGTCTTAATCCTATTTTAAAAATATTGTCTTTTGAGACTCCTGCTTGAACTGGGACTACAGAAAAAATTGAAATGGTGTAGTATTATGTAAACTAACACTGGAAGCCAACTTGCACACCAATGTTTGCTTGAGGTCCTCTAGGAGCTAATTCACGGTGCATTTTGGATGCTATTTAGGTTGGATTTCTCCTAAAAATGGGTTATTATGTAAGTTACTTCAAATTTCTGCAGTCTGGGCACCTTGGGGCTTGCAGGTCATCTTGTTGTATTTACTGAGTACAGCTCCATCTTGGAAGTCAATCAATGGTGTCTCCTCAGCAGATATTGATTGGGGAGGTGGACCATGAAAAGCTGTCATATCCTGAGCTAATTGAGTGTAGTTGTGCCATTCCTTTATCCATAGTTACAGGATGCTGGACTGTATGGCACAAACATCGATGTAACAGAAAACCAAAGTATTACATGATAAAGATTAGTTTATTGATGGAGCTCAGGCTCATGCAGAGCTGTGGGGAGAGCTCTTCCATGATGTACCAGTAACTATTCTACAATGTAATAATTTAAAACCATTAGCAGCATGTTGTTGTCGTCTTTCATTTTAATTGTCTTATGTCTTCTACTGTATGTTTTTTAGCACTGGCACATATGCCAGACTTTAAAGAGTCTATTGTGGAATGTTTGTCACAAACAACCAGGACTAAAAGGCTTGAGGGCATGAAATAAACATGCATTTGCATTAAAAAATAATTGCTGAAGTGTTTTACTTTGTGTCTTTGTTTTTGTCTTGGAGGAAAAGATGAACTCTTTCTTCATTTGGCTGGTGCAGAAACATTCAGACACGAGTTTTCAGAAGTGCAGCAGGACTGCTGAGATGTTGGGGCAAAAGCAGAAACACCCTGTCCCTGCCTGTGCTGGCCCACCCACCTCTCCTGCTCCATTTTTTTAACACTCCCTCCAGATTGGAAAGGCAAACATGTTAGACCAGGAATCCTTTGCTTCAGCTGCCTGACATATGGTACCACATAATCTCTGTTTCATTTTCACAGCGCCAAAACCCAGCAGCCTTGAACTGTAATAGGATGAACACACAATGCCACAACAAAGCTGCTCTGTTGGGTGTGTAAATCTGTCCATCAGTTACCAAATTCCTCATAATACTTGTTTGCAAGAAGTTGTTGTTCTTATCATCATTTGGTTTGTTGGATAGGGTTTGTGTGATTTGGTTTTTCTCCTTCTTCTAGAGACAGACCCTTGTTTTTGGCTGTCATGATGCTGTACAGGCAGGATTTCTATTTCTAGCCTCCCGCTGCTGTTTTGCTGACCTCCTTCTCACTCCGCAGGGAAGCACAAGTTAACACAAAGATTACAGTAAATTTGTTCTATGGTAAACTTACATCAAGAGAAGAAGCAGGAAGGCACTTCCACAAACCAGTGATGACTGCATTTCACTACAGTGTGGCTCATATATCACTGGAAATGACAAAGTGGTTTAAAATGCATAAGAACATCAAAGGCTCCTTGTTTATTCAAGGTCACAGACAGATGGAATCTGGTGTATGGCAAGCCTGTATGAAAGTTATGGTCATTTGGAAATGGGAATGGATGAAACCAAAATTGGAACAAGATGTAGCCATGAAGGCAGTACATGGCATGATAAAAGACTATTAGCTCAGAAAATTTTAAATAAACTGATTTTATCCCCATCATATTGGGAAATGTTTGGTTTTTTCTTCCTCAGAGATGACTAATTTCACTTTAGGTGACTAGAAAGATTTTCTCTTTTGTTTTGGTGGTTATTTGTCTTATTTCGCAGCCTTTAAAGAAAGAGTCACCTTTAAGATCATGCAGCTTCATGCTGCCATTCCTCTTCTAAGTTGGCACTCTGATTATGGAGATAAGATTATTTTGATATCCCTATTTCTGACAATCCCACTCTAATATTTTTTTCAACATTGTCATCATAAGGAAACTGAAGAAATGCCTCAAATGTTTTAAATGAAAAATAGTATATTCAGTTTAGCATTTTATCCCCACGGAGCTACTCCAGTGGCCTTTGTTTAGCTTCCCTTTTCTCCTCCTAAACTCCACAATTAAAAATAAAAGTTATTTTGATTTGCTTTGTGGAACATGCAGACATAAACTCCATTTTCTGCCTCACCTTTTATTTCCAAAAGAAAAACACAACCAGATTTTCGGAATAATTTTAATCATCTCTTTGTGGTTGAGCAACTTAATGGTTTGGCGTAGATTTACTCCAGCACAAGTGTCAATAATTATGAAGATTTGTTTTCCCAACATTTACGAGTCTCCTGCTATGGGGAAAACTTTGCTGCAGTCAGTTAATTGTTCATCATAATTCATGCTTTTCTCCTCTTTTTTTTCCCTTCTTTTTGAAGATGGCTTTTAGTTTTCATTTCAAATTCTCAAGTGTGCTTTAACAGTGCCCTACCCACAGAGGAGAAGAGAGGAGGATTTACTAAAATTGACCTGCATGTCTTCACATCCAAATCCAGAAAACATGATTAGCATCTGCAAAAATAACATTACACACAGGAAAGAATTTCCTGACCAATTTACAAAGCAAATCTAGAAATCTACCGCCAACTCTCATATTTTCTATAGATAAAAATCATGGATCTTGACTTAATTATTTCCAGATAGGTTTATAGCTACTGAGTCATGCTCAAAGTTATTAATCCAACAATCTCTCTTCCTATTTCAGACTGTGAGTGTATTGTCTTTATAAGTGTTTCCTGATTTGAGCTTTTCTATGTTTAGATAATACTTCTCATAAACTTGTCAGGCTCCTAATTAATGCTCTGGACTGCTATGCAAGTCAAACAAAATAATTTTTTTGGACATGTCACAGATTTTACATTTATTAACAGGGTTTAAAAATTTCTGAACTCAAAGTCATTTTGATAAATATAGAGTTTGGACATGATTTGCTGGCACACTGTTTTGGGAAAAAGACATTCTCAAAACAAATGTTACTGGATTATAAAGTTGAGAATTGAGTTTTTTAAATGAGGCTTGAAAAATCTCGGAGAAATAGTCTTTGCCACAATAATTTTGCAGTCTCTGTATCTTCCTCTCTATCCTGCTAGCAGAAAAGAAAATGAGAGAAGACAAAGAACAATTTAAAATAATGTGCATATTTTCCTCTATTTCTCCTGTTGAGATTAGTGGAAAGTACAGAAACAGTAAAATTTGACTGGAGATTTATTTGCCTTGAGATTTCTAGTCACCTTTTGAGAACAGGAGTTTCCTGAATTAATCAAAGAGTGCAACTTACTTCTATGTGGAAATCTGCTCTCTTTAGCTGAACTTCACTTTAGCTATAGAGTTCAGAAAGTGAGAATTTTCCTTCCTGTAGTCCTTCCTTTTTCTTTGGAAGAACATTGCTATGTTCTTGCGAAGAGAAGGAGTTTGGAGAAAGGAGCAGAGCCCAAGACATGCTCTGGTACATTCAGAGTTTTTGTAGTCTTTGAATGATGCCTTTACACTTTTCCCACTATAGGCAGAACAGCCTCATCACCAGAACAATCAGGTATTTGTGATTTATGAGTTACTTTACAAACATTCTTACCCTCCAAAATCTATTCTAGTCTCCTCCATTTATAACTTGTTTCTGCGGGTTATAATTCAAGTATTTTACCAAGCCTTCTCCCAGAAATGTTCATGCAATTCCTTGACTCTAGGGTACTGGTACTTTTGGCTAGAGTTTGTTAAAGAAGTATGAAGGGTTTAAATTTAGAGTGGAAGCAAATAGAATATTTCAGTTGGAAGGGACTTAATAAGGATCATTTAGTCCAACTGCCTGAGCAATTCAGGGCTGACCAAAAGTTAAGGCATATTGCTAAGGACATTTTTCCAAATGCCTCTTAAACATGGATAGACTTGCAGCATCAGCCTGCTCTCTGGAGTCCTGTTCCAGCATGCAGGTTGCATGTTCTGTTGGCGTGACTTACTCCAAAGCAGGAATGACTTACAGAAACAAATAAAGAAAGAAGGTAGCCTAGCTCAGTGCCACTACTCCTGCAGTCTTTTAATCCATTTTATCTGCACGCTTGGTTTCCACACATTACAGAAAAAACAGTTACAGGGATTCTTAGCTCATTAAAAGAATTGTGAAATAGAGTTTGGGAAGTCTAAATGCCTTTAATGAGATGGCAAGGTGATAAAATGGGTCCAGTAATAATTTTGCAGCATAGTTATTTTAACTTTGACTAATTCAAAGTGAGGTGTAACTCAAGTGTTGATATCTTTGTTAGCTCTGTGTGGTAAATTAATGTTAATAGAAGAGTGCCAGCATAATATCTATTATTCTCTCATGTACTACCTAAATCTGTAAAATGCCACTTAATCATGTCTAATCACTGGGCAAATCTTGATATTTTACAGAAGATGAATTTCATCCTTATACAATAGCTCTTCTTGGATCTAACATATCTTTTAAGCTTTGCTTTCATATTACAGGAAGCCATCTAATCTCTTTCAAGAAATACAGCTATTTTTTTCCAAGTTCAGTTGCTTTCTGCTTCTTATATTCTATGGCTACTGCTACTGAGCAATTCATTTCCCAAATGTTTACAGAGAACAGCTATGGAAAAGGGGATCATGACTTTTTAAAATACCTATTTAAAGAAGATAGTTCAATAGTGCTGTGTAATCCAGTGCAGCTTCTCTCTTGTGGCCAGAGCCCCTGGCAGAGTTGAATCAGTTTTAGTTCATCAGAGGAAAAGGATTTTTTTCTGGCATATTTGACTATATTAATTCCAAATATTTTCTCAATAAGATGTAGCATATTTCAATTGAAACATCCAGATGATGTTTAATTGAAACATCCATATTTTATTTTTACTTGCCTTTAGTGTTGTTTTAGAACAGTCTAAATTATTAGACTCTTCTTTTAATTTATGGCTGCTATTTAACCATATTGTGAATATGTAGAAGTGATATAATTTTATGACTAAGATACTGGAAAATTCATCTCATCTGCAGCCTTACATTCTTGAAATTAAACACACCAAACATAAAAAAAGGGTTTTAAAATAGACATTCATTTTCTCAGAAGGAGATTCCAATATTATCCACGCTTTGCAAATGATACAGCCCATATATACATTGTAACTTTTAAATCCTGAAATATCTTATTTCCCATTTCGCATTGCAAATTTAGAAGGGGAAAATACCAGCTAGATAGATTGATTTCTCTAATGCTTTAAGTCAGTGTAAAAATTAAGCTTTTCAGGTTTTGGTGGTTTTGTTGTATTTAGTGTGTTTGGCTCAGGAAGGATTCTGCACACAGGATAGAGCTGATTTTTAGCGTGTGGTTTTGTTCCCCCTTTTGTATTTATTCTGCATCTGAAGGAAATTCTCTGTCTGGTGGAAGGAGATTTATATATCCATAGCTACATCTCTGCCTACCTTGAGCCAGTTATAACAATATGTCTCTTGTGCAATTTTGCAATTGTATTCAAATGGTAACAGGATGTGATCTGAAAAACATAAGCATACATATGGTATACATGTGTATTTCTGTGGATGCCTATGCAGAATATAATGTACAAGCAAGTTGAGCTGGCAACCTCTGCATCCATGCTTTGATGCATTCATAAACCAGTAGAATTATTTTCTGATACTGTGGTGTCCTTCAGAGCTAAAGAAATGCTTCAGATAGAAAATCTCAATGCATATAAACTGTGTAACTTACAAATATCTGTGGTGTCCCTGTTTCTTCCAATTACTTTCTTATCATTTGTATCCAGTAATAAATAATAGGTGTGTTTGCTGACAGCCCTGTGCCATCTGAGATTCAAAATTAAAGCTAGGTTTCTCACATGAAGTTGCTTTTATTTAATCAGTTAGAAAAAAATTTGTTTAGAACTCTGTGCTAGACTAGAATCCAAATCACTCTTTTTAATAGAGAAAGACTGCTCAGACTTTTCAGAATTAAGGTGAGTAGAAAATAATAAAAATCTGCTCCTGTTTCAAGCAGCAAAGAATTATAGCTCTGAAATGGATTTCTTGCATAAGATAATTATATCCTAATCACAGCTGTGTTTTTCAAAGTTGTGCCAATTTTACAACATTCATCTTTAAACACCTGGACCTGTGTGTGGTGATAGTGTTTCTGTGTTGTATTTTACATATTTGATGAATGCTGTAAGAGTGTCTCTCTGTATTTTTATATATCATTTACGCCAGCTGAATTTAATGCTCAAAAGCTGATTAGCAGCCTCAAGGCACAGGACTGCCTGTACTCATCCAAATTGCTTTCTATTGAAGTGTTCCATAGATGTCAATGGATTTATATCAGGCTCCATATGCAATATATGTATACATCCACAGAGGAGAAGGAAACATTAATGAAGATTTCTGAGGTATGTCAAGTTTAGGCAGTTCTGTATCACCAAGACTGTATTTCAGTGTGCTACAGTGTCAGGGTTTATGTTATGAATTTGGAGAAACAGTTGCAATTATTAATATACAAAAGGTTTATGCTGTTCTTTTGTCCATTTTTCTGTTTGAGCATCCAGGAAGATGTACCATTCCAAGGGCTGCTAAAAAGTCCTGTTTAAATCCTTCTATATACCAACTCAGCTTAAGTGAAGAGTGTGGAATGATGCCCACTGAAATAGCACTTGAAATAACTCTAGCAATATTTATTGTTTTCCTTCTAGTTCAAGTTTGATGCTAAATATATTTAGGAAGAAATAAAAATGTTTTAATGCTGAAACATTAAAGTGTTTTTAAATACCAAAACCTAGATCACATTTCTTTCCAGACTCTTGGTGCTGAAGTTTCCCCTTCATCTGGATATTTTCTTTGTTGATCATCTCTGTTGCTTCTGCTTGGCAATATTAGTTAACACAGCCACTCTTCCTTTCTAAAGAACATATTAAGCTTTCATGGTTGCAGAAAGGAAATTGGGGTGGAGGTGGCAGAACTGATTTAACGAACATCCTAAAGGAAGCACAGTGCAGAGGTGGAATAAAATCACTCTATTTCACTCTGACCTTGCTATTGCAACTATAAAAGCTCCATCTATATGTGATACATGTGCTGGAAATTATTTGAAGGATGTAAATCACCATCTTAATGGGTGAAGGCAGTTTTGTAAGAGGATTGGGTGAAGGAGGGCCATCCATAAGAGTATGTAGTTCCTTGTCCAAATCAGGGCAGGGAATAGCAACAGTGTGCAGCTTGCACATGGATGGAGTCAGAGCTCCTTTGACTCCCTGTGCTTCTCAGATAAAGTGTATAATAAGGAAACTATTGCAGTTGTTGACCTTTAAATGTGTATTATAGTCTTTCATTTCATGGTTTTAAATAGCTATTTTCTTATTATAATTTAATAAATGTTATGCCTACAAACCTGGAAAAATTGGCTTGTTCCATCAATTTCAAAAAACACAAAGTACACTCTGTACTGTGTTGTAAAAGTTTTATTAAACTTGATACCATTTAAAATAGTCTTTGAGAATTGCTGACACAATGATTCCAGGTTCTTCTTGGCTTATATATAGCCTGAGAAGTGCTTGCAACGAGAAGCTGATTTGCTGAACTGGTAATTGCTGCTGTAGCCACACCAGTCTCTGGACATAATGTCTTTTTAGGTCTCGGTGCATTAGACTCAAATGAAGGGTAAAGATCATCTCAGGGAATAGTTTGCCTGGGGGTGGGATTTCAAGTGAGCAGATAAGAGCATTTAAACTGTTCTGCTGCTGTTGAATGACGGGTATATTTTGTAGGGAAGCCTGGAGTGGTGCTGGGATGAATGCATTGAAATAAAAGGCAAGTCAGGCTCAGAGCTGTCAGCCAGACCCATCTGTAAAGTAAGATGAATGGACCTTTGGTATCTTCTTGTATTAATGTGTATTGCAGGAAAGAAATGCCTAATAAGACTGTGGACTGTAGATCCTCGTCTAATGATCTGATTTCAGTTTTCAACATTTGGGTTGCAAATGACAGTCCTTACATGACTAGGAAAGGCCAGTTTTCAGGAATAGGCATCCTGCTCTGATAAATATTAATGTCAAAATCAGAGAAATTTGGAATTTGCTGGAGTTGTGACCCTGACTCTTGCCTAAAAATATGTCTTCTTTTCTATGACTATCTGTCCTTGCCTTGTTGTGTCCCTTTTTGGTGCTGCAGGAGTCCTGCTGATTACTGTAAGGGTTAATGTGACTGATTTAAGAATTTAAATGCAGATTTTTTTTCAGGCATGTTATGCCTCAACAACTTCTGTTAGTTCTGAGATGGTATAAGAAGAGAGTAAAATGCTGGTAAGGTCCTCAGAATATATCCAGTGGTAAATCAGGGCTACAGAATATCCCTTTTGAACTGAAGGGACATCTAAACAAGAAATTTTTCACTAAGCTTCTATACTGATCTCTATGGGTAAAGATACCTGTAGTGGTCGGGAGCAAAAGATCCTCAATATTACTTTGTGTAATTTGAACAGCTATTAATTTTGATGGCATTTTCTGTCAGCCTATCCTAAACAAGGAATAAAACCTTTTACTACTTGCCACAATATAAATATTTTATCTAAAGAGGGCTGTGATGAAAGAAAAGGAGACACAGACATTTATTGCTGGGAAGTTCTGAAGAATGGAAATTCCATCATAGCTGCATATGACCAATTCTCTTTTAAGAAAATAGTTTTAAAAGCCTGGTTATAATCAGTGGTTAGGCAATATGAAATAAAAATATGCATTAGAAAACCATGCTTATGATTGGCATCAGTTTGAAAACATCATTTTACCTTGGACCTGTGAGACCTTTGGCTCATAATGGAAATACTTGAGATTTTGAGAGTCCTGCAGTCCATCCAAGCCAAGCAGCATAATTCAATGATTGATTGAATTTTTGGGGTGTAAGGAAAAGGGGAAGATGGCTTTTAGCTATAGCCCTGCTGTACATATCTATGTGTGGTGATACAACACCCCAGAGTGCTTTGAAAGAACCCCTGAATTAATAAAGCTGCATGTGGTGAGAAAAGCCTTGCTGCAACAAACCAAGAAAAGCACTGTCAAAGGGAAGGGAGAAAAGAAAACCCCAAGAACTCATCTCTACTTTGTTAAAAGAGTGCAGCAGTCAGCCAAATGGTCATGTATTCTGTGCATTCCTTTTATTTTTCATTTGTTTTCTTGGTTAGTGTACAACAAAGAACAGAGGTGATGGGCAGAGCAACAAACCCACAATGACTGTATATATTACAAAAATACAGACAATGCTTACAGGAAAGTGACACAGCATTTTTAAAATGTGTGGTAACATTAAAAATGTCTCTGTTTATTCTGGTTCCCACACTCTTGGGAGTTCCAGGCATAAGCTTTTCCCTTGGCATGAATCTGACAGAGCACTTAGTGCCTACTGAAGGCTAAGTCAAGTATAGCAGCAGGGCTGGGCCCTGAGGCCTGAGTAGCAGAGTTCATCATCCATCATCCCCTGACAGATGATTTTCTGGCTCTCTATTACACAGGGAGAAAGTGTTCACAGAATGCACACTAAATATGTGTACATTTATGTGAAGAAGAACCTCCTTTAGAAAACCCTTTTATTCTTATCCTTGACCAAATTATCATTGTTATTAAAAATAATTTAATCAGCTTACATAAGGAAAAAGTTCAGGGAAGCAAAATTAAATAAAAGTGGTTACAAGAAATCAGAGCTGTGCAATTTTCTTTAATCGTGTTTCCTTGGAGCATGTAGTGTTGGGTATTTTTGTTTAAAAGGCAAACACACAGAGAGAAACAAGTGAAAGCTCTATATAAATTTAGCTAAACACAAGTTTCACTCTTTATATGGTCAGGAATATTTTTAGAGGTTTTTCTGGGGAAGGGGTTTAGGGTGGGGTGTGTTTGGGGTTTTTTTGTTCCGCTGCTGAGACTGAGGTGTTCTGGGTGAGGTGAGCATATCTGAATATTGTCACTTTTCCTTGTACCTCTGCCACACTGTTCAGGGAAGGGTGGGTTTACAGTGGGCTTAAATGGATTTTCTGGAAAAACATGAAAGGGTAAGATACCAAATACTTGGAGTGTTTGAATTTATTTATGTGGGAAAAATAGGAGTGTAGGCAGACCCTTTGTAATCTGCTGGACTTCACATGCCTGGCAGCTGAAACATGGACAGGATCTGACATTTGGAGATGAGAGAAAAGGGACCATTTTTCAGCTGGAAAACTTCAGCTTCAGTTTCTGTAGTGGTCCAGCCAGAGGTGTGACAATGTTCATCCATAAAAACTAATGCAGGAAGAATGGCCTGGGGTTTGAGGGTAATGTCCAGATTTTACAAATCTGGTAGAAATATGTGAGCCCTCCTGTATGGGATTGTCACTTCAGAATACCTGTGTGTCTCTGTTTCCAATTGGAAACAAAAACGTAGTTAGTTTTTACCACTTTGCTTTCTTTTGGGCTTCAGAAACCCTTAGCACAAGCTGTATCTGCTCTGTGAGAACTTTGCTGTTACTTGTGTTGTCACAAAAGGCTTAAAACTGCTATGAGTGTGAAGGCTTCTTGACAGTAGGCATCAGAAAAATGTTTGGATCTGCCCCTTACTACATCTACATTTTAAATTTCTTCACCTCATAGGGCAAAATTACTTTCAAATCTGTTAAGCCTTGTTGAATTTTGATATTAGAACCCAAGACAGGTTTATCTTAAGATAATACTAAGATTAATATGTTTCATAATTATTTCCTATTTCTCACTGTGATTATGTCAATGTTTTTGCACATGGAAGAAAATTCTCTAGACTTCTTACATCACCTCTACATGCTTATACATGAAGAGATTAGATAGCCTGAATGAGTACTTACAGAAGTGTGCCATTGACAATATAATACATGGAAAGGATTGTCTGTCATTTACTCTTTATGTCATAGAAAACTCAGATCAGAGTCTTATATTTGCTTTTTTCTCTCAAGGTCATCCAGATCACTAAAAAGTCATGAAGTGCAGAAGGAAATTCTAAGAGTTTTCATGTGGTCATTCCTAAAGAAATAATTTACTTTAGTATCCACATGTTCAGAATCTTTATCTTTTTCTACCTTTGGTAAATTAGCAGCAGTGCTTTTTAGGGAGAAGAAAAACTTGCAGATAAAACATTTTGGCTAAACTATCTGAAAACAGAGTTATTGAATCACTAAACTGAGCAGAATGCTCAATTTGCCATGATTATGGAAGCAAGTAAATTCTACTGTCTTCTGCACTCTCTCCACCTAAGGCTGGTGAGGTTCTTTCTGTTTTCTTGCCTTTCCTACATTTCCAAGTAACAGGTGAAGTTCACCAAAGAAGAACCTCCTCATCTGAAGTGATGTTTCCTAACTCTCAGCTAAAGCCAAGTACATGAAAACAGCAACTGCTAGCCCAGGCTCTGTGCTTTGGCCCCATCCTGGGAGTGTGACATGATAAATACTCTGATGTTTTTTAGCACTGTCAATAGGATCCAGCTGGCTGTTTTTAAATGTGTGGCATTTACAGATGCTTTCTCTTTGCCTTTCATATCTGTTCCACTCTGGTGGACTAAACACGTGTCAGCAAGGCCAAAATGTACAATACAGACCTCACTGGGTTCCTTAAATGTGTTTGGTTTTTAATAGCATTGTGTGCAGTGAAACCACGTTAAGTATTTCTGCTGAGGTTAGAAGGATCGTGGGGTCTGAATTTGGTTTGAACATGCTATTCCTCTTTGCAGTTTTCTTCTTTTTGCCCCTCTGTGTAGCAGCTTGTTACGGGTGTTGCAGCTGCTGTGATCCAAAATACCATCATGGGTACATATGCATGTGGTGCCTGCTGTCTGAGTTCTCTAACACAGCAGAGAGTAAGGTGTGTTAGAGACTTGTAGGTGACCCCAACCTGATCCAAATCAGCCCAGTTTTGAGCATAGGTGGGACAAGATGGCTCCAGAGGTCTCTTTTGGCCGAAGTTATTTTAAGATTCTCTGATCCCGTGTTTGGTTTCCTTGTGTAGAGCTAGCAAGGGCTCATAAAAGCAGCCTGGTTTGTCCATAAAAGCACAATGGCCCTGGGGCATGCTGATCCACCCAAGTTACTTCTTGGCAAGAGGGGCCCAACCTCTGGTTCCCGTTTTGCCTGCTTTTATGGCTGTTTCTGCATCTGGTGTGGGGTTGTGCCATAATGCAGACAATTACTCTGCTGGGTAGGTACTCATTGCTGCTGTGGTTGAGTAGCTGGCACAGTAAAACAGATGAGTAAATGCTTTGAAGGAGCTTGATGCATGTGCTGGCACGCCAGGCAGGCCTAATAATAATGCAGGTCTTGCTACTCTGCCTTGTGGTGTGCTTCTTTGGGAGCTCAGGCCATTCCTGGCAGGAGAGATCCTCAGCACTGGGTCATCCAGACAGGGGAATCAGAAGATGCTGAGCTACTGACATGACCCACATTAGCATGTTTTGTATATGGGTGTTCATGTGCTGGGCACACTTAAAGAGTGATTCAGAGACAGCTGCATAGATCTCTGATGTGTGAACCCAGAGAGCTGTAATGGAGAACCCCCAAGACAGTGGTAGAAACATTACAGTATCAAGCAGATCAATGGTCAGTAATTAATCCTATCTGAGGAGCTTCCTCTGCTGCTTTCACTGACCTTCTGCAGCTTTAGCTGCTATTGCAACTGATCTGAAATGCTTTCTGTGCAACTTTAGAAAAAAGCCGTTTTATAAAACAGAATTTTTTGCGCTGGTTTCCAAATTAAAGCCGTCATGTGCAGGCACAGGCACATATCCTTTCTCAAATGCAGAAAACCCTGACAGCTAAGGCCTAAAAGATGTGAGGAGCCCTTCCCAGAAAACAGATGGTCAGAAGGAATGTTTTTGGCAGTGGTAATAAGAGAAATCTAAAAGAATTTCATTTTGTATTTTGTTTTGTCTTTTGGGGGCGATTTAAAAAAAAAAAAACCAACCAAAAAAATCTCCCAAACAAAATGAACACCAAGAAAACCCCTAACGTGACAATCCATACCCAAAAGCAGCTTCTCCTAAAAATCTGATGACATTGTATGCTTGTAATGAAGCAGGAAAGTCTTGATAGTTCAGTACCTACCTGTGGTCACTGTGATGTAATTTATCTAATCTCATCTAAAATCTAATGCTTGCAGATTGGTAATTCAAAATGTTTTAGATTAAAGCAGATGGGAATAGAGAGTTTGGTCAAGAAGGATCAAATTCGTCACTGTGATTGTGAATGAGTAATGACTTGACTAATTATTACTATATTTAGGGGAAAACCAGCTGTTCAGTGAATTTCATTTGTTACTCTTCACCTCTGTCCCTCCAGTGAAGTTATGTGTTTTCTTTCACTGCAAAGATGAAAGTATCGTTCACTGAACACTCAACCAGTTTGGTTTAATTTTCTTAGGTTTCTGAGAAAAGAGCCAGAAATCAAACCTGGAACCTGTTGCTGCTAATCAAATCATGATAGAAAGGTAAGAAACTCATTCTATTCCTAGAGTTTGGGCTTTGTCCTTTCTACTTCTTACTGCTGTTATATTTCCAAAGCTTTATGTTTTACCTACTAGACATGCTTTCCCAGAATTTGATTATTTATCCATAAGGGGTATTTTTTGTGAAATAAAAAAGAGTCAACCACCTTTTCTGCCTAGCAGAAACTGAAGAATGACCTCTGTGTGAAAGGCACACATCACCCGTGTAGTCAGTTTCTGCATGAAAGGCTTCAGGCTGCAAGAGCGTTGCTGCAAGATGGGAGGTTCACACATATCCTTATCCAGCTTTTCTGGGAGCATTCAGAATGTAGTTTGGTTCAGGGATTAGTGTCTGGTGACGGGTTTTATACCAGGTGTTCTAACACAGCAAGTTGTGGCAGGATGAGAGAAAATGGGCAGGCAATCTGAATCCCAATTTCCCAGCTCTGTCACTTTTTGAGTTGTAATTTTACTATTTTCTTTACTTTTATCTTTGACTTATTAGCACAGACATTGCCAAGGACACTCCACATCAGCTATTTATGTTCACAAACCTATTTCTATTTGTTCCAGCAATCTCAGCCAAGAACATCCCAGAACTGACATTTTAGAAAACCTTTTGTTTATGGGAAATTTTACACATTGCATTTTCGAAACAGTGAAATGGGGAGTGTTCACTGCAAACATCTGAGAATACTTTGGCTCTTCTAATTTTCTCATGATGTCTTACTAATATCCAAAAAGGGAACAACTGTTAGTTTTATAAACTACTCTGCCAGGTTTCCTCAAAAGTTGTTACATTCCCAAATTTTCTAAGCAGGCATATTTGTCTCAAATACATTTTGCTTTTCTACTTCCTAGTTAAAACTAGTATTTTCTCTTCATGGCATGTATCAGGACTGCCCTTTTCAAGCATGTAAGGTCTGTTCTTTGGAGCTTTTTAACAAAGCAAAAACTTAATTGCAAGTCTTCTGCAAAGGAGTGAATTTTGCCCTACTTCAGTTTGTCTTCAAATAGATATAAATTAATCACCAAATTTAAATTCAACTTTGTCTTTTAGTTCTGGTTAAAATAAATGCTTCTGAATTTTAAAAGTTCAAATGTTCATCAAATTGCATACAGCACTGCCCTTGGGATTATACCTAAAGCATTTCTAGGTAAGCAATGTTAATATACAATTTGCAAAGCAATAACCCAAGTCCCAAGTGGAAAGGAAATGCTATGAAGCTAAAAGGTAAATAATAAATGCTGATGAACAGGGAGTCTGGAAAAACACAATTGGAAAAAGTGCTAAATCCCAAGGTTTTACTTGTTTTGCTCTTACTTATTAACTCAGGTATGGGGCTTTGCTGTTCTACTGGTGCCCTGGAGGAAAGGTCTTTGTCACTTTAGATGAAAAAGTCTTCAAAATGTTACAAACACATTCTGCTCTGTTCAGCCAGGCTTACTAAAATAAGGAGGAATTTTTGGCAAACAATAGAGACAACAAAGGAGAGGCTGCTGCTGAATTATTGGCAATTGTTGATAATAAATGATTTGCTAGATGCTGAGGAAAATGCCAAACTATTCATTTTTAATTCCTTAGTTAGTTCATGGTACACTGATACGGATTCCTTGAAATATATGGGAAAATGGGCAGGTTTTCTGGGGCTTCCATGTTAGAGCAAGTCCTGCAAACTTGTAATGGCTGGCAGGGACTCCAGTCCAGGAAAATACAGAGGTTTTGAACGGATGAAACTGCCCACAGGCTTAAAATTAAGTACAAGTAAAAGTACTTTCTGGAACTTTGGTTAGGGGATTTGCTTTGATCAATGAATTGATCTATGAGTCTTAGCAGAGACACTCCAATGCAGGAATGATGCCAGGGTTTTCAATCACAGTGCCTCTGCTGAACTCTGATTGCTACCTGACCTGCCAAGGAAAAGGTGACATGAGCCTGTGTGCTCAGAGAAACCATTGCTCCCATGTTACAATAAAGCCAAGACACTGGGATATAGAAATGCTAAATGACTGTGACCTACCCTGTGAGCAATACCATGATGGCTGGCTGGAAACCACCCTGAAAAGTAGGGAAGCAAAATCTTACAGGGGACAGAATTCCAAAAATGGATGGGCAATTCAAGTCCAAGGCAGCTATCTAGCTGCCTAAGTAATGTAAAACATTCTGGCTAAATAAAGATAATTGCAGTGACATTGGAAAGAAAAATTAGTTGATGAAGAAAGTGTGTAAAAAAAACCAACAGTAATTAGGGCAAAAGAACTTGTCTTTAAATGCTGAGTGCTGTGTGTATTCCTTACAAAGGAAATTTAAATGTTCATGGTAAGGTCATAGATGGATGTAAATTTATGTATGGTAGGAATTTTTCAAAACTACTTTTTAATAACAAAAGTAGCTTGGATAATGCAGTACCCATGTGCAATTAAAATAGTAACATTTTCATTACTACATCACAGTTTTTATTCTTCATTATTATTTGGAAATACTTACAGACTTTGCACTGGTAGATTCACAAGCTGAATTTGAACTAAGGAGGGAAAGATGTTTCATACCAAAGTCACATCACCATGTGACCTCACAAAATTTTACAAGAGAACCAGAATCTCCTCAGTACCTGCATGAGTTTGTACTATTGAGGTGAGGACTAGATGGGACAGTGATGTTTTGGGATGAAGAAGTACACACCACCCTGTGCCCCTGTTTTACTGCTTCAGCAGGGGATGGATGGAGAATTGTGCTGTGACAGAAGCACGGGATTTGGTGCAGTTTGCTTCTTTCAATCCAAAAGATGGAATTTTGAGAAGAACTTGCCTTGTCTATGTCTACAAAAGACTGCCCTTGTGTTGATGCCTTGAGAGGCTACCTAGAACAGAGGCCAGACAGTGTTAAAGAAATAAAGTAGGTATTTATTAGAAAGGTCTTCAAAGGATACACCTTGGGCAGTACAAGAGCCTGGCCGAGGCTACATCCAGGATGGATGATGGGTCACACATTTTCACACTTTTGTAAGTTTTGGTCCATTTCCATATTGGGGTTAATTGTCCAATTACAGCTTCAGATTATGAAGTCCCATCCTCCCAGATTGCTCTCCTCAATTCGCTGCTGTTGATACATTTTGGGCTTGAAGCTGCAACTGTGTCCTTGGTTCTTGGGTTGGAAAAGGATTGTTTTGTCTAACTAAATTGTGAAGAAAACTTGCTAACACTATATATGAAGGTCAAAATTATATATTAATGCAGTAACAAATCTGGAAAATATGAGAGCTAAAACTTAAGGCATTAATATTTTTCTGGGTTAGTACATTGATTTAGCAGGTCTCTTTTTGTGTGTTGAGCTCAGGTGTTTGTGGATATGCTGGGTCTTCCTATCTGATGTCTAAATACAACTTTTCCTGTTTATTCTGCAAGTGTTTATATGTAGAAATAGTCCCATCAATAATGGGAGTATCTATGAACCTTGAGGGAGAAGGCCTGTGTTATTAACCCACTCTGTGTGTTGACATTAAAAAAAAAAAAAACTATCTCAGGAGGTGGCTCCTATCATTCCTGAAGCAAATTCAGTTGTTTGCTGAACTACAGAATTGCCTCTGTGCTGAAAAGAATTACCTTGGTATAGCCAAAGGTTCAGTATTTGGCTTTCTAAGCACAATAACTTCATTAATAATAAAAAGTTGTGTGGGCTGATTATAACAGAACGTGAGAAAAAAACCCAGTATGCACACACCAGAAATAAAACAATGCCATTATTGAATAATAAAAGTCTCCTCAAAAATATTTTCACCTTATTGGCATCTCCAAGTCAAGAAAAGAAAACCAGTTTTAGGACCGAACAAAAATTCCCTTTCCAGCCACAACATATCCTTAGAGAGAAGAACTAGCTCCATGTATAATGTAGAGAACATGCTACAGGGCTGGCCAAACCAGCCTCCAGTGGATAGTAACTCTATGGTTATAAAATTATATTGTTCTTTGTATTAGTTTTAAATGACTTGTACATATGTCCACTGTTGTCAGCTTAGAAAGTACAGTTGTGAAACTTTGCTTCCAAGTGCTTAAACATTTTGTCATATGAAAAGAGCTGAAAGCAGCCCAGTTTTTTCAGCATTTGTATCATGCATTGGATGGCTTAGAAAAAGGCTTTTCTAAGCATTTGTCACAGAGAAGCAGTAAGAAAATATTTTAAAACTATTTAACTCTTGCTGTTTTCTCTGAGTATTTTTTGGGCAGAAGCCTTCTGGCTGCTTATAATGAACTGACCTGTATGTTGTTTTTAGTGTAGATGTTAAAATTAGGTAGCTAATCAGCCACTGACTCAAATAAGCAACTACAGTCTCCTTTCAGCAAATAATTTAAGTATTTAAATTCATGTAAGGATGAGATAAAGTGCATGATAGCTGTGAGTTCTTTGAAATGGGCGTTCTCTCTAGTAAGACAAGCTAGACAGACTAGACAAACTTCTTCTCTGGTAATCCAGAATCTGACAGAAGAATGAGCCATAGTAAGGTCTGTTGGAGAGATGGGAGGCCAGAGCCAATACAGTTTGTGGCCCAAGTGACTTATTTTTGTAGTTCCCCTGCAGCAATTTTCCTGCTCAGAAAGTCTACCATTGTACTGACTTTTCACCAGGGTAACAAAACAGTCCCTTCAAGAGAAAACACAGAGATTGGTGGGGGACCCTGAGTTTTAGATTTGGGGGAATTAATTTCTTTTTCAGGTTTGAGGAGCAAAATCCAGTCCCACTGACCCCCATCTCTCTGAATTTACCTGAATCAGGCTTGAATCACAAGCACTGGAGTGCCAAAAGGCCACAGAGGACAGATTATCTGAGGACTGCTTGGGGCTCTGTGAATTCCCAGGCTTCAGCTCCAGGTAAAGTTGGGATCATCAGAGACACAACTTTAGTTTGCAGCATCTCTTCTTCTCCCATGGAAGTCTCCACAGCACTAGAGCTTGGCAGAGCAGTGGTGAAGCCCAGCTAGCCTGGGGACAGGGAATGGAATGATCTCTACCTTGACACTGACTGGGGGAATTTGCATTAAAATAAAAAAGGTCTGTGGTGATGTAGTTCAGAGATCTAATTTGGCTGTATATGTGGTGTTTCATTCTATGTTTTAAAGATTTTGTACCAGAACTTCAAGGTCTTGAGCAGAAGTCCCTTGGGAGCCAGCTGTGTCTTCAAGTGTGTGAACTTAGCTACTAAGTTAAAAGACAAAACTAGTCAAAAATAACACTGATCATACAATAACAATTAGTGGGAGAGAAAAAGGTGTGGTGACAAAAAATTTCAATTTTGAATTTGGAATACTAGGCTGTCCTCTTAAACTGTTTAGGTGGGGAAAGAAAGGTTCTTGGGTTTTTTTGGTTTTTTTAAACACATGCTGCTGATTCTCTAGATTTGTAATAGTGGCACACAGTAATTGTAGACAATTAATTGGCTGTATTAGAAAATATGTACATATAGAAATCGGTGATGAGTACATTGCCAACTCCGCTGTTGTAAGAAATGAGACAAGTTTACACACAATTTAAAACAATGAGAGAAGACACCTCCAAAAATGTGAATTTGAAACCTTATAAATAGCTCAGGCATCAGTGAAAAAGTATTGCTTCCAGGCTTGTCATGATGAGCCCTATTTCAATTCCAAATAGCAAATAGCTGTGCACTGTAATCAGCCTTTGGCCAGCATTGTCTTTTGATCCGTGTGCTGCAGCCCTTGGTGCTGCAGCCTGTGGGCCTGGCTGAGAGGAGTTTCGTGCACCACATGGTGGGGAATAACACAGGAGGCCTCTGCCTCTCTAAGCTGAACCCAATTCTTTATTAAAGTGCAAAGGTTCTGCATCTGTGGATTGTGCTCAAGCCACGTGCATGCAGAGCAGCTTAACTGGTGTCCAAACTCCAAAAGATGAAAATCGTGTTCTTTCACCCAAAGTCTGGGGGGAATGGTGCTGGAGAAACTTGTTATGAGTATTAGAAGAATGCACATGCTAGAACAAACAGCTAGTAAATAAATTATTTTTTAAAAATTAGTTGTGTGTGTATACACAGACACACATATTTTTATATACACACATAGATCTAGTTGTAGGAAACTCCTTCTCGAGGAAGGTATAATTTATTACGTTTAGATTTCTTGCATTTTATTCCTGAGAGTCTTTTTCTGTCACTGTTAGAGACATATTGCTGAGCAAGATCAGTAACTGATCTGGCACTTCCAAGTAATCTATTTACCTGTGTTGCTCAGAGACTGAGGATTTGAGGGAATGAGAAGTGCTGGCTGCTTGGTGTGTGTGTGTTCTCCATTGAAGCTAGAAACGGTTTAGCAACTTGACTCTGCTTTGCTTTGTAATTTATTGACATGGGTTCCTACCGTCACACTGTTCTTTAAAAAGACATTTTGGTTTAACAAAATTGCTTTGACATTTCAGATTAAGAGAAGTGTTTATCTTGCTTAAAAGTGCTGACATTTTTGGCAATTATATTGTCTTTATTAATACACAGACAGTAGTTAGTAATATCGATTTTATCTAACCAAAAAAAACACCAAAACTGATTACAAAAGTAGAATAGTTCGAAATGTAAAGGCAAAACAATTAATTTAGAGATACAGTATCAGCTGCTAAGGTTTAGATCACATTATTCACTTAGGGAACAAAAATGAATATGTGAAAAATTTAATAAAAAACCTAAAGCCTCATCATTTGGCTGCTTTATTTGCCATGTTTGCTAAGGGACATGACTGTATGTTAGGAAAGAAAATTATTACTAATTTCAGATTCTATTAAATAATCTCTTGGTTGATTTCAAATCTACTCCAAACACTGAAGTTTCAAAATTCTAATGTAATTATATGCAAATACAGGGACAAATTTACCACGTATTATTTTCTTGCATTGTGCTTATTTCAAATTTTGTTGTTAGTGTGTGTATTCACAGCACCAATAACTGAGGGTCATAGTAGTACTTAAGATTGAATGCTGAGTTGATAAATTCTTTTTTTTTTTTTTTTTTGAGTGTGCTGTTTTCATTACTAAATGTGGATCTTTTCACATGGAAACAATTGTGTGCAGAAAATTGCTGGAGTAATTTTGGAGGCCGTTTTTAATTTAAAAATTTGCCTGTGCACAGTACGCCCTTGTTTCTGCCCAGAAACATATTTTGAGAGTCAAGTAATATAAATTCTTTAAAAATGGAGGATTGAGGGGAAATACTGATAACAGTCTTAGCTACTTGATTGACAAGAAACCCAACATGGCTTGGCAATGTGAGCTGGCAACCTGGGGAGCTCATCTGTGCCATGGGTTGCATTCCCAGCAGGTCGAGGGAGTGGATTCTGCCCCTCTGCTCTCTCTTGTGAGGTCCCACCTGCAGTGCTGCCTCCAGCTCTGGGGCTCCCAGCATAAGAAATACTGGATTTGCTGGAACCAGTCCAGGGGAGACCACAAAGATGGTCAGAGCACAGGAGCTCTGCTGCAGAGACAAGCTGAGAGAGATGGGCTGCTCAGCCTGGAGAAGAGAAGGCTCCTGGGTGGCCCTGGAGTAACCTTCAGCACCCAAGGGGGCTCCACGAGAGCTGGAGAGGGACTTTTCCTGGGGCATGGAGCGATGGGGAGAGGACGAGCAGCTCCACACGCACAGAGGGCAGGTCTGGCTTGGATGTCAGGAAGAAATTTGTTACTGTGAGAGTGGTGAGGCTTTGGTAAAGGTTGCCCTGAGAAGCTGTGGATCGTCCATCCTGGAAGTGTTCAAGGTTGGATGGAGCTCTGCAGCCTGGCCTGGTTAAAGTATGCTGGCTTTGTAGTCTTTAAGGTGCTCCAAACCAAACCATTCCACCTTCCTATAGCAATTTTAGTAACAGCTCCTCCCATATAGTTACTCTGACTTTTCATTTATTTTGTCTCTTCCCCAGCTGTAACTGGCTCTTTTTTTTTTTAATGGTTATTCATTTTACCATTGACTGTTAATGTATTGACAAGAAATTTCTCTGCTGTTTCGTTTTTGTAGCAAGTTTTCATGAGAATTAAAACTCAGATTAGTTATATCGATGAGGGAATATTTAAATTATTTAGTCAAAATTGATGCAGTTACTTTCCAGTTTCAGGACTTTCTTCTTTCTTAATGTAAAACTTTTTCTTTCATGCCTAATGCCTTTTTTTTTTAATCTCAATGGTGTTTCTGCCACATTCATCAATTTTTATGCTACCATGTAAATTGCTTCCAAGTTTGGTTTTTTTTTCTGTGGCAATTTAGACAATTTGTCTATTAGCAAAATTGTAATACTAGAATACTTTACCTTTCTGCTGCATGCCATAATGTTTTCAGGTAATAACACTTTTTTGTCAAAGACTCTGTGACATTCCTGAAAACAATTTAAATAGATACTTTACTATCATTGACTATGGCATTTCAGGAGTTTTTAAGTGAATTTGAGCTCCTAATTAAGCACGGAAAGCAGCTTAGTATTTTTAGGGTTATTCAATCTTAAAGCAGAAATTAACTAAGTTATAATACTGAAATATGTATTTCCTTCTTGGTTGCACAACTGATTCTTAGTGCTCATTCCTGACTGACTGCATACTTAATGTATGCACAGGCAAATCCAATTTTGCTGTAGTAATTAAAATGCATTTTGAGGGAGAAAAATGCAGCAGCATGAATAGCAACTTTTGGTATTATGTATAGTATGCAGATATTGCAAAGAAGAGATCACAGGTGTAAGAAGGCCCATTAGCAGTATATCTATTTTTTCATTATTTCTGTAAATTTCTTTAATTTTACTATAGGTATTTTTAAATGGAAGAAGAATCAAAGGAGAAATCTATGTTGGGAAGTTTAGGTGATACAGTGTGAAATCAGAAGAGAAGGAAAAATAAATTGATTTATGTTTTTGGGAAATGTTCAGAAATCACATAGCCTATGAAACTTGTCACCAGATTTTTCATAAAGCAAGAGAATTAGAATAGAAACGGAATCAGATATTAAGTAAGAAAGTAAAAAGAGCTCAGAAATAGTGACCATACCAAGGTTGTATATGTATATTTATTCAAAAGACAATTTATTACTGCCAGAACCCAACCGGTGCTGCATTACAATTGTGGATTTTGATGAAAAAGGGGTCCATGATCTTGGCTTGGGGATTTGTAAAGGAGGACTGACTTCACAGAAACTTATGAAATACCAATCCAGCCAGAAACAGGTGTATGTAAAAAGAGATAAGGTTGCAAAATATTACCTGGAGTTCAGAAATCAAGTAAGACTATCTGTCTAGCAAAGGCACTTTCTAACTGGTGAGGTGTGTAAGAATATTTTCCTCATATGCAAGCCTTTCCACAGATGCATAATGCATGGGCTTTTCCCCCTCTCTCAAACAGCCAGACCCTCTTAGAGGCTCAACAGGCAGCCACTTACCTGACCTACAGGAGCAATTTCTCATCTGGTACTGTGAATTTGCTGTAGGATGATCTACTGGCACTGGGAGGATTGCACTCCCATGGTTCAAGTGAAATGCTGTTGGAGGTTTTGGCAGAAGGAAGGGTAGTGTGGGTGTCCTCCCTCCTGTCATGGCTCAGGCAGCAGCAGGAGCAATCCCAGGTCACAGCCAATTGTCCCTATGTGTTTACTGATTACTTGACAATGACACTTGAAGGCAACTTACTCTGGTAATAACCACTGCCCTGGTTGAAGATGTTCTTGCTCCCCACCATTGCTCTTCAGGGTTTAGAAATAAGTCTTATTCTGGATTCAAAATCAATAGAATGAGTCATTTTATGGTTATTTGTGCCTTAATAAAGCTATGGGTAAAGAACTCATTAAGAATCACTTACATTTTACACGGCCTTGTCTCTCCTTGACCTGGAAGCTCAATACAGCAAGATGATTGAAGTCCTTGCAAGATGACTTGTACCCTTCATCCAGTGGTGACTCTTAAGAAAATAGTTTGTGTAAGAAAAGGACACACTGCATAAAAAGATGTGTGATTAATCAGTATATATTTGTTCACGTCTCAACATTTTCTGCCTTTCTGGGAATATACTAGCAATGAATAATTTTTAACATCAGAGGATGCAATCAATGAGGGTTTTGACTGACTAAGGATTTCAAGGTTTTTCCTATGAAAAAGCCAGTTGACATTCATTAGGGCTTATAAAATTCAATAGAATATTTTTTACTTGAAAACCAAAAAGTTAAGCTGAAAGATGTTTCATAGAAACATGCCGATGCTGCTAAAATCTTTATTTACATAAAAAAGTCAAAATGAATTGTCAGCTTTTTAATTTTTCTTCAAGAATATTGAATACATCATTCTGTATTTACTGATGTATATTTAATGCATATACAATATAAAATATACATTGTATTTTAAGATTGTGAATGTTTTTTCATTAATTTCACATTATGAGGAATGTACATAATTATAGTAAGTTAATTTTTTTTGACATAAGAAATTCTTTGTTTGTTTAGATACAAGAAAAGGAAGGAAAATGCTGAATTTATCAAAGAATTTAGATTCTAGCTTTTATAAATTCTATGACTTTGGCAGCTGTATGAAAAGCTTCCTTTTGCTCTAAATAAATATATTAGAAGATACTATCTAAATTTTTATGAGAAATTTAAGTAACAAAATGGCATGATTTTTTTTCTCTTTATTTTTCAACACTAACGTAGTCCTGGTGGCAGCATGAAGCCCTGGTTTTAGGAGATTTTTTTTTTTTTTAGTTCTTTCTGAATACTGAGCCAAAGGTGTGAAGAAGCAGGTTCATTCAGACCCTTGTTGCTGTATAAAGCTTATTCAAAGAGGAAGACTTCAAGTTTCAACTTTTTCAATATCTATAATTTTCAAAGGGTAGGCTCTCTAAAAAAGGACTCTCCAAACCATCCCCTTTCATTTAGAAGTTAGGAGAGTCAAGCAAACCTCTGGGTAGAGCTGCACAGAGAACTTCCAAACAGGAAAGAGAGCCTATATCCTGCTGCTGTTGCACATAAGAAATCACTAATCCTATGCTCTCATCTTCCTGCTCCATTTGTATCCAACATCCATCAATTATCTCTTTCCATCTCCTCTTTTCTCTCACATCTCCATATGCTTCTCAGTTAAAAAGGCTTCTTGGGTAATCTATGAAATGTGTCCACTGCTCTCTCCTTCAAAGAAATTCCTCAAAACCCAACCATATTTCAATTATAGTGATTCCATACTTCTATTGCTGTATACTGTGAGTTATACAGACAATGTTTTAAGCAATGGTGCAGCAGTGAAAAAGGCAGTGCAACCTTAAGATGCACCAGGAATGGAATTCCGAGAGGAAGTGCTGGTGCTATTACAGAGCCTGTGGTACAACCTCAGAAATATTGTGTAGTGTTGGTCACCCATGGACAAGAATGTTCAGTAAAACTGGAACAGATGTAGAGAAGGGTCATAAGGATCATTAAGGCAGTGGAAAAGCCTGTTTTATGAGAAGAAGCAAAAAGATTTTATGTGTTCTAACATGGCAAAATAAAAGCTGAGGGGCTTATACTTTGTCCAGGATATAATGGTTGGAGACAGACAGGAAAGTACCTAAACTAACTGACAACGTAGAAGAAAACAATATTTAGGTTTTTTTTTCCACTTTGAGTCCAGCCAGGACCTTAATGAAAACACAGGGGAAGAAAAGTTCTGTATGCTTTCATGGAAGCTATGTGACAAGCTGGGAAAACAGAACATACACCCTAGGACACCCTTTCCTAAAATCCCGCAGCATTCTAATTTCTCTCCATTAATAGTTTAAGTAATTTACTTTATATGTCACACATCTGCTGTAAAACATTTAGCCTCGTGCTCAGACACTCCTTGTTTTCCACATACTTCCTGTGTGATATTAGGTTGGTCACTTTGTCCTTCTGTTTTCCATGTGAACAATCTGTATATTAATATTCCTTCCCTCAAAGGGATGCTGCAAGGATAAATATAGTAATGACTGTATTGGCAGAGGCAAGTAAATATTTTATCATAGGCCAGGGATCTCTGCCTTATACAATTTCTCTGTTACATGGTATCATTTTTGTCAGAAAGCCTATAGAAAACACACAAGAATAATGATGAAATGTTTGCTTAGTTTCCTTAAAGTTATTTGCATATCTGCACTTCCCAGTTTTTGTTTGTTTGTTTGTTTTTAGGGTTTTTTTGGTTTTTGTTTGTTTTTTTTTTGTTTTGTTTTTGTTTGGTTGGTTTTTTTTCAATATAGAATGTAAAATTATTCAGAGCCTGTTCAGAGCTCCCCAGTTTAAGACTGACATGGGCATAGTGGTCTGAGTTCAGCAAAGGGTCACAGGGATGTAAAGTAATGGCATTTTTAGGAAGGGTGGCAGAGGTGGTTCAGTCTGGAGAAGAGACAGGCCAGGAGAACCTTCTCAATGCATTCCAATATCTAAGTGGTAGTAAAGAGGATGGAGACAGGCTCTTGTCAGTGCTGCTCGGTGACAGAAAAAGAGGCTGTGGGCACAAATTTAAATAGAAGAAATTCTATTTAAACTAAAGGAAACCCAAACCAAACACTGTTATACCCTCAGGCTGGTTGTACATAGGAACAGATATTCCTTAGGATGGTTTATGTAATCTCCATCCTTGGAGACACTGAAAGCTTGACTGGACCTGGTTCCGAGAGCCCTGCTCCAGCTGTCCCTGCTTGATCAGGGCTGGGACCAGATGTTCTCCAGAGGTCTGTTCCTATCTCATCTGTTCTCTCTGATCCTTCTTCTGAAAATGAGTGGAAGAAAGGAAAAACTGCCTTTTGTACGATTTCTGGAGCAAGTGAATCTTGGTACATTTCATTTATACTGTTAAACTAAATGCAGCAGTATGGAAAGCTTGGATTTTTGGTATTGACTTCTGTGCAGTCAGGATTTTGGTGTAAAGTGGAGAACCATCACTGATCTCAAAGCTGCTGTTTTCGTTCTGGGTCAGTATGTTTACTTATTTAAAGGAAGCGCTTAAATCTGTTTACTGTAGAAGTATGTAACAAAATTTGGTTTAATGCTTTGTAAAACAAAAAGAAAGGTAAATTCTGTTACAGGGATATGGCATGAAGAAAACAACTTGTGCCTTCCCATCAATGTTATAAAATAAATTAAATCCCGCTCTGTAGAGAGTGGAAGGTTGAAGTTTATGTCTGAGTTTTGTGACAACCCAGAACTCCAAAGTTGCAGACTCTTTCCCACTCCAGATATCTTCCTGATTAAGTTGCTTCCCAAAAGGAAAGCCTTACCATTCTAAAGCAATACTGTAAATATATCTCTTTATTCTAGTAATGTAATTCTTCTTAAAGTAGTAGAAACAAAGAAAACAAACAGGGACAATGGTTCCTTGAGGAAGACTTTTATCAAGGCTTGTGAAGGAAATATTCCCCGGCATCTCCTGCATCTGAGAGATGAATTATGCTGAGATGTGCTGGAATAGTTCTACTTCCAGTTTATGATTTCAAAAAGGTTTCCTTATACATCTTGCTAAGGTAATATACACTTTTTTTTTTTTTTTTAATATCAGCTGAACTATCTAAAAAAGAAAACTGAGATCTGTCCCAAAGGGACTCTTGGACAGACATTTTTGTTCCATGATGAGACACAGAGTCAGAGCTGTCCAAATAATAAAAAACAGATCCTAAAGTGGGTATTTTTGGAGGGAAATTCAAATTTGATTTATTGCTCATTGTAGGGTCTGTTTATCTCTTGTTGTGAATTTTCATGTGGCCACTGGTATATGTCAAAATGTTGTGAGTTTTAATAAAATTTTGAATGTGAAGTGCATTTACATTATTTATTGTTCTAGTCTACTTCTGTTTAAAATGTAACAATAATGTGCTATCTAGTCAGACAGCTGAAAGTATTCAGTAGCTAATCAAATGCCATTAAAGGCAGAATGTGAAAATGGAACATGAAACGATTCTTTCCAGGAATACTTTTTAGTCTAATTTTAGTTGGTCAGATAATAACTGTAAATTCTGAACACATTTACAGAAATTAAAAGCTGATTGTGAGATGCTTGCAAGAGATGGCAGTCAGTTTGGTTTTGACCCCTCAGAAAGTATTATGTAGCTAACTCTCATTAACCTGCAGTAGTGAGTCACAGCTCACAAAATAAAAGTCATATGCACTGTCTTTGTCAGGGTGTAGTGCCAGCTGCAAGAAGATTTCACTTTCACTTGTTGGCCCTTATGAAATGTCATGGTTCAATCAGGCACTAAGAAAAGACAAATGTTTGTAACATAATATTTGGTTGTATGTGGTGTCAAACTGGAAAGTAGCTCCAAAATGCTGTGTCATTTGGTCTCCCAATACACACTGCTAAGTGTGAAGGCACTTCTCTTTTTAGAACATACCTCATAACTTCTGTGACAACAAGCAAAGAGCATTTCTGTGACCTTATTTGCATTCATGCCTTCAGCAGTGATTTAACTGCCATAGTTAACCAGTCTGAGACATGCTCCTGCACCTTCAATGCATTCTAAACTTGCAGTAGTAAAAATTATAACACTTTGACCATCAAAATACAGGGCATGAATCCCCTTTTCATGCCTGCTCATGCTGCTGCCATACAGCAGAAAGTTAGCAGCTAAAATATCAAAGTTGCTTCTCAGACTGTGCCAGTACACTGAATTATGGAAAAGATGGGTAGAGAGATCAATGGAGTTGCAGGTGTAAATGTTACATAATTTGTGAAGGATTCTGTGGGGTGAATGTTTCCCATAGAGAAAAATGTGGTTTCCATCTTCTTTGAGCTTGTGAGGGTCTCTGCAGATGCCTGTGATTTCTTCTGTTTGCATGTTCTTATTTTTTATATTGGGAAGGAGCCACTTAAAAGAACAATCAACCTAACTAAGGAGGTGCATGGACAATGTGATGACAAGTGAATGCAAAGTAATGTATATTGGAAGGGAAGAAATATTATGTCAGTGTCCTTTGCACTCTATTAAATTAGCTGTGTCAACTGAGGCAAAGGAATCCTCTATCACAATAGACACCTCAGCATCAACTTCTCCTCAGCATGAACCAACAGATAAAAAATTGAAGAATGTCGTTGTTGCGGTGCGTGTTTTTGACTGTAATTCGGTCCTAGTATCAGTTTTATAACCCTTCCCATTTTGTATTGTTATAGCATACTTTATTACCAATGGATTGTTCCTTTCCCCATGTGTTGTTGGTTTTGCTGTAGTTGTCCATCTCCCCAAAGACCTGCCCTTTTGTTCCCTGCTCCTCCTCCCACTGAATGTCAATCCCTTCCCATGCCTGTCCCTTTCTCTAGAAATTTCCCTATCAATTTTGTATCCTTCAAAGCCCCATTGGTTTACTTAAGTTCTTCTCCCCTGTAATCCCCTATTGGTTTAAACATTGTGTTCCCTGCCTGTGTTCCACCCCCAGTTTCTCCCAATAGGTTAAAAATTGTTTCGTCCCCTGGGACCTCCCCTATATATAAGTTGATAGAAGGCTTTGTTCAGTGTCCTTCTGTCCCTGATCCTCCAGGTAATGAACACCTTTGGAAACACACAGAAGGTCTCTCCCTGTTCCTTGTCCCTGGCCCTGGTGCAGTGCTGTCCCCAGCCCAGGCCACCGATACCACAGGGCAGCTGTGCCCTACAGCCGCACCCCGGATTCCAGAGCTCCCTGGGGCCCCGCTCTCACAGGCGGTGCCGGGAGTTACCCGGGCTGTGGGGAAGTTGCAAGATGAAAAGGTGACAAATAACATGGTACTGCCATTGCAGGCCTGTCTGAATCACTAAGTGCAGCTGCTGATCACTGGATCTCAAATTATATGATTGAAAGGGATATTGGAAAAGTTTGGGAAATCAAATACTGAGGAAGGACTGTGGCCAGATGGGAAAGGTTAGCTGGTGTGCCTTGGTAAAAAGGGGTGATCTGGTAACCAGAGTTGGAAGGATCAGGGCTGAAATCTGTTACTGGGCTCAAAGATGGGCACCAATGATGGTTTTAAAGGTCATGCTCTAAAGTTTTACATCCCTTGGATTCACCACTCTTAGATTTAAGAGTCAGCATTATTATTTTAATTAGTTTACAGGGAGACAATATATGTGACTGCATGGATTTGTCTAGCAGGGTTGCTTTTTTCTCCCCATAAATGTGCTCTTCTGGAATGTTGAACGCACGGCAAAAAAGTTTATTGCAAATTATTGTATTTGAAAAGGGCCTTAGCTATTCCCTAGAAAGAAGAGAAGCGAACACAAGGTCAATTTACAACCTGACCTGAAAACACAAAGTTGATAATCGGCCATCATTGCTTATTGTATCTATCATCTGATTTGTTGAAATGCTCAATAAATCCACTATTAGGAGAAAAAAGTGCTTACATGCATTTTTTTCTTTAAAAAAAGAATTAAACAACAAAATAAAAGATTGATTGACAAGACATCAATAAAGCTTTGAGCACACACTGCTGACCTTTTTTTCTTTGCACTGCAATCTGTGTTTATTAGAATTCAGCTCCTATAAATACATTTCTGTGGATAAAAAAGCAAGCAGCTTCTTAGGAGTTTTGTTCAATAAACTTCTGTGAAAATTCTAAAGACTTAATACGTGGCTTTCAATTTAATTCATTCTGTCTTCCCTTCTTAAAAATAAGATATAAGTGAGGATGAAATAGGTTTAGCTGGTGAAATCTTTTTTCTAAAGCTGTGTTCTTAAAACTCACCCTTCCTTTTTAATGTCTGCTACAGCAGTTCATTCAGAACAGACAGGATATATATCATCTCATGCCTGGTACTGTGGGCTATTTCTTCTCCTTAAATAAAAACATATTATAAATCTGTTCTCCACTTGAGTGTGGTAAGCACTCAGGTTAGTGACTTCAAAAGTACAGCTGCAATAAGGCTTTGGCAGGCACTAAAGAATACTGACCAGCTCCTTAGACCTTAGTTTCTATTTGATCTTTCTGAGAAGAAAATCTCTTCAGTGACATTCAAAACTGTAAAGGTGACACAGCAGTGATGTCAAGCCTTTTAATTTTATTGCAGGCCTAGTGATATTCCTGTATTAGGGGTTTTGTGCTTAAAGCTCTGCCTTTTGTAACCCTGTGAGAATCTCATTCATTTTGTGTTGGTGAAATAAACACATAGTTGGTGTTGCTCTAAGAAAAAGTGAAATAGAAACCCTAGGCTGAAATGGTCAAAATTTGAAACATAAAGATAAAAGTGTCTGGATGAAGTCTCAGAATTTACTTTTCCTTGACATGTCTTTAACTGGGTGGAGCCTTCTTCTGTCCTGGTGTCAGATGAGCTGTGTGTCTTTACAAATTGTTCTGTGATGGTAAAAAGAAGTCAGTACTATCAGATTTTCTTCTTCCTTAGTAATTCCTAAAAATTATTTTTTTCTTCACCATTTTCTATTATTCTCTTCTAACACAATGTTGTTGGCTCAAGCATCTTTGCCTTGATTAATGATAATAACCTCTGATTAATTTAGACTATTTTCTCCCCTTCTCTCCCTGTGATGTTTTGGTGTGATGATTGTTTTGTTGGGCATTTTTTTCCTCCAGAATCTCTCTCTCTGTTTTGTTTGACTTTTGTTTCACTAAGTGCTGGCTTTTCTAAGGGTTCACAGAGTGCAAAAAATTACTGGCGTTTCTTTTAATACAAACTACAAAGATCATCTGCATTACACCTGGAATGATGTTATGTAGCACAAAACCACACCCAGAGTGCTGAAGCTCAGAGGTAACTGGGCAAGTGGGCTCTTGCCCCATGCTAAAATTGAAATTCAGAGGGCTTTTTCTGCTGTTGGACACTGGATGGGAGCTGGATTAGCTATTTACATTAGTCTAAATATTTTCGAATACTGATGGTAATTGGTTTTTTTCCTGTGTTTTGCTCTCATCCAATTAGATGTAAAATTACTAAACTGTCTTTAAAAAGGGCTTATAGTTCCTGGATGTGATGGATCAGATACACAGGAAGTATTTTCCAACTTGATCTCTGCTTGTGTTAAACCTGGCAACACCTGGGACAAAAGCATTGAATATGATTATTTCTTAATTTTGACTATGTTATGTCATGGCTGGGGGAAGGTTGCACACGAAGCAGATGATTCTACTCTTGTAAACTAAAAGGTGAGGAGGAAGAAGGTAGATAGCACTCTGCAAATACTATAAAAAATGTAGTTTGCTTTGTCCTCTCCTACTTCTGTTGGGGGAAAAAAGTGCATTATAGGTGATTATATCAAATGCAAAAACTTAATAAGATTTCCTAATAACAGGAAGAAGGTGGTACACCTTTTTAGACATTCTGTACATTTATAATGCATAGCATATACTACAAAATCATTCCCATTTCTGTAAAATATATCTAAAACACAGCCACAATCCACTCAAACTTTATCTATTATATATAAGACTTTAAAGAGACATGCAAGCATTTCTTTCAGATATAGGATGACAATATAGAAATTTAATTCTGCTTATTCAATAAAAATTTATTTCAAAAGCTCTGATCGTTAGGATTATTATTAATTACTGTGCCATTCAGCTGTGCTGACAAAAAAAAATCTTTCAGATATAACAAAGCACATTAAAAATATTGGATTAAAGAATTAGCTCTGCCGGATTTTAAATAGAGCAAAATAAAATCTGAGCACATACAAGGTGATCATTTACCTACTTTCATTGCACATTGTTTGAATAGTTTGTATTATGGATGTGAAATTGCCCTCAAGGAGGTTAGTTAAAGTAATAAAGGCTTCCCTGCGCCTCAGGAGCCCCTCCCTTTGTGATATGACCTTTCTGTGACTTCTGAGCTCAACTCATTATGAAGACAGACAAATGTGTATTTTAAGTCTTCTTGAAAGCTTTTCAGGCATTATGCTTAGTGGTAAGGTGCCTTTTTTTTTTTTTTTTCCTCATTTGCTAAGCCAGTTGCAACTCAGAGTGGGAGTGAGAAGAAATAATCATAGAATTGGTTAGGAAAGACCTCAAAGATCATCAAATATGTCATCAATATAAGCACAGCCCCTAAGGACCACATCTACTCATCTTTTAAATCCCTCCAGGGCTGGTCACTCCATTACTTCCGTGGGCAGCCTGTTCCAATGCTTGACAATCCATTTGGTGAATAAGTTCTTTGTAAGATCCAATCTAAACCTCCCCTGGTGCAGATTGAGGCTATTCCCTCTCATCCTGTTGCTTCTTACCTGAGAGAAGAGACTGACCCCCCCACCTGGCTGCAACCTCATTTCAGGTAGCTGTAGAGAGTGATGACTCTTCTCAAAGCTAAAAGTCACAACCTTAGAGTATTTTGTGCTGTGTTTTGGTTTGAGGTGGGTGAATGGGAGTTTTTTACATCTAGAATGAGGTTGGTTGTGCTGGAATTTCAGTTTCAGAGCAGCGTGGGTAGCACATGGTCACTCTGGTACCGCCTTAGGTTAAAATCAGACCTGTTTGTGCCATCTCAGGGTTGGTGGCACAATGTGCCCTAATTCCATGAGACATCCTTGCTCCTGCTCCATTCTGTCCTGTGCTCATCGTTGGCCTCATTGCAGTGAGCAAAAGGCACGCGTTCGTGCTTGGTACTGCACTGGGGCTGTCAGTGTATTGGGCCAAACTTCACCTCACCTGAGGCCACTGCTCAGTGCCGTGCTCACCATTTTGGTCTGGGGGCTCCAGCAGGGCTGTGTGTGTTTGGGAACAGCCGGTGTTTGCACCTTGGAATGGGATGTGCAGCTTTCAGCCACGAGTGTCAAAGTGGCCGCCGCGTCCTCAGGCCCTCACCAGCCCCGGTGGTGACGGGGCAGTCGTGAGTCCTGTCGATTTCAGTGCAGCATGGAGCTTGGCTGACAGTCCAGCATGTGTTTCACATCCTCAAACTCCGGCTTTAAAAGAGCCCAAATGTGGCTGTTGCAGCAGAGAGCTGAGGCCTTTCCAGCAGCCTGTGCCCCGCTGGAGGCTGGTGGGGCTCGAGGAGCGCCCAGGTTGGTGTGCAACTCTCTGAGAGCATCCTGCTGCCTGGGGCTCATAGTGCCACCCCCAGGGCTCAGGGAAGTGGGGAAGGACCTTCCCTGAGAGCCAGGAGAACCTCAGAACCTTCCCGAAGCACTGGTGGTGTGATGAGGGCCTTTCTTCGCCTGTCAGTGCTCATCGTCTGTACCGGCAGCAAATGTGGTGGGTAGAGAACTTTTTCTATGAGGTATGGATTTCTTGTGCTTAATTGAAGGTTTGAAAAGAAGAGCCAAAAACTCTGAAAGTTGCTGTAAGCTAACAGGGTTACACTGCAGAAGGCTTATGTGTATCCACATGGTGCTGAGCAGGTCACTGCCTAACAGGGGGCTATCTGTGGAAACCCTCAGATTGCTGAGATAGAACTGGGAGAAATAAGCAGAAATGCTGTCAAACAATAACTTCATAAATGTTCTCATTTCTAGCCTCAAAACAGTTTTGCTGTAGCTGTTAAATTTTCTGAGTGTGTGTGTTCAGAATTACCAGATAATTTCTGCACATTTTCCTGGTTGCGGGTGGTTCAGGGGAAATAGGGTGGGTGAAGGCACTGTGGCAGTACTGGAGGGCACCTCGTGGTGCTGTGCAGAGGGGTACGTGGGCAAGCAGAACACTTGTACTCTGGTTTTCAGGAGATATATGGCTGCTGAGGTTGATTATTTTTGAAGTTATTCTCTCAAAATTTCAGTAGAAATTCAGCATTTGTCGAAAAAAAGGGGTGTTAAAAAAGCCTCTTTGCTACGATGTTTGTTAGAAGCACAGGCAATTTTTTCATCTGAGCAAATATTTGTAGGAAATTTTATGTGTAGAGGTGTACTTGGTTTGCCCTGCAGAATTTTCCAGGGTGCATTTGGGAGCATTTTGCTCACTCAGCTGTAATCTTAACATGAAGTGTGGAACTCGGTACACCATTTCCATTTCAAAGATCACTTAATATCGTTTCTGCAAATTTTTTAATTTGTTTAATTAAACTTAGCACTCCGTTCCACTTCATTAGATCTATTTAATTTTCATGTATCTAAGCAGTTTTTCAAGTACATAATTAAAATAATAGTTTTATAAAATCAGTACTTTTTTTATTAACATCCTCTAGAACAGGAACTATATTTTCCTGTTGATTAGCACATGATGATAAAAGCATTAGCATAAAGTAATAAGAAGGAAGCAATCTAGTCCTGTTTAAAATGTCCACCCTGAAGCTGGCCAGCAGGTATTTTTAAGAATGAAAGATATGTATGCTTTACTGAAACTTTGTAGGAGAAGTGAATGCAACAATAATCTTGGTATTAATTTTTTGCTGGCAGTGAGGAGTGTTCTTCATGAAGGGAAGTGGTATGTAGTTTGCAATTGGGAGTTCAGGTTTGGGTTTCAGTTCAAATACCATACAGAGGTGGATTTCATTAAGACAATTCTTGCAACTGAAGTAAGTGGGATGCAAAAAAGGTGACTTCCACATGGCCAGGCAATAAACTGGAAGCACAATCAGCAGAGTCCCCAGCAGTTTTGCTATACTTGCTCAGAGAGGAGCCAAGGCTCCAGTGGTTCTCATGTTGCCTGTTCGCTTCAGCTTGTGGATGTCTGGAACAGGAGATAATGTTTTGGAAATTGATCTCTGGGTAGAATGAGGATTAATTCCATTTGCATTTTCTTCTGATAGGCCAGTGGTATGACTGAAGGGAAAAAATTACTATATACCTTCATCATCATCTTAGCAAAATAAAAAAATGCTGTGTGGATATGTTATACAGTTTCTGTCTGTAGCTACTTGAAAAATGGGCATCAAATATAGACGGAGAAGGTGAGGAAACAATGTCTTATTCCACAAGAGCCACCTACAATTGCCTTACACTCAATAGCCTGCAGGATTCATATAATGAAAACTAATCTGCAGTACAGCAACAAGATGAATCTGTGTAATTTAGTTCCCTGCACTCACACTAACTTCTGTGTCCTTTGAAGCTGATTTTCAATATATTCTTCTGCTTAACTGTTTTATGCAGCTGGAATTCTGTATGCGAGAAGACATACAGTACTGAGGAGTGAGTGAATCATTCCGGTGTATTTGGAGGCTTTGTTGTGTACGTGTGCTTTTGTATGTTTGTGTGTAAATATTTGAGGGTGTTATTTGAAAGAAAATATGAAAACAGAGAAACATATGTTCCTGATTTCATTCCCTGAAATGGCAGACAGCTGTCTCCCAGATTTCTTCCTTCCAGAGGCCTTTCAAATCGTGCACCATGTGCTCAACTGCACTGTGGCCACAGTGCACATCTCGGGGTACCTCCCCCTTTGTGTGACAGTGTGCACAGGACCATTACGTTGCCATTGCACTCTCAAGGTATTTATTAGTGGACTAAAAGTCCATAAATCCTCTTCCACAAGAGAAAGATGAGTGAGATTTGTGGCATAGCTGAGATCCACTTGAGTTTAGATGTCATTTTAATCCTGTTCAGCTTCAGAATCAAACCAAAGTAAATGAAACTATTTCAAGTCCATATCTGCTATAGATAAATGTTAGAAAAGCTGTGTCAATACACTAACATTATGGTTTAAAAATAATATTTTAAGACTTAAAAATGTTGTGGAAACTTACACTGTATCTGACAGTTCAGATAGATATCCAATAGACATAATTAAGCCAAGGTTTAATTAAACTATATTACTTTTAAGGTCCTTTCATGTGTCTTATGTAGAATAAAATTAACTACATGTGGCTCAGTCTAAAGACAGGTAAGGTAAATGGCCATCCTTGGGTCTCACATTCAAGCTCTGTCAGCATTTTTCTTGTAAAAGAGAGGAGCAAAACATTTCCATGAAATGTTGAAATAGGATTGGTAGCTCTGTCAATAAAACTCTTAACCAAACCTAATGTTTTCTCAGATTTCAGTTTTATGGCTGTTGTTAAAAGCTGCTGCAGTTAAAAGATTAGTTATTCACCTGTTTCTTTCTTGATGCACCCTTTAATTTGCATTGATGAGGCCATTGCCAGTTCGTGGGGAATGTTTCCATGACAGGCCAGGCCTCAGAGCAGTACTTGGGGTGCTGATAGAACTCAGCTGCTGGGTTCACCTGCATTTTGGCATATGAGTATTTTTCCTGGCAGCAGGTGTGCAATGATCATACAGCCTGAGCATGTTTATTTGGCAAGAGGAAATGAGAATGGAATGGAATAGCAAAGGTGCTTTTCCTTCATTTAGAAAATGATGCCAAAAATTATTTGACATGAGAGAAACTGGACAATAAGCAGTGCATCTTTGCATTTCTGTTTGACATGAAAACAGACCAGCACATGCTGGGAAACCAATCTGGTCTGACTTAGGGGTCAGGTGTATGGGCACACCCAGCCAGCTGCAGGTGGAGAGACCTGGCCCTTGGCTTGCCCTAACATTGGCCACTGCTGGTCCCTGTTGATCTGCACAAAAGGGGACTATTGTTGAACCCTCATTTTGGCTTGTTTTTTCTTTAATTGTTATGGATGAATGAAACTGATGCAGAAAATATCCCAGTAAGCTGGCTCTATAAGCTACTGCAGAGCCACTCTGGGGCCCTTGCAATCCTATTAAAGAAGCTTGGTCCCTAGTTGCTCTGAAGAGGAGGAGAGTGCTCTTTGAGCTACATTCTGAGAAGATCAGTATGTTAAATATTTCAGACTTAAATAGGAATTAGCAACATTGTTCTGTCTGAAAGTGATTAATTTTGAGAGCTCCTCTGGCAATCGCTGTTAAAAGTCTTTGTATTAAATTTGCCATATTGCAGTCTCTGTTTCCATTCCATGTTTGAATGGCAGTTCATTCCAGAGGCTCAGTGCAGGGGAATTATGATGGTATTCAATTAGCCAGGTAGCCTCTGAAGATTTGCTAATGTACATATAAAATAGAAATCCACTCTTAAATCTTCTCTGACCTGAGCTTTCATTTTAACCACTAAATAATGGCTATATAATGTACAAAAGGCATCCTCTCTGCTGGCATCCCAGGGATGAGTGGTGACCCTTGTATACCACAAACACAGTCTGTACTGATGGGGCAGAGACCTGAGAACTGACAAAATGTTAAACACTGCTTTGCATGAAGAGGTCTTGTGTAAAATAGGGTGTGTGGAACTGGTAGATCAAAGATTGTTTAGAACCATTTTGCAGCAGTGAGTGAAGATTCCAACCCAAATTCTGGTAAATAATATATGCCCAAAGATTATCCCTTGATTTTTTTCTTAGAATTAGAAAACATATGTCTGTGTGTATATATGGTAATGTCAAAGATAGGTATTCCTTGTGCACAAGGAAGAACTCCACTTTCAGGATGCGTGACTTTCATTGTAGATGAAAGGAACTGACAAAAAAAATAAAAGAACAAAATTAAAACTCCAGGAGAGAACAGAGTATGCAAGACTCCCTTGTTAACAGCAGACATCTGCCAACATGCAGACAAACTATGAAGAGAGCTTGTTTTATCCTTAGAAGTATTACATAGAAAATAGTCCTACCAGTATTAAGTTGTGTACACTCCAAACCAAAGAGTCCCTTGTAACAAATTCTTTATCAGATTTCACATAAAACAATCTCACCAGTTTATTCATACCACACTTTTTTGCTTTTGATCATTTATGTGGTTTTTTGTTGTTTTTGTTTGTTCTGATTTTTTTTTTTAATGAAAGTTACATTACACTCATCTCTTCTATGTTAATATGATTATTATGTGTGGAATCTTAACAGATTATAAATTCTGCTTGTTTCTAGGACTGGACCTTTTTTTTTTAACTCAAGCTTCATAAAACTAAAACATTAAATATTGAAGACCCAGAAAAGAACAAGAGTGTAATCTATAACTAATAGGCATTGCATATTTCAAGCAAATTAGGACATGCTATTCACTAGAAAATATTCTTATAAATTCCATTATATGTAAAGCATACTGAACAAAGCAGTTATAATACACATTAGTAGAAATGCCAAATGTGTTCTATCATTTAAACAATGTATTTCTGAGCAAGAGTTTGCTGGTGTTTTAATGATGTTTCTATTGCTATTTAAGCTTTCAGGGAGATGGAATATTTTACTCTGAGTGATGGAAACTGAGAACTATTAGAGTGAACAGATGAATGAGAGCATGCAAAACATACACTGTGAAATTCCATGTTTGACCTGACAATTGAAATAGGGCTTGAGTTTTGAAAACAAACACACAGAAAAACAACAGAAACCCCTACAAAGGAGTTTTGATGTGTTATAAAGGTCTATATCACTAATGCCAAGGAATTTTCTCAGTTTTTAAATGCTTGCAGCAAGTTTTTGTAGTCCCTCTCTGAGCTGGCCAGCGTGCAAAGTACAACACCGAAGGAGAGCTTGTAGAGAACATTGTGATGCAGAAAGGAATGGCTTGTGAGTCTGTAAGTAAATAGAGGTCAGGGCTAGGCAGGATTTTCATTATTAATTTCTCAGTTGTTTTTCAATTGAGTAATGTCAGACCCATTTTTACAATCTTTAATTTTAGTTGAAATTTAAATAAAATCCCACCAAAAAACACTGTATAACCCACTTTCAGCTCCATTTTTTTCCTGACTCCATCTCTAGTTTTGCTGTTGAGGCTCTGACCTTGTGTCCACATAAACTAAACTTAGCAGGTAAAAGCTACAGAAAAAGCAAAATTATTTTTTTCCAGTCTTCCTTTAGCAAAAGGTGCCATTTGGCAAACAGTTAGGTGATAACATCTCCCATTTGGTACTGAGAAATTGGGGGAAGACTGTGCTAGGCTGTGAAAAGTGTGAACAAGAAGTTTATTCTCAGTGAAGGTGCACCAACCTGTTCTGGCTTGATTCACAGAGGTCAATTTTGCACCAGCTAAAACTAACAATAAAAACCCCAAAGATGTTATCTTGGTCATCAGTGTATGAAACAAGAACCAGAGATGGACAATCCCCTTCAGAAAGTGGCTTACTGCAGCAACCTAAAAACAATACAGTAGCTCATGATTTACAAGGAGGTGGTTGCAAGGAGATAAAACTTCAGCCAGTTTCTCCAGTACTTCAGAGAGAAAGTTTGCTTTTAGTTAGAAAGGGAATCTAAACTGAGAAAATTAGAGCTGAGCATGTATGGTCTATCTGATTATATTAGATGATCTAATTTCAGCAGAGAAAGCTGTAATTTGTCAGTTACAACAGTTAATGCTGTTGATGTTTTAGTGGGAACCCCTTTGCTGTTGAAGTTAGCAGAGAAATGTGTCCATATTTTCTAAGGGTCCATATTTTCCATCATGGCAGAGAAATGTGTTCGTATTTTCTAAGGGTCTTGCATATGTTTTCAAAGAACCATAGTGAGAATTAATTTCCTCTGGGAAGCAACCATGCAGATAAAATTGTCTTAAAGTGTATCAGCCATGCTTGGTGGTGAGCCCGGGAGAAGTGAAGTGGAGCTGGCTCAAGGCATTTTGACTTGGGTGTGGCTGGAGGCATCCTGCTGCCATCCTGTCCTGTACTGCCTGCACCTCCAGAAAGTCTCTCAGGCTTCTTCTGCACCTGCAGCCAGGCTCTGGCCCTGGTGCCTCCCTGCCCCAGCTCAGAAATGCTTTGGGAGCTGTTGGCTTCCTGCTTGTTTTGCCTTGCCTGTGCTAAGCAGTCATGGGGAATGTCACTGATTGGGGGGCCAGGACAGGCAAGTTTCTGTGTCCCTTTAAAACTTTACCCTCTGATTTATTTTACCAATGCAAAAGAGTCAATGGACTGATCCCAAGCCAGTAAGACAATCTTTGTTTAAAGAAGAGGAGAGTTACATTTCAGCATTTTTGTGACAATTATAGTAATCAAGCTAAATTATCCATAAACCAGAAAAAGGTATCAGTTTTACATTTGAAGGAAAGTTTTTTATTAAAAGATAGTTTTGTTTGGTATTTTATGCCTGGGATATAACTGCTTTAGCCACCCAGAAACCACTGTGGTTGTTTTTTTCTCTATTATTGCTGGGCAAAGTTATTAAGGAAAAATATTAGAATCTGAGGCAATTCCAAAAGATGTTTTCTTGCCCTGACTCGGTAATTCTGCCTTCAGAAATTCATGCTGTCTTGTGGATTGTCATCCTGGTTATATATCTCTTTTAACCACAAAAAGCCTTTTAAAATGGGGAATAAGTTCACGTTGTGGATCTGGAATTCAGTCTGGATTAGCAGCAAGGTGGAAGGGTGCTTTGCTGTGCCCAGAGTCAGAGCAGGGAGCCTGTCCCTGGCTGCTGTTGAGCTGCTCCTGGCGAGGATAATGTTGTGTCTCCCAGCTGCTCCTGCCTCCCTCCTCAGGAGTTATCACAGGGGGCACTGATTTGGAATGATCCTGTGCACGTTCCTGTGCTTTTTTAACCAATAACCCATGCACTGGGGAGAAATTAATCTTATTTAAAGGTATTCATAATATTGTAGAATTTGTGGGTGTTTGAATTTTGGGGGTTGGTTTGTTTGTTTGGGGTTTTTCTGTAAGTAGGTAATGAGGCCTGTTCTTTATTCCCATATTCCCAGAAGTTAATAATTGTGAAAAAATCACCAACTATGTCTCTCAACAGCACTGCATTTTTGGAGATGAGGAGGCACAGCTTCTTCAATAGGTTTGCTGCCGGCACTTTTGTAAAAAGACATTAAAGTATTTTTACACCCACAATGGACAAGAATATTCTTGAAAACACGTTCCTCTTGCATACTTTAAGGAAAGTCAGAGGTTCAAAACTGATCTTCAAAACAGAAAATTTGACTGGTTGAACTCGTCCAATTTATTTTGCTGAAATTTGCTATTTTGAAATTTGAGTTCTTTGCACATACCAGGCTAGAGTTCCTTTTTCCAAGTATAATTTCAATGGAAGGATTTATTTCAAGGATTACATTGTATTCATTTCACTTACCAAATTAAAAAGATCATTCCACCGAAATTCAAAAAATAAACCTAAAGCAGTGTAAATTATTTTTGTAACATCTATATTCAACATTGAATGAAGGAATGAAGTCTGGAATAATTCCTGCATTGAAAATGAAGACATCTGGGTTCATCCTTGGCTCCATTTTGTTTTGCTTAAGGAAATTGTATCATCTCTCTCAGCTTTAGTCTGTAAAACTAAAAAACGTGCGAAAGTGTTGTGAGACTATTGTTTCTCATGCAAAGCAAGTTAAGAGCAATAGCTTTAACTGCTAAATATAGGGTTGTAAGTCGTGATAGTTTATGTATTGTATGTGATTTATATGATGCATCTAGCATTTTTCCAGCTTCATGCATCATTCTGATTTCTACAGTTGCATTCATGATTCTGTAAGTATTTCCAATATAATTATAGAGAACAAAGTTCAGCCTGTGGATTGTAAATGAATGACTATAAATGTAATTTAATGAGTAGTTCTTTCCCATAACTGGTTGGTTGCTTAGATCACATGGTGTTTTTTCTGCTCTTGGGTTAGATTCAAACCCAAGAGAGTAATAATTACTACTTACACAGTGATATCCAGTTAGTGACTCCTGTCAGAGATGGATGCAGCCAGCTGAGTACTTGTGAGCAAGGCATTACACAATCCTTCAATGGCAACTCTTGCAAGCCTGGTGTGTAGAAATTACTGATGCTTGTATTATTTGTCATTCTTTCACAACAGTTTTATTGTGTAGCACTCCAAATCTGAAAAGTACAAACTTTACTTATTTTGAGCAACTCAAGTCACAAACTTTACAATGTACAAAGGCAACCAACAAAGCATGGGGCCAGGTTCTGGAAAGCAGGACACACGAGAGTCAGCTCTGCCACACCTGCTGGGTCTTGGCTGCCTTTGGCACTGCTGGTGCTTTGTTTCCAGCACAGAATTTTTTCCATGCTCCAAGACTATACATGGCAAAGGTAGGTTTTCTTAATCACCTTGAACTATAAAATATCTTGTTCCAGAGACTGGATCTGGGTTGTGTTTTTGGAGACTCTATAGAACCGTTAATAGGTTTCAATGGAGGGCTTTGCATCTTTAACTTGCTCCAGTGTTTTTAGTGGTTTTTTGGGGTTGATTAACTCATTTTGTTTTCATTTGCCTATCTGCTAAGATTTTCCCCAAAGGAAGTCTTGTGATTAGGTTTATAGGCTCCCTCTCCACGGAGAGCTTATTGATGCCTTTTCTAGTCTCTGAATAGCATTTTCCATCTGTTTCTGCTTGCCTTGCTCTGGTTCTTCTAGTGCTTGTTTTTGCAAGTTTTTTGCATACTATATTTTATTACCATTTAATATCACTTGTGAATGTTATGTATTCACCAGATATCCCGCTTTTGTAATATTTGACCATTCCTTCAGTTTTGTGAAATAGCAGTTGTGTCATCTCACCTCACAGGCAAGGTAGAGAAAAGCGTGAGGGATTTTCAAGTGGTCCCAGAGAAGTTCCTGAACCCATGGCTTGATGTGTTAGTCCAGATTCTGTGCCGTGACTTCTAACTTCTCTGTCCAGCATATCAAAGTTGATTTGATATTGTGATGATTTTTAAAACTGCTTCATCTCTTGAGAACACTAGTTTTCATGGACTATGCTGGTACCTATCCAGGGGAAAAAAAAAAAAAAAAAAAAAAAAAAAAGTTATTTTTGCAGCTAAATAGCAAATAAGTTTTGGGCAGGTTCAGAAAAACTGGTAAAAATTTCATTGGTGGAAATTTCTGAGAAGTTAAAAAATGCTAAGATGTATAATATTATATTGTGCACAGGATGTAGCAACTTGCTAAACTGTATAGCTGCTCACTGAGGCATATCTATGCTTCTCTTCCGCACAGCTCTACTGAACTTGTAAGAATCTGCTGCGACTTTAAAGTACAAAAACCCCAAAGCAGATCCATAATCTCCAGGGCTGTAAGTGTTGAGTCCAGCAGCTTTCACCTGCTGCACAGTTCCCTTCTCCAGGATAAGTGAGAGCAGAAAATCTGTGTTCTCTGCCTTCCTGGGCTGCTGTGAAAAGAGTGTGGCCTGCCCACGGGTTCTGTGCCCTGGCCACTTCAGATGCTCTCCTGGTTTACTCGAAATACTTCATTTGAACATTTGGTCTTAGAACTGGGAAAGAAAAAAATGCAGCATGGAGCAGTGTTTGGAGCTGCTCTGGATGGAATACTTTTACACTAAGTCATTTTTCAAAGGAAAATGATTCTAGTAATGCTCTGAGCCAGAAATGTGTTGGTATGCTTTTCAAGATGTCTTGGAATGCTAGCACAATAAGTTCGCTGTACAAATCTAATTATCTCAGCCTTCTTCTTTTTTTTTTTTTTTTTTTTTTTGGCAATGTTATTTGATTTAGTTTTGAAGCTGTTAATGAACTGCTTTGGGAAAGAGATTACATGATTTATGTAACATTTATTTTCTTTTATTCTTTGTGATCTGCCTTGTTATAAACCATGAATTGTTTAAGTGCATTTTTTGCTTTGAACTAGCAGGAGAGTGGCAGCATCTCTTTTTGGATTTGTTCATCTAAAACATGACTTACACACCAGGCTGTACTTTCACACAACGGACACCTCTGTGGTGATCCTCTCTTTTTGAAAGAGTAAGTGAGGTTCTCTTCCCACCTTTGGCCTCACTAATGAGATCTGCAGGGGGGAATCAACATCAGTTTTCTCTGATGGCATAATGACAGAGTTTCCTGGAGATTGAGCTATCAACACTGATATAATTTAATTGGGGGAAGAGTTTAGTCCAACCACAGGCATGCATGCTCAGCTGGAGGAATGCTTTTTTCCTAGACTAATGTAGTTTTCTAGTTTTTCTAGTCTCTGAGTAGAAGTTCAGGACAAGCTTTCTGCCCAAATATTATTTAATGTTCCTGAGATGGAGAGCACTCCTTTGGCTGTTGAAAGCCAGTAAGTTTATGGTCATTTTCTACAGATAACAAGAAGGTTTTATGCAAGTTTTGGGAAATCCAAACCAAGCGGAGAAATTAAACTATGGAAAAATTAGTTTTTTGGTTTTCTTTAATATCACTGGAAGCAATGGTTAACAATGTAAGTAAAAGTAGTATGGGACTCTGTTTTATGAAGGTTTAGTGATGTTCTACAGCTGAGAATTCTGGTGTTTTGGAACACTTTCTCAGAAGTGAGTGTATTGCTTGGCATGCCAGATTACAAGGCTCTAGAGGAAAACTTCAAGGGAAAACTAATCTTGCAGTCACTTTTTGTTCTTTCAAGGAGTTGACCTTAGTTTTTACAGTGGTTTCAGCTATTAAACAAGTCTCCTTTTTTTGTTACGTTTTAATTGCAAGAATACTTTCTATGTTCTGAACCATAAACAGAGCTGAAATTGCTGACTACACAGATATCCCTGTCACTGGAATTGTTGCAATAATATTTTCTAGTCTCAGTGACAACAACTTTTTCAAGGAAAAATAAAATCCTGATCTCAGCCAGTTAACTACTTATATAGTATAACATAAATATAAAACATATAAAGCTATACACATATGTACAATATTTTTTTAATGTAGGAGTTATTATTAAAAGCCAGAATCCTGTTGCTTGTTTTGAACATCAATTAATTTCCAGCCTAAGAAATATTTCCTAGCCCCATTTTCCACAATAGAGACATTCTGTCTATAACTTGTGTTTGAGCAAATTTCGATCTTAACGATGAAGGAAAGAGAGACGGTGTTTGGATTTTCTTTTCCTCCCACTGAAACTAAGGGAAAGAAAAAGTGATGTTAATTGAGGAATTAGTTCACATAAAGGGTCAGTAGCTGGGGTCAGTAGCTGGGGTTAGTACTTAAAAGTATTTCTTCTCTTAAGAAAAATAAATACAATGTGCAGTTAGCATTAAGTAGTGCAATTTTGTACCTCAAATTATTTAGAAAGCAAAAATATTTTTCCTATGATTTTGTGACTCTGTAATGCAATATCAGCAGTTCTTTGCTGCGTAGTTGAGTTTGAAAAATTACATTGTAAAGTTTTCTTTGTTAGTCCATTTTTGAGGTGAGGTTATACAAAGTGTCAAGCCCGTGTCTCCTGTGGAGTCTGTGTGACTTGAGAGTACCTCAGAGGTGTGTTACTGTGTAGGACCCAAACTTGGGTTTCCAGAAAAATGAAGAAAGGCAATGCAGAAGGGCTAAGGTGGGGGGCCAGCTGTCTATTAAATAGTTTCTATAAATAAATGCTTTACACTCTGGAGAATGCTGGCCAAATGCTGCGACATGTCTTTGGCTTGCAGGGCATCAGTGTATTGTGACATTTACCCATTTCCTAGAGGAATAAAATGTTCCTGCGTGACTTGCAAATCAAGCCTGGTTTTACAGAGCATTGGGTAGCTGTTTCCTGAGGCAGTCAAAGTATTTGTTGGATGATGAGGGGCACTTCTCAGTACCCTCGCCAAGTGCTGCTGGAAGGCCCTGAGCAGCACAGAGGGACGTGGAGCCAAAGGTCCCCCAAAGACACCACTGGAGCTTTGGAGCAGCTGCTGCTGCTGGAGTAGCAGAGCTCAAAGTCCTCTGTGCTCCAGTGCCCAAATCCCACCCTCAGTGCTGTGCTCAGTAAAGTGGTTACAGAGCAATCACACAAACCACAACACAAATATCTCAGCAGTCAAACTATTCCTCACCAGTCAAGTATACTCCCTTGTACCTGTAATGCAAGACTAAATTTTGGTTTACAGGATTTTGATTTTGATTGAAAACTCAGCTGCACTTTATGATGTATGGGAGCGCAAATTTGATTGAGAAGCCAAACAATCTTCAGTCCAAAATCCATTTTGGGTTAAGTGTGATGGTCATTTTTATATACATTCAGAATATTCTCTTTTTAATCAGTGGTATTCCACATAGCAGTGGCCATCTCTGAACATAAACTTTAATAAAGAAACTAACATAATGTAACACATTGTTTTTCACAGTAGATTTAACATTATCCTGAATTTTGTTCTTTTCTTCAGTTTATTTACGGAGAAAAATACCACAGGAGCTAGAGCTTCATGATTTCTATCAAAAGGTAAGAGCTACTTTGTTCAAAGATACCAGAATTATATTTGTCAGTTCAATATAAATCTGGTTGTAAAAAAAGAGGTAACAATGATACATAAAAACAAAATTTAATGAAAAGAACTCACATTATGAGTGAATTTCATGAATCATGTAAAGGTGTGCATAAAAAATTGAATATGTACACTTTAGATCTCAGATCTGATAAATATTTCATTGGATTAAGAAATGCACTCTTGAAGCTTACCTGTATATAAAACATAAGAATGCATTAGGGAGGTAAGGTACTCTGTCAATTAACACACTTGTGTATATGTCTGTCTGTCACTGGAAAAAAAAATCTCTGTAATTATTAGACTTAAGGTGGCTGTATCTGTAAAATTTTAAAAATGGAGGCTTTTGAATGAATAGAACTAACTGCTGAGGTCACAAACTACTTGCATAAAGTATGATTGAGGAGAAATATAAGTGTGGGATCAGCTAATACATGCACTTAAAATACAGCCTTGATGTTCTAAATTGTCATCAGTGGAGTACTCTTTGAGGGGAATCAAGGTTCTGCTGTCACCAAAAGAAGAGCTAAGATTACAAAAGCAGAGTTAGTCCAATACCTGATGCCTTTGGACAGCTTGCTATCAATCTTCAAATAACACCAGTTTGTAGACCTGCAAGTTTTAGGGAATTCCACTGTCATGAAAATGCTGTTCTGGGTCAGCCCAATGCTCAGGCGGGGCACTGAGACTTTTGGGTCATGAAAAGTGCACCTGGAACTGGATTTAGTCCTCTTGAACATCTGCATGTCTGCATCACATTACCTGTTCAGCCTTCTCTCAGTGCTGCATTGCTGGGAGCTCCCTTCAGCATTAGGGTTTTCTGTAAGGCTGCTCCTTCTGATAAAGTTGAGATATTTCTTTTTCTTCAGCCTCACATTTATAATGCACGGAAGAGTGTTTTGATGGGAAGTATCAATACCATATTGAATGATTCTATGGCCTGGATTTGAAAAGCCTGGGTACCAATAATCAGTTTTGTTTCTTTGGATTTTATTGATAGTGAATTAACAGATAGATATTTCTTTCCTGATATCTGATATGTAACTGTGTGAAAATGCTAGCAATTCAATAAATAGTAGTAAACTGACTCTTTAATAAGGTAAAAGAAAATTTAACATCTGAATTCAGTAAGTGATAAACTAATAATGAGTTATCAGGAAGCAGGATGAATGCTAATATTTCTTTAGAAGCAGTGACAAATAGTAAAGAAATGAAATATGTTTCTGCCACTTCAGAAACACAATGGTTTGGGATATTTTGAAATGGATGTTTCTGTTCACATGTCTTTCATCTACCTGCTTATGAATTTGTATAGGTCTATTCCTTTAGATTCAAGCTGCCTTTAGATATTGAGGGGAGGAGGGACAAGCATTTTCAGCATTGGAATTATCCTAACTGGTCACATGAGCAATGTACAATGCTTTCTGAAGAACAGGTACCAATTTCTAAGCTAATCTTGCTGCTGTAGGTACAGTTTTGAACTGCAGAGCTGCATATGAATGTGGTACTACTGCAAAGTTCTGCCAGTGTAATTAATAGCAGAATTTGGCTCGGATTCTGCAAAGACTTTGTGGCCATGTTTTGCATGAAAAATGCGTATGTGGTGGTTGTGGTTTTATTCTGATGTGGCTGAGATCAGCAACTGCTTACAGAATCAAAAAGCCATAATTGCATTGTGAGCATTAAGAGGTAATGCACACAGATTCTTATGCATCCTCCATACCAGGGCAACCTTATCTTGCATATCGGTTACCAGTTCATAACGGAGCAGATGTGTTATTGCATGTTTCTGTGCTTTTCCTTGCTGCTGAACAAGGCTGTTTCCTTCCCTCCAGTTCCAAATAAAATGCTTTAGAAAAAAAAAAAAATACAGTCCTCTTACCCACATTGTAACATCCAATAATGTTGAGTGTTCTGAGGTTTGAAGATGAAAGAAACAGGCTGTAAGTTATGGAGTTGGAGGACAATATAAACAAAGTGACCTTTGGTATCATGCTTGCCATATTCTGATGAATAAATTGAGTTCATGTTTAACATTCAGATAATATTCCTGGCAGAGCAAAACATTGCCACATTAAATGTTCAGATCAGAAATGTTCAATGCAGACTAAATTAAGTTGGATCTTAGGACAGCAAAGTTAAAATGAGTAACATGTGGCAATATTTGATTTAACAAAGAAATGTTTCTTTTTCCTTTTTCCCTTTTTTTTGCAATATTTTTTTTTTAATACTTTAAGTTTAAAAGTATAAAGATACACATGCCACAATGCAGTGCCAGGAACGTTAAGTGCTTTTGATCTCCCTCCTCAGATATTAATGTCTCCCCCTGAACACCCCCCTTGTTTGGCGTCTTAAGAGTTTTCATACCAATAAAGATGCAGAGAACAGCAGTCTTTGCTTCTGTTTCTTCAGCTTGTTTTCTTAGTGTTGCATGATCTATGCCCTGGAGAGGTCAATTTTAATCAGCCCCCAGGCACTGCTTAATATTTAGGGCCAAATTGTCAAAGAAGGCCTCTGCTGGATTTTGATTAGTGAGCATATGATCGTTTCTTGCACTGTTGAGCCTCCCAAACACATGTATGTTTTTGCCTGCCAAAATCCAGTCCTAAACTCTTTGAAGTGAAGATGTGGTCGTCCATGCTACTGACATGTGCGTTCTTTGTTTGCAAATTGGATAGTTGCACATCTGTCTCTATCCGCCATTGATTACTCTTGTACAGCTGCACCTGTATTTGATTGTGGGAATGAAAGGGTTGGAACTGGAATTTATTTTTGGAAATGCAGTGCCAGCTTTCTGTGAGATCAGTGTGATTCTTAGTCATTCCTGCTTTGCTGTTTTTGCAGTTTGATCTCTGTAGAAATCTTTAGTCTGCAGGTATTGAGAGTAAAATGTAACTATATTGCTAGCATTTTAATAAAATGTTTCTTGGCTGCATGGGAGCATTGAGTCCAGGGGGAAGATATAAAAATCTAGTCATTCTTGAAAAAGACCATTAGTGATTCTGGCTTAAGAAGTGTTTAAGGGAGCAGGAACTTCATGGACAAGCCCCTTTAGATGGCTGTGATGATTTTTCAGAATTATAATTCCAGTAGGAATGCCAAGCATAAGCATAGAATAATGCCTTTTGCAAGCCACGAATGTTGGTGCTAACAGAGAACTGTATCCAAAATAGTAGTGATTTACATAAGTATTGCAGAGCAGAAATATCCAGTATTTTGATGCCACTTAGATATATACTTCATAGAGATGAGGGAAGTGCTAAAACATATCCCAGTTATTACTTATGCATGTGGTGGTATTCTGAAAGATTGAAAATATTTCAAGATCAGGACTCGATGTCTCTGTTATAGAATAGAGATTGGTGCCTGTCTGAAGGATTATTTCAGTCAAATATATAGGTTGGAGAAACACAGTCAAAGCTGTCCAAACATGTCTCAAAACTGAAGAAGGGGGTTTTCTGCTTTACCTAGACTCTTTCAAACCTGCACCATTGTGACCAGCTCAGATGTAGGCTGATTTTTATGTGGTTGGGAAATCAATCTAATAGTAATTCTCCATGCGCAATTTCCAGAAAACCCACTTAGGAAATACATTAACATCCGGGACATCCCTGATGGAAAAAAAGACTATTTTAGGTGTGGGCTTTTCAGTGGGAGCAGCAGGACTCCTTTCTTCACAGACCTTTCCTCTGCTTGCAGTGTGCACTGTGGGTTGCAGCCCTGCCCGACGTGCCGGGAGCAGCAGTTGGAACACAGCCTTTGGCTTCAGTGTGAGTGGAGAAAGGCCTGTGATGATTTAAAAAATGGGCAGGCTGGAAGGGAGCAATCAACTAATAAAAGTTCGTAACCATGCAATTATGGCATAGTGACTCTGCAAGCTGAAATTCATTGGCCATTTAAGGCTCTCCAAGTCACATATCAACCTCTGAGAATTTCTGCATTTATTTTTGATTTACTTCAATCTTACCGAAAGTTCAGCTTTTGGCATGTCCAACTATACAGCATAAAACTTCAAAGAGCACACATCCAGAAACTTCACTGAGTTGCATAAGACTTCCTTTATTTGTGTTTGTGTGTATGTATACAGATTCACTCCTAGCTTGTAGGATGTGCATTTTAACTTTCTGAATTCATTCATATGAAAAGCAGTGGGCTTGCATGTAAGAATCTGTAACATAACTATCATGAGGAAAAGAAATGCACAGTCATGAACATAATAGCTACAAACTGATCTCACTGCCCCAGCTCATTCTGGACACTCTCAAGGACTGAAAATAATACGTAAAAAATTGTTAGTTTGAGGAAGTGCATCTGCAATCCTCTTCTAGCCTAACATTAACTTTGTAAAACGAATCTGAAAATCATGTATTCTCGTTGGCAATAGAAAGGAATTTAGGAATGCAGAGAAAAAGAACAAGAGCAGGAAAAGGCATTCATCATGATTACTTTTCTTCTTTATTTTTCAGTCTTGTGTGAGAGGCTTCAAACTGTTGCACTGCATGCTGCATTTTTTAAAACTTTCTCAAACTATACAGAGATCTTGAATTATCTTTCAGGCTCAGGGAAACTACTGAGATCTTGACAGGACAGTTTGTTCTAAAAACCAGAAAGTGAAACAGAGAAGGTCTTCAGAATACCTTATTGACCTTTGTTTGGGATAATAATTTTTTTGTCTGTTTTTAGCGCTGCTTATCCTTTGCAGCATCCTGCCCTGTGTCTGAGCAGTAGCAGGAGAATCAAAGGGAGCAGCTAATAGGTGCTGGCTTACGCAGCTTTATCGGGGCCCCATGCTGTTCCAGCTGTGCCTGACTGATGGAATACCAGCGAGTGGGGGAGTACCTGTCATTTGGCTTTACTGTTACATTCACATTTGTAGAAAGAGAAAGAAAAGGTTGAAACATTTCTGTCATGTTGTTGATGTTCAGTACCAAAACACAGCACAGCCACAACAAAACCATTCTGGTAATGAATAATGCCTACTGTGCAACAGAAGGAAATTGTGTTTATTTTATAGGCCTTAAAGTTATTCTGTCTACTTGGTATGAGACACCCCCAAATTCTCAGTAATTTCTTTTTATTGTCATTTGTGCTGACTCTCAAGTTCTGGCTTTGGTACTAAAGCAAGCAGGCAGCATTCTTTCACTTGGGCCTTTGGGATATTTACTGTGGAAAACAGTTCTTCTGATACACAAGGCAATGAAAAGTCTCCCAACACTGAAACAAAAATGTGTTACTAAAAACAATGACAGCTTGTCAGAGTGAAAAACAGGGTAACTTTCAGAGATGTGAAAGAGCAAATGCCATGTGAATTGAAATATGTATGACTTGACTTAGTGCTGGAAATATAGCTGGTGACTTGTTTTTTTGTTTTGGTGCTTTGTTCAGCATTGTAAAGCTGAGTCTGGATGGCCATGGGGATTGTGTAAGAAATTAAAGCAAATGCATGTATTGACTGAAAGATGACCATAGATTAGATTCTGTCACAAAGCTCTTTTCTAAAGCCAGAAGTCCTGACCCTGGAGAACAGTTTGGAATTTCAGGATGGATTCCATCAACTTGGAATCTTCAGCACAGAAATTTTCAATTATAACTTTTAGGCTGAAAAAGGGCAACTTTTAAGCCACCGTTTTTTAATGTGTAACCTTAAAGCTCATGGGGCAATAATCTGTCTTTGTCCAGTGATCTAGCTGGCTTTGAGCGAGGCCTGAAGCTCTCAAGCCTTTCCAAGCCACTTTTCCAAAAGTCCTGGTGATAAGAGAAAAACATAACTCCTTGTCAGATATTATCTCAAACATCTCAGTTTCCCTCTGGCAGGTTTTCTGATATGAAAACCCTTACATATGGTCATTGTGGCAATAAGGATTAACTCTTAAAATTTGCCAGCCTGGGCTTAGTACCTTGCAGTCTTGGTGTAGTCACAGGAAAGGAAAACATTCCCAGGTATGTTTTCAAAACCATCATGGGTCATTCTCCCACCCTTGCTCTGTTCATCTCCAGGAGAGGTCATAAGAGCCCCCAAAGCCAGATCCCTGATTATTGTCCATTAACAATAGAATGGTGTCCTTGCTGGCTGGTCTGGCACCCTTCACCATTACTTCCACTGCAATTGTACATCCTTGAGGAGAGAGAGAGACTGAGACGCCTGATAGGAATACAAAACTCCACTAACATGCTCAGTAGCTCCTAAGCTTTTAAAGATCATCTTATGATTTCATATTAAAGAGGAAACTTTAATGTTAGGATGGTCACTTGGTGGATTAATGGCTTAATGATTTTTTAAAAAAGATATGTTCAAACAGAACAATGAACTTCATAGTAAATATCAAGAAGTTTCAGCTTTTATAACAAAGCTGTTAGAGCAGCTTGTCAGGCTTTGAAGGGTGCTTTTTCAGCAATAGTAGCACTAAATAAAAATCTGTGGGTGGTGCAGATTCTTTCTTTCTCTGAAAGTCTTGTCCTGATTTTATCTCACCATCCTTTTGCAGAACAGGGTAAAAACCAACAGAAATGGGTGCATTTATTGTCTCCTATCATATAGTCCAGAACCAGCATGGATGTGAAGGCCCTGCCACCTTACAGCTCCCTCTGTCTAGAGCCCTTCTGCAGCTGCTGATGGATCTGACTCTACCTTTCCCTTCCATTTTCTCTTGAGAGGAGCCATCCCCATGCTGAAGCCATGAAAACAGATGGAGGTTGACATTGCAGCTTTCCTAGATGCTGGTGTTTGGGAAGGGTATTTTTCCATTATCCACCACGTCCTGCTGTAGTTGGTATTCTCAGATCAGCACTGAAATTCTGTAACAGGTGACCTGCCAAGTCCAAAGCCATTGTAGTAAAGCTGTCAAAATGTACAGCAAATTTGGACTCTCTACAAGCAGATTTTGAGACCTGTCATCACACCAAAACCTTTGGTTCTTAAGTCACATTCTATAATGTACAGCTCAATGAACAACATATTAATGGTCTGTTTTCTAAATGTTGTTTTGACATTTAAATGTTCAAAACCATCTTGAGTTAATTAAATGTAGAAGCTTCTAAGTGAATTGATTGTGCTGACAACTCATCATCTAATTACCCATAATTACGAGTAAAACAACATTAGCTAATAGAAATAATAAATAATTGTGTTAGGGAAAAATATTCAAATATGCTGTCCAGCAGCATGGCAATTTTTCTCCCAAGCAAAATTCATACATGAAAGTGCTGAATATAGTTGTATTTAATCACACACTGTACAGGCATAGGCATTATTCACTGAATAGTTTAGGTTAATAAGAGCTAGTCTGAAAATAGGCGATACTAAGTAGTGTTTTAAGCTGATGAATTCCAGAAGCTGGGGTATGCTTGTTAGAACAAAATAATAAAGACAAAATAGATCAACAAGGGGTTTGAAGAGACAGAAGGATATTTTTGAATCCTTTATTAATCTTGTCAACAACATTAAAAGAGGGGGGAAAAATAATCAAAGTAACTAAGAAGTCAATTTGGTTTGTTTTTTATCAATGTTCTTTGCCATTTGTTTGCTGGCAGATTTTAAACGTGGAGATATCAAGTGTGGGCCAGTTTAAATAGTTCCCTTACCTTCAGAACAGTTGCGGAGACACTTTTCAGTCATTTTGCTTGAATGTTTGTCATCAGGAGCTGTTTTATTTACTTATGGAAATGTTAAATGAAAAAAAATCTGTTTCTCGATGACCTAGAAAATATTGCAGTTGAAGCCAAGTTTTCAAGCTAGGAAAAACCTTGAATTGCTTTGCTTTCTTCAGATCTGTAGTTAGCCAAGTGTTTGTCTTACCTCAGTCTCATGAGGTATAGACTCTTTGCAGGAATGAGCTCCTCACCACAGGCATCACTAGTTGCTGACAATCTTTTTATTTGCAGTATTCAATCTGTTTCTAATAAATTATTTCTATATCTTAGATGAGGTGGAACCAATCCTTCTAATTACATATGTATTTTTTTCATGTATATATTACTTAGTGTTCTTTGGACTAATAAAAATATAAACAAGTAATGGGTTATCAAGCAGGTAATATAATATTTAGTTATATATCTTCTTTTTAATGTGTGGTTAATGAGCATGCATTTACCATAATTACTTACACAAAGAGAATTAGGAATATAAATAGAAATGAAAATTAGCTACTTTAGTTCTGGCTAATGCCCAGTTTGGAATATATGTAGAAAACCTGGGAGATTTGTTCAGGAAGATGCACAGACAGAAGTGACAGCAGTATTGGCATGAACACAAGGAAATGGGAATGTAAGGGTGTGTATGAGAGGTGCACATCTAACAGGCCTCCTGAGAAACAGACACAAAGGATCCAGAGGGAAACAAATGGTAAAGGAAAAGAAGAAAACAAATAGACATGTAATCCTTTTTATTTAGGAAACTGATTTTAACAAGGAATCTAAATTCATGATCAGCTTTGTTGTATTTCCATAATTATTCCAATATTTTTGTTTTTACAAAAAGGAGAGAATTATTGTCATAAAGTGTTCCAGTTGTAAGATTTGAAGACAGCCTTTCATAATTATGCTTCTATTGCCTTTGCAACTTCTTATTTTCCAAGATCAATTTTTACTTCAAAAAGTGATCCATAGATACTACCATGAATATTTATATTTAGAGAATGAAGCAGAAGCATTTGTAAATCCTTACTCTCTTAATTAGTGCCAGTCTTCAAGCTTGTGTTTCCCAATGATTGATAATAAAAAGGTTTCAGTGTGGCATGGTATCCTTTGCAGCATGAATCATACAAGACCATAAAATTGTTAGCTACATCATTATGGCTGAGTGTATTGTACTAAACGAGCACGTGGCAGAAAATGAAGTGAATGTTTTATGTGTTCTCTCAGCTAGATTCAGGTAGTGTGCAAAACGTACCTCTCTGAACAAATCATATCCCTAAATGTGTTTTTTAAAGTTTACATAATTAATTTGAGTTCTTTTCCTTTTTACTGATTGAACACAATGAATTTAATTCCATATGTCTTTATTTTATGTGCTGACTGTTGAGAACTTGATTTGGCAGTCACATTAATAGAGATGTGCCTACTTTCTTGATTTCATTATTTACACATATAAGGGTTTATGTGGGGGAGTGGGGGGTGGTTTTATGGGGTTTTTTTGTATTGTTTTGTTGTGGGTTTTTTGGGGGGTTATTTTGATTTTTTTTGTAGCAGGGAAAGGAAGGAGTGGCTGGACCCAGAAGCCTCTGGTTACAAAAGCTGCAGTAATATCTTTTAGCACTGGTTATTTCATGGTTTCATGCCCACATACTTCTTTAGTGTAGATCTCTAGGTCAGATGCCTTGCATGCTGCTTTATTGTTTTTTCTCGCTGAATGATGAGACCCTATTGCAGCATGGGAAGTGTAGTCCAGGTAGAAAATTCAATTTACAACAGAAGAACATATAGAGTGCAGGTAATCCATCACATTTTCCATGAAATGTATCAGTGCCACAGCACCAGGGACAGTCTCAGTACCTTCTGGAGCACTTTCCTTGGAGTCTGATCTTACACTTGGGATCTTTACAACACAAGCAGGAGTACTCTTACTGAGAAAAATGAAAAATCAGACAGTTACTGAGAATCCTTTTACCTACTATGAGTGGCAATCAGGTGAAATTCACAGTGCGCACATATTTTTTATAAACATATTCTTACTGAGGCATAGATTTGCTGATCTCACATGGCTCTTGCATTACATGCGTGTTTCTCCTCTTCTATGTTTTCTTTACTTTAATATTTATATAAGATCTTTGACCCCAAGAAGCTGAGAATCAGACTCATGACCTTTTCTCCTAAGATGAAATTTTTTCTCTTTGTGGTAGAGCTGATGAAGACCTTTTAAAGGGTTTTTCTAGTCCTTGCAGCATCAGAGAGAGAGAGATTCAGGTCAGCAGAGTCGAGACTTCTTGGCTTAGTCTGCTGTGTTGTCACTTCTGTAGAGCCAGCCCCTCAAAATTCCAGCCCCTCAAAATTCCAGCCCAAGAAACTTTACATCTTTTCAGCCTTGAGGGGTTGAAAGGTCTCAAGGCACTAGAACTGAATCCTAGAGACAGAATGAGATGCATCCACCTAAATAATGTAACTCACTATGAAACCAATAATCTTCCCTTGGAATTAATTTCATGCTATGTATGCTAAGGTAAAAATATTTTTGGTATAACACTTCAGTATCATCCTCTCTCAGCTGTCAGTCCCCTTTTAATTCTGAGCCGCAACATACCCTGATGGAAAATATTCAACTTTATTAAGGTTAAAAAAAAGTAAATATCCTCTATTCTTTCTGCATAGTTATGATGTATTTTGTGGGGGAACAAATAAAAAGACCCACAGGAATCTGAAGGTATGGAAAGGGGGCAACAGTGTCTCAAGTAAAATCAGAAAATCAGTTTACCTTACCTACTGCATTTGGTCCATAGTCAAAATGGGTGCACTGTCAAATATTGCTAAAAATAGTCCCTCTGAGAATATGGAAACAGGTGTTACAAAAATCCCTCAAATCACTCACTTGACCTGTTAATTAAGTTTCATTGTTTACCTATGGGAAATTCTGGGGTTTACTCAGTACTGAGAGTACCCACAGGTCTGGATCCTTCCCCTTCCAAATTACCATGACTTAAACCCTCCTTAATCTTGAAAGGATTGATGGAGAACTAATTGGCAAATTGTATTTGAGATTTTATTTTTTTTTTGCAGTGTAATCCCATCTGCTATAGCAGAATCCTCTGGATAGAAATTGTTCACTTTCTGGTACTGTAAATGGTTTTTAGTAACATCTTGCATATCATTGTTCCTACTTTTCATTTGGTAGCCAGCAATTTATAGTTAGTACATTAGCAAGAACTGTACAATATTAATTCCGTTGTATTTGTCTTGAATTTGCAAGGAGCAGATTAGTACAGAAAGACTGCCTGTCCCTTTAAAACAGAGAGAATTTAATTACCATATCATTTTCTTTCTTCCCTGAGTTTTGTTTTGCCAAACAGAGAAGCAGAGGAGGCAGTGAGCTGTTGGGGTTTTGTGAGGGAAGGCAATCTGCAGATTAATACAGGTTTTATGAATTGCAGCAGAAATAGAGGTGCAGCTAGGCTGGTACAGTCCTGCTGTAAACAGAGGTAGGAGATTGTTGTGAGTATTTTTGCCTGAGCCATCTAATTAATTCTTGACAAGCCTGCTGAATTGTTTGTTGAATTAAAACAAAGAAACTCCCAATGGAGAAGATGACTAGAAAAACTGTCAGGAAGAAGCACAAACTTTGGATGTGCAAGGTCATCTAAAGAGAGATTTATATATTGAAGAACTTGTCTATTTTTCCAACTATATTAGTCCAATATAATATTTCACGTATGTCCTTACGCTTTGCTTTGTTTGGCCTTGAACCACCGCAGATGAGGTAGCAGCAGTGATGAAAAACTCCAAGTATTCATTATTCATAATTTCATGAAAGCATTTCAGGGTGGAGGGATTTCCCCTGCAGGATCCTGGGGAGACTGGAGTGCCACATCTCCTGTGGGTGCTGTGGTAGCAGGGTGGGAATCTCAACAGGCTGGGGAGAAACTGCTGGGTGCTGGGCACTTTCTGCTTGTCCCTGGCAGCAAAAGGGAAACCTTTGCTATAGTGGGGAGAGGAAGGCTTAAAAAAAAAGGGATATTAAACTAGGCTCTAGGGGGGGAAAAAAATAAGAAAAATCATAAATCTTTTCACCAGAAGCACTGTAAAAAATTGCCAGCAAGGTTTTGGGAGCTCTGTGTAGGCAGCCATGATATTAGTTGATTTTGCTTCTGGGCTGGAGGAGAGGAAAATGAGAAGATTTTCCCAGAGCAGCTGACAGGGAGATGCTGAGCTGGTTCCTCTGCAGAGCTGTTTAGCCTCTCAGTTTGAAAATCTGACAGCAGATTTTCATCTTCACCAGGCTGAAAATGAGAATGGGAGAAATGGATGAAGTTGGTGTCAGCCCCTTGTGTGTCTGACGTCCAAGCAAAGCAATCAGGTCACGCAGCCCTGTGTAAGAATTGCCATACCTGCTCAGACAGGAGATTTGTCTCCCCAGTATCTGTCTCTGAGAGTGGTCTGTCATGAATATCATGGGGGGCAGGATAAGAACAGAGCAATCCTACAGCAATGTCTCCTTGGGATGCTCATTGTCATAGATGAGTTTGTTTCATGAGTTTCTTAAGCAGGTCCCAATTGAATAGCCCTGGGTGCACTGGGCTGGTTTTTTTTTTTCCCAAGGCACTCATTTTTTTACAATTTGAAGCATCCCTACCATCCTGTCACAGGCAGGTGCTACTGAACCAGGATTTACATGAAGGGTGTTTCCACCGCTCACCTGGAAGGGGCTGCACTCCTGCAAATTCTGTGAGGTGTGTCCCTGGCTGATGGGCTGGGAGGAACCACAGATGCTCAGTCCCTGCTGTGTCTGGCCTCTGCCTCTTCCTTTACTCCCAATGACAAGCACACTCCCCAGAATGAAACTGAGTGTTGCGTATTACAGGAGTAAAATTAAAACCATTCTGGGTAGAAAGTAGATGTTTTACTGTAGAAAATGTAGAGATCTGAGAAAAAGTTGATTTTCCTCATAAAAGATGCTTCTGTTTCAGATTGACTCTTCTTCAGCTGCTTATGAACTCATTTGTCACAAGTCCTTTGGAAGTCAGTGGGGAAAACCCAGGTCGCTCAAAGGGACCATGTAGGTTCTTCTCAAGAGAGTGTGAATTTCAGCATAGTACCCTCTGGAGCTCTTTTTGTTATACCATTCACAACATAGGAATTCAGTGGACACGTGAACAATTTCTAGGTTGTTTTGTTTTGTTTTTTTGCAGTGAAATATCACAATATTGGCTTGTGGGTAATAATGCACAAATTAAACTAACTTTGAATTTGGCAAATTTACAGGCACTTCCTTTTTTTCCTTACTATGGTTCTTGAATGTATTTTCTTTTACCTTGCACAAGTTTATTGCTTAAAGAGAGGGGAGGGAGACTTTCTTCTGGCAGTCATGCAGAGGTGCCTTTCATGAAGTGATTGATTCACCTTCTACTGGGGACAGTCTCAGAGAGGCAATTGAATTAAGAAGAGGGGGGATTCTAGTTTACAGAAAATATGACTGAGATTTGAAAATTAAGGAATTAATTCCCTGGCTAATACTTGAACTGATTTCCCCTCAACAGCAGTGGAAAATGTGTGCATAAAGAAAGAAAATTAGAGGGGCAAATTGGGCTATAGCAATATTTTTTCAATGTATTTGCAGTGAAATTCAGAGTATTCTACAGACAGCTGTTCAACCTCAGAGTATGTTTAGTAGGGGGTGTTTTTACGCATATGAAATTATAGCAATCCTTCCTTCCTTCCTTCCTTCCTTCCTTCCTTCCTTCCTTCCTTCCTTCCTTCCTTCCTTCCTTCCTTCCTTCCTTCCTTCCTTCCTTCCTTCCTTCCTTCCTTCCTTCCTTCCTTCCTTCCTTCCTTCCTTCCTTCCTTCCTTCCTTCCTTCCTTCCTTCCTTCCTTCCTTCCTTCCTTCCTTCCTTCCTTCCTTCCTTCCTTCCTTCCTTCCTTCCTTCCTTCCTTCCTTCCTTCCTTCCTTCCTTCCTTCCTTCCTTCCTTCCTTCCTTCCTTCCTTCCTTCCTTCCTTCCTTCCTTCCTTCCTTCCTTCCTTCCTTCCTTCCTTCCTTCCTTCCTTCCCTCCTTCCTTCCCTCCTTCCTTCCCTCCTTCCCTCCCTCCCTCCTTCCTTCCCTCCTTCCTTCCCTCCTTCCTTCCCCCTGCTGTAGGTTGGGCACCAGGAGCTCTTTGAAATGCACTCCTAGCACCAAATAACACCAAGTCTCATTATATTTGATAACGATCCTTGAGACTGGATCTTGGAGTGACATGAATATGACGATTGCAATTTATTTTTCTCTTTTTAAAAGAAAGGCAGGAGAAGAGTGAAATTAAATGGCAGTTTCTAACTATCCTGACTCCAGTGAACACCCAGCATAGGAGGGCAAAAACATATTCCCCTTAAGATAACTGTTCTAATTTGAGTGTTCAGATTTTTTTCTCAGTAGTAATATAAAACAGAGAGAAAGTTTCCTACTTTTTTTCCTTCCCTCTGGGCAATGAGGGGTTCTAATTACACTGAAACCCCCTAGTATTGACTTTATAACAGCTTCCCCCTGCCTACATGGCTGCTGTATATAGAAGGATGAAACATCTCAGATCATTACAATGGGAATAAGCTGTTCTTTGAAGGAGCATAGAAGAATGTCCAACTTTGACCAGTATGGAAGTTTTCTGAGAAGGACTGTATTTTGCTCATGTTAATTTCTGCTGCTCTTTTCTGTGTTGCCAGCAGAGTGAATACTATTACAGTACTTTCTTAACAGGAACACTCTGTGCCAAAGGTTTTTAAGTGTTTTATTTTAATGTCACAGATGATTAAATGCTTTAGTGTGACTGACAAGCTTTAGTAAATTCGTACAAATTAGATATACTAGCTCTTAGTAAAATAGATTTTCTAAACCTTTTTTTGTGTGAGAGGAGAAGTAGCAGCTAATGATAGTAAAAGACATTAAGATGCTGGCAAATTAAAAAAGCCACTTGCAGCTTAGTGGTAGTGATATGACAGCTCTGTGTAAGGGTGAGGTTGGAGACAACCAATACAACAGAAATGCCCACAGGGATTGCTGTAATATCATTTTTATTGTTGAGCAAGCTGAGCTGATGTTTCCTCAGGATTACAATAACCTCCAACTTCTTAGTAGGAGTAAGGCCACTGCTCTGCTCTCCTCTTGTCACTTTTGAGGTTGCTGGTGCCACTAAAGACACCAGCTGTCAGCAAACCTAGTGTGCAAGTTGGTGTAAAAACTGTACGGGGGCCATAGTAAAATATCTCAATGCTTTTTGCTGTAAAACTCAGTTGAACATGTAAGAACCCACTGAAAATCCAAGAAGGAAAAGTCTGTTAGAGATCCAAATAAAAGAGTTCTGGTATGATTCCTTGGGAGAGGGGAGAATGGGTAAAATGACCCCAGAGAATCCCTGCACTACTGGCAGAAGCTGAGCACATGCTCAAGGTACTGTGGTAGTAGGTGTTTTATAGCCAGTGAGGCTGATTTGTGTGCTCTGCCTGGAAACACAGGAAATACTCTTGGCTTCAGGTCTCCTGAGCTTTTTCAGAAAGAATTTCTGAAAATCACCAACTTTCAAAGGAAGCCAACATAAAGGAAGCCCAAACATAAAACTTTGTGATCTTCTACAGGAAAAGAGATGGTACAGGTGACCTGCTGCTGTGATCCTGAGTTTGTTCCTTGTGATTGTAGTCGATGGTTTGTGTTTAGAATCTCTTGGTGCTAAGGCACACAGAGCCATTGCCTGAATCCTTCTGGGCTGCAGAGACAGCCATGCCTGGTGTCTCATTCTGGTGCTGGCCCATGCTGTTCAAAACGAGGAAAGGAGATGTGTATCTCAACAGCCTCTGTGTTTTTAACAAAATGCTGTAGCTGCTGTGTTTGCTAAGGAGCTGAATCTTGCATCTGGTTATGACATAACCTGGTGGAGGTTTGGGGGAGCTAGACCAACAAGATACCCGAGTTCAACAGATTTTCTTTTTTTTTTGCAAGGAAGGTGTTGTATTAATAATGTCTGTTTGGTACCTCTGTTTCCATCCTTTTTTGTGAAAAGTGAAATGGAAGCTTCTTGCAGAGGAAACCTTTCATTAAGTGTTTGTACTCTGTCCAGTCTGAACAGCAATGTCACCTGTGGCCACAACTGCTATACCAATAAAATCATATGGGGGATATCTTTCCAGCTTAAGTATTGATAATAATGATACCATTTTGTGGTTTTACATCATTATGGTGTTAGTAATTTATATTTGCTTTTAAAGATAAGTATTTTTCTTTAAAAGAATACATTTTTAAAAGACTCGGTAAAGTTAACGGAGTCTCTGAATGTTCCTTCAGGATGAAAGGTAAGAGATTTTATTATTAAATTATAGTCTAATAAGAAGAACAAAAGATTCTTAAGAAAAAAAGTGTTATTAACAGCATTGCCTTTTTTGATCTATGGAAAGATAAGTGTCCTCTAGTGGAGGTAGTACCCTCCTCTTCTTGTCTTATAAACCTTTGTTCTCTTCTGATGCATATTAAGCACCAGATGAAAAATTCTGTTTGTCTGTGGTCTAACAATGAAATACCTTGTAGGAAGCGAAAAGGTCAAGCTTTCCCTGTCAGTGATTTATTATAAACAGTGCCGCCTCCTTTTATTTCCTGATACTTTGCATTTGGATTAGTGATGATACATCACCAGCTGCTAGATAAAATATGAAGTTGGGAAACTATGGTCAAACATTTCTGCTGAGGAATGACCCTGTAATCAGCTCCCAGCACACACAGGTCTCGCTTGATTTATCAACCCAAACCTGGGATTCTAGAGAGGGATGAATTAGTTTAAAGATATCTAAGGGATAATAGCTAAAGCCAAAAGTGCTGTAGGAAAACCGTTTGTCACTGGCCTGCCCTGCCCTCCTTAATTGCAGAAAAATTGAGACTGGATATGTTAGGCACCTGATATAAATCATTGGTCAAGTAACCAGCCATGTATCAAGTGGGGGAGTTGCAGGCCTTTTTCTCTTGCTCCTTGCAGGCAGGACACTTGCCAGGAGGACGTTGGTTCAGTGAGGTTTCATGCACATCTGCCTGTGTACTAAATTCACCTTGGCCTATGGCCTTCTGTATTTTGTTGTTCATTCCTGTTCCCAATGGGCTATTTTAAATGTTGTGTTCTCGAGTTTTGCATTTGGAGACTATTTGTCCCAGTTTTTTAGCTCGGGGTGTGACAAAAAGGAATGTGCAATTGCCCAACACATGTTGTAAATAATCCCTAATTGCAGAACATACTTGAAAGTTTAATACTCATGGAAGCTGTATTTTAAAAATGAATTAAATATCTATAGTCTGCATTCATAGCTCTCTTTCTCCACTTGTTGTTTAACCACATTTCCCTCCTCAATATATGCATGTTTTTAACCTTACCAACTTTTCACACAGTGTAGGTAGAGCTTAATGATATTTGATTTCTAACATCAAGTCAGTGGTCTGTGAAGTTGAGCACATCCATGTACACAAATTCACACAACTTTGGAACCTTCTCCTATGAGCCTCTTGCCTTCCAGTGTGCATCAGGGAACAATTAGAAATTAATTCAATCCATGTAATCTCTTCATTTGAAACAAAGCTGTGAGAGAATAATAACAAATTTTTCTTTCCCTTAATATAAGAGTAGTTATGAAATTTTTCAGAGCTGTGGCCCAAAGCATGGATAATGGTATGTCCCCTATGCCAATATTTATTCTTGTTCCACATAGCTGTGCTTGTGCCTCATTTTTTTTCAATGTAATGTAACTTTGCTAAAAATTAACTTTGCAAGCTAAGTCAAAATCCAGTAGATTGCTTCTCTCTTTTCTTATTTGTCACTTGGAAAACACAGCAGTGAGCACGGTGCAAAATCCATTGTAGTTCTGTAAATGAATCTATGTACTTTGAATTCCTTCAAATGAGCAGCTAGGAGAGCATGCACATGTGGAAAAGAGTGTGGGATGGGATTGGACCTTTGGAGGTCACAGCCCCTTTTTCTGGGCTCAGTCAATGCTTAACATTTACTTATATGCCCTTGGCTAGAAACTCTAAAAATAGTGAGGGCATCAGAAGCTTAATTTCTACCCTCTTCCAATGAGACTGGGACACTTAACTGCCTTATACTGCTGTTGTTTTTTTCCGAGTTTAAATTTCATCATTACACTGAAAAATTTGATGTGCTTAAGGACATTGTGATTATGGATCAGAATGTCTTTAGAATTGGGCTTTAGTGAATAAAACATTAAAATATTACTTGCTCAATATAAGTGCGATTTTTTAAGGCTAAGTTATAATAACTGAATTTATTATTAAATTGTGTTGTAATTCTTTTAAACTAATGCATGAAAATGACCTCAAAATCAGATCAAATCTAGTTAGGAAGGTGATTATCTAAGTCCCTAAATGTCTTTCATTCAGAAGCTCCAAAAGAAAGAACAGGATTTTATTCAATCTAGAGAGCACAAGCATCAACATTTAACCGCAAAGAAAACCAATTTAAGCAACAAGAGAGGAAAACCCAACAACAAACATTTGTCCATGTTAAGTGAATTTCACCCACCATTATCAGCATATGTTTTATGGTGTATTGAGCACTTAGTTCCCTGCATGAAGGTGAAGCACTACTGCAAATTGCTACACTGGGAGGAGATTCTTTTAAGATTGAATCATAGGGGCAGTGTGAAATTTTTGGTTGAAAATGCTTGTCAGCATGCTGTAAAGGATAATGGAATTTGATTTCACAAAGCATATTTCATACTCAAGGTGTCCCAAACCACTCTACAGATGAATGAGTTAAATGCTGGAGAAGCAGTGACTGTGTAGGTAAATGTGGCGCCTATTATGTACTTGGCAATAGCTTACACACAGCTGTGGACAATGGAAACAGGTTTTCCCTTTTATTATTGAGGGTCACCCAGGTTAGCCCCTGTTCTTTTTGAAAAGCACTCTGGGATTTCTAATTTCCACCTGGATGATCACCAGAGACAGACAGAAAGGGCCACAGTTTAATGCTTCAGCGAGAGGATGGATGAATGATTGTTGGATGATTAATGGCTGCTCTGTGCTGAACGATGACAGCCTGTTATAATGGAGATAGCTAACGTGTAATTCTGTGCCCGCTGCAGTCTCACAGCCTCAGCACTCCCACAGAGCGGGCACTGCGTGGGGAAAAGGCACAGAAATGATGACACAGTTCTGGGTTAGTTTGCCCCTTCTCAGCAGACAGCAGGGCACTGCTAAAGCCACTGAGCTCTGCCCGTGTAGTGCTGCTGGAGAGGAGTGTCAGAGCCTGCAAGGGCAGCGGCTTAAAACTGAGCACAGCACCCATGAGAAATGTTGCAGAGGAGTCAAAGATATCTTTTATCACATATCCACATTTTTTCTCTCTGACCATGTGACTTGGAACACGATTTATCAAAGCCAGGCCTGAGGTTTGCTGATGGCTCTGCGAGCTGTGGAGCTGTGCAGGGAGAGCAGACACCCAGTCGCCAGCCTCAGTGGGCTGGCACTTTGTCACCCTGCTGCATCCTTGAACAAGGCCCTGAGATGCTGATCATTGGATAATTGTTACTATTACTGGTTGATTTATTATTACAAAATTGTTATTATTAAAAAAATCCCTAAACAACAACTAGTCTTCACAAATTGTTTGCATGATTTGAATAGTTTCCTTTTTTTTCCTTGCGCTTAAAAACCATCCTTCCATTTGGTTGATCCGGAACATACTCATAGTGAAGTTCTACCATGCAATTCTTTACAGAAAGATAATCTCATTGTACCCAAAACTGTTTTTTAAGAACCAAGGTCATAATTTCAAATACGTGCACATTACTTCTAAAAGTCTGCACTCTGGGAGTCAGAGCAGAGAAATAATTTCTGGTGGCTTTGTGACTGTGCCATTTTCACAATCATTAACACTAGACCTGGGCACTGTTGCATCATCCAGCAGATCTAATTCGCTCTGGATTTGGCATGATCACGTTTCTGGTGAATTAGTCAAAGTACATTCATCCACTGGCCTTGTCCCAGCTCTGTGCTTTTATGGTGGCTGTAGAAGACACGCTGTACTTTGGCACAAACTCTGAGTGGTACGGACAGATGATACCTGATCCAGGGTGTGCTTTGCTAGTACGAAATTATCCCATCAAAAACTTGGATCAAGTTGGAACTGGCAGAGTGAGGCTATACCAGACCAACACTTCGTCTCATGTGGCTGTAGCAGTTTTTAGCTGGTGCTAGAAGACTTAGAGGCTGCTGTCTTCTATTGATTAGTCATAGTTTAGAAACTATTTCTTCATTCTGAAACATTCCAACAAGAAATCCTTTCTGGGAACCTAATATTTATTAAAGAACAAGTTGCTTTTATATGTGTTGCTTTTTAATGGGACCATTGTTTTCCTTTATTTTAATGGGACCATTGTTTTCCTTTATTTGTCTATTTTACACACAATTTCAAAGCTGCTCAAAAACATTGGAGGTGATGCTTTTTCTCCATAAGAACCCAAGACGTTTAAAAAAAAAAAATAATAATTTGGGTCAGCAAGTATTCTGTGGAAAAAAATACTTACATTTTCCAGTGAAATTCATTTTTATAGTACCTAAATTCCATAAAGCTTTAAATATCATTTAATAGATCTCTTTAATGAAAGGAACTTGGAACTGCTTACAGATATTCTATGAGCGAAACAAATATGCAAATCTGATAATTTTGTTATTTGTTACCCTATGTAAAAGGTTCATTACCATTCATGCAAGTATAAAATAGAGCTAAAACTGAGGGCCAGATTATCAAATGTACTGAAGACATAAAAATAAAACTGTTGCTATATATTGCTCACAGTTGGTTAGTTATTGGAAAGTTTGTGTTGAAGATCTCCTCAAAAAGTTTTTATCTGTACCTACATCTATTTATAATCTGCCAAGCTTAGGAAATCCATTTGTGTGTCATTACTAAGGGCCTTTTCAATGATAGAAGATTCATGGGGATTTTATTCAGTTTTTAATTTAAAATCATGGATTGTTCAGCTGTATTGATTATTGCTATTTTCAGATGTTAAAATTAGAGCACAGCAGAATTGATCCTGCAGTCTTAGTTCATTGAAAGTTTAGTGACTTTTGGGAAGTGGAAATAAAGGAGAACTTGTCTTATAAGGCTTGATCCTATTGTCACATGTTGCAGAGCCACAGATAATTAAAATATGGAAGCACTGTTATAAGGCAGAGAATGGACAAAATTTAAGTTGCTTCATGTGGAAGTTTTTAACTTCTGTGAAGACATGAACCTTTCACCATTTGTTTAAAGACTATATCTCACTATTGATGGATTACATGCTTTCTTAGTGTGTTTTGGTATTTTGCAGTGGTTTACATAATTGATAAGGACTAAAATTGGGTGGGTTTTTTTTCAAATTGTGCTGTTAACTTGAGAAAATATATTAATGATTTAGTTTCTTTTTCTACTTTTGTATCTTCTAAGCATTTTTATTGACTAATAGCATCGGACATATATATTTAATTAAAATAATTGTTAAGTGCTTTATATATTTAATGATGTAGTTTCAGATCACTACCCTGTAATGAAGTCTCTCAGGTTGTTTGTTGAGAAAAAAGGAAGTTTGGGACAACAAAAAAAGACTACTGCAGGCATTGAGACTGCAGCAATAATGTAGGTCAGTAGAATGGAAATTTGCAATCTGCCTGATGCTTCAGGGTTAATATCCCAAATGTTCTCAGAGCACTGGAAAGCATGTCAGATCTTTAACATAGCAGCATACTGCCACCTAACATCACACAAAGCATAAATTCAGTTAATCTTCACCACAGATCCAGTCAGGAATTTTTCCCAGTATCTTAGGTTGTCCACCCAAACCTTGTAAATACATTTTGTGGTGATCACTGGTCAGGGCAGCTTTCACAAGGGCTAGAAGCAAGCAGATCCTTTGGATAGATGCAATTATTCTGGGAACAAACAAGCTCTAAAGCTGATTAAATTGTCTGAAAATGAGTCTTACATCATCTCGCTGCAAGGACCTGCTTCCTTCTCTTGCCATGAAGACCCAAATGCCTGGCAAGGACAGGCTTTCCATCTGGGATGCAGCAGTTCCTGCCTCCCTGTTACACACAGCAGAATGGCTGGTGAAATAATTTCTTACAACATTTCAGTCTGAAGGAGGTTTGCTGGTTTAAGTAATTCAGAAAACATCTTTGTTGAGAAACCTCATCCTGATGGAAAAGTATCAGGGCCTGTCTGTGGAAGCAGCTTACCCAGCTGAGGGTGGGTGAGGAGGAGAGCTGCTGTCAGAGGTGTGACCTGAGGAAGCTTTAAGGGACATGAAAAGGAATGAGTGGAAGAATTGCTGTGCTTTAGCCTTCCACGACTAGAATGTCTCCTGGGGTTCCTTGCGCTGTACTAAGGTGAGGAGAAGGTTTGGGTCCAAGTGGGCATCACACAGAAAGGCCCTAGGGAGGTATGCTGGGAAAGTGAGGGCTGTGCGGGTACCAACACCTCTTCCTTCACCTGTTTAAAGTCTGTTTGACAATCTCCCATCTGTGTATTGACATGTCTTGACCCTGTTTACTTGTAGGATCTGCAGGGATCACAGAACTAATGCGACAGGCTGCAATACATTTCAGATAGAAATAGATTCACATTTCTACTTCAGTGCTTAGGTCAATGGAGTCACTTCAAAATTACATTTATGTTCCTGAGAGAAGAATTTGACCAATCACCCACTCTGTCCAACACATTAAATTAAAAAATAATTTAGCTAGCAGTTATGAATACCCATTTCCTGCCAGTAACCTTAGAACACCCCATTGCCAGGAGATATTCCTGACCCCACTTTGTGAGTTTCACCTTGTGGTGGAACTAGCCAGAATGTCTTTCTAGGGCTTCATTGTTAGCTCTGCACATACAATTTGCTGATGGCAGAGTTAGTCATATGCATGATGGAAAGAATCAAAATAAGCCCTCTCAGATATGTGCTGTTTATAAATAATAAGTTTGAATTAATGGAAGATTCTCAAGCTCTTGGGTTTATGTTTGCTTTTATAAAAGAGGGGTTTAAAGATGGTCTGTTAAACTTACAAGAAAGTTGATGATAGCAGCTAATTGAATTAAGAAACCAATGTCCTCTGGTTAGCAGTCGAGATTATATTAATATGAAGACTCAATGATTAAAGACCAAACAAGCAAGCTGGACCTAGCCCCATTTTTTGTTGTTGGTCATAGTTTATTCTTGAGTTTAATAATCCCAAAAAGTGTCAGGTAACAAAGACACTGCTTTCTGGGTCAGTGGTGAAAGTACACACTGAAATATGTCACAATTAGCAAAGAAAGTATAAAGCTGTTTGAAAGCCTTTGATTAGGAATAGTTTTTAGAGTAAATGTCATCATATTTGTTTTAATGAAAAAGATTAAGAAAACAATTTTCTTTTAAAACTTTAACTCTCATGTTTATGGAATAGTAGGACCTTGTTTTAAAACAGGCAATATGTTTGAATTATTTATGTGTCAGTTTTCATGTTGTTTTTTTCTATGGATTTATTAGCATGTCAGCTTGTGTGCTGGAAGTCAGATTCTTCTGTGTGTGCAGTGCAATGCTCAACAAACCCCTGGATTGGTCTCTCACATCAGCACTTAAGGTGCAACCCTAGATTCATAAATTCCTACCATTTCTTTCCCCAGACTGACCAGATTTATAAACTGAGTTTGCTTTTTAAGCCTGATGCATTCAGGAGAAGTAACTTGTTCTTCAGGGACCCAACCTGGTGTTCTTCAAGAGCTGAGTTCATATATCCAGAATGTCCTCTGGCATCTTCAAGCAGTCTGTTAGACTTCTCCATTTTGTTCTGTACTTGCAGGTTTCTGGTTTGGGGTATGATGCTTTTGCATGCAGAGCGAACTGCTTGTGGCCAGTCTGTGACAGGATAGTCTGGCTACACAGGAGATTACACTAGCAGTCTGTGGATGGCTGAGGTCCCTTGGCTGTGCAAAATACAAGGGTCTGCCCCTAGCAGCTAAAATGTGCTCTTTACTGCAGAAAACAAAATATGCATATCATGGAGAGGGCTAAAATTTGTTGGCATCTTTGTGGGCATGTTGACATTAGGGAATCTTTGACTGAAAATGAAATTATTCCCAGTATGTTTGAGATGTCTTCAATGAGTAAATTGTCCCAGTTTGTTTTTTCCTCTAAATCTTCCTTTGCCACTTTTTGAATTATCTGATAGAATATAGCATTTATAAACTCTTTTTTCCCTCTTGTTGCATCTCTTTAACCCTTGACAATCACAGCTTGTGTAGCATTGCTGTCCCAGAATGCTAGCTACAATTTTCTCCTTTATTGAAGTTAGAAAAAAACATTATAATGTATTGTTTTACCAAAAAAAATTGTGACTCATTCAAAATAAAGTGAAGCCAGTTTCTGTCCTTAGACTTTCGGTTTGGGTCTGACCAGTAAATCTGGCAGCTTGCAAATATATAAACAGGCTGTAACCTTCAAGAAAACTCTACTCATTATCACTAGGACTAGTGCAATATCTAGAGCAAAGATGAAAACTGGTCTTTTTAATTGCCACACTTTTTTCACTAAGCTGCTAAAGTGATATAAAAAAGTCTTTTTGGATATTAAACTAGTTGGCAAGCAGCAGAAACTACATGCAAGGTATCAAACTGTGGAGGAAAATGGCCCTGTTAGACATTACTGGCTTGGAAATTTGTCAGCCCGTGCCAATAAGTCAGATGTCTTCTTTTATCCCTCACCAGATATAGTTACAGTGGTAGGAAATAGTCTTTGATCATCTTCTTGAACTACTTTTGACCATTCTACCTTCCCTTGCTTATTAGAGAGAATAGAATCTGTGGATTAGTTACTCTTCTTCTCCTTTCTGTGATTGACAATGTGGATAGAATAAAAATGTTGTTTAGGAAGGGAGGCAGTATCTGTGGTACCCAAGTCATTATTTGATGAAAGAAAAATAGCAGGAGTGTGTTGACCAGAAAGTCTGGGTTTCAGAGATTTCAGAGATTTTTTGGTTTGCTAACAGTATGTATCATCTTTCACATTATCAGCCTGGCTTCACCCACACAAATCTGTTAGAAGATAAATTCTGAATGAAAAATTTATACTAGTCAGGGTATTTTTAAAGGGTTGCACAGTTTTAATTTAAATATTCCTATGTGTCAGTACGGCATGAAATACATTTTGCCACACTACTGACCTGCCCATTGCTATTTTTAATTACGAATTTTCCAGGACTACATTTTCCTGTAAACTGTCCATGCCACATTAAAATGGCTGTGAATTATCTATACTTCCTCTTTATAGAGAATATACTACATTTCTCTTTCACACGCAGCATGAATTCTTTTAATTTTCAGTTCCCATCTGGTTCAATGGGAATTAGAACTTTGCAGACAGAATCAAACATACTGTGTTAAATTTGGTTTCATAAACTCAGTAGCAGTATTTTTATGCTTTACCAGTAAACAATTCCTGCCACCTCAGTTTTTAATGTATTTTAAATTTTGTTATAACTATAAATATTTCACACAAATGTTTTAAGTGTCTTCATTTTATTATTAATGATTTACAATCTCATTATTTAAAAGAAAATGCAAAAGAAAGAGGCATCACAAATTGACTTAGTATTATCATGACTTTTATGTTTAATGGTGAGATTCTGTACATTACAAAATTTCAGTCACTTGTCTAAGGAAACTGTGTTCCTTTGAAGTGTGCTTTCCTGAAGTCAAAGATTATATATTGCTTGTTGATTGAGAATTTAAAACCTAAGCATTGACTGATTCAACTGTTACAAAGATTAGATAAAGAACTGACCATCACCCACATTGCTTCTGACATCAGTTTTACTTCCCACAGGGCATCTTACTAGGTGTTAGGCAGGCTGGTTTTTTCCTCCCTAAAGTAACTGAAGATTGGAAGTCTCCTTTGATGAGCACAGGCAGATTATGTATTATACATTCAAGCTCATGGCTGACCTTTGGAGATGCATAAATGAAAAAAGCAGCTGTTTGAATTGCACTTTCCAGCCCCTTGTGATTCGAAATTGGGATGCCATTTAATACATGCTTATTTAGTGGCAATGATTTTTTTAGGCCTTTTCTAAACATTGAAGAAGAGAGAATCCTTCCTAGAGGATTTTACAATCTGTGAGAAGAAAAAGCTGGGAAGAAGAGGTTAAGGACCAGGGGAAAACAATGGAGACAGACATATATAATTTTCTTTTACTCTTCAAAACAGCAGTGGGCTTGTGAACAAATTACTGAATGTACTGAACAAATTACATACATGTTAGTATGTGCATGTGATAGCTTCAAATGCTTCCTGCCATGTCTCATTCTAGTTCTGGGAGATTCTGATCTTTGCAAAGTTTTGCAAGGCTTTTCTCTCTATATATACACGTAACCATTTTGTAAATATTGTGATAGGAAATGTCAGTAGTGTTCTACATGCCCTGCTTGTGAAATAATGGAGATATTTGTGAGAGCTAAGCTGGTGGGCACTGTGTGGCTGAGGATGCCCGTGCCATATGGCAGGTGTGCACAGATGTTCTCCTCGTGTTCCTGAGGCTGCAGGACAGCCAGCCCTTCCTGCCATGAGGAGGGCTGCCCGAGTTTGGTACTTCTGTTAGAATAAATACTGTGGGTGGAATTCAGGTGTATCATCGGAGGAGTTCAGAACAGCACAGGCTGAAGTGGTTAGAAAATGGGAGCTAAAAAAAAACAAGTAAAGAAAATACTACTGAATTTGTTCCTATATATAAAGCACCTATTTAGCCTGCTGTATTATGTAACGTGGCTAAATAATCCTTCTCACTGCCCCAAGCAAGTGTTCTTGGGGACTTGTGGTCTAATCACTGGATTTGCTCATTCTGGAAACAGTGGGATGCTGTCATTTCCCTATGACATAGCACAAATATTTATTTAAATGCTACTTTTAGGCTGAAAATAGGGTACCTTGTTATGGTGGAACATGCAAAGTTGGGATTGCTCAGATGTTGCCTTCATAATGCGGATCCTTTGAGCAAACAGGGTTGGAGACATTGGTGGTGATGAGCAGTCACAGAAGTGTCTGCTGCACCTCTGTGTGTGAAGTGGGCTGTAATATTTTTTTTTAGTCTCATACAGCAGCATTCTCAGTAGATCATCTTACTGAAGTGCAAAGGTTGGAAGCCCAGTGAAAATGTTAGACTTTTTCCAAAGGTACATTACAGAGCCTCCTAAGCTATAATAATAGGAATCCGAAAACATGGGAGGGTGACCAATTATACTTAAATCTGGTCAGTGTTTTATTTTATGTGGTTGTACTCTGGCTATTTTTTGACTTGTTTGGATCATACTGGCTAAGTGTTCCTGTCCAGTAATACTCATTTTACCCCAACCAGCTATTTAAACCAAGTATATGCTGGTTTTGCTATTGAACAGGAGGACAAGTACTTCCATTATGGTTAGTTGTTTTGTGGCTTTTGGTACCCACCCATTTACTTTGGTTTGTCCTAATCTATATTTATCTGTGGCTGACAAAATGAAATTGAAAAAAGAGTAAGTTTGAAGTTGCATACCAGCTCCCAGGATGTAAATCATACTGGGCTTTCAGCTCTTTCAAGCTTTCATAAACAATGCTTGCTGAAACACTGAATCATATTTTTCTGTGACTTTAGTTCATGTCAAGCATTTAATTTTTAACAACAGCGGTCAGTTTCCTGATGTGAACACATGACACTGGCCCCAGAGACTCCAGCTTTCTTTAGCTGTCATCATAACAATTTTTCTTTTTAAAGATACACTCACAGCAAAATTAGAACTAGGCTAAAGGCTTTGAAAGTAGTTCAGACCACAGTGGTCCTAAAGCAATGGTCTGCTTGCAGTAAGAGTGGAAACTGTGGGCTGAGCCCTGCTCAGCTTGTTTAAAAAAAATAAACTAACATATTAGAGTTAGTTAATGGCATACCACTCTGGGCAGTTGTAGAGGCCAAGGCTGACCCTTCTTACACTGTTTAAAAGACTAGATTGTCACCTGATTATATTAAAACTTACTGGAAAGACATAACAAGATCTGGTGAAGATCATGCTGTGGGATCCAGTGCCTCACAGGGGACCTGAAATAGTGCAAGGATTTTATTGTGGAATCTTCCTCCTGCTTCTCCCCTAAGGGGAAAAAAGCACTAACTCAAACAGGAATTATTTCAGGCAGGACCTGTGGTCTCCATTGCACAGGGAGGTCAGGCTAGTTTATTACAGTGGTTCCTCCTAGCCCTATATTTAAATATACAAAAGGGAACACAGGAATACATTAAGCATGTTTGATTTTCAGATCTCTCCATTACCTCTAGGGGCCCCTCACAAATTCTCATCTGCTCTTTGGTTTTATTATTTTCTGAGACTCTCCTTTAAAACTCTCCCTCCATATTTTCCAATTATTTTATACAGAGCTAGGAGGGAAATGTCATTTTCCCCCTTCACATGTCAAAGGACTATTTGCAAATCGCCTCACCTCCAGGAAGAAGGGGATGGTACCATAGTGGTGAGGCATCTTTCTTCTTCCCCAGCTCTTCTTTCTTCAGTGCATCTCCAAAAATGAAAATAAAATGGAAATGGGTGGTAGACATTGATTTTGGGGTATTTAGTAGTTAAACTCATTGGGGTTTTTTCCATCTGAGTCACAAAGATGTCCACTTACACACTTAACACAGAATCTCTTGATACTTATCAAAAGATGTCCAATGGCTCCAATTTGTATGGCACCTTAAATCAGAACAGGAGTAACTTTTCTTCCAAAAAACTCACCTGAAACAACCAAAAAAAAAGGCTAAAAAACCCCAACCCAAGCATGCTAGATGAATGTCAATACAAAAACTTTTTGTACTTCCAGTATCATTTGATTTGGTGTATTTGTTTAGGATTTGGGTTTTTGAAGAAAGATAGCTTATAAAAGGATATAAGCAGCAGTAATTTTTTGTACTGTGACTGACTTCAGACTTTAGAAAATGCCATTGTGAAGAAACATGAGCAAAATACTGCATTATTACATTTTAATGATTATTTCCTTTGCAAGTTGGAAAAACAAAGGCCTAGAACATATGTACTAATGAGAAATCTAATGCAGATTTCTCTACTCTTACACTTCTTACTTATTCAGATTTCTCAGTCTAATTTCATGCCAATTTAGACTTCCAACTTTCTTTATTTTGTCCACATTGAAAACATTATTCGAAGGGCCATGGAGTCAGATTTACCCTTTTGCAATTCCAAAATTACTTCAGTAAATCACTGGATTTGTTGTGGTGTCTGTGCAGGAACAGTATTTAGCTTGTAATATCCAGTTTTCAGTTTTAGATCTATCATAATAGTATCTAATCTACCTCCTCATGAGGAGGTCAATTTATTTTGAGCAGGTGAAAGGACACCAGTACAGAGAAGAGCTTTTGCCCAGTACATAAATAGATCCAGCTTGACAGTGTAACAATAGTACTGACTTTGCTTTTGCAAAGGAAAATCAGTAAGGGAGGGAGGAGATTGGCTTTCTCCAATACACTCATTTAGTAATCAAACATCTATATAAAGACATCTCACTATTTTAAGTCATATTCTCATACTGGGTTTTTTTTGGTCTCTTCAGAATGTTTTGTTCTACAATTTTGTGCTTGCTTCTTTTTCTTCTCACCTGAGGGTTCCTCCAATGCTGTGAGGTACAGCAAAGAGTTCATAATTTCCTTTCACCATCATTGCAATAGCAGGTTTCATTCTCAGAACAATTACTTGGCAGCATGTGGCAACAAGTCATATCTGAAACCTTTTGTCTCTGAGTGGGCTTGTCAGGGAAAGTCACTTCTGATCTTGATTTTGCACTGTATTTGGCATTTAAAAATTAGTGTTGGATTGGATCTGGTCTCCTTTTCTGATAATGCAGCAAAGGATTTGCTTGTGATATTCTGGGGGCACTGTTTTTGAAGTGCTGTTTCTCAGTATGCTAAAATTTGCAAAAAATATTCCACACCCAGGCATTTAAACTGTTAGTTTATTATTTCTGTTTTTCATTTCTATTTGAGTGAGTGTGTGTGAGGCCCTTGTCCTCTGGGCCTTTGTAAGACTCTGTGAGCTGTATGGGCCCCTGCCATACAGCAGCCAGGAGGAGCACCTGATGGATGCTGTATGGGCCCCTGCCAGTGCAGCTCAGGAGGAACACCTGATGGATGCTGGCAGTCCCCCAGTCCAAGCCTTGATGGCTCAGGAACAGGCTTTCCATGGATCAGTCAGTCACATGTAAATGTGGGTTGCAAACACACAAGGCAGGCAAGCTACTGAGCAAGTAAGATTTCCATTGGAAATCTGTTGGTCACGTGAGGATCCTTCCCCATTATTTTCAAAATTAATGTACATACCCTTAGAATGTTTTAGTAGTGATAAATTGATGTTTTCTCCCAGAAACATGTTTCACAGGAAAATTTCTGAGCAGCCATCGTTATGATTTATAAAGCCTTCAAATCAGGCTACTCAGGAGACTACCTGTGAGTTTATGGTACAGCAGAGACAAATGGAAACACCTGACCTGCTCAGCCCTGGTTACTCCATCTCCCCCCTGTAAGGCTGCTCCGTGTCCTGGACTGCTGACATCCATCAGCCCCTGGGCATGCTCTGCATTTGAATGAACACCGGTAAAAGCTACTGTGGTCTGAGACTGTGGGGCTGATACCGTTGTGCTTTTCTGGGTTGAGAGTAAGGAAAATCTGGGAGAACAGGCCAAGAAGTTGTTTTCAACTACTCTGCAAGTCAGGTGGCTTACTTCTTTTTAGTGTGAATCAAGGCAGCTGTTTGATAAGAAGGCACTGCATGTACATAGAATTCACAATGGCACTTAAAATCCTTTTAGTATGGTATAGTACCTTATAGTGAAAAATATTTTCCTTTAACAAAAATGATTGAATGCAACCCCTGAATAAAATTGCCAAGAACTTCCTTCAGCTTTAGTAGAGCATGAAGGATCAGCACTGGGAAGCAGATCTGATGCGTAAGCGTGCATCCCTTTTGCCTTCATGTCACAAGACAAAATAAACAGAGATACCACAAATTGCTCAGTCTGTCTCTCTGCTTAGTTTTGTTGAGGTAATGCATGTTCCAGCCTTCCTAGCCAACTAATTTCCCATTGTTTTGGGGTTTTTTTTGGGTGGTTTGTTTTTTTTTTTAAATTTTTTTTTCCCTTGCACTTCCTTCTGCTTTTGATCTGGTTCCAGTTAACATCCAGTCCTGATATGGAAAAAGGATCCCTGTCCATAGGTGGCCACCCACAGCTTGCCACTGGTCACCCCCCTGCTACAGCCTCCTCTGGGGACAATGTGCAGAACGCCTTGAACGCAGCCCATGAGCAGGCGCTGGAAATTGTGGCTGTGATGCTGTAGGCGAGTACAGCGCTGAGCGAGTACGGGCCGTGCCTGGCGGAGCGCGGCTGGCCGCGGTGCCCGGCGCTCGGCAGAGCGGACAGTGCCACCTGCTGCCCCGCCGGGGCACGGAGCGGCCCGAGCCGGCCGGGGCACGGAGCGGCCCGGGGCCCGCCGGGGCACGGAGCGGCCCGGGGCCCGCCGGGGGAAGGAGCGGCCCGGGGCCCGCCGGGGCACGGAGCGGCCCGGGGCCCGCCGGGGCACGGAGCGGCCCGGGGCCCGCCGGGGGACGGAGCGGCCCGGGGCCCGCCGGGGGACGGAGCGGCCCGGGGCTCGCCGGCAGCGCCGAGCCTCAGCGCTGGGGGCTCCGAGCGCTAACTCAGCACTCGTGTCGGTGTGGGACGCTGATGAACTCCCCAGCACCTCTGTCCGTGTGGGACACTGATGAACTCCCCGGCACCTCTGTCCGTGTGGGACAGCTGATGAACACCGCCAGAGGCGCTGAGTTAGTGCTCGGTGCTCTCTGAACACCATCATCCACTAGAACGTATTACAGGCAGCTGTCACTGATGTCGGGGGGAGTTCTTCAGTCTGTTTTCTGTAGAAGTTGACTTGCTGGGGGTGTTCAGAGAGGTTCGGTAACTTGTAAGTGTGTGTGTGTGTGTTGGAGCTAAATGCTGCTGGAGCAACCAGGAGAACTTAGAGGAAGATTTTTGTAAATTCAGGATTGAATAAAAAGAAAATATGATCTACCATTGCTGATCACAGAGGTTAAAGCCTCAAAAGTTACTTTCATGGCTGCTATTCATGTATCTGCAATGCAGAACAAGCTACTCTGGTGTAAGTTGTACATCCCAGACTGCATATTCCTCAGCTGTAAAGAAATTCTTGTAATTTTTTTAATCACACAGGAAAGTTTGATTCTTTCCTAATCCTTTCTTCGTAGTTCTGTAGCCCACCTTTTGCAATCACATTCTTAGTCCCTCTAGAATGGGACTGCAATGCCAGCAGTTCACAGCACCTTGTAAAATCTTGCCCAGCTTTCCAAACTGGGAGCTTTTATCTCCTTGCCTGCCACTTGAGCAACGACTTTAACTGCTTAAACTGGCTGCATGTCAAATGCAGCTTAAAAAAAAAAAAAGGGGGGGGGGGGGATGTTCAGCTTGTGTGAGAGGTTTTATTAGTTCTTTCACTAAAAGGAAAAGGAATATTTCATACAGAATAATAGAGAAGTACTGCTATGGGTGGGTTCACGCTGCACATCACATTAAATACTTGTATACCTACAGATGGAATTGCAATATGCTAGAGAGAAGGTGCTTTGTTTGTGTAAACCTCAAAATTAAAAGTTAGAAAAGTTAGAAAAACTTTGGTTGGATGCTCACTGTCCATGTACCGAGGAATTTTCCCTTGATAGACAGTTTTTAATTCTTTTCCTTATCCTTTTGCTCCTCTTTATAGCCTTTGTCTTTTCTTCTAAATGGGGAACAGCAACATCCTGATTGCCATGGCAAGACCCCATTGTTACCCTTACTTAAACAATGATTTTCCTAGGCCAAGAAAGAGTGAGAGCAGTGCACATGTAAATTGCAATAAGTGGTTTTGCACTATAAATCAAGCAATCAGTGAAATTGAGTTCTTGGCTTGAAGAGCCGAAAGGTGGGCTCGTTTTCCTGAAAAGCATTGCTACCATCTCCAGAGGTGTAAATCTTCATCATATTAATTTGCAATGGAGCCAGTGGGGCATGGCATAAGAGAAGAGAGATGCCTATCAGGAAAAAGGAACCTCTGCCTTTCATGCCCTCCATGGCCTAGCAGGAGAATATTCTTGCTGAGTACAAGAAACTTGCTTATATCTGCAGCCAAATCTATTGTCCAATATTGTGTTAGTAAGACCATATCAATTTTTCTGTGTGATTTTAATCTCACAAGTATTGAAATTCAATCTCTTTGGAAAAATGTTGATGTATTCAGTTAGTTGTTCAATATTTTGGGTGAAGGAGCTTGATTTTGCTTTTACTTAACAGGAAGGAACTCCAAAGGGCATATATAGTGATATCAAGCACTAGAGGTACATACGAATGACCAAAAGTTAAAGACATCATATAAAGAACAGCAAGAAACTGGGCTTTTAATTATGTCTTCATACATTCAGCAAAACCAACATTTATGCTGTGTTGCTGTATCACTGTAAAGCTGTTGATATTTAAATTTCTTGTTTGCCTAAGCATGAATGAATACAAAATGCTTTCTAAATCATCACAAAGACTGCAGAAGCATTGTGATGCACAACTCTACCTTTTTTCTATTTGTTATCATGTGTGATTGTACTTTAAAACTGATCTAATGCAGAAATCCCCCACCTTCTTCTTATGGATTTTTTAGTGCATTTCATTGAATGGGTTTGTATTTTGCTCTTTCTGCTATAATTAGCATCATGCCTAATATTTAAAAACTAAAATGCTACCATTGGGCTGATAATCCTTGAAATGAGAATGAGAACTACTTAGTGCTCAGTTATGAGAATGAGGATTCTATTTATTTTACATGCATTAAAATGATCAGAGGTGCTAAATTTTTATTTTTCTCCTATCTGAATATTTACCATATTTTACATGTGTTTGTAAGTACGCACATTTATAAAGAACAGTGGAAAAGCTGAAATACACTATTACAAACGCTGTGGGCATTTTCTTTTCTCTTTTGTCACATAACACATAGGACTGGCCAGAAAATGATCCTTTGTCCTAAAAGAGTCAAGCTTTTGAAATTTTTATTAATGTGCAAAATAGAAATGGAAGAGCAGGTGCATGCAATGTGCCTCAATCTCTCCTGTTGGAGTTGTTCCACTTGGTATAAATAATTGAATGTCCTAGTGGCCATGGGCAGGGGGGGCATAGAGCAAGTGAGCAGGATGACAGCATAGCCCAGTGACCAGAACAGTCCTCTGGGCTGCAGGGAAAGCCAGGCTCAGTTCCTTCCTCTGAATCAGGAGAGGATGCTCGTGTTTCTCGCAGGAATGTCCTAATCGCTAGGCTGAGGACTATTCTGGAACTGCTTTCACTCACTTGTATTTGTCTGATAAGTGGGCATCATTTCCAGTCAGAGAGTTATGAGGGCAAATATTTCTGCAAGAGTTATTTTTTCAGTGGGGAAAAAGAGTTTTGTCATGTTTTTGGCCATATCTGGTAATAAATAGGATTTAGAATATTAGCTAGTCATGGTTTCCAATGTACATCAGTGTTAGTCAAGCTTAAGAATAATGCAATTAAATAACGTATAGGGGACTAGAACTAGAGAATTTAATTTGCAAGAATAGGGTATATCATCTATTTCCTACAGCTGCTTAGTTTCTAAATTTGATATCTTAAAACTGTTGGAGTTGCTATAATTTCAGATAAAATGTCTTTCCACAGGCAAAATATAATTTTTCATAAGCTTTTAAAAAACCAATAAAGTAGTAATCTACACTATTTTATTATTTAGAGCCCTAGCCTTGGGGATATGATTTGCAAGGATTTTTTTTTTAATATATATCTCAATTCAGGCTGTACATGTGAGTAGCCTGGGTGAATATATCTGTCAGTCTTTTCTATAGGTTTTTTCTTTCTACCAAATACTGTCTGCATTCAGTCCATAGAAACACTACCACCTCTTTAAGTGGTAATGCTCCCTGCAGAGTTTTTAGCCTGTAGGAGATACGATTAGGGGGTGATAGTGTTAAGCACTCCTCCTGTATCTGCTGGCCCACTATGATAACCTTAGGGTTACAATGCATGTCTGACAAATACAATTCCATTGTGACTAGCGCCTTATGGCAATTTAGAAGGCTTATTCATCATTTTACAACAGACTTCTGTCAGGGATTTTGCTTATTTGCCCTTCACTGTTGTACAGTAGTTGTAGGTTTATCTCTAGGAGTCCAGCCCTAATAACCAATAACAAAGTGCTTAAGCTCTAAGCTTCTGAGAAATGGACTTACATTATACTCCAACTGCACCTTAGCTCTCGACTGATAAGACAATGTGTCTCTGAGAGAAGGAAGGATTTGTATGAACTGATCCTTTACAGTATGGTGTATGCATTGGTAGAAGATATGGAGAAATACATTGTGTTGTAACCATCCAGATCCCAGCTTTTTACATATAAAATGCATCCTTGCTATCATTAGGAATGTTTCCTTTAAAATATGAAAGTGAACAGATATCTTGCCTTAGAAATTGCACTACAAAGTTGTTTGTAATGATGGTGTGGGATTTGGAAGAACTGAGTTACTTTTGATGAAATCCCCATGATTGTGGTTTAAATTACACAGATTTATTTAAGGAACAACAAAAGTTTTTTTTTTATTATTATTCAGATTCCTGCTGGGTTCTGGATATTAATTAGGTAGTGGTTCCAGATGAAATCCAGGAGAGAGGAAAAAAAATGCTACTCACATTTTAATAACCCAGAGAATTCTAAGTGGCTAACCATATTGTTTACTATATATCAGTCTGAAGAATAAAGAATAAAAGTGCATGAATAGGCAGGCACACAGCATGGAAGAATAGCACCATACACCCCAGCTAAAGAGCATTGTATATTCAAGGTTTAGATCTTCCACCCAGCAGATTTAGAGCGTGAGGGGGCAACATTTGAGAAGTGTGTACTGAACAAACACAAACATGAGGATTGCCTTTTTTCAGTTTTAAGTGTGAAAACATTAGCTCTCCCTCTATGCCTTTGAAGTCTTCTCTTTCTAGCAAAGCTCTGGCAGGAGGGAGGTCTTTCAATTAGTTTCTCACCCATAATGATTTCTTTGAGAAATTTTAATCAGGTTTTCCATCACAGAGTGCATTTGTTGCTGGTACTTGATCTCTTGGCCAGTTGAAGCTTCTGTGGTCCTTTGTCTCTTGAGCAGTTGGGTCTTTTATAAACTTTCTGGAGTAGTTATTAATCATGGAACTTTTCTACTTTTTTGAGGTGTAAAACTGCACAGAGGAAAATGCCAGTGTAGTGACATGAGCTAATTATCTGCAGTGTTACCAAGATAAGAAGTAGTATGTTAGCAGTAATACCTACAACAGTGTAATTACTTTCTGTTTTCATTATTTTGCAGTAACCACATAATTAGCTCACTGTACCAGAAGCTGTCTGCTTTTTATGGCAACCTGTACTGCTAATCACTAGAAAAGTTTGTGTAAGCGATCTGTAGTCTTTGCACTCATATAGTTGCACCGAGTAATTTGTAGGGGCAGCTGGGTGCTGGCCCTTCTGCAGAGGTAAGGAGTGAGAAAGAAGAGACTGACAAAGCTGGAGGAGCAAAAGGAGTCAAACCCTTGCTACAACTTCACAAAAATGTTTAGTGAAGCCACTAAACATTTTGTTTAGTACAGCCACTTCGTACAGCTTTCTCTGGATTAAAGTATACATGCTCATCCTTAATCTCTTGAATCCAGTCTATGTTAAAGAATTTTGTATGACTCAGTAAACTCTCTTAAACAATATAATATATTCTGACTCTCTGAACTTCAAAGGGGATGCTTTCTTATAAAAGCAGAACTTCAGGAAGGAAGGGGCTCAGCAGGGTCAGATTGTTCATTATGAAAGAGACATTCTTCTTTGGGGCGTTTTTTGGGGATGATGTGCTCTAGTGAGGGGTCCCTCTGTGATGCCTGGGACATGGGTTACCTGCCTGTTAGTGCCCATTGCATTGCAGTGCCAGGGGGAGGGCAGGTCACACTGCAGCAGTGCTGTGGCAGGGCTGGGGCTGCCATTCCCGTGGGGGTGGCAGTGCAGGGAGCTTGGGCTGTGCCTGGGAGAAGTAGCTGTAAGGAGAGAGCAGAGCCGAGCTGGGCTCTGGCAGAGCTCTGTGCTGCCTGCCCAAAGTCACACCATTGGAATCCAGTAAGGACAATGCCACTGCAGGCAACAAGGCATAGAAAAAAAAAAAAAAAAAAGCACTATTACGATAAATTATTTCTGTTATTTCTACTCCCTAAAAGCTAGCTTTTGGGCATATGAGTGGAATCTAGGTACACAGTACTTTAGATTAGCAGGAAAGAAAAAATACAAGTGTTATACACATTTACAAGTTGGATAGGGAATTTTGTGCATCTGTGTTGTTCCTGTCTCCCCACAGCCTCTATTTAGGTACAATTTCACTAAATTTGGGGAATAAAGAACATGCTTTTAATCACCATTTCTTCCTACTTAGTTCAAACCTTGTTGTCAGTTAATTATAGGTGCTACTTTTTCAGATAATATTGCATAATTCAATGGAAAACAAAAAAGCTCTGTTAAAAAGTGGTTATTAAATTCAGCTTTAGATATTTGATATGTTTTTCAAGTACCTCTTTATTTATTTGAGAAAAGGAATCCTCTTGAAATGTACTCTTTCTTCTTCCCCTCTGTGGCCTTGGAGCTGGTCCCTCTGAGTACTGCTCCTACATTAATTATTATGGTAAGTAGAAAAGATCAGGTGATAACATGAATAATCTTAAAGCACACCACTAAGACTTTAAGGCAGGCAGCAGTGCTACATGGTTGTAAGCTACACACTGCCTGATTTATTTATGTTTTTAATGCACCAATAAAAACAAGGCAATCTTTAGCTCCTGTTTGATCTTTTATCCTGGGTATGTCCTTGCTGACAGCCCCCCTCACTGCAGCTGCTATTCCTTGTGCTCTGTGAATTGCCCCGTTGTGCCAGCAAAACCAGAATAAAAGCCCCCTCTACACTGCTGGACTGGTTGTGCCAAAAGCCACCTAGGTTTAATTCCACTGAAATCAGTGAAGTTACACAAAGCATTACTGGGGTCCATGCTAAGCCATTGCATTGCTCACTGCTTTATAAAGTGTTTAGCATGTGTGTTTTGTCCCCTGGGAGCTGTGTGTGTTTGAGCAGGGGTTCTGTGAGGGCAGGGAAGGGGGGGACCCCCAGCATGAGCTACTCCAGCTTTTTCTTTCCTCTCAAGTGCTAGTAGTAAGGCACTCCATCTTTGCAAACAGAGGGGATACTGTTGCTACAACAGCACAGGAAGACCAACTAATCTAGTCCTTAAAAGCAAAATTATTAATATTCTGGACACCTTAGGGTGTTCTGAAACTTCAGCAAGTCATGATATATACAAGATGTATTCTTTCCACTGGCAACGTTAAGAAAATTTAACTGGATGTCTCAAGTTCAAGTAGTGCAGCAAAATAAAATTTATTCCAACACTTCCTTATCAGACATTGATTAGAACAGATTCCTCACAGCTAGAAGGGTCAGATTATATTTTGTTAGGGGTAAAATATCCAAACTGTCTCTACTTGGTTTCACAGACTAAGAGCTCTGTTTTTCTCACTTTTGGAATCAGTTTCAGTACTCTAACATAGAAAATTTGTAGCTGAGTAAAATAAACTAAAGGCCAATCAGCACTTTTACTTTATATTTAAATCCAGCTCTAGGACTTCAGGTTCAGTTCTTGCTTCCATCTGTTGTCTGTGATCTAGTGGTGTTGAACAGATAAAACCCCATAAATTCCCCTGTGATTGGTTTGGAGAGTGTCACCTATGTGGATGCTTTTGTTTGACTTCTTGCCTACTTTCTAGATAAAATATTATGCAAAAGCAAAGAAGAGAAGCTAAACATACTGAGGACTCCATGAAGTGTCTGTTCTGTGTCTGGAAGTCTGGGATGCCAGGCTGCAGTAGTGCTGGAGTGGGGGGGATTGATATTCATTAGCTGCAGATTTTTCACTGCCTTTCAGACCAGCTTCAACAGTATGAGGATCTTATTCTGCATTTCCCCATTGATTTCAAAAAAAAGTCATCATTTAGCAGAGCAATACAATAATGTCAACAAACTCCATAGTTTTTAAAAGGTAAAATATTTACAAACTGTTTGCAAATGGTGACTTGAATACTGCAAATATTTGCTCTACTGGCAAATTTGCTACTTGAACACTGCAGAAAGTCACATGGCGCTACATAGAACATGGGACACTGCAATAGTTCGATATCTTTTGTTGTATTTATAAATATGTAACCTTTATTTTGGATAGCAAAAAGGATGAATCAGTAAGTGGCTGTCCTCTCTCACATTGCAACTGTCTCAGCACCAAATTCAGGAGGGCTGGTTCCGGTAGACAATGCTTGGACTGAATTGGCCTCTGCATATTCCAGTGCTGAATTTCCAGTAGATATGTGCTCTGTGGTAGTTCTGTTTGTTTTATATACTGGTTCCTCCATGAAAATGTCATGACAGATCAGAAATTTGTGGTGGGAAAGGGATAAAAGTTTTTTGAGCCATCTCTAAAATAGTTTTGAACATCTACTGTACAGTTAAACAGCAAAAGAAGGAAAGCAGTGTCCTTCAAACAATCAGACCTGCCACAAACAAGTCAGTTATCTCCAGTTTATCTTTGTATTTGCTCTATAAAGCTGAAGTAATGCTGGTCTGGTTACAGTCGTGGAAGAGATTATTTGCTTTCCTAGTATGATATTTTCAACCAAGAGAGCCTGTGGATGTTGATAGCTTTCCACTGCTGAGGTACTTCATAAAGGCTTATGCGATTATATGGGCCGAATGAGTTACACATTTAGAGGAATGTTGCTCTTAAATATATAGCTCTTCATTTGCCTTATCAATACATAATGAAGAATAAAAGTATTATTTCTCAAGTATTATTTGAAGAAAAATTATCAATAAATATTGTAGCTGCAGACAAGCCTTTATTTTTTTTTCCAGAAAAGATACTTAAAAATTGTAGCAATGACTGCTGTTAAAGTATATAAGTTTTGGAACACCTTGCTTGCAGACCAGTAACTTCTTTCCATAGGGCACAGAGTCAGCACTCAGACCTACTAACAAAGTGAGATTTGTCTCAATATGTGTTTTTAGGGAGTTGTTTAATTGCAAAGTTGACTCTTATTAAAAGAGAACAATGAGAAAACAGGGCAGTTATCTGGCCTTTCTCCTGAAACAGCAATTATACCACTGCTGATAGGCTAAGCTAATCTGCATTTTAATTTGAGTGTTTGAAAAGTACACGTTTGGTTCCGGGAGGTTTGTCAGTGCCAGCCTGACTGGGGCTGGCACGGAGCGCCTGGCACGCCTGGTGCCAATTCCTGAGCGCCATGGGAGGCCAAGGTGGAGCAGCCTCCGTGACCTCGGCGCCTGCTCCCTGCTCCCACCCGCTCAGGGACTGCCTGCCCATGGGGAAAGCTCCCTGCCTCTGCCAGAGACAGAACAGAGGGAAAGGGGGCTCACAACCTCCCACAAACCACTCTGTAATTCTCCCCAGCTTCCTGGGAGCAGCCCTTCACCTGCCTGGAGATCAGTTCTTGCAGGGCACAAACTCTCTGTCTCAGGTGACTTTTCTTAGCAGGAAGATATGGAAGCCTTCCTCACTGACACAGCCCAGATCCTTTGCCATTCTGCTTACCAAGTAAATGATATCAAGTGAAGATCTATCACAGGCCTTGAGGAACTTTTTGGTAATATCTGAGGTCACTCAGGGAAGGCAATGCGAGTATTGGGGTTCAGTGCTGCTCTCAGTGAAATTGATAGCATTGGCCTTGAGAAAAGCTGGATTTGATTTAGCTCTAAAACAGAAAGCCACTCAAGGAGTGCCCAGTGGATTTTTGCTGGGCATGTCCTAATAAAAAGGTGGAGTGGAGCAACTGAGTCCTTGACTCATTGAGGTTGAAAAAAACTTTCAAGATCATTGAATCCAACCTTTGACTGAACACAATCATGTTAACTGAATCATGGGACTAAGTGCAACATCCATTTGTTAAACATGAGGGTTTCAATAATTCTTAATCAGACTTTTCCTTTGGGAGCTAAAATAGGTAAACTTCTATGCTAAAGGCACGATAGCTTAAAAATCTCTGCTTATCTTAGGAGTAATGGGAATGCAAAAGAAGAGCTAAGTATCTAGATTTATATAGCTAAGTGTATATTACTGTTGTGTGATACATCTAAAGGTATATGTGTGTACTAGAACAAAGACTTCAGTGTAGAGTAGAAATGAGACAGAAATCTGTTGAGAAATCACAAAATTTCACATGAAGAGCTCTGCTCTAAAAGTGAAAACAAAAGAAAAAAAAGGATTAACCACAAACTTTTCCTAAAAGATGTCTTAAAGAAGATTAGAAAAAGCTTTTTCATCACTGGGAATCCTTCTAATATGCAAATGTATTTGGAATAAGTATTGGGTAAAAGAAAAGTAGTTTGATTAATGGAACCTGTCCTTTATAGTTCTGTTGCAATGTGCAAGGCTCTGTGTTGTGCCTCTGTGTGTGTGTGTTTCAGCAGTAGCATAAGCATGCTGGCAAAAGCCACTGCCAAGTCTCATTAATTGCAACTCCCGCAGACTTATTCAGCCATAGAACTCTTATTTGTGGTGTAGTTTTACATTAATTTGGGATGTGGGTTTCCTTTAAATTTCAAACTGCATAGAGCAAAGTCTATCCTATTTAAAGAAGGGAAAAAACAGAAGGTGGCTAGATCTTAGGAGAGAAGCAAGATGATTTCCCCCTTAAATTCATTAGGATTGCTATTTGGTCTCATTTTTGTTGACAAGTGCAGTCAAAACTCCCCAATAAGTGAGAAATTTCCTATCCAACATACTATTTCAGCCAAAGCTGTGTAATTGCCCAATATCACAGGCACAAACGGCAGGAGGGCAAAGGAGTTCAGTCAAGACCCCCCAGTGTTTGTGTTTGGTATGAAACACTCCATACAAAAATAATGATTTTGGCTCCTTGAGCCTCCCTCCAGTAGTATGTTCAAAAACTTTGCCAGTTGCTGTTGTACTTTGTTCTCCAAGAATACACTGTAGAAAATGCAGCTTCACTAAAGAGTGGCCAAAGGTTAGACATTTGTGGGGAAATAAAAGAATTTTTTATATATATCAAAGATTGGTACAAACACATGAATTTAGTTTGAATAATATTTGGTATGTGTCCAACAAGGCTGAGCAGCCCAACACTTCTAAAACTGTCGTAATTCTGCCTGTCTTTAACTTTTGCAACCATTCTCTGAATGACAATGACTGTTTAAGATTTTTGTTGAAAGTCAGTAATGCTACTTTTATACATTAAAAAAAAAAAATCCTGTATTTCTGTAGATTTTCACCACTAAGTTAATATTATAGACTTTAAATGGCTCTTTTAATGAAGCTATCCTATTAATTGGAAGGTTTCTCAAATTAAAGCCATTCCTTTGTGGCCAGTATTTCCTTTTGCACTTTTAAATTGAAACTATTAACCAATGATGGACAAGTCATAATACAATCAAGAAAAAGCTTTGCTTTTTTATGTTGGTATCACTTGGAGATTAGCTAATCTGATGGAGGGAAGTTCTCTGAGTGCACTGGGGGAGAGGTAACAAAAGGTTTATATGGTAGGAAAAAAGCATGTATTTATTGATCCTTCTGTCTGTCCTAGACGTATGCTGTATATCAAATCAGCAGCCTCCTAGGAATTTCCATATCCTGGATATGGACACCAAAGTGCCTTTAATTAAAATGCTTCTCTGAATGTATTTTGTTTCTTTAGTTTGCTGTTTATTTTAAAACTATTAAAATATGGCATATATGGAATCAATGCACATCAAAGTACTTCAAAAGATCCATTGTTTCTAAAACTGTTGACTTAAATTCTGACTTTATTTTATGTATGAGGAAAGCAAGACAAAGTTCTCTACAGATTTGGGAAGAGAACATAACTCATTCTCCTGAGATAGATGCTGAAAGCATATACTTCCAAAGAAAAGACCAAAAGCAGAAACAACTGAAATAAGTGAGAGAGAGAAAGAAAGAGGGGACTGAAACTCTGACATGACTTTGAACTTTCAGGCCCTCAAATTGCAGCTCAGACTGATGTCAAACACAACTGCACACAAAAAAAAAATTTTAAAAAAGGCAGGTTGGAAAGCTGTTGGGAAGACTTGGAATGGCAGTCTGTATTTATTAGTTCTAAGGTCTGTATTTGAATTTTATGTGTGCAGATCATGTAAATTTTGTGTCATATATAGATAAATATAGCATAAATATATATAAAGAATTATTTATATATAAAAATATATATTGCTGAGATCAGAAAAATAAGAACTGTTATCTGAGCTCTGCCCAACAGCCTGTGTTGGCAGATCTGTTTCAAACAGCGGCTGCTCTCTGATGATCCAGCAAGTGCTTATCCCACCTAATAGAAAATGAAGGAGTTACAAGATGATGCATAACATTTTTCTCAGCCCATGGAGACAGTTGCTGGCCTAGGTTCTGATGCATGTGGACTGGCATCCTATGCCTGTGCTTGTCTTGTTGAGAGTTATTTAAAACACTGAGAATGTAAAATAACTCAAAGAATCTTGCTCTGAATTAATTCCAGGAGTAACATGACTAGAAAAATATCTTCTAGAGATTAATACCACCTTTATAAATTCAAGAGTGACATAGAGGCATATGGTGCAATTTCCACTGGAGTTTCTCCAGCTTTGATATGAAATCTTCATGTCTTATTAAACACCTCTGGGTGCCCTTTCTTGGGTAGAATCCCCTGGGAATGCAGGATTTGGGTAACAGCCAAAGGGTGAGGAATCTCCAATGTAAAATTCCTGTCCTGGCATGCAGAAGGGGCACCAGTGGACTGGGTTGTCCTGGCTGCTCTTTGGGTGTTGGGGCTTCGTCTCCAGAAGGCTTCACCAGTAGTGGGTTTCCAGAAGGAGAAGATGCTACATGGCCTTTGTTCAAGCTGCATGGGCTAGGTGAAGTTCCACTGAAATCAGCAGACTTTGGTTTGAACATGTACATTTTTATCTTAATAGGTAAGAGCTGTGAAAAGAGATTATATTGGGTTTTTTTGGTGGGTTTCTTTTTTTGGGTTTTTTGTTTTTTATGGGATAGTAACTTGCTAAAATGGGGTCATTACCACACAAGAGATCAAGCTCTTTTGCCTCTTGATCTTTTTTGATCTTGATAAAGGTCAGAAGAATAAAGGTCTTACTGGGGATAAAAGTCTTAAGAGAAGTCCTTTAGTAGTAATTTTTTTATGTTAGTATCTCTTTTTTTCTCCTCTGTCTCCACTGAAGCATGGAGGAGAATAGCTTTAGCTAGATTTGGGCTTTTTTATGTGGTCATATACATATACAGCAGACCTGAAAGCTTTTTTTTCTGTTGGCTATGTATTTCTTCCAAGATCCCAGCTCAAGTGAGTGTGATATCTTTGTGGCTGCAAAACCCTGAGGGGGACCCCTGCATACACTCAAAAATACAATTGCAAAAAGCTCATTCCTTTATACAGCGGATTACTTTTAGATTTACTTCGATGTGATCTGTACAGATTCCCTTCATCTAAGGGGAGGTCTGATTCTCTTAGCTGACTTACGCAGCCACACACCAAGAGAGCCTTATTTTGTGGAAGCCAAATCTCATTAATGGCAATCTGCTGCCCATCTTTTAATTAGCCAGAGAATTGGTGACACTTCACAACCACAGCAGAGGCAATAAAGTAGCATTGTAATATAAAATAAGGTGAGGTGTCCAGCAGAATAGAAACCCCACATTTATCTACATTAGTCTACTGACTGGAGTCTCATTTTGTATGGGGTGTTGTTGTATCCATGCTGTTATGGCACAAATACACAAAAAGTTAATATTTTTAGCTTCTGAAATATCTTCACTGTTTGCTAACTTGAAGATTTGAAATGATACAGATTTCAAACTAAGTGTGAAATTTTTTTTCTATACTCTGCATTCCTTGGATTTGATGTAAATACTGTTATCTTTTATGAAACCATGTACCTTAGGAAAATTTATAAAATATTTCCCACTATTAAAATTTTAAAGACACTACCATTTTTGATAAATTTTTTAGGCCCATAAACTGTGATATACATGGCTTGCTAGTAATTAAAAATTTTGGGACGTAATCTTCCTATTTGTGTGTTGATTTCATCAGGTGTAGGAAAAATTGTATTATTTAGGTTTTATACTGCTTGGTATCAGGAGTTCTCTCCCATTTGGTTTATACAACACTGTGTTCTATAGGGATTCATAAACAATTTGTGCTTCAATCATTTTCCACTTATTTCACTTTGTTTTATAGAATACATTTTATGCTGCAGTTTCAGCATATGTCTTTGTGATTCAGTAATCCTACCTAGTCCAGAATCAATACTTACATTTTCCTTCCCCATAATAGTAAAGGGCATATAAAATGCATGAGACAAAGTAAGCTCTTTCTAAAGATATAGATTAAAACTGAAACTGCATTTAGAATGTGAAAAACTGAAGAGTTCTGAGTCTGGGACAGTTGTCTGTGACACAGAGGAATATTGAAGACTGTCAGAAAGTATCAGAGCACGGTGATAGCAGCACTAAGCAATGCCACTGCCCTGCTGCTCTGCAATCGATTGCTGATGAAGTAATTGTTTATTTTGTCTGCTGTTAACTCTAGAAGACTTTTATTGTAGCAGTGCAGGGTAAAATGTACTTATAAATGGGAGAAATTAAAGTCAGTGGGAAATAGCTGCACACTCCCCTGTTTCACGTGTGTCTTCCATGAACTGTAACCTGTGAATATCTGTACCATCAATGGTGTTGAGAGCTTTGAGCTCAGCAATAAATCCACTGCTAATGGCATCTGAACTGGGATGTGGGGACTTATGGTAATTCACATTACCTCCATCATGGTTCACCTGTTTACAGTACAAATCATATACATGCTTCTCCTGAATTTTTTTACTCACCCTAAAATAAAACAGTGAAGAGAGATGCTGGTTTTGTAAAACTATAAAGGTAAGTTGTGGACTGATGCACTTCAATAGAAGGGTTTGAAGGTGCTTTATACAATGAAACATCTGAATCTTTCCTGCTTAGCTTGTATAGTAAATATTCATTAAAAGATAAGTATGGCCATGACAATTGGCTATTCTGGGTTACAACTCTATAATGGAACTTTTACAACATCCTTACAAACTTAACTTTGCTTTATACCGAATAAAAAAAAAAAATCAAATGGCAAAGATATGCATTACAAAATAAGTAAAATAACAGAAGACAAAAACATTTAAGTATTTATGACACTAAACTGGGAGCTGTGGTTCTGGGCTGTCCCAATGCAGTCAGCTTGTAAGGGAATCTTATTTTGTTCCCTTTACAGGAATTAAAGAGAAACTGGGGCCATGTGAAGAGAGTTATGTCTGAAAGTCAGCTGGTTCCCAAGAGTGGCCTGGCCTGGTCATAGAATGGCAACCACCAGGGAGGGAGTACTCAGTGACATTCTGATGCTTTAAAACATCATTTGGTCGTGTTTATAAATGTTGTTTTGAGTATTGGTGGGCAATACAGGCTGGTTTGTACAGAGGAGAAACTTCTTGGAAAGGTAACTAATGCTCAGTTCAGCTCTCTCTTAGCATGACAGGGATGATGCTCAGTTGAAGATAAGCCTGCTGGTATTATTGAAGTTTTCCTCCAGTCCCTAGGGTTACAGTTGTTCCATGACAAATATCCCAGAACAGCAGTCCTCATCTTTAACTCAGTGCTGTAGTTTATGACAAATTCATTGAAACAATTGCTTTTCTGACCTGTGACTATGATCAAAATCTTTCTTTCTTTTCTCAAGTAAAATATGCACATGACCAACTATTAATTTTTCTTGTGTCAAGCTCTTACAAACACGATTAAAGAAACCAGGCAATAATTTCAAGCAAAGATTAGTTACTCAGGATGATTTCTTGAAACTATCATCATAACATCTATTCTTTTTATTATAAAGTTCAGGCCTAAACAGGCATCTTCTCATTAGATTTGTCAGATATGTATTGGGCTACAGAGAGCAGTAGTTTGCATGAAAGCAGTGAATTTCCCTATGTGCACACTTGTATCCCATGTCCTACATACTGTGGTGTGGTATCGTCTTCCAGAGAGTTACCTCTGATGGACAGGATTAGGGGAAATCCTTGTTTCTTTGGTGGTTTTCAAACACTATCAGACAATGATGCCAACTAAGAGTGAATTAATGAGATATTGGAGCCTGGCAAGTAGAAAGTGGCTTTAAATAACCCTGATTAGCCTTTCCTCAGTTCCTTAGAGCGCAGGCAAGGCTTGAGCAACAACAAAGACCCCACACTCACACTTTTTATTAGTTTGGTGAAAAAGGAGTGTGCTTTTCAGAGGGTGTTAATTAAAAGATTTAGGTCCATTCACACTGCCCATATCCCTTGTTTCATCTTTCCCTCCTTTTTGTGTAGTTTGTTTGCCATGTGAGAGGTAGAACTGCTGTTATGACAGAAAATATTGACTTTTAAAGAGTTTGCTCAGATCTTATCTGTGAGAAAAATATAAGCCGTAATTGAACATATGAGTTTCACTTTTTATGTGATGGCTTCATTAGACATGAACTTTTATTTTAATTAATTTAATATGTCTTTCACTTTTTTCAAAACGATTTTTCACCTCTCCTCTGTCTTTCTTAAGGGATATATCCCCCAGATCTTTGTAGTTGCTACATTTTGCCTGTTTTGTAAATAAATGAAATAAAAATCTTCAAACCCCTTAATCATAAAGCTATGCTTTTATAAACCTTAAGTATAGTAAAATCACTACATCAGCCTCTTCTAGTTATATGAAATCCAGAATGTACAGACTGTGTTCAGCCAAGTTTTTCAGAATCTTGGAAATATATATAAATGTATTTTAAGTATCTGAAGCTTCAGTAAATGATTTAATTACAAAATTATCTGCTGTGCTTCAGGACTGTTTTTAAAAAATATTTGCATGTACTATCCAATACCTTTTTCCCAAATGGGATACACTATATTTATATGTCTGAATCAGCCACAAATTCTAAGCTTAAAAAAAGTCTGTCAAACAAAAATGTAGAAACAGGAGAGAATAGAACATTCAGATTATTTTTGTGATGCTCAAATTCTGAATCTGTAGTCAATGAAACCATGGAGATATGAGTGAATGAAAAACATGTTAGATTTCACGTTAATTTCTGGCTTACAAATTTGTGTATTTCAAGGCTATATTTTTGGTACATGTGGGCATCTCTAATACTAATGTAGAACTCATCATACATGTACAGAACTTGGCTTGATGCTGAGAAAAATCCTATGTGCTCGCATTTAAAGCTGTATAATACAAAAGGGAATGTAAAAATGCAAGTAGAGGCTCATTCTTACTTGAGAAGTGAATGTGCTGGGTGTGAGACTGCCCTGCTGAAGTGAAATGTGTAGTCTCTCTCTAATAGCTCTGAAATATTTTTCATAAATTTGTTTGATCTTTCCTCTCAGTATGGGAAGGTGAGGATACTGGTGGGGAACTTTGGAGGAAGAGAGAATTCTGGGTTTTTTTTTTATAAAACAAGCTAATAGACAGCTAATTATTGCTGCATGCTTTCACTGGCAAACATCTACAGCACACTTTAAAAAAGAAAAAAGGGGTGATTGCTGCTTGTTAATGGACTCTGCTATTTTACAGCACTGTAGTCGAGCAGCCACCTACAGTTCATCCTTATGTTAATACTAACGTTACCAATTTTAACATTATATGCCTCTTTCCACTGGCCCCTGTTGGAACCAACAGCCTACGGCAAGTGCTGTACTGCCTTTTACTTAATTGCTCCTTAAAGCTAACAGTGAATTACATTAAGTGTAATTTCATTGTCGTTGGATCTTGGTGAGTTTGAGGTGGCACGTTTGCCATGGGAGTTCTTTTTCTCTGGTTCAGTGGCTATATCCGGGTGGGATGCATTTCTCCTGGAGTAATCCAGGAGAATCTTTCCTTTGAAGAGGAACAGATGTAGATTTACATATCTGGAGGTCTCTGGCCTCTGATGAGATTAGTTGGTGTTTTTAAACCCTACTGGAAGGTGCATATTTAATAAATGCCTAAAGCAAGCCTCTGTGAAATGGCTGGGCCCTGGGAGACTTTGAATGAGAGGAGAGGAGGAGATGTCAAGTTGCACATTGTGGTACCATCATAATCACTGCTGAAAATAGGCCAACACTTGAAATAACAAATAGATTCAGATTCTGTTGTAAAAGCAGTAAAGAAAAAATGGACAAGCAGACTGCCTCAAAAGCATTTAGGTTTAAATTTCAACTGATCATTTTGTTTCTAATTTCCTAATCGGAAAGACATGAAAATGTAAATGTTTAAAAGCTGGCAATCCTCCCTGCCCCCTGCCAAATCATCTGTGCTTTTTTAACATGCTTAATTGAGGTAACTGCATGCCTTGCAATAGAAATTAGGATTTTTGCTTTATTGAAAGAGTGTATTTTGAGATGGAGGGGAAGGGCTTGTGGTAAAGCTGAAGATTAAATAAACCTCCATGAGAAAGAATAAGTTTATTTGACAGCAGATTTCTGTTCTTTTAAACAGAAAATAAGTGTGAAACAGAAGTTAAAAGTTCTCCATCAAACATTCTCTTGGTGTGCTGTTCCTTGCAGTGTAACTGTGGCATATATGCTACCACGGGAAAACTACAGTAACACGTTCTCATTGCTGCTGCTTTGGACCCAGATCCCGAAACGATTTTTGGTTGTACTGCCAGCATTTGGAATTGTCCAGGGCTTTCTAAACGCCTTATCATCTCAATCCCTTCCTGCCGCCTATTTTCGGATTCTTGCAGGGTTTTACTTTGGGAAGGCAGCGCTTGTGTCCCTCGGGCGCTGTGCAGCACCATGGCCTGGGAGCCGCGGTGTGCTGGCAGAGCTGGTGCCCGGCCACCTTCACCTGCTGCCCTGCCTCGCCAGCATCCCCGAGCCCGCTGTGTGTGGCTGTCACACCCTGTGCCCCGCAGCCAGCCCCTGTGCCCCGCAGAGCCGCCGCTCCCTGCAGCCCGGCCCAGCGCGGCTCTGCGCTGCTCCGGGCTGTGCCGAGCTGCTCCGGGCTGTGCCGAGCTGCTCCGGCCTGTGCCGAGCTGCTCCGGGCTGTGCCGAGCTGCTCCGGCCTGTGCCGAGCTGCTCCGGCCTGTGCCGAGCTGCTCCGCCGCGCCTCTTGCGTCTGGGAGCTCGCTGCCACCCCCCATCCAGGGATCCCCGTCCGTGCCCTGTCACTGCCTCTCGTTCAGCCCCATTGCGGGGAGCATTTCTGGGCTGGGCTGTGCCACCATCGCAGGGCGCTCCGCCGCAGCTGGATGCCGCGGAGAGAAGGGGCGGCCGCCCTTCAGCGGTACCCGCAGCTCTCAGCCAAAGCCTGCAAGCGACACTGTTAATCCCTCACGTGAAAGGGCAAAAAGCTAAAAGAATACAAGACTCTGCTGAGATTAAGAGAGAAACAAACAGAGCCCAGTGTAACAAAAGAAGGTGCTCAGATCTGTAGATAAGGAGCTTTCCGCGGCCTCTGAGCAAGGACCCTGTTTAACTCCCCGCAGAGCACCAAAGGCTCTGCAGGGCTCGGGGACACAGCGGCAGCAGAGATGAAACAGCAAGAGTTAAGACAAGGAGACTGTTCCCTGCCTGAACTGCATTTTTCAACTTCCAGCTAAATTTTATAGTGTGGTTGGAACCAGTTCCTGTTCCGGACCTAGTTTAATTTCATTCTGGAAATGCGACCATCTACTGTGCAGACACACTATTATTACTTTCCAGCATCTAGTGATAATTGCACAGATGGGTACAAACCATATTTTATTGTTACTTTTTTTTGGTTAAACTTAGGAGAGGGACTACTTGCCATCAGGCTCCAAGTAAGAAATCACTCTATAATAGTGTTTGTAAGCAGTATATTTGCCAGTGATGATGAAAAGCAACGTAAAATTGTTTTCAGAGGAAATTTACTCTTGGGTTGAAGCTCAGCCCAAGGCATACATAGCATTTGTGTCCTTTTAAGCTTTACTTTTGAGGCCTGAGACTGATGGTGTACTTGTGTAGACTTTGTGCAGTGGAAAATATTGCTCTGTGGACTCAGTCCTTGGCTATTTTTCAGGGAAAACTCCCAATTGTTTTCAATGTGCAAATACCACAAAGGCCCTATTTTGAGTTCTCTCTCATTAGATTGCAAAACTGTTTCAATTATATCCTATGGATTTCACAGTCATGTAACTTCCTGAACACCCACATTGAGGAAAGAAAGGTTTCATGTTTGGATCTCTGTTTTGCTAACATACCAGCTAACAAAACCCCACAGGACCACATTGGACAGCTACAACATGAGTATTATTCTAAGAAATAGTCAACATTTGTCAGCCCTGACCACATGGTGACATCTGAATTTAGCACACTTTTCCCTGTCCTCAGAATAAAAAGATACCTAAGGAAAGCTGAGTTGGTAAATGACTGTTGACCTTGCCTTTTTTCTAAACTTTCTTATTACAGACAGCTTACTAGGCAGAAAGAAAACCCCAAAAAAACATGTTAGATAAAACTATATATAAAATTAAACAATCTAGCTAGAAGACATTGAAAAGCCTCATGTCAACATGGTACTGGATTGCCTGCTAGATAGAAAAACAGCATAAATAAACACCGGATTGGAAAACTGTGGGATTGATAGTACTTGTCAAATGGACTATGCAGCAGTGGGTACTCAGGGTGGGAAAGATCCCCACAGTATCTGGTCTTATCCAAAACTCTTCTAGTAGTTTCCTGAAGTACAGCATAAGTACCTCAAGGAATCAGAAACATTATTGTACTCAAAATGGCATTCATTTTAGGGGTGATTAGACAAGCTCCTGTGCTAGAGATGCCACTGTATTATTAGCCATTGGAGTTTGGATAGAAATGCTAGTGGGCCTAGTGCAGCTTACCTTGTATGTAAAAGAGTCTGTGTTACAGATAGTCCAAGATCATTCTCTCACCAGTATCACTAGAAACAATTTGGTGGACAAACTGTTCTTCCTTTGCTCTCTCAGAACTGTGGTGTTATTTCCCCCTCTTCTATTTCAGGGAACTATAATTTTTTCAGATTTTATTCTGGCCCTTTTTTATTCCTGCAGCTACACTGCTCTCTTTTGATAACACTGAAAAGAAAAATAGACCCCTGTCACTTCTTTTTCCTGTAGCTTTATTTCTTTAGATAAAAAAAGTGAATGTTCATTCCGTATTTAACTTGCAAGATTTACTCTTGGGAAACTTCTGAATTGCAAGATTTAAAAGTTTCTACCTAACTTATCATGGCCTTATTTCTCATCTCTGGTATTTCTAGCTTTTCTTTTGTTGTGTGTAAGCAATAGTGGCTTGCTCCTCATTAGTAACACATCCCATGTACCTCCAGAATGATGTGGCTGGGTTAGTTTTGCCACAGCAGTTTATATTTTTGATATTTCTTGGCTGTCTTGAGTTTTTTATAAGGCAATGACTATTGTGTTTAATATTCTCATGTGCCCTCACTATAGAATACTCTGCTCTCTGTATGCTGCCCTGCTGACATTTCCTTGGAATCCTCCTTAATCAAATCACTATGACTTATGGCAGCATAAGACTTTGGTTTTCCTCTGAACTTTTTCTGTAAGTTTTAAAATTTTTCCTGAAAATTTTCTGAAGTTGTACTTTTTATACTTTTTTCACATCTTATCCTTCTCTCACTTCTAAATTCTGTATTGATTGTAATTAGGCTCTGCCCAGATCTGCAGATTTTTTAAATGAAAAAGTCACGTATGTTTGCACTGAACACAACACAAGGCTCAGTTCCTGTGAATTTACCATGTGCTCTACTGGTGAAATCACCATGTGTCTGTCTAAATTAAGCTTTCTTATCAGTAGCTATTCTCTTAAAATACATATCTAAATGGCCAAAACATATGCAATATGGTTCTATAGTATTTTACTCTAAAATCTCTATAGTTCTCTTTAAAAATTGCCTGCCAGCCTACCCCTGTGGATTGCTCCCTGCAGTCCAGCTCCCCTTGCCCAGGACCAGGCTGTGAAGAGAGGCCCTGAGGGGTCACTTCCATAGGGCTGCCTGTGGAGACAGGTGAACCATAAGGGCTGTGCTGTGTATTTTGCTGTGTATTTCAATGAGAAGCTGGTTCTGACAGCTGAAAATCTTATGTACCATATCTTAAGGATACTTTCTCAGTACTGATCTCTGGAGCAAAATGTAATCTGAATTTCTGTGGAAAAAGAGCAGGCTTAGATTTCTCCTTTCTCTCTTCTCAGCAGCAAACCTGCCTGGTCTGCTCTGCTGCTAAGGACCTGATTAGATCCATTTTCTTAAGAGTTTGGGAGGAACAGGGTGATTTTATGTTTATGTCACCCAAACTTTAACTCCAGTTGTACAGTCTGATCTATTAGTTTCTTGCTTGCATGCTGGAGTTGACAAAGGGAGGGGGGAAAGAGTAAAATTTGTGGGTTGAGACAAAGACAGTTTAATGTTCTGCTCTGAAAGATACTATGGAAATTATCTGAGGTCTATAATTAAAAAGTCCCCTATTTTGTATTCACTGATATCGTATACAAATAGTCACTACTTCCATTGCTGTCAGTGGCAAATTTCTTGTTATCTAGAGATACAGAGCCAATCTACAAAATAGCTGTCAAAAATAAATACACAGAGAACTTCAGTTGAGGAACAGGAGAGATGTGTTTGTGCTTTCTCTAAAATCAGTTGAAATCTATTGTGTAATTAATTTTGTATTTGTAATTGTAGTGGGCACATGATTGGGCCTAAAGGTCATAACATGTGATCACTGCTGTTGTTTGTGAGATCTGTAATGAATCATATTGTCAAAGTCACACAAGTCCTTTTCTATTCTTCTGCTGAAGACCTGTGCTGTGCAGGTGCCCACACCAAGAGCCAGATGAAGTTGCCATCCCACAGCTGCTATCTGCACCCTCACTAACCTGTTCAGCTCTCATATACAAAAGACCTGCATCATGTAAATCAGGAAAAAGCCTGGAAACTGTTTTTCAGCAGCCATGATTCAGGAGTTACCCTCTGAAAGCAGAAAAGGAGGAACAAATGGGCAGCATGGCAAGAGAAATGACATCAGTTCTGAGGGAAGGCATAGAGTGTGGTGAGTGCCTGCCTGGTGTGCAGGTCTCTGGGCACTCAGGTATTGGAAGATCTCTGAAGCTTTTCAAGACTGTGACTAAACCAACGCTTAAGGATCTCCTTGTCTTTATCCACTCCCTGCCTTGCCTGTCTGGGTGTCAGGACATCCCTCTGCACACAGCTCTGCTGGGGAATGGATGTGCTCTTGCAAGTACTCTGCAAGTGCCATTCCTTCTTGTGAGAATTGCTTCAAAGGATGAACTCTCTCTGAAGATTTACTTTTAAAGTCTATCTGTTTACAAGACATGTTTAGTAAAAATGGTAAAGCAGAAGTGTTTGGGTCTATTAATAAGGTCACTGATACTTGAATTAAATTCACTCAAATGTGAAGCTATCACGAGAGCAATGAATCTTTAAAGTCTTCTAAATAGGTCTTGAACTCCATTTGCATGCATCTTTATGGAAAATATGTAGTTCTATGCAATTACAAGTCACATTATGGAAACTGTACCTGAAAACATGATATGTGAAAAGTGGCACTGGTTGCCATCTTCCGAAGCATCTGCAATTCTAATCCCCTCCAGACACCTTGGGTTCATGAAGACTAATTTTGTATTCAGTTGTATGAGTAAATGCAACTTAATCATATTTGCATTGAATTCATTCAAACACCCACAATCCTTGCTCTCGAAGGAAGAGCAGTGCTGACTATTTGCAGGCTGAGATTTAGAAACCCATTCTTGAATCAAAGGCAGAGACACTCAAGTTGGAGCTACCCTGAGTACTACATGGGTAACTTCTCACATTTCCTGTCTTGTTTTTCCTACATGCAAACAGCTTTGGCTGGAGTGATGTCCAAGAATGAATTACAAGAAAAAAATCCTGGCATTTGAAGTGAAAATTTTATGCAGGCCTTGTTTTTTTTTTTTTGTTTTTTCTTTTGGAAACTCCCTCTGTAAATTTTAACCTTCATTTCTGTTCTAGTTTTAGTTGGGATAGAGTTGATTTTCCTCTTAGCAGCTGGTACAGGGATGTGTTTTGGATTTAGTAGAATAATGATGGTAACATGGTGCTATTTAGTCATTTGTCTGCCTCTGTTTTGTATTTTTTTGTATTTTGGTGTTAGTTTTGGATGTTTTGTCAGTGATTCTATCTGGACTATAGTTCAGATTAAGGACAGCCAAGCCTTCATTTAGCCACAAAACACAGATGATTTCCTGCCATTGCCATCTCCACTTTGGTGTGAGGAGATGCTGAAGCTCTTGTGCCTGTTGGAGTTGTACTGTTTCTACAGAAAAAAGTTGTTAGATTCCAGTTATGAATGAGTTAATGTCAGCATTTGGTTCAGTGTTGTGAAACTATATATTATCTATTGTATTTCCTTAGCCTTAAGTGGATTCTAGCATGGGATGAATTAGGTTGGCTAGATATTTTCTGCTGACTGTGATATCCCTGTTGAGCAGCTCTCCCAGTACGAATATATTTGGCCCTTCTTTTTTTTTCCCCACAAGCTATATCCCTGTATAAAAACAGCTTTATCTCTAAAGAGCAAATAACACCCAGTGCTCATAACAGATGCCAAGAAATGTTTCTGTTTTGATTTTTGAAAATAAAAATTCAACTGTGTTCAATAAAATTCAGAAGCCGTTTTCCTCTGTGGAAATTAAAGAAATCCAAGGAAGTCTAGGAAGATAGCGACCTTCCTAATTAAAGCGGTAGCAACTGCAGGAATCCGGTTTTTACAACCACCTCTATCTCACTGTGCTGAGAACAAAGCAGTCCTCCATTAATATTTTATTTTCTCTTTTCTTCCACTATAACAATGCTCTGTGTTCTGTGAGAGCCCTGGAAAGACATGCAGAGCTATGTTAATTATGGCTTAAATAATTGACACTCTGATTGTGTTGTACTTTGCGAATTGTATGTGGCGTGTCACTGGTTCTACATATAATTACATCTATTCACTGCCATCATTTTTCCAACTTACATCACAGTATACAGTAGTGTACATGGCAAAATCGTGTGCAGTAACTAATAATGTCTTCACCAAATGACCTTTGTTTTTAAACACACGGAGTGTGTGAGCAGTGGAGGTCTGATTGCCATCAGAGCTAACACATGCATCCAGGAAGATCTATTATGAAACAGTGAATGTCAGGGGAGTTGGGGGTCTGCAGCAGAAGCACACTTGGGGTCTAAGGAGTAGGCATTAGAAACTTTCCAGTGTGGTCTGATGGTAATTCCTTAATTAACATTGCATCCAGATTTTCAGCTTCTGGGAGCCCAGAAATGTATTGTTTGTTGTTTTATAGATGTGTGCGTTATCTACTGGCATTATTAAGTGCACCCAGCTATAGTACATACAGTACCCTGCAACAACGTAAACAAGCTTTCAAGACTCATCTTCAGGTGTTGACTGAGTCATTCTGAAAGCTTGAGTTTATGTACATGATTGGAGAGTGAGTAACCAGATTCTTCTTGGAGTACCTCATTAGTCGACATGACTGCTACACAGCCACTTCCACTTCAGTGTTTGTGCAGTCAGCAGCTAACTTGAAAATTAAAGCTTATCTCTTACAATGCAGCCTTAAGTGGACTAAAAAAAAAACATTTACAGATTTTTCAAAAACCTGCATCATCAAGGGGTATTGCAGAGTTCATGTCTTTGTTTGGAAATAGAATAACTCCCTGCTAAAATGAACCCACTTTGGAAATTGTTTCCGTCTGCTTTGCATGTTTGTCCTCCTGGTTTCAAATAACCTTCTGCCCAACTGGAATTGATAAGGGAGAGGGATTAGTGTTAGAAAGGCTACAAGCACAAGTTATCCTCAGACAACCTGGGAGGTTTGCACCAATGAGCGCTTTGGAACAGTTGCTGCATCCATGTCCTTGCCAGGAAAAGTGAGTGGCTTTCACCACAGTGAAGGTGGGGGGGATAGACCACTTCAGGTTTTCTGTGGAATAAGGAGATGTAAAAGAAGGTACAGGTCCACTTATAAATCCAGACCTTCTTATGTTGTAATAACTTGTCTAGGGAACCAAACCTTTAATGTTTTTATGATTGATATCCTAGTAATGATTAACTGAAATGGTAATGTAGAGAGGATCCATAGAAACAGATTTGAGCTCAGCAGTGACTTTCAAGGTCTTTGACAATGAGTCAGTTACTGTGAAAAGCTGGAAGACTAACGCTCTTGGTATCACACATAAAGCTTCAGAAAAGTGGGAAACTATTGGGTGCTTCTAACAAAATATTTTCTTTTTTTTTTTTTAATAGAAAAAATTTAAAAACACTGGGGTTTGTGTCACATATAATAGACATAATGGTGAAATCCTGAAATTCTGCAGGATGAAAATATTCGTACTAGAAATAGACATTATTGTTGGGTTTTTTTGTGTATGTGGTTTGGTTTGTTTTTTTTTTTTTTTTAACGGACCCAAGATTCATTCCTTCTTCCTTTTCCAGCTTGGAAAATTATTCAAAATGTAGAAATATTAAGAATGCAACAATTTATATGAAGCAACAACATATTGAATGCTCCTGGGCTTAAAAAGCAAGTTTTCTGTGATAGAGAATACTTTAAGCAGCAAACTAAAAGTCCTGTGGAAGGTGGATCTCCTATGATATCAGCCTAGATATGTGATATATCCTAGAAACCTGGAAAGCTTATGAAATAGAGAAGTGGAAAAGTATTCTCAAGGAATGGACAAAAAACCCATTCTCTGGAAATGTCAGCTGGGGTTTTCGAAGTATTTAGCAATTGTCTGTGTCTGGCCCAGCTTGGAAAGCTGTCCCAGTTTAGGACATCACTTGAACATGTGGTTCTATGCTGCTGATGGAGCAGAAGTGTTAGATGAAGCTGAGCATCCCACATATGGATGGGCTTAGGAATGTGCGGAAATGCTTTGTCTGAATTAAGGGCCCTGTTTAGAGCCTTCCATGCATTAGCAAAGGTTGAAAAGTTTTATCTTCACAATAAGGAATGTAGCTTGTTGCACTGATTTTGTGTGTGTGTGTGTGTTTGCTCTAAAAGTAATGTTGGTCACATGAGAAATCATAGAATATTAAAAAAGCACATACACAAAATACTGTCCTCCTTTGTCTATGCTGCAACAGAGTTCAGGAGCTTTTCTCTTTATGTATGTGTAGTTTTACGGTAAGGAAAGTAACAAATGCTTTTCATCAAGATGGACAATTATGTGCTGGCAGGACAGACATCATACTAGACTGAAAGTGCAAAGGATTTTTTTTGTCTTGCAGAATTTTAGTACACATGGTTAAAAATTTTAGAAAAAGAATTTGACAGAGCTTTCTCATATCAAAAATCAATGTAAAACTGCACTGTAAATTGAAAAAAACTATCTTGCTTGCATATCAGGGATAAGTATAAGTCTTGTTTTTATCTTATTTTCCTTTATTCCTCAGTGTCATTACCAAAACAAGTATTTCAGTGCATTAGAAAATGTAATTTGAGTCAACTGATACCTCAATCGGTTTTGAGACATATGTAATTTCCTGTGATGTTGAACAGAGAGAATTGATTTCAAATGTATATTTTTGGATTAAGGTGAAGGGATCAAGCAGGAACGTAGCTCTTATGTCTGATGATTGAATTTGACCTGCCATACGAGCAGAGCAGAATCCTGAGCGATGATATCTGTGGCATATAAATGCCATGTCTATATATTAATTTTGTGCCTACAAGGAGAGCTGGGTAGGAAAGTGGTGAACCAGTAACAGAGCATTTGTGACACACAGGAAGGCATCTCAGCAGTTTCTCTATGTATATTCCTGTACTTAAGGATAGTAATTCCTGGTTACCTGATCCATGTACAGAATGTGGAAGAAACAAGAAACTTCTCCTCTCTGACTACTCATGTACTGGAAACTCCCTATGTGGATTTTGTGGAGCAGAGCCTGTGTTTGAGACCTAAATGTAAGCCAGTGTAACTCATGCTCTGGGCTGAGCTTTGCTGTGCAGTGGATTTTGAAGGCCACTGCAAACTTTTCTTTAAGGTGAATTCAAATGACAAATCCAAGTGGGTACATGATTTTTCTTTTAAATCTCATTTTCCCAGGAAATTATATATTTTTGTCCGTATGTTTTCAATGAATAATTTTTGAATCACTCTGCTGTGGTTAAAAAAAATCACAGAAAAGCAAAGACTGTAATATTATGACTATTTCATGAAAAGAAGTGGCCCAGCAGGTCCTACTAATGCCTTTGATCCAGAAAAGTAACAGTGAAAGTGCACCTTTCCTTGGCAAAAGAGTTTTTGCAGAAAAAAATGATGGAAATGAGAGGTGCTGTGGAAGTCAGTTTGCAAAATAATTCCATGAACAGCAAAACCCGTTTTGTGAAAATTTTGAACTTGTTGGGCAGAAGCATAGTTCTATGAGGTACCATTCTGTAGGACCTTAGAAAGTTATCTGTGGTATTTCATAGATATTTCTGCATTCAATTTGTACTTGAAAGTTGTTCAAAGCTGGTAGACCAGACACATGGACATGTAATTGTTTACCACCAGTGTGTATTTGTAGTTATGTTTGCATTTTTTTCTTATATTGTAGTGTTCATATATTTTACATATTTCACATAGAAATGAACATTTTTTTATTTTCTGCCCATTTCAGGTCTCTAAATGTATTATAAATATATCCATCTGGATACAATATTCTTGGTTTTTAGGGCAACAAATGCCCCTTTCTTCTTTCTATTCTTCTTTCACAGCCTAGATAACACCAGTCATGATTCAGAAAGTATATGAGCAGCAAAGTACTCTCCAGATTATCAGTTGATCACAAATGTTCTTTGATGTGTCTTTAGTACTCAGTATTTTCAGAAGAGACCAATGATATAGTGATACCCCAGGCAGTGGATAATTGAAAGAAGTGTGGTCTTTATTTAGTGCATAATCTTCATTCTGTGAACATCAGGCTTATATCAAGGGTAGGTCTTTGGGTTGCAGAATAAATGTGACTGAACAGTCGCTTTTAAAAATGTTAGAATGTGTCCATAACCTGACTATGGAAATAGTTAATCTTATTTATAATCCAGCATTTACTGTAAATGTTTCACTCTCATATGTTGATATGAACTAATACCTGAAAGCAAATGCTCCTTACACATATTTCTTCACAGTTATAATGAGAGGAACACCAAATTTCCTGAGTTTAGCTTTCCCTTCCTGTAAAAGGATTAAGTTTTATTAAAGTTCAAATGAGTAACTGATGAACTCGCATTTGTTAAAGTCTTAAATTGAAAGCCTTCTAGATCAGCTTGGTATCTTTGCAAGTCCTGAAGATGTTTCTCTTTGTTCACTCAAATGTATTTTTCAGCATTTATTGTGAACATGCAAACATTTTCTAGTTATATTGTTTTAATGGAGAAGCAACCATGAGTGATGTAGTTCTACATGGTCATTTTCCTTTTCTATGCAGCTGTTGCAAAATTAAAAAGCTGTAAAGTTACAAATGGCTTCATATGAAGCAATACACAGCATGGAATTTCCTGCCAGTGGTTAAAATAATACAATTACTTTTAACAGATGAAAACAGTTAAGCAGGTCTCTTTAAGAAAACGAAAAAGCCTTTCTTCTGAAAGTATCCCTTTAAAACATTTACTTGAAAATAAGTAAAAAACAATTGTGGCATGGAATACTTTTACTCTTTTGGGGTTTTGGCATACAACACAGATCAAGAAGAATAACCACAGTGACAGGTAAGGAATCTGTAAAAGAAAAGCTTTATTTGAGCACAATTCACCAGACGTACATCTTAGTTTAGTCTTGTCTCCGTCTGCAGAGCAAACCAGCCATATGCTTAGAGACATCATTGTCTTTTCTCTTTTTTTTTAATCCCCTGCACCAAAAAAAGAAAAGTCATTAGATTTGACAAGACTGGTACATTTTGTAGTAATTACAAGGGGGTACAAAACAAAACCAGACTGGTTTCACAATGTCCATGATTGTCCTAATGCAACAAAGAATGTTTTTTACATTCTGTTAGGGGGAAACTGATTAATTGGTTCTTTGTAACTCCAAATTGAAATCACAGTGTAACCTGGTGGTGCTCAGCAAAGGAAGCCTTTGGGGATGCCAAAGTTTGGACATGAGTCTGGGACATAGAGAAGTCCCAGAACTATTGTGTTCAGTGAGCTGTGAAAAGTCATTCAGAAGAGAAACACTCAGCATTCTTTATTTATTTGCATTGAAATATTTATCTGTGATGTGAGGCATTCATAATAGATTGTCAATCTCTTGTGCCTTGTGATGAATATGGGTATCTTGCATTGAATTCTAAGTATTTTCTTCTGTGAATAATTTCATAATTGTCACATTTCCAACCTATGAATATAACCTGACCTTTGGATCAAAATTATCTCTTTTTTTCTTTCTCTAGTAAGGAAATCAAACCTTTAACTTTCTGCTAAAAAAAAACCACCAAAAACCAAAACCAGAAAAAAACAACCAAAAAAAAAGAAACCACCCCTCACCTGCCTAAATTATTAATTTTTACACTTAGATATTAAAACTCAATCAACCTGAAAATTCATGTCTTGCTGCTCTTTCCTGATAATTGAAGGAAATTATTTATGTAGCATAGATTAATATTGTTCCATGTTGTACCTGACATTCCAGATTAAAGTATGACTTTGAAATAGAAGTGGGTTGGGACTGAAATACCTTATGCAAGCACTCTAGTACTTGGAAAGCAGTGTGTTAGGTTCTTAGTACCAAAGCTCACAAAGGAAGGAAATTTTTACTTCCATCCTATATCCTGGGTGGGACAGAGAGTGAAATAAGCTTGGGAGATAAAACAAATTAGAGAAAGAGAACAAAGGCATGATAACAATAACAGTGTGCATCTTCAGTCCTTGGCACTGACTTTCAGGGAGGTGGATGTCACAGAAGCTGTGGTTTTGGTAGAAAGACAGCAAAGTCTCTTTTGAAGCTGCATCTAAGACCATCATAGGCTCCTTTGAGCTGTGCACAGATTCAGAGAAGGGGCTGTGTTTTTTCACTGTTCTGGGACAAGCAAACGCACAAATAACATCTAGAGTAACACTTGGCATTTCTGACATAACTCTGGGTTATTTTCTATAGAGTAGGAAGCTGTGCTGACCCACCAGCACAAAAAAGTTTAGTCTGAGTGTTTTGAGGGAGCTTCTCTTAGCCTTTTCTATCTTCCTTTGTCTTCCTTTCACTTGTGATTGAAAAAGGATCTTGGAGGCAAGAGAAAAGGCAGCTGTTTAAAGGAGGTTGAACAGTGCTAACCCAGAACACAAAGGGTGGAGGTGTATCTGCTCACTGCTGGCATGCAGCCATCATGGTTATCAGCTTAATAGCATAACTTAACAGGAAGAATTACACTCGTGACCTTCTGCTCCAACAGCACAAGCTTCTATCACTTGAGCTAAAGGAGAAGCTCCATTAGTAGTTGCTCATTGTCACAGGGCACATATCCCTCTCTTGGGCCAACCACTTATAACGACAAGATATCATAAACACTTGAACAGCTCTGATTTTGTCCAGTAGAGGGAAGTGGATAGACGCAAACACTAACTCAATATGTTAGGGAGAGATATCATCAACATATTAACCGCATCATGCATGATTGGCAAAAGGCGGAACGATTGCAGAACCTCGTGTTTCTCACCACTGCCAAAATTTCAGTATTGACTAAGGATCATTTCCACTAGAATTGCTGTGTCTTGCACTGTCACTGTTTTTGGAATTACAGAGCTGCCAGAAAAGAGTAATCTGGATCACAAACCAATTTACCTTGTTGATGAAAATAACATGTTGCTGGGTTATGAACAGCACTCATTAAGTTCAATTTTTCAAATTATGCTCTTGAGGGAAGAAGACTGTTGAAAAATACCTTTAAGAGAGAGCTGGCAATAAGTTGCATTTCAAAAATAGGTGCCTTTTTCCTTGGGAATAGGAATGGAATAGTAAATTGGGTACTGCCACAGAACACCTCCAAAGTGAGAACTCCAAAGCATTTGGATGCTGGATTTCCACTTTAGTGTCAATCAGTATTTCTTGGGTAACATGATAAAAGCAAAATATTTCAGAACTAGCTTTCTTCTAGACCCCTATTTACTTGCTTACAGTAGCCCAGTGGCTGTTCCCTGGGGAGAAAGACAGTTACTGAATTTAGAATTGCTCCTTGTCAGTTTAGCTGTGCAGGTACTACCTATGCAGTAGGAAAAAGAAAAGAAGTGTTTGCCTGTTTTGGAGTTGTGCTTGGATTATGAGCCTTTTTATTTTTTTTTAAAGAGGGCCTTAAAGGCAAAGATGTACCACTCAGCAGTGATAATCACACTGCTGTACCATGGAAACATGGCCAACTCTATCAAGTATTCCTAAGCCTGTGACAGGCAATCATCAGCCCAGTCTTTCTTTGGAACTGCTTGAAGCAGTCTTCTTCTTTTTTAATGCTGAATGATTCTCCGAAAGGTCTACCAGCTCCTTTCCTCTCCTCTGGATTAGTTGGAGTGTCCAAATTTTAAAGGATGCCAACTGGCTTGCAACCAGCCATTTATAGAGCGGCTCCTGTTCCAGAGGCATTTTTCCCCCAACAACTTTGGCTGTTTCTCATCCTCATTCCTTTCTGTACAGAACTCTGAAGTCCCTGTAGAGGTTTCATAACATCCTGAAGCCTTCATCAAATGGTAAATTGGTATTCTGTTAGGCTGTCAAGAAGGATTAGAAGGAAGGATCTATTCTTCTTCTTATTCTCATTCTTTAATGACAAGTTACATTGCCAGGCTGTCCACTAAATCACATTAGGCAAGGTCTAATTTCCTTCTTCATACCAAAATAGAGAGGAATCAGAAACAAAAAAAAATCTCCCACTTAGGACATGCGTTGAGAATTCAGGGAATTCTTGTGCTACTGCAATTCTGTTTTACAAGTTAGCATTTTATTAGCATGAAAATGTTTATTGTCCCCTGACTGCTTTTTTCTTTTCTTTTGGAAATATACATACACCCATTTTAAGTATTTGTGAAGCTTTAAAACAATCTGCATTGGTGAATTTCATCAAAAGCATGAAGAGTTAATGCCTTGACATGTATTTTCACAGAGAAATTTTCAACTGTGAGAGTCTCACATTCTTTGTCAGGAATCATCCCTTTCATTCTCACAAAAGGAGTTTGAGTTTTGCTGGAAACTGAAGATCCTGTGTTTACCAGAACTGCTTTCACCATTACACACATGTGATCTCCCATTGCAGTCAGTATCAATGTTTGTGGGTGTAAACATGAAGACATACTCACTGAGGAGGAGTCTAGAGAATGAAGGAATGTGTGTTGTAATGGTAGAAACCATTCTAAATTTAGTGCTGTTGGAGTGTGGACTATTTCCCCATGTCTAGGGGCATGACTAGTCTTCAAAGCAGAAAGGGGGAGATGCCTTGAAAAGAGGGAGGAGAAGGAAAAATAGAATATCCATAACTGACTTGATTCATGCCCAAAATACACCTTCTGTGCCTCTTGCTTCCATAATTGGAGTGCTGGCAAAACATCGTGGTTAGTGCAGCTCTTTGTGTTTTTCCATCCTAGTGATATATGTAGTGATGGGACAGATTAGGTTAGTTGCAAGAATATGAGTGGGAAATGTACCCGGTGGGCAGTGGAGGCTGCACTCACCAAACACAGAGCTGGGAGAGTTCAATGAGTGCTAATGCTGTGCTGCATCCTGCAAGAACGGAATGAATGCCACACATTTCCAAGCATAAGAAATTCTGCATAAATAGGACATTCAATTATTTATGAATAGACTGCAAGTCAGTGATTAATTAGCATTTTAAATATGGTTGATTAACACATTAACCCTATTTTATGAAAACTCTTTTAAAAGATACATATTACATATGCTTCCATTTGATTTTCACATTTCTGATGTCTTTCATCTGTTAGATTACTGTGTCCTATAAGACTTTCTAGAACGTTTAATTATTTACTTTACAAATGCAGGATGTTATAATGATATTTGTAAAGAAAAAGCTAGGATAATGAATATACAATACAGTATTAGCAGCTTCCCCAACTGTTGACAGGAGGTTAGGGGGGTATGGGTGGAGGAAGAAAGAAAATCAAAACAAGATAATAATGTTGCATTAGATGTATACAAGTGAATATGCAATAAGCATTGGGAATAGTGTACAAAAGCAATAACATAATTTACCATTCCGTATGAAAGAACCAGCTGAGGTGCTTTTGTCTGTATTGAAGGTAACATTTGGAAGCTTCCACTGGAAAGCACAATATAACCTAGAAATGGTTTGCATTATCAGTTAAAGAAGAAAACATTTACTTGTTTAATAATCAGTTATTTATTTCTATTATTAATTATTCATCTATCTCTCAGCGATCAGTAGCAGACAAGCTGCTATCCTACCAGGGGCTGGGATTTACCTGCCAGACCTAACAATGAAGAGAAGAGGAGAGGGGAAAGCCCCACCCCCCCCAATCAGTAGCTCATCTCATTTTAAACTGTTTGTTTCTGTGTAGGCTGATTAAGTTCCAGAGTTGCCCAATAGCCTAAGAGACCTCATTCCTGTATATTCAGATGGCAATCTCACTGTTCTTGTGTAATAAAATGAAATTATGCTGGAAGTGAAACTGTCAGAACTGACCTTTTTTCTGGGGTCTTGTCTCATGACATACAGAACGGAGAGGACACTCAGCCTTCAGAGCACTCAGCATCTCAGGAGGGTCTGTGTTTAAAGTGCACACCTGCTCCTCTGCACTAAATAGTCAATATTCTTACATGAAGGCATATACTTGAATATTTTGTATAAGTGGCTCTGTCCCCATTTCTGCAAAAGGATATTGAAATTGGTGGTGTTAGAGTTGACTATTTCCCCCCTGCATTGTTAAGGACAAAAGGCCCTACAAAGCATTCCTGTGCTTGGAATTTTCCAAAGTTAAGGTGTTTGTGGAAAAAAAAGGTGTACATGATACTGAATATTTGGTCAACTGACTCTTCATCTGAAAAATGACTTATTAGCAGGGATATCATCAAGGTACAATGTAGGTTTATGGACCAAAATCATTGAAAAAGGGCATAATGGGCAATTCTTATCTTAATCAGTGAGTGTATTTGTGCAAGTGAGGAGCACGTTGTCTAAAATATGCTTTTGTATGTTGTATAGATAGGCAAGATAACAGCTAAGTCATTGGCCTGCTGCTCAGGTCTTCTTCTCCAGAAATTCTTCCTTTTCAGTAAGTTACTTTGCCATCAAAACTATCCCTAATGTTTCACAGTGTTGTGTTTCCTGTCTGAAGAAACAACCAAACAAACAAATTAAAACCACCAGGTATTTAAATTTTTTATTTGCTTAATTCTGCTTTTTGGCCTCAAAGTATAGGATAAACTATTCCTTTTTTGATGATAAGACAATAAAAAAATGGAGGCAGCCATGTTACAGTGAATGTCCATGTCTTTTAAAGGTGGGCCTTGGAGTATCTGGACGAGTTGCATGCTTCATTGCATTAATGCACCATGTACAAGGGTATGTGATTACCATGCATAAGGAGGCTCCTGGAGTAAGTTCAGTGAAGTCATTATGATGATATCATTGCTGGTGGCCATTACTCTACATTACTAGTGGCCATTACTGTAATCTAAATGGACATTGGGAGGAGATTATGGTGAAAGGTGCTAATGGCTTGCACATTAGAGGTCCTTAACATATAAGCACCCAGGATGAAAGTCTATGTACAAAGAGTTAAATAAATTGTGCAGCATCTTTCCCCAGGGAGTCATTAAAGGTATTATGCAAGTTTAAGTACTCTTCTTTATCTGGGCTATTAGACCTTTCAAACTAGGGGGTCTAAAGGAAAGAGCTCCTGAGTAGTGGTTTTCCCAGGTGTAAAATCAAGCTGGTGGGCTGGGGTTGAAGGGTGGTGGGTGAGAGTGGAAGACAATCTATAGTTTAAGCATGTAAATCTGTCAGATTTCCCAAGTGCAGGAGAAAAAGCTGCTAAGTGTGTGCAGTTGTCATGTTCAAAGAAGGTGTGCATCTTTTAGGGCTTTGCTTTGGAATACAGTCAAATTATCCACCACTTCCTCAGCTGGAAGAGGTGGATAATACAGGTTTGCAATATTTTGTTCCAAATGTCTCTTTTTCTTAAATCTATCTATCTATCTATCTATCTATCTATCTATCTATCTATCTATCTATCTATCTATTATATATATATAACTATAGATATATCTAGTAGAGTAGCAACGTGTAAAATGCAAGTATTCTCGTAATGTGAATATCTGCTGTCACAAAGATTTTCCAGTACTATTAATGTAAAAACATTAGGCATTGCCAAAATCCTATGGTTTTTACTCACTGTCTTGAATAAATAATGGAAGACAGAAATACGTAGAAAAGGGAAATAAATTCTTCCTCTCAGCAGAGGTTCCTTTTCAGAGATGTATATTTTCTTCCTCCAGTATGTCTCCAGAGCTGATAGTAAAAAGAACTCAGAAACCTCAGGTAGAGCACAAGGCAGCAACCCAGCTCTGCTCTGGGAAGGATTCCTGTTTTTTACAACAACTCTCTGTAGTTGGAGTTTATTTTCAGGTCTTTGCATTCATGGCCAAGCAAACTATATGTAAAACTATGGCATGTCTTACAGGATCTAAAACTAAAGTATACCAAGAGTAAGGGATTTTCTGTTAATGAGCCTATCTTGACTTATCTGATTTGAGGTATGTGGCTGAGTCAAATCTTTTTGCAGAAAATTTTGCGAGACTTCATGTTTGTACAAAACCTTTCTACCAAGAAGAAGATGAATCATTGCTAAAGATAAGCCATTATAGCCAAAATAGAAACCAAAGAGTGCAAGGTAGTAGAGTGGTAAAACTCTACTAAATTTAGGGATAAGAGATTCAGTTCAAGGTAACTCTGGATGAAATTTGAGATACAGTTGAACTTGAATACCTTCAGATGCTTATGATAAATCTGCAGCAGGAATTCTGGTTCTGAGAATTCTGTACAAGTCTTGGGGGATGTAGTCAGAGAATGACCAGCTCCACTCTCCCCAAGGGTAATGGGTTTCCCTCCCAATGTAGGATGAGCCCACCAGTTTGTTTACACTAAGTCTTGTGCTGAGCTGAAGGCACTGTGTTATTGAAGTGCACACATTTGCCCAAAAAGTTTTATCTTACAGTTTAGGTATAAACTCAAATGCTTTTTAATGCAATTTTAATTAAGGCATGGATTAGAGAGGAAAAGGACAGTGTAGGAATATTTCCACAGAAGTTTTATTGAACCTGCACAGTAGCAAAAGAGAAACAATTTGGGTTTTGTCCCACAATGCTTTAGTCTTCAAAGGCTGCAAATCCTCTAATTAATTGGCAGGTAGAAAATAGGCTGTACAGAAGTTAATTCACTGGGGGCTACAATTGCTGTGGCTGTGCCCTCAGTGCCTGTTACAGTCCTGATCCAAAGTCAGTTGAAGCCAATCGATCAGGCCCTAATTGCACACTGATTAGTATCGCTGAGCTTGGCAGCATAGTAAATCTTTAAGAATTAGGAGCCACTGTGTTTTTTGGAGTAGTTCTTTTCACCATTATGTGTGACTGATAACTTGCAGTGGGATTTAAACACAAATATTGTATTATTGAGAGACAACACTATGTGTAATTGTTGCCAAGATAATAGATGAAATAGCTCAACTTGCTTTGGAAAAGTTTCAAAGGTTGAAAAGTTTCAGACAGGCATTTTTTGCAGGTGTAATGAAAGGATCAGCGTGTATTTCCCACAAGGGCTTTCATTTTTCATTTTTATCCTTAAGAGAAGCCAGTGGCGCTTCCCGAGTATTGTCATTGACTAAGGCACAAAGAAGGAGAAAAAAGAAACAATTGATAAAAAAAAAAAAAGAAAGAAAAAGTGAATCAAAACATGACTTCTTGTTTTCAAGAAGAAGGGCCAACTTTTACTTTATAGTAACAGCTTTGAGATCAGCAGCTGTGGGATTACATGGCAGAGGTTTGTAAAAAAAATCAATAACTGCTGCTGTTTGGAGAGAGGGAAAGAAAGGACAGCTAACTAGACCAGATTGTAACAGTTCTGCAAGCAGTCACAATGCTCACCTTACAACAGCGCAGACCTGCAAATTATTAAATAATAAATCACAAAGTCGAACAGTCTTGGGTGGACAGAATGCGTTTGACTGTAAAGCAGACAGAGGCCTATGAATTATTCACATCTCAAGCAAAGATAAAACAAGCGGAGAAGAAATGAGAAGAATTCTTCCAAACAGGTTCTCCTGTACTGAAATATACCTTTTGATTACTGATACATATTTGGGGATTCAACCGGTCAAAGTCATGCCAGAACTAAGAAGAAGGAGACAACTGCAACCTAGGTTTAGTGCTATGGGAAAATCCTGTCATTAATAAGTAACTTCAGAAGTAATGTTCCTGTGAAATATCATTTTACAACATTAGTATGTTAGCAATTAAGGGAGAAAAAATAAATCTCAAAAAAAATTGTCATAGAAATGTCAAGATCTCAAGTATTTTTTTTAATTTACTGAGTTAAAACTTTCTAAGAGCTTATTTTAATCAGAAAATCAAGCTGGAAGCTGAAGATTTGCTAATGAAAATTGTGGCAATCCGATATTTTGATAATTTTAAGCATCTGACTTAACTGAAATAGGAAGAAAATAATTAAAACTGCTCTTCAAATACAAAGACAAGAACAAAAACCAGAATTCTTCACTCTGGACTGTGCGTTTTTATCACTGGTTTATACCATATAGGTTATTTGAACATAACTAATGTTCATGACTTAGAGTGGAAACAATATCAATCAAACAATTCATTTGCCTTTGAAGTTTTTTTTGTCATTGTTGTTGCTGTTTTTTATTGTGGGTTGTTTTTTTTTTTTTTTAATTTTATGTTTTTCCTAGCAGAATTTCCAGCTTACTGCACTGATGCACCCCTAGAGAAGAAGAAAATATATATGGTCAGATCCTGCTGGCAGTGAGGCCAGAGCATAACATTCTTTGGCTGTATTGATGACAAAGAGGTATATAGAGGTCTTTAATGAAAAAGACCTCTAAAATCATTAACCCAGCACTGCCAAGTTCACCACTAAGCACCACATCTACACATCTTTTATATGGTTGCAACACCTTCTTTGTAATCAGTGGTATTCCATCCATGAAGGATGGAAATACACTTCTGCTGAGCCTAATGCTGGCAGAAACCATAGAAAACCATCTCTCCTTCAGTCTTTACTTCTTGAAGACCAAGTTTGTGAACAAACCTATTTGTGGGAACCTCTCCCATGACTGACTTGACATTTCTAAGGCAGTGCTATGAAAAGAAAAAATGGCCAAGGACCAAATTCAAGATGAGGCACAGCTAATCCTGCTGAAGGTCCCTGTATGAGTGCTGGACTCCCCCTGACTTGCAGATTCCAGTAACTGGAAGCAAATGTTCCCAGTTTTCTGAGCACCAGCTCTTCTGGTGGCTCTGCCTGTGAGTTTTCCATAAATGTGTGTCCTGATGAGGAACAGAGTTGCTTTACTAGTGTAGCTGCCACAAACTGCAAATGCAGATGAGAAACAGCAAGTGCCAGTGCCCAAGGACGGGAAATCTGGTTCAGGATATGAAGGTAGGGCCTCCCTCCCCACACTTCCTCTAGAGTCAGTCCCCTCATGGCTCTTGTTCCCAGCCAATGGTTTGCCTTTTTATCCTTTTATACATAGAATTGTTCAGGTCACTTTTCCTAGTCTCCTGATTTCCTGCTCTCTGGGCAAATTGATACTGACCTGCCCCTATCCCAGCAAAGGCTGTGTCCAACCCTTGCTCCTTGTCCTCCAGATCTACAGATCCTCCAGCTTTTCTCTGCTGTCCACTCCAGGTATCATCATCTCACTGCCAGCTGCCTTCACTTGTGAACCAAGTGTCCTTTTGTGCCCCTGTGTATTTTCCTTTGAGCCAGAGGGACGAAAAGTCTTGAGTTGGTTTTAAGAGGTGAACATCACAGGGGTGCAATAAAAATGGGAAACAAATAGGAAATGTTGCAATTCAAACGAGTTTGGGGAGGGATGCAAATGACCAGTGATATGCAGCAGAGCTTCAAAGGAGCACACAAGAGGCTTCAACTTGATGAAAACAAATCTGAAACAGCAAATAAAAGCAGCTTAAAAGGTGCATGTCTAATACAGCCAGCTGTGAGTAGGTGTTATTCAGGGCTTTGTGTAGCCTGTAGGAGAGGGATGAGTTAAAATGAGAAACTTAGTGAGCAGAACAGAGACCAGAATTATTTGGCAACTTCTATTGGGTGTCCTAAACATTGCAGGACACACCACATCCAGCTGAAGATTACTGATGCATCTACAAGAAGAAATTAATTCTGGGGTATCAGAGCTAAGCAGGTTATTTTCCTTGCACCTGCTTACCAGTAGCCAAGAAGTTTTGCATCACATAGCTGCATTGTTATGCATTTAATATGTTAATTAAAATAAGCTTCTGGGTATTGTATTGAAATTTCAATTCCCATGAGTTACAGATTTCTGACAGTGGCAAATGGAAAACACAGGGTTAACCAGGGGAAATGTTGTGCTGATAGTGTCTAAATAGTTCAGGTGGACAGCTGAAAACTTTAGTAGCAACTAAAGTTAGTTGAGATTCTGTACATGGGCCACGTAAATACAACCTGTACTTACCAGGTTTTGATTGAGGGCCTTCCATAGCAGCAGGAAGTTTCAACCTTGCTTTAAACCACTTAATTATGTTTGTCAAGATCAGAGTCCAGACTTAGAAAATTCACATCAAAGTTGGTAAAATTGTTTTTTTTTTTCCTTCTACAGTACTTGAGAGAAAGATGATCCTTTTGTTTTGCAAAAGTCAAAGAAAAAAGTGGCTCCTAATAGGGCCTTCCATTTAGTTGTGCCAGTGATACTGATGTATAGGCCAGGCTTGCAAAGATTGGACAAGAGTGATTTAAGTGAATGTTTTGCCCTATATATTTAACCTTCTCAAATATACTGTATGTAGTGTTAAGATTTTGGCAACAGAAGTTTGTGTTAGTTGCTGCTTTTATTTTTTTTAAATAAAGAATAAACCAAAATATCTTGACCATAGCTATTTTATCCTTTAGAATTTTTTAATAGATTTACATCTGGTCTCTTTGCTACATATACACACCCTTGTTGAAGAGCATTTGCTGCTGTTGTTTCCCTTGTCTCCTGGTTTAATTGTTGCCAGTTGATATTTTCTGTCTTTGGTGCATTATGCAGAGAAGGTACCAGCAATGTAAGCCTTGCTTATGCTGAACAGGAACTGTCTGATAAAGAACACATGAAGCTTGTTTTAAAAGGTTTCATTTTATCCTTCAGGAAAAAAAGGTGAGCACCTGTATAATGTACTCTGGTGAGTACTATCAATTAAAGAGTTGTGAAGTAGATATTAGAATATTATTTATAATTCCGTTATATAATGGCTTAGATGGCCTGCAGTGAAGAAATTAACATGACAGAGGGATGGAAATCATATTAGAATTTGGACATACTTGAGAGTTGATGAAATTATATTAAAAAAATACCATTCAGAATAAACACTAATGACATGCCTTTTTATTGATGTTTAATTCAGAAAAGAAGTTAATACATGCCTTGAAAAGCAAAGAAGGTCTGCTTTATGCTTAATAATTTGCTTAAACTGAATTTCAGTCAGAAAATTAATTTGTTCTTAAGAACTAGAGGACTTTCTAGAAGGGAAAAAAGTTATAGTATTAGCTTCTTTTTCTGACTACCAGTGCTTTTCAGTATGTTTGAAATCTGAGAGCCGGCTGGATGACAACAGTTTTTGGGATTGCCCCTTGGTTTTTGGGACTGGGGTCTGGTTCTGGCTGTCCTGGGAAGGGCAAAGGCCAGTCAAGGTGTGGCCATGCCCCTGAAATCGAAGGGTTGGCAGAGATCCCATAAACCCCCAGAAAGCACCAAAGAGTCTCTGTAGTAGTCCCCAAAGCCCAGTGTTTGCCACAGTGAACTCTCAAATATATGCAGCTTAATAAATGAAAGGTTTTCAGAGTGCTAACTTAGCCAATATCTGTGATTAGATTCTGTTCCTAAATTAAGTCAAGAATTCTTTGATGATTTTTTTTTTTTTCAAGTAAAGCTTTCCTGGCTACCTGCTTCACTGCAAAGAGCAGGGAGTTGGATAATTGTGATAAATTCTGATAGCTGTAATAACATTCAAAGATCTGAACTAAGATGGGAATGAAGAATAAATAAAATAAAGTAAGAAAAACAAATATTTATCTGCCAGCTAAGGTTGTTTAGTTTTTACTACTTTGAAAATAATATTGTTTAATTTTGGCAGGTGTGTTGATTCTTCTTGGGCAGCACTGGTGCTGTGTTAACACCTCTAGTGCACTTTTCTGTAGTGAGCAGGCTGCTCAGAGCTGCCTGAGCCTGGACACAAACCCACAGGCTCCCGTGACGCACAATGGGCACTGAGGGGTTCTTTCCAGAATTAAAAAAAATGGTTTAATGTCAAGCCAGGAATTTTGGTTGGTTCAAAGCAAAGCATATTACTACGGGGGAGGTACATAGCTCTTGTTTAATCCTTTTATTTTATTCAGATGTATGCTAAAATAAGAACAAGTTACCTTGAAACTGTCAGATTTTTATTTTCAAGTGTCATCTATTTTAACATTTCTTAAATATGCCTTTTTTTATTTATTTGCCTGTGGCATCATACCACTCACTTCATTTTACTCAACTTCATTGGGAATTTTGGCTTTTCCGAAACTTGACTGGGGAGGACGTATATATTAATTTTTCAAGTTTTCCATTTTTGTATGTAAGCTGTTAAAACTTAATTTCTGATATGAAAATTGTCTAACAAAACCAAAGTATACAATACTGAGCTTTTATTAAAACAGGAAGTATTTTATGATAATGAACCTGAAAGAGTCTAATCAGCAGGGGGATTGCCAGATAATCTCTTCCAGTTGAGACTAATGAAACAGTTTATCTTGTGGCCTATATTTAATAAGTGTGCTTGGTGTTTTGAGCACTGAATCATTCTAGAGATCTGAAGCATTTTCCATACAAATAATTTTCTTATTTGGCTTTATCCAAAACACTGTCTTGTTGAAAGACATTTCCCATTGACTTCAGTGCTTTGGAGTAGACTCCTGATGTGGTGCTAAGTGCCAGTTCCTTTTTCAAACAATATGTGGAGGGATAGTCTTTTTGAATTCATTCTCTTTAATTCTCAATTTGTCTTTAATTATCAAAATGAACCAAAATATAGATGCTTTTCATTCATGGCTCCTATTTGAGAGGACTGCTCAGTAATTTGACATGAAAGCAGTTATAAAAACTGGCTCACATGTTTATTTGAATCATCTGCCTTCAAGGAGCTATCAAACAAGTTTGTATCTGTGTTACAATGAGCCTCAAGTTCTAATTAGCAAAACTAACCTGACACACGCTTCCTTTTACTGGCTTTTAAGCCATTTTCTTTTGAATCTTTTGGAAACGCTGGAGAGCAGGCCTGCAAGAACTAATAATATTATTGCAGCATGTCATCCTGGAGTCATTTAAATGATGTGTGTGTTCCAACACCAACCTTTGAGGTTATTATTAAGTCCTGCCACAGCAGGAGCAAAAGTCAAGAAGCAATTATATGCATGATTAGTTTGTCAGTTTTCTAAAAGTTCTTTGGGCCACTGTTCGCCCTGCCTGGCTTGTTGAGATGAGGATTTAGCGCTAAGTTTCAGCCTGATAGTGTGTGCTGCTTGTTGTGCTGGGCTCTCCCCAGTCATCAGTGCTCAAAGAGCAAAGATAACAAAGTTGTGGAAAGCAAAATGTGCTCTAAGCCTCAGCTGAAAAATCTGAAAAGCCCTAAATGCACTATTTCTTGGAAGGTTAAATTGATCACCTGTAAGTTCTCACTCAGGAGAAGGTCTCAAAACACTAATTATGAAAAATAGCATCTCTTCAGCTCAGTGCAGGGCAGAGAAAAAACTTTATTCAGGTTTACCTGAGCTACATTAACCAGGGTACTTCTGGCTTTTCACTTCTGCTCATGTCCTCAAAATAGGTGCTTTGTTCTGTTCTGAAGATATGAACATAATCTACAATGGCCTTGAAAAAATGTTAAAGTGGGCCACCCATCTCCTTTGCAACATTTGCATAGCAGAAAATTGAGGAAACTAATCAAACCATAAAACATACTATTGTTAACTCTTCCCACCTCTGCACACACAGAATATAGGGACTACACGAGGAAATGCAGTGCCTTGTTTTTATGGCACCATGAATTTTCTGTATGCACATTCTTTTGATATTTCACCAATTTATTTTCCAGTGTTGGTAGAAGGCCCCATTAAAAACCATGTCATGTAACAGAATTTCTCTGGGCTTTCCCAGGCCCAAGTTTTGCTTTAATGACAATGAAATTAATTGTCTGCCTAGCTCAAAAATGTGAAAAGATAAATATCTTGTTGCTAAAGTTCAAAATATTTCTATAGGTATCATTGTCATAATAAAGACTTAGAATGCACAAATGCAAGCAGACCACCAGAATAGACCCAGATCTTTGTGGAGACCAGAATGGACAGACTAAGCAGACCATGAGGGTGTTTAATTAAATATGGGGAGCACGTCCCAGCATAAGCTATCTCCTGGGTCACTCAGACTTTACAAGGTTTATTGACAATATTTATGGAACTGGAACTGTTCCCTGCTGAAAAGGAAGACAGTAGGTTAACAATGTGCAAGTAGATCAGTCTTTATGATGATGATAAATTATTGCTCATAGGTTACAATGAAGATATCGTAATGTCCATCCTAATGGTAAGTGTAATGTTACTTATAAAGAAAATCAATAGATGTATTTTAAAAAAAGCAGGACATTATTATTTTTTTTTAAGGTACTAAAACTGGGCAAGCTTGCTGAGTCAAACCATACGTTAACAAACAAATGCTTCTGATTCCAGCTATTGTTTTTATTCTTTGAAAAATGGATGGTTTCATTACAAAATGTGTTGGGTCACCTTAAAAAAAATTCCCAGTTGATCCACAACACTGCAACTGATGGATTTACAACAAAATCCATATCCGTTATTTTACGTACATTTTGTTGCTTAAAAAGAATATCTTAATATAACAGCTGATACTTTTTAAATCCACATTGAAACAACTGTTGGATTTTTATACTGTTGTAAAACTCTTTGTAGGGTATTCATAGAAAATGTTTTATTAATTGCCATATGTTTAT